>NW_027361687.1:83702500-84347500 GCF_039654945.1 Dendrobates tinctorius | reverse complement strand
TTTTAGCAGTGGGGATCTGCTGTATATCAATTTAAGTTAACCCCCCAAAAAATTATCCAGAACCCAAGTAAGTACTGTATATGTGTTAACAAATAGGTTTTGTCTGTTAAATGTCCTCAGTGTGAACATGCTCCAACACATTGCACATTTAATAATTTTTGTTCATGCTCATTTTTTTGTTTTGCTGCAGTCTCTTATACAGTGGTTTGGCTCCCTCTTTTTAATCTAAGCATTTCATCTATATTGCTTCCTATTGATAGGTGTCTGAAAAGTCAGGCCGGGGTCCTGCTCTGCCCACATTTACACTGAGGTCAGCTGACACAAGGTGAGGCTTTAATTCTAAGATAGGAGCATGCCTTTTGGGTACACCTTGTCGCGGTGGGATGGTTCTTACATTTTTTTAAATCAAAATAGCGTTAACTACCATATTTTTCACTTTGTAAGGCGCACTTTTTTCCCCAAAATTTTGGGGAAAAATAGGGGTGCGTCTTACAATGCGAATATACCTTTTTTGTGCTGCTGCTGCAGGTGTCCGATGTTTGTCGCCACTGCGCTGTGTCCCCCGTGTGCTGCCGCCGCCACGCTGTGTCCCCCGGGTGCCGCCAACCTTGCGCTCTGTCCCGTGCTGTGGGGGGGGGCTCTGCCGTTCCATCCAGGCCTGTGCGGTGGATTCCTTCTGGGAAAATGCCCGCCGCGCAAGCGCAGATGGAGATCTCGGCACTGAAATCTCGGGAGATGTACTTTATGTTATTTACATATACTATTACTGGTACTTATTTACTTACTACAGGGTATATGCTCATTTATTTATTTTTCTTGGGTTTTGTCTATATACAATATCCACTTGCTCAGTAAGGATATGTTACAAAGTAATGGATACAGCACCAGTGTAAACCCTCAGCAGAAGTATGACTTACCATTTGGATTGAGGATCTCTCCTTCTGAGCATGGGACACAATCAAAGCAACAAATCTTCTGTCCCTCTTGTGTGGCTCTTCTAAAACCTTTCGGACATGGATTATTGCACAAAGAAACTGGGGGCTAAAAATAAAAAAAAAATAACAGTGAATTAACCAAAGCACATATTTTATATTTAAAGCACCACTCCAGATTTTTTTTTGAAATTTCATGCAAGGAGTGGAAAAATAGATGTTCGTTGCCCCTAGTAATACACTTATCAGCCCCAGGATACTTCTCCTCTTGGTGACACTCATGTTGTCTTCTGCTGGTTGTGAGTGACCTGCCAGAATGCTCGAGTGTTTGCTGGATGAGCTGAAGGTCAATTTTCTTTTTAAGTATATGAGAGCCAGAACGAGGCTCTTTTTGATGTACAATGAGAGCTTGTGACTAGAAATGAGTGACTTTGCCTTTTTTCGGGTCGAGTCGGGTTTCATGAAACTCGACTTTCGCAAAAGTCGGGTCGAACGAAATCGGCCGACTATAGGGAAAAGTCGGAGGCCGACTGAAACACGAAACCCAATGCAAGTCAACGGGGAAGCAAAGTCGGCAGGGAGTGGAGGACAGTAAACACACCTACAGTGCCCATTTCAATGCCAAAAACATCAATTTGTCATGATCCCAGTGCAGGTTTTTGAGCTGCACGTCAGGGGTTAATGTCTGGAGCTCAGTGCAGGTTTTGACCTGCACACATGGGGTTAATGATGGTGGCCTCTTTCTGGTTCTGGGAGAGCTTCTTAAACCCCTGGGAAGCTTCAATCCCTGCCAGCTATACTTTTGCCTTGGGCTAGTGTGCTGACCTCTGTGTGCCTGTGCCTGTTTGCTGTTATAGCTTGTTTATATGGTTCTGACCCGGTTCTGTTTTCCATTGTGAGTTTGCCTGTTGATTCTGTACTTCGCTACCCTCCCTGTGTATGACTCATTGCCTGTGACCTGACTACTCTCTGCTCACCCCTCTTGTACCCTGCAGCTATCTCTGTGTATGACTCATTGGCTACGTCCTGACTATCCTCCCTGTCTATGCCCCTTGGTAAGTTTGTCTCACAGTTACCTTGCTAGGAGTTCTCTTGCTGCTCCTAGCTCCCTGGAGTTTAGGCCACGCCCCTAGCAGTCACGTGCTTTAGGTCCTGCGGCTCTGAAGTTCGCATCTACTCGGCTGATGCCAGCTCCACAGGTATCGTTGAGCACAGTTCGCTTTACTCAGGACGTGCACTGGCTCAGTGAGCAAGTTCAGTGCGGTGTTCCTGACACAATTCTTGTAACTGAAGCTTGTCAACCTTAATTTACTTCCTAATAATAGTTACGCATTGAAAACTGGGGGTTATTTGGCTAAATTTGTGGGGGGGTTGGGCTGGCTCCAGGTTTTGTGTGCCCTGGGCCAAAGAGTGTCAGTGCGCCCCTTTAACACATACTATAACTCATGATGCTCCGATACGCCACAGAAATATAGGTATAGTACAATGACACATACTTCACTGCTTACATGACATGACTGATCTATTTTAAATTGTACAATAGCTCAAAAACAGGACAGTATATTACTCCATGCAGTGTTATGGCCACCACATTGTGCTCCATACTGAATAATGAGCCCCATATATGTCTCCATACCAAATAATTAGTCACATATAATGTTCCATACAGTAACTGATGAGCTCCACATAATGCACCATATATAATGGGCCCCATTTGTAATGCTCCAGTGTATAATGTGCCCCTTAGATGCTGCTCCAGTGTCTGATCTGCCCCATTTACAATGCTCCAGTACATGATGGGCCTCATGGATGATGCTCCAGTGTATCATGGGCCCTAATAATGCTCCATATATAATGGGCCCCATTTGTAATGCTCCAGTGTATAATGGGCCCCTTAGATGCTGCTCCAGTGTCTGATCTGCCCCATTTACATTGCTCCAGTACTTGACTGGCCTCATGGATGATGCTCCAGTGTATGATGGGCTCTAATAATGCTCAATGTATAATGGATCCCATTTGTAATACTCCAGTGTATAATGGGCCCCTTAGATGCTGCTCCAGTGTCTGATCTGCCCCATTTGCATTGCTCCATTACATGATTGGCCTCATGGATGATGCTCCAGTGTATAATGGGCTCCAATAATGCTCCATATATAATGGTTATACAACGAGAAAAGATGATTACAAGGCAAAAAGTTTGTGCTGGTAGCTAATCTATACAAAACAAGCACCTCCATGCAATGATAGTGCCTATGTACCCTTAAGCAAAATATATACAAATTACATGGCAAAGTGCATCAGGTAAAATTACCTCTAAAGGGTCCACAATGATGTACCACTGCCACCTGGGGCTGCACAAAAAAATAATGCTCAAGTGTATAATGTGCCCCTTAGATGCTGCTCCAGTGTCTGATCTGCCTTAATTACAATGCCCCAGTACATGATGGGCCTCAAGGATGATGCTCCAGTGTATGATGGGCTCCAATAATGCTCCATATATAATGGGCCCCATTTGTAATGCTCCAGTGTATCATGGGCCCTAATAAAGCTCTATATATAATGGGCCCCATTAGTAATGCTCCAGTGTATAATGGGAACCTTAGATGCTGCTCCAGTGTCTGATCTGCCCCATTTACAATGCTCCAGTACATGATGGGCCTCATGGATAATGCTCCAGTGTATCATGGGCCCTAATAATGCTCCACATATAATGGGCCCCATTTGTAATGCTCCAGTGTATGATGCACCCCTTAGATGCTGCTCCAGTGTCTGATCTGCCCCATTTACATTGCTCCAGTACATCATGGGCCCTATTTTTAATTAGCCCAGGCATGGTATGTGAAAAGAGCTCCATGGAGTAATCTGAGGTGTGTGCTTCCACATCCTTCACTTTTGGTGTGGGTGAAGGACACAAGGAAAGGGGTTGCTCCTGACCAGAATCCTGCAGTTACGACTCAGTGCTTGCATTTTTTACAACTTCAGAAGAGGAGGCGATAGAGCTGGAGGCTGTTTCAGCAATGTAAGCCACAAACAGTTCCTGATACTCCGGCTTTAAAAGCAGTCTACCTACTCCCAGAAAACGGAGCCTTACAGGCCTTCCAGAGCTACACCATGACGCTGGCTCAACACCTCCTGCCTTAGCTGCTATTGTGTTTTTGGCACTACCAGCAGATGCACCACCACCACCATCAGTACCAGGTGGCCCTCCAAACCCACATGCGCGTCCTCTTCCACCATACTTCCACATGTTTTTGAAAATGGACCCAAAATACCAGCAGATATATGGTACTGTATCAGAAGCGTACAGCTCTACACAGTCTATGGATAACAGTATATCTCCATATATATATTTCATGAGGCATACACAGATGCTCACAGGCTCAGTATGGATTACCCAATAGAATAACAAGTTGAAAAAGGGTACAGTATCACCAGATACAAGGTATATATAGTATATTGTAAACATTCTGATTCTCTGTATACATTTCAGGAGGCAGACACAAACGCTCTCAGGCCCAGTATGGATTACACAAGAATATGAAAAGCTGTAAATTGGTTATGTAACACTAGCGTACAGCTGTATACAGTGTTGGGGTAATCTTAAAGTTCCAAATATATTGTCAGAGTAACAGACAGACGTTTACAGGCTCATGATGGATTACACCAGAATCTAAATAGCTAAAAAGGTTACTGTATCAGAAGCGTTCTGCTGTATACAGTGTTGGCCAAATTGAAAATATCGGTATATATTTCCGTAGTCACCCTCAGACGCTCACTCAGTTTGGTTTTGACCATAATAAAAATTGTTGTAAAAAAGGTCCTGGATAACAAGATAGCAAGTATATATATTTTTAGGGTACAATTGAAATCTCTGTATAAATAGTCCCGTAGTCACTCTCAGACGCTTACACAGTATGGATTTGACCGTAATGCTAAATGTCGAACAAAGGTACTGTATATAACAAGATACAAGCTGTATCGAGTATAGTGTAAAAATTTGTTTTTCCGATTCACCGTATATATAGAAGGCGTAACCCACACACGCTCACTCACTATGGATGATGTAGGGATGGTGGATTGACAGACAAACCAGCCTGTAGTGAGAAGCAGAGGTGTAGCGCAGTGTAGGTGTGAAACCGCTAAGATAAAGAGAAAGGGTGCAGTGTTTTAGCTTGCCCATTGGAGGGCAGTGGAGAGTGTAGGAGTGGGACTGAATAACTGCCATTGGTCAGAGAAACTGTTAGGTGATGGTGGGCGGAGTTACCAGAACTGGAAGTATAAAAGGCTGAGGGAAGGTTCTGGAAGAGTCAGTCAGCGAAGGGAGTGTGGTAGGGGGCCGGGCTAGGGGGGTGGGCCACTGCTTACCAGACGAGGCAAAGATGTATCGCCAGGCCCGGGTACCTATTCTTCAGCTCCAGTCACAGTAACGCACCTCGCGGATCTTTCACTGGGGGCTGTCCTAGACCAATCTACCCCCAGCGCTTCACTTGCCCGACATCGTCTTCCAATCGGTACCCCCGGGGCCTCCCCCCCCGGCTGCCTCTTCTCCTTGCCTGTCCTGCAGTCCATCGGGTCAGGGCCACCACCCTGACTGTCTCTCCTTGGTCCGTCCCCCTGGCCGAGCTTTTCTCACTTTCTCCGTCTTCCTCTGAGCTCCTCCCGGGACTAAACTCCCCTGGAGCCCCGCCTTCTTCTATTTATCCCCTCTCTCACAGGGGAATTTCCCACCCGGGCTCCTATCTCCCCGCCCCCCATGACTAAGCGGATTCCTAAGCCCTAAGCTGATGTTAAGTCCTGTACTACTCTCCCCTGCCATCTTGTGGCCATTTCACAGTACTGCACTCCCTTTTCTGTCTTTCCCTGCTGTTACCTTTCTAACCTGTCAATCTCTGTCACTAGTGCACAAACCGTTCCCTCCTTCTACCAGTCACGTCTGTCCGTCAAGTCACCTTCCCCACACTCCTCCACCCTTTGTCCATTGTCGTCCCGACAATCGTACTTCCTACCTATGTCGTTCTGAATCTTATCCACAGTCTGTTGTCGGACCGGTCATTGGGCCACACCCGCCACGGGGACCGAACTAAACCAGGAGCACCATCCTCCGAGCAGCCTACTGCTACCCGCCAGCGCGCATGCCACGTGACAACTTTTTTCGGGTTGGCGAGGTCTACCCGGACTACTCTACGGCGTGTACCTCCCACTGCTCTCCCCTTCCACTACCTTCAACCATTTTTTCCTTTTTGGGGTGTCCGTGGTGTCGGGGATCTGACTTGGGACCACTGTCTGGTTTGATATCTATCATCTCCTCATCCTTCATTAAAAGAGTCATGGTCGGCGTCTTCGTCACAACTACCTCCTACCCGGAACCTGTTACATACATTTTTTGTTAAACACACTACTTATTAAATCAACTTTAACATACCGTATATATGATTACCACTATACTAATAACAATAGGAGTTACTCTACCGGAGTACCCCTTTCTCTTTTTTTTTTTTTGTTTTTCTCTTTTTTCCCAAAACACATTAACATATTTTTCCGCAGCATTTTCCGCACAGCATTCTTAAAAGAAAGACTCCCCCTCACTTTGATATTAGCACTTTTTCCCACATCCCCGCTGTATCAGGAGAAAACAATAAACCTTTTCCTCAACTTTGGATGCATAACTGTCCTCTTTAGGCCTGCACAACGGTGCAACGAAATCCCAACAGTCCGGGCCATCTCCTGACGGTGGATGTTGCGCCAGTCAAGCAGGGGAACCCCACAGCCATCAGGTTTCCGGGATGTCTCGACTGTTCCCGAGCCCTGAGTGTTCTTTTTGCCCAGGGCTCAGGGGCCATCTCCCTCCTGAGAGATGAGTCAAAAGGGATAGAAGGGGACAAAAGTGGTTCCATGGTGCGCGTTCCGTGCCAGTTCTCTGCCTGGGAACCAGCAGTTCACCACCGGTGGCGGCGCGGACGCACTCATCTCTGTCGATGTGGTGGCTTCGCTCCGTCTGGCCCCCAGCTCCTGCAGCTCCAACCGCAGGTGAGGGACCGGGGTCGTGGACCGATGAGAATCAGAGCGGCGAAGCTGGGGCCTGCTAGAGTGGTTAGCAGACGGCTCCGCAGAGGCGGCGGAGCCCGATGACCCGGCCGAAGCCGCAATCAGGAGCAGGGCCGGAGCAGACGGGGACCTTGATGGGCAGGACGCAGCCGCGGTATGGCGTGCTGCAGAGGCGGCCGCGGACATCGGTGAGCAGGCCGCAGCTGGAACCATGAGCGAGGCAGAGGCGGCAGCGGGTGCCGCTGGGTAGGCCACGGCCAGTGCCGCGATCGAACCAGGGGCGGCCGCGGAGCAGGTCGCAACCAGAGTTGCAGACGGGGCCGTAGTAGCGGCCGGCTTCATGGACGGGGCCGCTGCTGAAAGGGGGAACGCAGCAGCGTCGGCCGCGAGCTGGATCCGCACTGGCGACACCGGACGTGGCGTCGCCGGGCGGGGTGGTTCGGGGATGTGGCAGTTCCGCAGCGGCGACACCGGACATGGCGCCGCCGGGCAGGGTGGTTCGGGGACGGGAGCAGGGGCATCGATCAGCCCGGCAGAGGCCGCCAAGTCCTCCGCGGCCGGGCCTCCAGGAGCACAGGAGGCCGCGCGGTGTGGCTGGGTGGTGGGGGCCGCATGCGGAGCCGCCGGCAGAGCCGGGGGAACTCCCACCTTCCCCAGCGCTGCGGCCTCCGACACGTCATCCCACGGCTCCTCCCGCAGCCTCCGTTCTTCACCCCGCCGTCCGGCGGGGCTAGCCTCCAGGCTGGGGGATCCTGCGGGGAGGCTCCCTGGCGTTGTCTTCAGCAGTCGCTCCTCTTCTCCGCCCGTTGTCTGGCTTTCGTACCACCCCGGATCCTCCGATGACAAGCAAGGATCCGGAACACAGTCTCCAAATTATAATCCACAGGCCAGCGATTTGTAATCCACAGGTGTTTGTAATCCACAGGCACTTGTAATCCACAGAGGAACAGTCCAAGACCTTCTAGGTTCTTCAAACGCAGGCCTGCCGCGGAAGGTGTCGTATTAGCGGCGGCGATCCTGCCGACTATGCCAAATGTGGTAGGGGGCCGGACTAGGGGGAGGGCCACTGCTTACCAGACGAGGCAAAGATGAGACAGAGACAGCTTCCACTTGTAACAGTTCCGGATTTATTTGTCGTCCTCCTGACGACCACCAAACACGCATCGCAGCTTCTTTACACCACTGTATCGCCAGGCCCGAATACCTATTCTTCAGCTCCAGTCACAGTAATGCACCTCGCGGATCTTTCACTGGGGGCTGTCCTAGACCAATCTACCCCCAGCGCTTCACTTGCCTGAGATCGTCTTCCAATCGGTACCCCCGGGGCCTCGTCTGTCTTGCGGTACGTCGAGTCAGGGTCTCCCCCCGGCTGCCTCTTCTCCTTGCCTGTCCTGCAGTCCGTCGGGTCAGGGCCACCCCCCTGACTGTCTCTCCTTGGTCCACCCCCCCTGGCCGAGCTCTTCTCACTTTCTCCGTCTTCTTCTGAGCTCCTCCCGGGACTAAACTCCACTGTAGCCCCGCCTTCTTCTATTTATCCCCTCTCTCACAGGGGAATTTCCTACCCGGGCTCCTATCTCCCCGCCCCCCATGACTAAGCGGATTCCTAAGCCCTAAGCTGATGTTAAGTCCTGTACTACTCTCCCCTGCCATCTTGTGGTCATTTCACGGTACTGCACTCCCTTTCTGTCTTTCCCTGCTGTTACCTTTCTAACCTGTCAATCTCTGTCACTAGTGCACAAACCGTCCCCTCCTTCTACCAGTCACGTCTGTCTGTCAAGTCACCTTCCCCACAAGAGCACAGTAAAGAGGAAGTTCTGTTGAGGAAATAGAGACAGTGGAAAGGCTCCAGAGAGGACTGACAGTTGAGGCGGTCACAGGGGGTGGCCCAGAGGATGGTAGCCGCAGATGAAGACGGCCTGGGGCTATCATACGGACGGTGTGCTCAGACTGGTGCAGCGCTGTGGTGGTTGGGCCTAGGCCATCCACAGTGGAAGAGCCACAGAGGACACCACGATCATAGTTACAAAGGAAGTGAAGGTACCGGGGCCTCTGTACAGAGAAATGTGAAACAGCTGTGGTGAATTGCTGTTGTTGACAGAAGGATGGGCACTAAAAACGTACCTGTTCAATACAAACTCTGTCTCAGTCTCGTGTTTGTCTGCGGCCAGAAGAGGGTCCCCCCACAGTTGGTTATCCTACAGATGATAACTTAATACAAATTTTTGAAACAAGGTACCGTATCAGCACATACCAGGTGTGTCCAATCTAGGGTTAAATTTCCATCTAAGTAGAAAAAGGGAAAGGTATTCATAGCGTACACCAGTATACAGTGTTGTGGTACTTTTAAATCTTTGTATATATTTCAATCTCAGTAAGCCAGTCAAGAATCTCCGCTACTGGAAATTACATGGATACAAGTATAGACGCAAAGTCGAGTGTTAGCAGAAATTTTGGAATTACTCATCGCGGGAAAACCTCCCGGTAGATGTTGCAGAGGCGATGCAGACCCTCAATTACTTTGTCTGTGGAGAAAGCGAAAAAGGTTCTTTGTGAAGAAAGGATTGCTTTATCGCAGTAGCGTGGATCACATCACCGTTTCTCATCTCCATCAAATTGTGATCACAGGGAGAGATGTACCCATGGTCCTCACTGCCTATCATGATGTGTCTGGTCATTTTGAAGTGCAAAAGACAGAAGCCACAGGCCATATTCGATTCTATTGGATTGGCATGAGAGGAGACATTGAAAAATGGTGGCAGGAATGTCACATGTCTGTGACAATCACAATTGTGAAAGGTGATCATAAACCACCACTGCATCCGCTTGTAAGCAGACGTTCATTTCAAATGGTAGTCATTGATCATCTGAAGGTAGAGGCCAGCAGGACAGGCCATAGCTACATCTTAACCATCATTGATCAATACACCAAATTTCCAGTGGCCGTCCCTGTGAAGGATTTAACTGCCCAGACTACACAGCGGTGGAGCAGGGAGAGGTAAGTATTGCAACTTGCAAGTGCTGTGGCCATGACCAAGCAGGGGGGGCACAATCATGGTCGACGGTACTGGCACAGGGCCCCTCATAGCACGCTGGTGTGTCTGATGGTGTGTGGGCCCTCCCACCGTCTGAGACACTGTATTGTACTATGAGGGACCCTGTGCCATTGCCGTCGGCCATCAGTGGGCCCATCCACCTGTTCAGAGCAATGGCACTTGCCCGGGTGCGCCAGGTCTTGACCCCAGCCATTGGGGGAGGGTTGGGCAGCCCAGTTAGGGAGGTTTAAAAATTGGCATACGTAGATGTGTTGGCTGGACGTTCAGCTGCTGCAAAGGGCGTAATTGGGCAAGTCAGAGGAAGAGGAGGAAAAAACCGAGGCACTTTTCTGGTAACCTATGTGTCATCAGGGGAAGGTGGGACAAAATCCTTTGAAACCAATGCATGGTTCATTTTAATGAAGGTTAGATCATCAACACTTTGGGTCGACAGACGGGTCCTTTTTTCTGTCAGGACTGATCCAGCAGCACTGAAGACTCTTTCAGATAACACACTAGCAGCAGGGCAAGCGAGCTCCTGTAAGGCATACTGTGCCAATTCAGGTCATTCAGTTTAGAGGCCCAATAGTCAAAGGGGAATGACCTGTGAGGGAGAATATCGATATGAGAGGAAAAGTAGTTTGTAACCATTGACAACTGCTGCCTCCTGTCACTTTTAATCGATGCAGTATTAGCAGTCGTGCGAGCGGTACTTGAGAAATCATTCCACAACATGATCATTAAACCCCTGTCTCCAACGCCACTTCTGCTGTGTGCACCACAAACACCTCTTCCATTGTGCCCACTACGACTCGTAGGAGAACCAGCACCACTGCTGTGTGCTGGGAAAGACACAAACAAACGGTTTACCAGAGTTGCTTGTTTGTTTGCCAATATTATCTCTAGGTTCTCCTGTGGCATGATGTTGTGTAATTTGCCTTTGTAGCGTGGATCGAGGATGCTGGCCAGTCAGTAGTCGCCATCCCTCATCATTTTGGCGATGCGGGGGTCCCTTTTTAGGATCCGCAAGGCATAATCGCACATGTGGGCCAATGTTCCAGGTGTCAATGAGCACTGCCCGTGGTGGGTGGAGGAGCAGTTTCTGGCTAATCCACATCCCTACAGTCACGCACAAACACTGTCCCTGACCTTGGAACGCCAGCATTACAATGGCTGACTGTCATCAAGGCTTCCCTCCTTCTCCGCTGCAGACGCCTGATCCTTAATGTGCGTCAAACTTTGCATGAGCAGACGCATAAGTGAGATGCTCATGCTTATGATGGCATCAGCTGTTCGATAGTGGGACACCACGTGTGCAACACTGCCAGCTGCAGATGTAGTGCTTGTGTGACTGCACTCTGTGGATGAGTTTTCGCTGATAGATGAGGAGGAGAAGGAGCGAAAGCCTACAGCCAACTGTTTCGTATACCGTGGGCTAGGCAGCACTGTTCCACCACCGCTGTCTCCAGTGGAGCCTGCATTCAACACATTAACCCAGTGGGCAGTGATGGACACGTAACGGCCCTGCCCATGCCTACTGGTCCATGCATCCGTTGTGAGGTGCACCTTTCCAATCACTGACTGTTTTAGTGCATGGACAATGCGGTCTTTCACATGCCGGTGGAGGGCAGGGATGGCTTTTCGAGAAAAGAAGTGCTGACTGGGTAGGTCATAGCGTGGGAAAGCGTAGGCCACGAGGTCATGGAAAGCTTGTAGGCGTTCAAACACAGTGTACGCGGATGAGAGGATGAGTACTTTCTTGTCCTACTCAGAGTGTCTGGTAGGGTGAGCTGGTCTGGAGAGCTGCATATGGGGGAAGTAGCGGTTGACCGGACGAGTGAGAAGGGGTTGGTGATGGTATTGGTGGTGATGGCCTAGATTCAGTGTTGTGTTGCAAAACCATTGCGACGACACCTCCACATTTAGTGCTGGTGGTGTGCTTAATGGTGGTGGTGGTCTTACAGTGGGGATAGCAATGGAGCGTTGTTGGCTACCTTCAGTCGGAGCAGGTGCACATGTGCTACCTGAGGTTTTGTAGTCCGTCCACGCTTGCAAATGCATGTTGATTAAATGTCTAAGCATGCAACTGGTATTCAAATTTCTGAGTTGTTTACCTCGGCTAAAGGTCCTTCTGCACTTCTTACAGGTTACCTTTGCCTCATCAGTAGGATTTTGGACAAAGAAGAGCCACACTGCACTCTTCCTACTATGGTAAACATTTTCTGGCCTTGCACGCTGTGCTAAGTTGACCGTCTGGCCAAGCTGTCCTGCAACTCTTTTAGTTTTTGTTCCACATTTTAGGACAGCTACGGGCTTGCTAGATAACCGCTGCTGCAATGTCAATGCTTGCTGCAGATCCTTATCTGAACTATTACCAGCACCACCCTCCTCCCCCAATGGATGCCAATCGGGTTCAGAACTGGGTCATTCATCACCTCCTCTTCAAAGTCATCTGCACCTTCCTCTTTACCTTCCTCTGTGTCACAGTGTAAGGTGGTATAGTATGTGGGAAGGGGCACCTGAGTTTCATCAGGGTCAGATTCTGGCTCAATAGACTGCGAGGGCAATGTAGTGCTGTGGGTCAATGTACCAACAGAATCATCTAGCAGTGGCTGTGCATCAGTGCACTCCATGTCAGATTCATCTTGGACTGGGGAATTCTGGATTTGACTGGATAACACAGGCATGGTATGTGAAAAGAGCTCCATAGAGTAATCTGAAGTGTGGGCTGCTGCATCCTTAACTTTTGGTGGGGGTGAAGGACACAAGGAAAGGGTTTTTTTTATGACCAGAACCCTGCACTGACGACTCCGTGCTTGCAGGTTTCGAACATTCAGAAGAGGAGGCAAGAGAGCTGGTGGCTGTTTCGGCAATGTACGCCAAAACCTGCTCCTGATGCTCCGGCTTTAAAAGCGGTTTTCCTACTCCAAGAAAAGGCAACCTTACAGGCCTTCTTGGGCCAGAGGATGACGCAGGCTCAACACCTCCTGCCTTAGCTGCTATTGTGCTTTTGCCAGAACCAGCTGATGCACCACCACCATCAGTACCAGCTGTGCCACCCTGCCCATGTCCACGGCCTCTTCCACCATACTTCCTCATGTTTCGGAAAATGTACCAAAAATACCACCAGAGAGAAGGTACTGTATGAGGAGTGTCCAGCTGTGTAAGGTGTATTAAACAAATTAAATCATCGTATATATTTTGTTAGTCACAGACGCTCTCAGTATGTATTGGACCGTTATCCAACAAGCAGATATATGGAACTGTATCAGAAGTGTACAGCTGTATACATTTTTTGTGTAATTAACAATCTACATATATGTATTTACGGAGTGTCACACACTCGCTGACTCTGTATAGATGTGACTGTAATGCGAGCGACAGATATACAATACTATTTGAGAATCAGACAGCTCTATGTGGTGTCTGTATGGAAAATTGTCAATCTCCGTCTATTTGTATACGGATGACACACGCTGTCTCTGTCTAGTTTTGACCGTTATCAAATAGCAGATATGCGAAACTGTTTGAAAAGCGGACAGCACTCTAAAGTGTAGGTCTGTAAAAACGGAAAAACTCCTCGGCTTTTTTTTCCAGAGTCACACACAGATAGCTTCTATTTGTCCGTGATACAAGGCGGTACACGGTAGTGTGTGAGGAGCGTGCACCGCTATACGGTGTCTGTATGGAAAATTGTCAATCTCCGTCTATTTGTATAGGGACTGACACACGCTGTCTCTGTCTAGTTTTGACCGTTATCAAACAGCAGATGTACGAAACTGTTTGAAAAGTGGACAGCACTCTAAAGTGTAGGTCTGAAAAAATGGAAAAACTCCTCGGCTTTTTTTTCCAGAGTCACACACAGATAGCTTCTATTTGTCCGTGATACAAGGTGGTACATGGTAGTGTGTGAGGAGCGTTCACCGCTATACGGTGTCTATATGGAAATTTGTCATTCTCCGTCTATTTGTATAGGGACTGACACACGCTGTCTCTGTCTATTTTTGACTGTCATCAAACAGCAGATATACAAAACTCTTTGAAAGCAGACAGCACTCTAAGGTGTAGGTCTGGAAAAATGGAATAACTCCTCGGCTTTTTTTTCCAGAGTCACAAACAGATAGCTTCTATTTGTCCGTGATACAAGGCGGTACACAGTAGTGTGTGAGGAGCGTACACCGCTATACGGTGTCTGTATGGAAAATTGTCAATCTCCGTCTATTTGTATAGGGACTGACACACGCTGTCTCTGTCTTGTTTTGACCGTAGTCAAAGAGCAGATATACGAAGCTGTTTGAAAAGCGGACAGCACTCTAAGGTGTATGTCTGGAAAAATGGAAAAACTCCTCGGCTTTTTTTTCCAGAGTCACACACAGCTTCTATTTGTCCGTGATACCAGTCGGTACACGGTAGTGTGTGAGGAGCGTACACCGCTATACGGTGTGTGAAAAAATGAACGCTCAGTAACTCACCAGGACAAAATAATAAAAGTTGGAGTGCTTTGAAAAAGCAGTTTGAACAGCAGTGTGCACATGCAGCTAGCAGGTAGCCTTAAACGGCAGTCTAATCACCACCAGCACTGCCGCACACAACAAAAATCCTCCCCATTCACTGCACACTAACTGTACAGTGAAAAGCGCTATCAGCAGAAGCAGTTTTTTTTTCTTCCCTGCCTAACGCTCTCCCTGTTCAGAATCAGCAGCAGCACCTCTCCCTATTCTAAGATAGGCAGAAGTATCATGGCGGTCGGCGGTCACAGCCTTTTATACCCACTGTGATGCCAAACAAAGCCAGCCAGTCACTTCAATGCCCTTCTCTAAGATGGTGGTGGCCGCTGCCCATGTCATCGTTTTGCCCACAGTGCTCGTTCACTTTCATTGGCTGAGAAAAGGCACTGGAAGCATTACTTGAAATGCAACTTTGGCACTCTGATCGGCGACCTCATAGCCGACCTCACTCTTTGGTCAGGTTTCGATCGGCAAAACCCGACTTTAGCTAAAGTCGGCTATTTTTGAATTTGACCGACCCGTTTCGCTCAACTCTAATTGTGAGCAGACAGCATTACAGAACACAGTGAAGCGGGATGGTGGCAGTAATTATGACGTCTTCACCGCTCACAATCTTGGTATAGTCCTAAAAGTTTTGGAAGATAGTACATATATCTGACATCCATGTCCACTTCTGAGGTCTTATGTGTGGAGTCTGAACTGAATACTGATGGCCTTGTTGATGTTGGTAGACAGCAACTGCCCCTTTCTGCTCAAAAATCCTTTCCAACATCAGCAGGGTAGATTTCCAACGCGTGGGGACATCACACAACAGTCGGTGAGCCAGAAGCTGCAAACACTGCTGAAGCACGACAAGGGAGGCGGAAGCTGTAGCTGGCTTTCTAAAATGGGCACACAGGTGGCGTACTTTGACAAGCAGATCCGGCAGCTCCAGGTAGGTTTTTAGAAACCGCTGAACCAAGAGGTAAAGCACATGGGTCAGGCATGGTACATGTGTGAGGTCACCTCACCTCAGAGCTGCCACCAGGTTCTGGCCATTGTCACACACAACCATGCCTGGCTGTTGGTTCAGCGATGTCAGTCACAGATCTGCCTGCTCTTTCAGAGCTGTCCACAACTCTTCAGCATTGTACGATTTGTCACCTAAGCATATTAGCTTCAGCACAGCTTGTTGCCGCTTGGCTGAGGCAGTGCTTCCAGCTTGTGATTGATGTGGTAATTTCAGAGATGGGGCTAAATAGGAGGAGGAGGAGGATGAACTGTAGACTGTAGGGGAACCCTGATTGATGTAGTGCCCTCAATCCTTGGAATTGGGAGGATGTGTTCCATCTCAAGTTTCGACTGGGTCCCGCCTTCCACTATGTTAACCCAGTGTGCCATCAGTGTGATGTACTGTCCCTGCCCACAAGCACTTGTCCACATGTTCGTGGATAGATGAACTTTCCCAGTAACTGCATTGTTGAGGGCTCGGCGAATGTTGTGGGACACATGCTTATGTAATGTGGAGATGGCACACCGGGAGTAATAGTGGCGGCTGGGGACCAAGTACCGAGGGATGGCCGCCGCCATCAGATTGCGGAACGCTTCAATATCCATGAGCCTAAAAGGCAACATTTTGAGAGCAAGCAGTCATGAAATGCGTGAATTTAGTAGTGTGGCCTCTGGGGCATTGGCTACATATTTGCGCTTGCGTTCCAAGGACTGGGATATGGCCAACTGAATGCTGCATTGGGACAAGGACATAGACATGCTTGATGATTGTGCTAGTTGAGTGTGTCAATGACAGGTGTGGGGCAGGAGGCATCTTTGCATGCAATATGGACAGGGGATTGGCTTGCACCCACAACAGTGGAAGATGCAGTGGTGTCACTCGCAGACACTGTGTTTGTTCCTGGACCCTGGAATTTGGCCCAAAAAGTCGGGCGCTTTGCTGCCATGTGCTTGATCATGCTCGTGGTAGTCAGGCTGGTAGTTTTGCTACCCCTGCTGGCCTGGCAGGAGGTGCAAAAGCCCTTTTTATGGTTATCGGCAGAGTCTTTAAAAAACAACCAGACTTGAGAAGACCTAACAGTTGGACTGTCAACTTCCTTCGTGTTGGTGTTACGGGGAACGGTTGCCCGCCTTCTGTCTGCGGCCACCACACTGCTTCTTCCTGCCTTTTGGGGTGCTATGCCTCTCTCCTGTGTGCTGCTGTCCTTGCTCTGCATGTCCTCCTGCCAGCTTGGGTCAGTTAATATATCATCCATCACCTCGTCTTCCACTTCCGCACCCTGGTTCTCCTCCTGAATTTCTGGCAATTCTGTCTCATCATCGTCCTCCTCTTGTGACGCTTTCACACAATTGCCTTGGAGTGACAGTGGCTGGTCAAATATTTTGGGCATTGCTAAATGCGATCTCCTTTTGCCTCGTTTCAAGTGGACCGGGCGAGAGGCCCGAATCCATAAATGTAAAAGTGAACAGTAGAGTTGAACGACTTTTGGTTTTTTAGGGTCGAGTTTCGTTTCATGAAAACCGACTTTTCCAAAAGTCGGGTCGAGCAAAATCGGCCGACTACAGGGAAAAGTCGGGGGTACGACCGAAACGCAAAACCCAATGTAAGTCAATGGGGAATTAAAGTCGGCAGTGAGAGGAGGACAGGAAACACACCTACAGTGCCCAATTGAATGCCAAAAGCATCAATTCTTATTACTTAAGCTTGTCAACCTTAATTTACTTCATAATGCTAGTTACGCACTGAAAAATGGGGGTTATTTGGCTACAGTTGTGGGGGGGTAGGGCTGGCTCCAGGTTTTCGTAGGCCCAGGGCCAAAGAGCGCCCCTTTAACACATACCACAACTCATGATGCTCCGATACGGCAGAGAAATAGCAGTATAGTACAATGAAAAATACTTCACTTCTTACATCTCATGACTGATATCCATTTTAAATTCTCCAATACCTCCAAAAACGGACAGTATATAACTCCATACAGTATTATGGCCAGCGCTTAGTGCGCTATACAGAGTAATGAGGCCCATATATTTTTCCATATGGAATCATTAATCCCATATAATGTTTCAAACCGTGTATGATGAGCTCCACATAATGCTATAGTATATGTTGGTCCCAATGGATTAAGCTCCACTGTCTCATGGGCCCCAATAATGCTCCATATATAATGGGCCCCATTTCTACTGCTCTAGTGTATAATGGGCCCTGTAAATGCTGCTCCAGTGTCTGATGTCCACCTTTGGAATGCTCCAGTGTATGGTGGGCCCCATATATCATTCACCAGAGTATAGTGCTCCCCAAAAAATGCTGTACCAACATCGAAAACAATTACATAAGTCTCCTTGCTAGGGAATCCCTGCACTACTCTGAACTCCTTGTCGTCCCCATCTTCCATCTCACTGCACTTGGCTGTTTAAGCCCTCCCACCGGCAGAGACACTTTTGCGTCCTATGCGGTGCCCTGTGCAAGTGCCATCGCCCATGATTATGCCCCCCCACCTGCTCAAGGAACCTGCACTTTAATCTGCACCTTCCTCTTTGTCACAGTGTAAGGTGGTATAGTATGTGGGAAGGGGAACCGGAGTTTCCTCTGGGTCAGATTCTGGCAGTGTAGAGTGCGAGGGGAATGTAGTGGTCTGGGTCAATGTACCAGCAGCATCATCGAGCAGTGGCTGGGCCTCAGTGCACTTGTGGCATCCCCAAGAGTACGTTCGCCACTGTGGCATTACCTTCCTCCTAGGGAGTGTTTTGTCAAGCTTGGGAGCAACGAAGGATCTCTCTAGCAGTGAAGCCAACACACAACACATTTTCCACTCCAGGCTAGCAGGGAGACCTCTGAACCTGACTGCTGTGGAGCTGCTCTCTGTGGTCGGGAGGAGGTAAGTTAGGGCACTCTGTGCAGGGAAGGGGAAGTGTGTGGACGTGAGAAGGGGAGCTGGAGGATGAGCAGAATTAAGACTCACTCCTAGCTGGAGCGCATGGTCCTGATTCTGATCTCCGAGTTTGTAGGGACACTGACGTTCCTGCAGCAGAAACCGCGGGAAGTAGCAGCTATAAATGCTCTGTACCCAACTAAGGCTCGGAGGCCCCAGCATCGACGTGTGGGAGCCAGAAGGAAAAGGCTACAGCTGTCTGCCATACAAGTAAAGTCTGAGGAACATGTTAGACAGGAGGCGCTTCAGTAAACCACGGTCCTGTGAGTGCTTCCCCCACAAGCGCTAGAAAGGAGACGTTCAGGAAGGTACATGTTGGTGGAGTGTTGGAAGGGAGCTTTCCATTTTGGTCCCGGAGGTTGGCTGAGGTCCTGACCCGGAGGACACAGCACGGAGGCAGGCATCTGTGTAACCTGCAGACTGTGAGTTAAGCTTTGGAACTGCACGCTCTGGTGTCCTACAGTTATTCCAGCACCGCTACATCTGGGTACCAGCACCTACACCGCCTGTGCCTTTCCCCCATCACTACATCTACACTTCCCTGGGACTCCAGCTCCACCTGTGGGGAGCTTCACCATCTTTGCTGCACAACACCATCAGTTCCAGAGGATCTGCATGCAGCGTCGGCCTAACATCTATGCCAAACTATCTATATAAACTCTTTACCATTATACCACGCCATTTACATGGGCGCCCAGGGCCACCGTCCGGGTCACCGCTGCTGTGACACATCCCACTGACATCGGCCCGGTACCGAGTACCCCACAGCCCTGGGAGGGCGACCCATATGCCGACTGCTGATCGGGCGGCGTTATTCCCTCGAACCTCCAAACAGCGTCCATGAAGGAAAAGTTTTTGGTTTCTGGGGGCAGTATGATTGCAAAGCTGAACTTTAAAGGAATGTCCAAAAGGGCACCACCAGGAGTGGAGCCTGTGGCTTAATTGGACTCCACCCGGGAAACCACAACCATGCCACCTAAAGAAAAGATGCACACTTTGAAAGCTTTGTCGATTCTGTGTGTGGTGTGGTATGTGTGTTTGTAGTTGTGCTAGCGATTTCTCAGCTTTATTCTGTTAACAACCGAGACTCCGGCATGCCCCCGCAGTACGCGTCAAGCTTACTAGAGGGATAAGCGAGGCTCTGGCACGTGAGATCGAGCAATAACAGGTCTAGCATTCCTGTACATGTCCAGGGCTGCATGCACGCTACACTGAAAGGACCAGCTTTTGTCGCTTACAGGTGCAGATAACCTGCTGAACTCCGTTAGTGATTGGGATCTGGGATTCAGATTATTCCCCGTGAACGATGATTTCCCAGTAAGTTCAGGTCAACCGCAATTCCGGAGTTAGGCCTAACTGTCATTCCTGAAAAATTACGTGTCAAAACCACAGGTGCTGTAGCTTGCTTAACAGCTCGGCAGCCATTCTCAGGCCCAGTATGGATTCAACAACATTGTAGAAAGTTGATAAAGGGTACAGTTTCACCGGATAACACGTATATATGAAGCCTAGTTTACACATTAAAAATATATGTCTATAGATCAGGAGGCAGACTCAGATGTTCTCAGGCCCAGTATGGATTTGACCAGATTGTACAAAGTTGAGAAAGGGTACTTTATCACTGGATAGCAGGTATATATAGCATAGTTTAAACATGTAAAATCTACGTGTTCTCAGTATGGATTACACAGCAATCTAAAAAGTGGAAAAAAGGCAATGCATTTGAGGCGTACACAACTATATACTTTTGGTGTTATTTTTAAATCTTCATATATATTTCTGTCTCAGTAATACAGTCCAGCCTCTCCGCAATAGGAAATTAGATGCATACAATTACTGACATAAAGGCTAGTGATTGCAGAAATCTAGGAATTACTATTCACAGGAAAAACTTCCGTCACAATTCTCATAGGCGATGCTGACCCTCAATTAATTTGTGTGTTGAGACAGTGAAAACATTTTTTTGTGAATAAAGTCTTGCTGTATCACACTTCCGTTGATTCCATCACTGTTACTCATCTCAAACAAATTTTTATCACAGGGAGCGATGTAAACATGGTGCTCACTGGCTATCATGATCTGTCACGTAACTTTGGAGTGCAAAAGACAGAAGCCACAGGCCGTAGACAATTCTATTTGATTGGCATGAGAGGGCACATTTTAAAATGTGCGCCGGAATGTCACACGTTTGTGAGTAGGAAAACTGTGAAAGCTGATGATAAACCACCACTGCATGTCATTGTAAGTCGACGTCCATAAGAAATGGAAGCCATTGATCATCTGGAGCTAGAGCCCGGCCAGCAGGACAGGGCATAGCTACATCTTAACCATCATCTTTCAGTTCAATCAATTTGAAGTGGCACTCCCAGTGAAGGATTTGACAGCCCAGACTACACAGCGGAGGAGCAGGGAGAGGTAAACATTGCAAATGCTGGGGCCCTGCCCAAGCAAGGGGGGCACACTCGTGGGCGTCGGTACTGGCCTCATAGTACCGCGGTGTGTCTGACGGCGGGTGTGCACCACCACCGTCAGAGACACTTGATTGCACTATGAGGGACCCTGTGCCAGTGCCCGCGCCCAAGAGCCGGCCTACCCACCTGTCCAGGGCAACGGGACTCGCACGGTTTCGTGCGCTAGGTGGTGACCCCGGCCATGGGGGGGGCAGACTAGTTAGGGCGGTTTACAAAGTGGCATATGTTGATGTGGGACATTCAGCTGCTGCAAAAGGTGAAATAGGTCAAGTTCGCGGAATAGGAGGAGGACCAAAGCAAGCCATTTTTCTGGCAACCTATGTGTCATCAAGGGAAGGTGGGACAAAATCCTTGGAAACCCATGCATGGTTCATTTTAATGAAGGTTAGATCATCCACATTTTGGGTTGACAGACGGGTCCTTTTTTCTGTCAGGATTGATCCAGCTGCACTGAAGACTCTTTCCGATAGCACACTTGCAGCTGGGCAAGCGAGCTCCTGTAAGGCATATTGTGCCAATTCAGGCCAGGTGTCCAGTTTAGCGGCCCAACAGTCAAAGGGGAATGACCTGTGCGGGAGAACATCAATATGGGAGGAAAAGTAGTTTGTAACCATAGTTGACAACTGCTGTATCCTGTCACTTTCCATCGATGCAGTATTACCAGTTGTGTGAGAGGTACTTGAAAAATCAGTCCACAACATTTTCATGAAACCACTGTCTCCAACGCCACTTCTGCTGTGTGCACCACGAACACCTCTGCCAAGCTGCCCCCGGCCCGTACGGCTCATGTGAGAACCATCACCGCTGCTTTGTGCTGGGAATGCCTAAACCAACTGGTTTACCAGAGTTGCTTGTTTATTAGCCAATATTAGGTCAAGGTTCTCCTGTGGCATGATGTTTTGTAATTTGCCTTTATAGCGTGGATCCAGGATGCTGGCCAACCAGTAGTCGTCATCGTTCATCATTTTGGCAATGCGGGGGTCCCTTTTTAGGATATGCAAGGCATAATCTGACATGTGGGCCAATGTTCCCGGTGTCAATAATGCACTGCGAGTGCTGGTTGGAGGAGCACTTTCTGGCAAATCCACATCCCTCCAGTCACGCATAAACCCTGTACCAGACCTTCCACGCCAACATTTTCACTTGCCACACGAGATGCATCCTCCTCCCCTAAGTAATCATCCCCATCATCATCCTCCTCCTCCTCTTCTTCCTCCACCTCGTCCAGGAGAGGTCCCTGAGCAGACAATGGCTGAATGTCATCAAGGATTCCCTCATCCTCTTCCTCATCGTCAACATTGGCTGCAGACGCCTGCTCCTTAAGGTGCGTCAAAGTTTGCATGAGCAGACGCATAAGTGGGATGCTCATGCTTAGGATGGCGTCGTCTGCGCTTACCAGCCGTGTGCATTCCTCAAAACACTGAAGGAATTTACAGAGGTCTTTCAGCTTCGACCACAGCACACCTGTCAACTCCATGTCTGCTCTCAAAGTGCCTGGCCGTGTATCCTCCCACAAATGCATTATGGCCTGCCTCTGTTCGCACAGCCGCTCAACCATGTGCAGGGTGGAGTTCCACCTTGTTGCAATGTCGATAATGATGCGGTGGTTGGGAAGGTGGAACAATTGCTGCAGCTTCTGCACACGAATGGAGTGTACAGACGACCGGCGGATGTGCGCGCACAGTCTTCGCACCTTCTGGAGCAGGGCTGTTAACTCCGGATAATTGTTGAGGAAGCACTGCACCACTAGGTTCAAGGTGTAAGCCAAGTAAAGTATGTGGCTGAGTTTTGAAAGGGCTATGGCTGCCACAAAATTACGGCCGTTATCACTAACTACCTTGCCTGCCTCAAGATGTATACTGCCCAGCCATGACTCAGTTTGTCGCTGAAAGTACTTGGCCAGCACCTCCGCGGTGTGTCTGTCGCCCAAACACATCATCTGCAACACAGCCTGCTGACGCTTTCCACTAGCTGCTCGATAGGGGGACACCTCGTGTGCAACAGTGGCAGCTGCAGATGGAGTGCTCATATGACTGCGCTCTGTGGACGAGCTTTCGCTTCTGGAGGAGGAGGAGGGTCGAACGCCTACAGCCAACTATTTCCTATACCGTGGGCTAGTCAGCACTGTCCCACCACCGCTGTCCCCTGTGGACCCTGCATCCACCACATTAACCCAGTGCGCAGTGATGGACACGTAACGGCCCTGGCCATGCCGACTGGACCATGCATCTGTTGTGAGGTGCACCTTTCCACTCACTGACTGCTTGAGTGCATGGACAATGCGGTCTTTCACATGATGGTGGAGGGCTGGGATGGCTTTTGCGAAAGAAGAAGTGGCGACTGGGTAGGTCATAGCTTGGTACTGCATAGGCCATGAGTTCGCTGAAAGCTGCGCTTTCCACCAACCGATAGGGCATCATCTCTAACGAGATTAGTTTGGCAATGTGGGCGGATGAGAGACTGAGTACTTTCTTGATCTACTCATAGTCTCTGGGAGGGTGAGCTGGACTTGAGAGCTGCATATGGTGGAACTAGCGGTGGACAGGGTGGACTGAGAGAGGTGATGGTGATGGAGTTGGTGTTCTTTCTGATGGCCTAGATTCAGTCTTTCGTTGATATAACAGTGGGATTCCCTGACTGCTGTGGCCTTGCAACGACACCTCAACATTTGCTGCTGTGCTAACCGGTGGGCTTACAGTGGGGGAAACAATGTAGCGTTGCTGACTACCTTCTTTGTGATCAGTTGCACATGTGGTTCTTGAGGTTTGGTGTTGTGTCCACGCTTGCAAGTGCATGCTGGTTAAATGTCTAAGCATGCAACTGGTATTCAAATTTTTCAGACTTTTCCCTCGGCTAAAGGTCTTTGTGCACTTCTTACAGATAACCTTGGCCTGATCATGAGGATTTTGTTCAAAAAAGTGCCACACTGCACTCTTCCTACTTTGGCAGACATTTTGCGGCCTAGCACGCTGTGATATTTTGACCCTCTGGACAAGCTGTCCAGCAACTCTTTTAATTTTTGGAACCTGTATTTGGAGTGCTCCGGGCCTGCCAGATAACAGCTGTTGCGATGTCGATGTCTGCTGTGGATGCTCCTCCTCCTCATCTGAGCTATTGGAAGCAGCACCCTCTTCCCCCAATGGATGCCAATCTGGGTCAACAACTGGGTCATCCATCACCTCCTCTTCAATGTCATGTGCACCTTCCTCTGTGTCACCGTGTATGGTGGTATAGTATGCGGGAAGGGGCACCTGAGTCTCATCAGGGTCAGAATCTGGCTCATTACACTGCAAGGACAATGTAGTGCTCTGAGTGAATGTACCAGCAGAATCATTTATCAGTGGCTGTGCATCAGTGCACTCCATGTCAGATTCATCTTGGCCTGGGTAATTCACCATTTCACTTGATAACCCAGGCATGGTATGTGAAAACAGCTCCATGGAGTAATCAGTTGTATGGCCTGCGTCATCCTTCAATCTTGGTTGGGGTGAAGGACACAAGGAAAGGTGTGGTTCATGAACATGAGCCTCCAATGACGACTCAGTGCTTTTATTTTTTACAACTTCAGAAGAGGAGGCGATAGAGCTGGAGGCTGAGTCAGCAATGTAAGCCAAAACATTTTCCTGAAGCTCTGGCTTTAAAAGCGGTTTGCCAACTCCTAGAAAACTAAGCCTTCGAGGCCTTGTGGAGCCAGACGATGACGCAGGCTCAACACCTCCTGCATTCGGTCCTATTTTGATTTTGCCACTACCATCAGATCCACCACCAACACCATCATTACCAGCTGGCAACCCCCACCCAATTCCACGGCCTCTTCCACCAGCCTTCCTCATTTTTGCTAAAAATGTACACAAAGTCCCACAAACTATATAGTAATGTAAAACAAGTTACAAGGTGTATATAGGACAGGGGAGATGTAGAATTTCTCAACACACTTGTGGACACTGTTGGATTGTGCGAGGCCCAGTGAATATCACACCGCTATGTCACAGTCTCAATGTCGCAGGTGTGAAAAATGTCACTATAGGACAGGGGAGATGTAGAATTTCTGAACACACTTGTGGACACTGTTGGATTGTGTGAGGCCCAGTGAATATCACACCGCTATGTCACAGGCTCAATGTCGCAGGTGTGAAAAATGTCACTATAGGACAGGGGAGATGTAGAATTTCTGAACACACTTGTGGACACTGTTGGATTGTGTGAGGCCCAGTGAATATCACACCGCTATGTCACAGGCTCAATGTCGCAGGTGTGAAAAATGTCACTATAGGACAGGGGAGATGTAGAATTTCTGAACACACTTGTGGACACTGTTGGATTGTGTGAGGCCCAGTGAATACCACACCGCTATGTCACAGTCTCAATGCCGCAGGTGTGAAAAATGTCACTATAGGACAGGGGAGATGTAGAATTTCTGCACACACAGTGACTGGTGTGTTGTACAGGCAAAATCGCTAGCAGCAGAAGCAGTTTTTGGTGTCTTCTTCCCTGCCTAACGCTCTCCCTACAGAGTCAGCAGCAGCAGCAGCAGCTCTCCCTATTCTGAGATCAGCATGAGTAACATGGCGGTCGGCGTGCACGCCCTTTTATACCCCCTGTGACGCCGCCCAAAGCAAGCCAATCACTTGCATGCCCTTCTCAAAGATGGTGGTGACCCCTGCCTATGTCATCACGTTGCCCACAGTGTCTGTGGATCCTGATTGGCTGAAAAAGGGCGGAAAACAAACTTTTGAAACTCGACTTTGGCGCTAAAGTCGCCGAGCTCGTGGCCGACCTCACCCTAGGGTCGGGTTTCGTTTCATGAAACCCGACTTTACTAAAAGTCGGCAACTTTTGAAATTTTTCGCCCCGTTTCGCTCAACTCTAATGAACAGCTCTTCGGAGTTTCCAAGTATGGGATCAGTAGTCCCTGGCCACTCAGCATGCTGGGAAAAAGGAGGATCAGGGTGAGGAATTTGCTGTCCAGACTCATGGCTGCTGCGACTTGACTGTGTGGAAGACAGGGTGGTGCTGGTGGTGGCAAAGTGACTGGAAGCATTATCCGCTATCCAACCAACAACCTTTTGACACTACTCTGGGTTCAATAGTGGTGTGCTGCTGTGGTCCACTAGTATCTGGGACAAGAAGGTCAGGCCACAGGGGTTGTAATACCGGCAGCATCCGGGGAGATGTCCTCCGATGGGGTCCTTGAAGCAATTGTCCATCTTCTGGCGGCAGCGATCGGTCTACGGTACCTTCCGCTGAGCCCCTAGTCCATGAACTGAGGTGGCCAAAGCACACGAGGCCGCAGCCCTCTCCAAGACTAAAGTGGATTGATCAATATTAACTGGCAAGGAAGGCCGCAGGTATATGTCCGGTACCCGACCTTCTTTACTCTGCACGTGCGCTGTACTCACGGTCATGGAGCGCACAGCACTTCGCTTTCATTTGCAGACTCCGTTCCCCTGCGGTTGTCCTGCACTATTCAATCCGATACAAGCGGTGGAGTTCCTCCATCACTCGACCTTGAAAGCACGCGCCTTGGTCAGAATGAATCCTTTTTGGGCATCCATACACCCAGATGAAATCTCAAAAAATGGCCAGTGCAGCTGACTCAGCCATCTGATCCCGGGTCGGAGTCACTACAGTTAACTAAGTGAAATAATCGGTCATTACAGGCAATGTTCATATCCGAGAAGAGCAGGACCCACAGTCAAGTAGTCGATCATTAGCAGTTACAAAGGAGCGGAGGTCATAACGGTCTCCGTAGGAGCTCTCTGTTCTGGAGGTTTAGCGCATTCACAGCTTCAACATTGTCGACAGGCCTCTTCCACTGCAGCCTTCAAACGGGGATGAAAAGCCAGCTTCTGTAACCAGTGATACATCTTCTCCAGACCAAAGTGAGCCCCTCTTACATGAGCTTCCGTGGCCACTTCACTGATCACCATCTCAGGGAGTACTACTTGCCAGGTGACTCCCAATTCTCATACCAGCTACACCTTACGATATAGCAAGCCATCTTCCAGTTGAAGCCTCTCCCGTTGTCAGAGAATCTGCTGCATTCCTGAGGCCAAGGCATTCCGCTCACTCTGACTGGGAAGTTGTTTTGGGGCCACCCAATTCCTCAACTGAGCGAGTTCTCTGTCTTCTTGTTGAAGCCGCACCCAATCATCTTCAGGTCGCCCCATTAGATGTTTTCCTGACACCTTTTCGGTCTGTTCCCGCTTTATCACCAATGTCCTGGTGAGGTTACGGAACCCATCTCCCCGTCTCTGTCATCGCCAGGTTGCTCGTAAGTCACTCTGTACAAGGCATCAGCATGTGTAATCTCAGATCCTTTTCTGTAGAAAATCTTGTATCGATATTTTTAAGGGCCACCCATCTTTGCTCCAAGGCCCTGACAGGTACTCGACAAACTTCTCAGTCATTGTCCACACTAATGCCAATAATTCCTACTTGAAAGAATTATAGTTGTCGGGGTTTTGTTGTGAGTCATGAAGAGACCGGCTCGTGTAGGCAATTACTCGTTCTTTTCCATCCTGTATCTGTGACAATACAGCCTCTAATCCCTGGAGACTTCCATCATTGTGAAGAATGAAAGTGTTAGGAGTCAGATTTCTGCCTCTCCTATGCTGAAATCTAGACCCTCACATGCTGCAGTCTCTTGCTCTTCATCTGCTGCAGAGGAGATTGCAGAGGAGATTGCCTTGCCGCAACTCTCTCCAGAGGCTAAGTCCTTTGTTCCCTCATCTGGGCATGCTCATGGGAAGAACTCTCATTGGAGTTCAGGAGTCAGGTGCTCAGGTCCTGTGTCGGAGCCTTGGAGATTTCCGAAAGGTCTCGTTCACTATAAAAAGCGCGCATGGCCGTTCCGCCATGCGCTTGTATATTCATACTTGCTGCTGTATGTTTGTGGATGGATGCTTGAACTGGTGAATGACTCATTTGAAACCCCCATTCCTCTGGTACTACGTATGTGTGAGTGATTGAGTTCTGCCAGTAGCAGCGCCAGCGCGCCTAGCTCCATCTTAGTCAGCAGCTTAAGCGTCTGCATTGCGCCAGCGTTATTGCAGCATTTTGCCAGCAGCTCAGTTCTTGCCGCGCTGCAGTTGCAGCTTATCTCAGCGTCCGCGGTTACGACGCCAGGCACACTTGCATTCACGGTAAGTCTCTGCGGGTGTAGTTCAGTCATATTTAACTACCCCGGTGACCATCTACCATTTGTGTGCTGCTGTGTTCCTGTGCAGCTAACAGGTTTAGCACAGCTATGTATTTATTATTTGCCTTTGGACTCTGTGAGTACAACAGAGTCTGTGCAGTGCACACTGGGTGTGGTTTAACCCTGTGCATGGGATTGCACTGTCGTCACTTAGCTGCGGTTTTCCTTCCTCCGCACGGTGGACCCCGAGTGGCGAAGGCACTTTATTTACATTTTTATTTAGTGCCTTCCGCTACTCCTAACAGAAAGGTTGAGAAAAGTCTGCATAAGCCAGTATGGGCGTTTCAGTCAGGGCCATCCTCCTGGCTTTTTCCCCACTTAAAGGTCTGATTCTTCGCACCAGACAGTACTCCCCTCAATAACTCTAGCAGTGGATTGACAATTCTGGTGAAGCCTTTCACGATAGTACCTCGTAAGCCCCAGAAAGGCCGGCACGTCCTTCACTGTCTTCGGAGTGGGCCATTCCTGTACTGCCGCTATCTTTTGATGCACAGGTCGCACCACTTCAGTAGATACAACATGTCCGAGGTATTCAATTTGCTGGCAGAAGAGGTGACATTTCTGAGCTTTTGCTTTCAGGCCACGCTTCTGCAGACAACTCAACACCTGTTCCAGCCGTCAAAGATGTTCCTCGAAAGTAGCTGCATAAACAATGATATCTTCCAGATAAATGAGGGTGGCTTCAAAGTTCATGTCTCCTAAGCACTGCTACATCAGTCGCTGAAAGGTTCGAGGCACATTGGTGAGATCAAAGGGCATCCGGTTGAATTCGAACAACCCCATAGGCAGTATGAATGCTGTCTTCGGCTGGTCTTGCTCAGCCATGGGCATCTGCCAATATTCACTGGCTAGATGTAATGAAGAGAAGTATTTAGCTTTTCCCAGAGCAGACAATAACTTCTCAATTCTTGGTAGGGGATAAGAATCCTGCACTGTACAGGCATTTAGTCGGCGGTAGTCAACACAAAAACAGTGTTCCATCTTTTTTTCTAAATAAAACGATGGGAGCTGCCCATGGGCTCTGGCACTCCCGTATGGCCCCACTCTGCAGCATATGTGTCAGCATTTCGATCACTTCTTGATACATTTGTGGTGGGATCTGTCGATAGCGCTCCCGAATCAGTGTGGTATTTCCTGTGGGATTCTCGTGAGTTATGGCTATGGTGCACCCGAAATCATTGTCATGATGGGCAAAGACATCCCGATAACGCACTAGCATAGCTTCTACCTGCTGCAACTGTTGCAATGATAGTCCCATCAGCTCAGCCCGCATCTGTTGGAGGTTCTGACGCCCTTCTTTCATGGTGTTAGATGAAGGTTCTGAGGGCACGTTCATGACTACAGTCCAGGGATCGCCTTGTTTCACCACCAACTGAACGGCCTCTGGTTCCATCAGTACTTCCGGCATACCCAGTACATGGGCCACTTCACTCTTGAGCAGGAGTGTGAGGTAATCCCCTCCTAGGTTGACACACCACACCACTATGTTACCGTCATGGATGGTGGCTAATGTCCGAGCAATGAGGAGTCCTGAAGGCAGTTGAACCATCAGATCTGGCTCTATCTGGACTTCTACTCCTTCAAGAGGGACACAGGCTCGCACGGGCAGCGTGAGTACAGTCTGGCCAGGCGGTAAAACAAGTTTGGCAGAGGTTGGCATGACCACCTTCTCTTGAACTTGGGCTACCCGTATCAGCTGTTGCAACACCTTCCTTTAGGAGGTGTGGGGGCTCCATCGATTAAGAAAACCATCGGGTGACTCATTGGCTCCTTTAGCACATTCATCCCTAGGGTCATGGTGGGGCCAATGTCAGAGTCTCAAGTTGTCAAGACTACTCCTTTTCAGCCCACATCCTTGCCATACACGGTAATTTGCATCAAGACCATGCCTGCGACCGGGATGGGCAATTGGTTTTCCGTTGTCAACTTGAACACTGGCCCCATTCAGGCCACATCACCTCAGGGAACTGACGTCAGAAATAAGTTTCTGGCATGGTAGTCACTTGTGAACCAGTATCAATGAGACAACGGACGGCCCATCCATTCATTTCATCCCACACGAGAGGGCTCAGGGAAATTAAACTTGCGGGACTTCCTTCGCTCCTTCTTGGCAGCTCAGTCTCCGGCCAGCGTCCCCCAGCCAAGGAGCCAACTAGTTTATGGACGATGGGTCGGTGGCCTATCCCGTATGGTGCATCCTCCGGCATAATGTCCAGTATCCCCACATCTAAAAGAAATTGCCTGCCTCCCTGCTTGGGGTGGCCCCATTTCCGGACGGGACTTGGGGTTAGTTCTGCCTCTGGATGAATTTGGCACTTCCAGGGGATTCTCTCTCCAGCCAGACCACTCTTCTCGTAAGTCCTTAATTTCATTCCGGATTTTTCTAACCCAGCCTGTTTCAGCTGCGAGTGGAGCGGGTACCTCCGCGCCCTGGACCTTCCCCGCCGAGGGTGCCATCCCTTGCTCTTGCTCGCGCGCACGCGCTTCTGCCCCTATTTCCAGAAAAGACATGCGGATTTGTTCACAAGTGCTCTCGCAAGGCCTGTTTAAGCAGCGCATCCCTTAGGCATGCCATGAGTTGGTCCCTCAAAATTACATCAGGGGGTCCCACACCCACATCATCCCACTTAGCAATCACGGCGAGGATCTCCTACAAGCGCATTCATATATGGTGTCACAGACTCCCCCTCCCTTTGGAATTGGCAAAACAAGCGCAGCTGCAATTCACCAGTATCCGTGGGATACCCATACATCTCCTCCAAGATCTGTAACACTTTGGTGAATGTGTTCCGTTCATGCGGGGGGTCGGAACATAACATGACATCTGGCTTCCCCATCTAGGGCTATCACAGCAATCTCCGCCTGCATAGCGGGGGTCATGGGGTGCATCCTTAGCATGCTCTTAAACTGCTCGTACCAGTCTCATAACAGCAAATTGCTCCCTGTGAAACGGAGGCTAGGGAGTAGTCATGGCAGCGGATGGTAGTACTGGCACACCCTGGCCCCTCCGCTCTATTAACACACAGTAGTTCACTCACTTGAAAGTCATGGTTCATTCCACACGGCCAGGAGTCCTTTTCCTTTTAGCACCACACAATGGCAGTCAGAGTCCAGGTTCATCTTCAATAAAGCAATTTTACTCAGCTTGTCTAGTTTAGTAACAGAAACAGCACAAGATTCTTCGCAGAATATCACCATTCTGTTCCCTGTACTGTCCCTCACTCCTCCAGAAATATCCACCGGATCCGCCAATCATGCAGCTTCCTTACTGGTCAAACTAACCCGCTTCAGGAGTTCCCTGCCCGCTTCCCTCTCCAAAAGTGAAGTCGAGAAATGGCTCTTCCATTCAGTAGGCCTCTCATTCTTAGGGTTGTTTCCACGAAGTTAGCTACTACCATTCTGATGCTGCTAAGATATTCCTCCACACTGTATGACTGTCAGCTCTAAAGGCCCTGGACTGCTGGGCTCCGCAGCTTAAACCTTCCCCCCTGGACACAACTGTCCTGTCCTTGCTCCCGGCTCACACTCCAACTCCACACTGACTAAATCCCAGGAAGCTCCCCCCCAACTATTCTCTTAGCCCCTCCTAACTAACCTATTCCTATTGGTCTATCTAGCCCCTATTCTATTCTGCTCCCCCTACTGGGCTAAGTCCTACACTATCCCTATAGCGCCTCATCACATTAACATATGTACATTGCATTACACAGTAAAGCAGCATATAGACATGACAAGACATATAGAATATACCAGGGACAGATGCAAGGAAAGCAGGGCAATAAACTTACTCCTTACACCTGTAAATGAACTGAGGCGGCCGAAGCACCCAAGGCCGCAACACTCTCCAAGTCTAACATGGATTAGTCAATATTAACTCGAAAGGAAGGCCACGGGTACTGACTCTCATTGACACTTACTGGGCACATGACACCTCACTCTCTTACAGTCCCGCTGGTAACGGCGGGCACAATACTTCGCAGCTCCAGTGCTCAAGGGACAGAGCACGCAGATCAGCCTGCTGCGCACTGCTTGTTCCAGCCAAAACTGCCTGCTGCCGCACGCACTTTTTCTTGGCCATGCCCCCTGCCTCCAGGTCACCTAGTCTGTGTCACTCAGTATCCTTTCCCCAGGACAACCTGAGACGCAGCCTCCACAGTTCCAGACCCGGAGCAGCACAGGTACCCGCTGCCCAGTCTTCCTCCTTACATAGCCATCAGTCAGGAAGGAGGAAACGCTAGGTGGGGAATAGAGCTGGAGTGACAGAAACTTCAGATCTACCATAGCTCTTCAGTCTCATTTGCATGTCAATGTAGACATTGCTTTCTCAGAAGACTGGGCTTGCCATGTAAAGCTATTTCTGGATTTGTCTTTGAAAGAGCTATATATCCTTTTAAATAGCTTTGGGGGTGAAATCCTGCTGACATTCCTTTTAAAAGTTTATTTTTCATTTTTTGCTCTATTTTTATTTACCTCAGTGGATTTGAATCTGTGATTGTTTAGTTGCTTATACTATGTATTTAGAGTAAATTGTCTCCTATAAAGCTCAGCATGTGGCAGTGGGGCATAAATGGCAGTGACCGGGGGCCTTCAGCTGTTATGGTGATCCATCAGTCCCCATGATTGTGTTACAATTTTGCCTAGAGATGATCACCATCTTTATAATAATAGGACAGCTTGAGCCCACCAGAAATGTTGTATCGTTCTCTGTTTTAATTCATAGAAGGGGTCTTGAGATGAGAAACCCCCTCCACAATATCCATACAACCTAATGAGGTATATTGACAGGAATTGTTATCATAATACTCCATTAATCTTATTACATTTCTTTTATTTTTACCACCAAGCTTGATATTATAGTTTTACCACCCTTTAAATGACTGCAATATGCACATCATGATTTAAAACCAAAGGACGAAACTCACGTGCCCATGAACATTCCAAACAATCTTTTCTTCAACAATCTGTAGTTGATTCCCTTTTTCAATTTTACCAACGTTGATGTACTGATTGCTACCATTAGGATAGAGCTGCCAGTTAAGGACATCCAATGAAAGAGGAATATCTCCATTTTTGTCAAAATAGATTTGCTCCCCGGCTGTATTTATAAAGTTTACTTTTTTAACATAATATCGCAACTAAAAGAAAAAAAAAAAAACATTAAAATGAATGTATTATACACAGTATATACTTAATTTTTTTATATTCAAAAACAATTTTATCGCTCTGTATGATACGTTTACTATGCAATACACGCTAATAAATGATGAGATGTTTTTTATTTAGGCAGATAGACAGAAAATTGAATCTGACTGCTTTGATGCAGCCTTCATGGAATCAGAATGTTAGAGTTAGAAGAGACCTCATGGGTTATAGTCTCCAACCCCCTGTTCTATGCAGGATTCACTAAACTATCTCAGACAGTTGTCTGTCCGGCCTCTGCTTGAAGATTTCCATTGAAGGAGAACTCACCACCTCTCGTGGCAGGCTGTTCACTCATTGATCACCCTCACTGTCAAAAAGTTTTCTTCTAATATTTAATCGGTATCTTCTCCCTTTCAGTTTGATTCCATTGTTTCTCATTTTTCCATGTGCAAATGAGAATAAGGATAATCCCTCTACTCTGTGACATCCCTTCAGATATTGGTAGACAGCTATTAAGTCTCCTCTTAGCCTTGTTTTTTGCAAGCTAAACATTCCCAGATCCTTTAACCGTTCCTCGTAGGACATACTGTGCCGTCTGCTCACCATCCTGGAAGCCCTTCTCTGAACTTGCTCCAGTTTTTCAATGTCTTTTTAAAATGTTGTGCCCAGTACTGGACACAATAGTCCAGATGAGGCCTGACCAAGGAGGAGTAGAGGGGGACAATTACTTCACGTGATCTAGACTCTTTCTGTGGCATTTTGCTGATGAGTCTTTTGAACATGTCAAGTTAATGCCATGTTACTACTCCTATTAAAGAGAACCTGTCAGCACAATTTATCAATAATAAGTGAAGGCCATTATGGCAATGATATACTGATAAAAGTGATACCTTTGGTGAAAAAGTCTGCTCTGTGGTTTTCATTTAATCAGCATTTAATGCTTTCTTCTAATGAGATTTCTGGGGTAGTGTCTTCTCCTCCTGCTCCGGCCCTTCCCCTTGCCTCGAGTATTTCACCACCATCATTGGCATGGGTGGCGCAAGCTCACTTTGATTTCACAGTCTTTAATAAAATGGCTCCAGAGGCGACACAGGAGTAGATTAAGTTTGCAGCTCAATCATTTCTTCATTGAGTCGAGATCTCGATCTGTGCATGAGCCACCTCTGGAGCCAATTTATAGAAAGAGCAGCTGTGAAGTAAAAAGGCACAAATTTCAAGCAAGAGGCATGTCACTGAAAATTCAGGAGGTGGAGGAGCCGTGGTAAGAGGAGAAGACCCAACCCACAGTCCTGCTCTTGTGCACAGAAATCTTATTGGAAGAAAACTTGAAATGCTAATTAAATAGGAACCACAGAGCAGATTTCTTCATCAAAGGTATCAATTTAATCAGTACAAAAGTGCCATTATGGCCATGTCTTTACTTTACATTGCTAAATCACGCTGACAGGTTCCCTTTAAGACATATGACCTATTTAGACTGACCGACCGTGGCTAGACAATAAAATGACCTCCGATATAAGACATGCAAGCCAATTGACTTTTATTTAATGACCTGTTTAGAGAGGCAATCAATACTTCCATGTGCACAAAATGATCTTTAATACAATCGCTCTTCGCACTTAAACCATCATGTTTTTGGCAGCACATTCTGTTACACAAGACAATGTGCTTCCAAGCTCAGCAGCTATGTCAGCTGAAAAATTATCACGCTCAATAAAAAAGTGTTTTTCTCGCTCTTTGAGGGATTGTCAGCATGTTTAAACAGGTCAGCAATTGAAAAATAGGTCTTACTTGGAACTCTCATTTCTTATTAGCAGCCAGTGTAAATGTAAATGTGTCCTTAGTTACAGATGGGAGAATAAATTCACAGAACTCCAGTCTATCTGCTACATAAGTAATATTTGACTGTTCGACTGGAGTCCTAAGAATTGCCTTAGCTTCCAGCATTCCCAGATCCTTTTTTAATTAGCAGAGCTGGCGCAAAATTGTGTTTGTTTCTGTCAGGATCCTGTCCGCGTCGGCATGCAGCCTCCACTGAGCAGGGACTCACCCGCACTGTAGAGGTACCGGGGTCAGGTACAGCCAGAAAGTACTGATACACAGGACCTGTGGATACTGAAGTTTAGCAAGCAGACACGGGACCTACGGTCATGTGACTGCAAGGGGGTGGGGCTTAGCGTCCTGCTTAGTGAGATGGCAAGACACTATACAGAATTACTCAGAGTCAGGCAAAACGGGGTTCATACACAGAGATAGCAGTAACGTACCAAGGATGAGACAGAGCGGATAGTCAGGGCCAAGCAGACGTCAATACCAAACAGACATAGAAGGTACCAAGCAGAATCCAAAGCAATATCCAGAGAACAGACCGAGTCATACACAGATTATCAAGCAACCAGAACACAGCAAAGACACACTCAGGGGTCACCACACTATGCCAATGGCAAGAGTATAACTGACGGGGAATGGGAGCTTCCTGCGGCTATAAGAAGCTTTTCCAGAATCAATGAGAGGCAGCCATAATAGGTCCCAGGTGAGCAGGTAAGAGTCTGCACTGAGATCAAACCATTAACTCCAGAAGTGCCGATCCACCAGCACTGGTATCATGACAGTTTAATTATGAAATATTGATATAACTTCAGCCCAGCGAGTCAGAAAAATAACTGGGATTTCCGGAAGGTATTGAGATTTGCAGGCCTCCTGTCCGGTGGTCAAAGATTACTGACCTGGTCGATCAGTTTGAGTCCTGCAAATTGATTGCCACATCTCTAGTCCATTGGCTTAATAAGAGATTACTGAAACACACAATGGACTACAGAAGTATTGTAGAGTATTGTACAAGACCATGCAATTCCATACTTATGTCCTCTTTTCCTTTTTATGTTTCCTTTTTTCAATCAAAAAATAACATAAACATGATACTTGGTATTGCTAAATCACTAAAGTTTAGGTTAAAATATTACATTATTTATCCCACATGGAACAAGCCTTAACCCTGACACCCACGAGCCTGTTTTCATCTTCCTGACCAGGCCAAATTTTGCAATTCTGACCAGTGTTATTTTATTAGATAACTAGCTAAAGAGCCCAGCGCTGCCGGGCATAGTAACTAACTACGGATAGTTATGACAAATTATAATTATTATATATATATATATATATATATATAAAACTGAGTGTATAGCCACACCCACTCCGCATAGCCACATTCACTATAATATCCCACATCATCCCGTCAGCCAGAGCTACCGGACTACTACCCCTAAAATGTCCCACATAGGCCCGTCAGACAGAGCCAACGGACTACTACCCCTAATATCTCACATCATCCCGCCAGCCAGAGCTACCAGACTTCTATCCCTAATATCCCTCATCATCCTGTCAGCCATAGCTACCGGACTACTACTCATAATATCCCACATCGTCCCATCGGCCAGAGTCGCTGGACTACTAATATCTCACATCATCCCGTTAAAGCCACCGGACTACTACCCCTAATATCCCACATCATCCTGTCAGCCTGGGGTCAGAACCAGAGTACTGAGTGGAATGGCCCTAACTTCCATACCATGGATCCTGTTGTGAGTTTCGTATTTGAGATGTTTTATTTCTGCCGATCAGGATGATTGTGTTTCATTTTTGCCCTTGGCCGAATTTGCTTTAAATAATAGAGCTAGTTCTGCCACTTTGATGTCACCTTTTTTTTATAACTTTGGTTTTCACCCTCGATTTTCTTCAGGGCAGGCAGAAGGCTCCACCTGCCCTGAAGAAAATCGAGGGTGAAAACCAAAGTTACAAAAAAAGGTGACATCAAAGTGGCAGAACTAGCTCTATTATTTAAAGCAAATTCGGCCAAGGGCAAAAATGAAACCCAATCATCCTGATCGGCAGAAATAAAACATCTCAAATACGAAACTCACAACAGGATCCCTTTAAGAGAGGCCTGATGTCAGAACCATCTTAGCTTAGCTTAGTGATCGGACCCAAAGAGTGGTCGTAAATGGCTGCACATCCAGTTGGAAGAATGTCTCAAGTGGGGTACCACAGGGCTCTGTCCTGGGCCCTGTATTGTTCAACATCTTTATCAACGATTTAGATGAAGGAATTGAGGGTAAACTGATTAAATTTGCTGATGACACAAAGCTAGGAGGGATAGCTAATACTAGAGAAGAGAGAGAGAGGATTCAAAAAGATTTAAATAAACTGGAGAAGTGGGCAGCAACTAACAGAATGGTTTTTAACAGGGAGAAATGCAAAGTACTACATCTGGGCAATAAAAATGAAAAAAGCATATATAGAATGGGAGGAATAGGGCTAAGTGACAGCACATGTGAAAAAGACTTGGGTATACTAATAGATCACAGACTGAATATGAGTCAACAGTGTGATGCAGCAGCAAAAAAGGCAAATGCAATTCTAGGATGTATTAACAGAAGCATACAGTCTAGATCACGTGAAGTCATTATTTCCCTCTACTCTTCTTTGGTCAGACCTCATCTGGAATATTGTGTCCAGTTTTGGGCACCACATTTTAAAAAAGACATCAACAAACTGGAGCAAGTTCAGAAAAGAGCGACCAGAATGGTGACCGGTCTGCAAACCCTGTCTTATGAGGAAAGGTTGCAGGATTTGGGAATGTTTAGTTTGCAAAAGAGAAGACTGAGAGGAGACTTAATAGCTGTCTACAAATATCTAAAGGGCTGTCACATTGTAGAAGGATCAACTTTGTTCTCATTTGCACAAGGAAAGACTAGAAGCAATGGGATGAAACTGAATGGGAGGAGACACAGATTAGATATTAGAAAAAACTTTTTGACAGTTAGAGTGATCAATGAGTGGAACAGGGTGCCACGAGAAGTGGTGAGTTCTCCTTCAATGGAAGTCTTCAAACAGAGGCTGGACAGACATCTGACTGGGATGATTTAGCAAATCCTGCTTTGAGCAGGGGGTTGGACCAGATGGCCCAGGAGGTCCCTTCCAACTCTACGATTCTATGATTCTATGATTCTATGAACCAGAGCGCTGAGTGGATTTACCCTGACTTCAATACCAATGATCTCTTTAATAGAAGCCTGGGTTGAGAATCAGAGCGCTGAGGGATTTGCCCTCACTTCCATACCGGGGATCCCCTTAAGAGGGGCCTGGGATCAAAACCAGAGCACTGAGTGCATTTGCCCTGACTTGCATACCAATGATCCTTTTAATAGAATCCTGGGGTCAGATTCAGAGCTCTAAGGGATTTGCCCTAACTTACATACAGGAGATCCCTTTAAGAGAGCCTGGGGTCAGTACCAGAGCATTTGAAGGCAATTGCCCTGACTTCCATGCTGGGGATCCCTTTAAGAGAGCCTGGGGTCAGAACCAAAGCACTGGATGGATTTGCCCTGACTTCCATACCAATGATCCCGTTAATAGAAGCCTGGGGTCAGAATCAGAGCGCTGAGGGATTTGCCCTAACTTCCATACAGGACATACCTTTAAGAGAGGCCTGGGGTCAGTACCAAAGCGCAGAGTGGATTTGTCCTCACTTCTGTACCAGGGATCCCTTTAAGAGGAGCCTGGGGTCAGAACCAGAGCACTCAGTGGAATTGCCCTAACTTCCATAGCAATGATCCCTTTAAGAGGGAAGATGTTCCTATGGGATGGAGGATGTGTGATGGGTATATGGGCAGGGAGGGGGTGACTCATTTCTATCATGTGCTCTCTGCTCCTTTCTGGGGGGCAGACAATGGCTGGGAGCTTATGTTCCTGGGGATGCTAGATTTCTCCCACCCAGTCAGTGTCTGCTGAGGAATTTTCTGGAGTGGGAAAACTGTTGCTCATAGCAACCAATCACAGCTCAGCTTCATTTAAATAGCTCTGGTGAAATGAAAGATGCTTAGTGATTGGTTGCAAGGAAAACTGTTGCTCATAGCAACCATTCACAGCTCAGCTTCTTTTAAACAGCTCTGGTGAAATGAAAGATGCTTCGTGATTGGCTGGTGACACACACACACACATACACTTTCAATTTTATATATAGAGATAACTCTGTGTTAACGCCCGGCCGGCCGGGCTGTGCCGCTCCCCGGGTCTCCCGTGCTGGTGATGTGGGGTCATGTCGGATGCTTCCGGGCTTGCGTACCTCCCAGGGCGTCCACAGACTGCACCTGTGCCGTGTGCCGCCTTGGGCTGCGGGCGCGCGTTTGCTTGGTTCCTTTGTTTGGCTTCCAGGTGACCTGACCAGGAAGTGCCCTGCTCCTCTGTGTCTGGCAACAGTATTTCTGGCGCTCTGTCTCTCCCAGAGATTCACTCTGGTGCAGACTTTGTACTGGTGTGTCTCAGGTCCCAGCGCTCTCTCAGTCTGCATGCTTTGCTTATTTTCCTATCTCCTGTACTTTACCCTGTGCGTGCTCTGCTCTGTCCTGGTCTCCCGTACATAACCCAATATGCGCTCTGCTCTGCCCTGGTCTTCTGTACTTTATCCTGTGCATACTCTGCTCTGTCCTGGTCTCCTGTACTTTACCCTGTGCGCGCTCTGCTCTGTCCTGGTCTCCCGTACATTACCCAGTACATGCTCTGCTCTGCCCTGATCTCCGTCACATTTCCCAGTGTGCAACCTGCACCACCTTGGTCTGTCTCCTACGAGCCGGTTCCTGGTACTAGCTATTGTGGTATGTCTACCCCCCGGGCCTGCTCCTAATGCTCCATGTCTAGGGTGCAGTTCCACCTGGTCAGCTCGGTTGGTCCCGTGATCTAGTAGGTCCACTATAGGAACCGTGACAGAATCACCAGGCCATGGATCCCGCTAGTGCCTCTGCGGCTGCTCAAAAAGAGTTGCTAATTTTGCGGGAGAATCAGAGTAGAATCATGTCCTTTTTAAAGTTAATGGAATCCTGGTTGTCACCCTTACAAGCTGCTGACCCAAGTAAAGCTACCCAGCTTGCAGGCCTTCTGCAGGAGATTGTTCCGCAGCATGATACTCAGATCCACATATTGGGTTATATGGCCACGGTGGATGACCGTCTGCTCTCCCTGCAGTCTACCGCCACGGCTTCTGCGCAGGTTCTGTCCCTTGACTCTGGCACTTTTCATTATCCTCATCTGGGTAAACCACCTCGGTATAGTGATGACTCCAAGCTATGTCGTGGCTTTTTGAACTAATGCCATCTTCACTTTGAATTATTGCCCCTGCAGTATTCTACCGATCGATCTAAGGTGACATTTATGGTATCACATTTAGAGGGAGAAGCTTTGGCTTGGGTATGGGAGCATGATGACCCCATTGCCTCTCAATTGTCTACTTTTTTGGAGAACTTTTGTAAAGTTTTTGACGAACCAGGTCGCGTAGCTTCGGCCCAAGACTCTCTTTTTAATCTCCACCAAGGCTCCCTTACTGTTGGGCAATACGCCGTTCATTTCCGCACGCTATCCTCAGAGTTGGGTTGGAATAACAAGGCTCTGGTTGGGGCTTTTTGGAGTGGTTTGTCGGGTCTTATCAAAGATGAACTTGCTGGTTGAGATACTCCAAACTCTTTAGAGGATTTAATTTCTTTGGCCACACGTACTGACCTACGTTTTCAAGAGCGTTCACGCGAGTTTGCTAGAGAAGGTAAGTTAATCGTCCTCCCCCGGTCACCGCTAGGCCTCCCAGTCCGTGACCTACTGTGTCGTCTCCCGCATCCACGCCTGAACAAATGCAAGGGGATCGGGTCAAGATAGCGGAGCAGCGTCGGAGAGAGTCGCGCAAGGCCTATGTTTCTACTGTGGCAGCGCCTCTCACTTACTCCGTTCTTGTCCAGTGCACCTGGGAAACTCTTCCATCTAGGTCTGGTACGAGAGGCCTCCATAGGTGAACATGATTCCTCTCTGCCTTTGACTCTTTCAGTCCAGATTAATTTTGGCCCTAAACAATTCTCAGAGATGGCTTATGTGGATTCTGGTGCTGCAGAGAATTTCATAAGTCTTAAGGAGGTTAACAAATACCACATTCTGGTCAAGTACCTGGCAAACTCACGGTTGATTTCTTTGGTGAACGGTCGACCCCTGCGAGAGAGTAACTAAGGTTACTGAAGAGGTAGAACTGCAGATTGGAGCCCTGCATCGCAAAAGAATTGCATTCTACGTATTCTCCGTATTCTACGGTCCGGGGATGTTCTGCGCTGGGGTCAGGAGTGCAAGGATCATTGTCTACCATCCGTTCGCCATGTCAAAGATTCTCGACCAGCTTCCGTTCCAGTCAGACTACCAGCCGCCTATTGGTCCTTCACCAATATCTTCTGCAAGAAGAAGGCAGAGAACCTTCCGCCTCATCGGGCCTACGACTGCCCGATTGACCTTATTCCTAGCTATACTCCTCCTCGAGGTAGAATCTACCCTCTTTCTCCAGCCGAAACCCGGGCTATGTCGGATTATATTCAGGAAAATTTTTCCAAAGGCTTCATCTGGAAGTTCACTTCCCCTGCTGGCGCAGGATTCTTTTTTGTCAAAAAGAAAGATGGCTCCCTTTGCCCCTGCATCGATTAGAGAGGTTTTAATGACATTACCATGAAGAATAAGTACACTCTGCTGCTCATCCCTGAACTCTTTTATCGACTATGGGGAGCTCGGATCTTCACTAAACTTGATTTTCGCGGGGCTTACAATTTGGTCCGTATTAGGCGCTGGGGACAAGTGAAAGACTGCCTTGAATACCGGGGATGGCCATTACAAGTTTTTGGTAATGCTCTTCGACCTCTGCAATGCTCCTGCAGTTTTTCAGGAGTTAGTTAATGATATCTTCCGGGACCTCTTACTGTATATTCTTGTGTGGGTGTGTACCTGGACGACATCTTGTTTTTCTTCTCCGAATCTTCCTTACCCACAGAAGGAATGTTTGTCAGGTACTGCTACGTTTACAAAAGAATCAGCTTTACGCCAAATTCGAGAAGTGCATCTTTGAACAGATCTCTTTGCCTTTTTTGGGATATATTATCTCTGATTCTGGTCTTATGATGGATCCAGAGAAGGTGTCTGCTATCCTCAACTGGCCACGACCTCAGAGAATTAAAGCCATACAACATTTCCTGGGCTTTGCGAATTACTACCGACAATTCATTCCTCATTTATCTTCTTTATCTCAGCCAATCTCGTCCCTCATCCGTAAGGGGTCCAATCCCCAGGCCTGGTCGGCAGCGGCAGCGGCAGAGAGTGTTTTTGTAACCTTAAAACAGGCATTTGCAAAAGCGCCAGTATTACATTGTCCAGAGGCCAGAAAGCCATTCAGAATCATTCTCGAGGTGGATGCTTCATCCACAGGAGCGGGTGCTGTACTCTCTCAGAAGTCTCCCTCTGGCCGTTTAGTTCCCTGTGTTTTTTTCTTCAGAGGCTTCTCTACCTCCGAATGCAAATATTTCATCGGGGACAGGGAGTTATTGGCCATTAAGTTGGCATTGGAGGAATGGTGGTATCTCCTGGAGGGAGTTGTACACCCGTTTGTCATCTACACTGACCACAAGAATTTATCGTACATACAGTCCGCTCGATGGCTTAATCCCCAACAAGCCAGGAGGTTATTGTTTTTTAATCGGTTTGACATTGAACTCTGCTTTCAGCCAGGTATTAAGAATGCCAAAGCAAATGCGTTGTCTAGATCCTTCCTGTCGGAGGATACTGAAGAAGAACCCTCTCATATTATTGATCCCACCAGAGTTATCACTGTAGATCCGCTCAGACTTTCTCATCTTCCACCAGGTAAGACATTTATGGCAGAGGTAGAAAATAAAGATTCTTCACTGGGGTCACTCCTCTAAATTAGCCGGCCATGCAGGTGTCAGGAAAACGATGGCTCTCCTCTCTCGCTACTATTGCTGGCCTTTTTTCCTTCGAGATATGGAAGATGTTACGGCTTCTTGCCTGTCCTGCGCCAAGAGCAAGATCTCTAGGCAACTTCCTTCCTGGCTCTTGCAACCTCTTCCTGTGCCCTTAGCTCTCTGGCAACGTATAGCAATGGATTTTATAACCGATCTACCATGTTCATCAGAATATATGGTTCTTTTTGTGGTTGTGGACTGTTTCTCTAAAATGGCACACTTTGCTCCATTACCCGGCCTGCCTTCGGCTCCGGAATTGGGGAAAATCTTCATTAACCATATCTTCAAGTACCATGGCTTCCCTCTACCCATACTATCCGATAGAGGAGTGCAATTTTTGTCCCGCTTCTGGAGAGCTTTATAAAAACTCATGAAGGTGACCCTAGATTTTTCCTTGGCCTATCACCCCCAAACTAACAGCCAGTTGGAGCGAGTTAACCAGGTCCTGACTTCTTATCTTCGGCACTTCTGTAATGTCCATCAGGATGATTGGGTCAGTCTTCTTCACTGGGCGGAGTTTGCATATAACAATCATTCCAGCGAATCTTTTGCCAAGTCTCCATTCTTCATAGTATCGGGTCAACACCCCAACATGCCTCTTCCGGTACCCCTTAACTCGGGTGTGCCAGCTGCTGACGCCATGTTAATTGAGTTTCCCCAGATCTGGAGATAGACAAAAAGTTTACTTGAGAAAGCCTCCTACAGGATGAAAAGACATGCAAACAAGAGGTGCTTGGACTGTACTAAATTTATTCTGGGTGAAAGAGTGTGGCTCTCATCCAAATATACCAGACTCAAGATTCCATCCTACAAGCTGGGCCCTTGTTACATCGGTCCCTTTAAAGTTTTGAAGCAACTCAATGAAGTCACCTACAAGTTGAGGTTGCCTGCCTCGCTACATATCCCCAACACCTTCCCTGTATTGCTTCTTAAACCCGTGGTGCTCAACCGTTTCCATGCCACATCCAGTCATACTCCGTCATCCGTTAACACTGGGGATGTTTTTGAGGTAAGAGATATTCTTGACAAGAAGAAGGTTCGAGGGAGAACTTTCTAATTGTTTGGAAGGGTTTTGGTCCTGAGGAGAGGTCATGGGAGCCCCAAGAGAAGATTCATGCTCCGTGTATCCCCAAAATGTTCCTCGCCAGTCTTAAGAAGGAGGGGCGTAAGGGAGGGGTTACTGTTACCACCGCAGCCGGCCATCTTGCCGCCGCTCCCCGGGTCTCCCGTGCTGGTGATGTGGGGTCACATTGGGTGCCTCTGGGCTTGCGTACCTCCTTGGGCATCCGCAGTCCATGCCTGAGCCATGTGCCTCCTTAGGCTGCGGGCACATGCTTGCTTGGTTCCTTTGTTTGATTTCCAGGTGACCTGAGCCGAAAGTGCCCTCCTCCTCTGTGTCTGGCGTCAGTATTTCTGGTGATCTCTCTCTCCCGTCAGCGCCTGGTGATTCACTCTGGTGCATACCTTGTACTGGTGTGTCTCAGGTCCCAGCGCTCTCTCAGGGTGCATGCTATGCTTATTTTTGTATCTCCTGTACTTTACCCTGTGCGCATTCTGCTCTGTCCTGGTCTCCCGTACATTACCTGGTATACGCTCTGCTCTGCCCTGGTCTCCTGTACCTTACCCTGTGCGTACTTTGCTCTGTCCTGGTCTCCTATACTTTACCCTGTGCGTACTTTGCTCTGTCCTGGTCTCCTATACTTTACCCTGTGCGTACTCTGCTCTGTCCTGGTCTCCTGTACTTTACCCTGTGCTCGCTCTGCTCTGTTCAGGTCTCCTGTACTTTACCCTGTGCGTGCTCTGCTCTGTACTGGTCTCCTGTACTTTGCCAGGTCCATGCTCTGCCCTGATCTCCATCACATTTCCCAGTGCGCAACCTGTGCCTCCTTGGTCTCTGTCTCCTACGAGCCAGTTCCATGGTACTAGCTATTGTGGTGTGCCTACCCCCCAGGCCTACTCCGTATTCTCCCTGTATAGGGGGCGGTTCCACCTGGTCAGCTTGCCTGGGATTGGTCGGTCTCGTGATCCAATGGGTCCACTCTAGGAACTGTGACACTCTGGAATGCTTAAACATATTCCAGTGATTCTGAGAATGTTTTTTCAATACACATTGCTCTTTATGTTAGTGCTAAACTTAGTTTAACACCTTTCCCACCTTGGATGTATCCATATGTCCCTGTGACCTGGGCCTTATTAACCTGGGACGTCTGGATATGTCCTGGCGATTTTGCACGTAATAGAGCTGTGCGCGCAAAATCGCCGCTGGGTGTCAGCTGATTCATACAGCTGACATCCAGCACTCAGTGCCAGGAAAGGTCCCGCACCGCTCCTGGGACTTTAACCCCCTAAATGCTGCTGTCAGGAATCTGAATATTTTTGTTTATCATTTGAGCATTCCATTTCAAGATGGCATCTTTTGTCTCATGTGCCCTTTGTCTTCCCGCTTTACAATTCTACCCCAACTTCTAGTCAGTGCTAGAGTAATCTGCCCTTGTCCTGTTCAGGCCATCTGTCCAGGTGGGCACATGCCCAATGAGCTGCTGCACTGAGCTGTAAAGTGGGCCACCAGCCCCGGTTTTCGGCCACTAGCGCTTTAAGTGAAAGTAAGTGCGCACACTTATGATGCCGCCACTGCGGTGCATGGAGAAGTTTCACTATGTCTGACTCCGGCAAGGAAGTTTTTCTGTGGGCGGCATTTGTGCTTCCCTCTATTCATGTCGTCTCTATGGAAATCTGCTCTGCTCTGTTTTGCCGCCTTTCATCTTCCCCTCATCATGATCTGGGTCAGTCCAGACATGGAGTATCTGTTACTGTATGAGGCAGTCCCAGCCCCAGTGATGTATATACCCCAGTGTCTTCCCCAGTAATGTATATACCCCAGTGTCTGTCCCAGTGATGCATATACCACAGTGTCTGCGCCCCAGTGATGCATATACCCCAAGTGTCTGCCCCAGTGATGCATATACCCCAGTGTTTGCTCCAGTGATGTATATACCCCAGTGTCTGCCCAAGTGATGTATATAGCCCATTGTCTGCCCCAGTGATGCATATGCCCCAGTGATGTATATACCCCAGTGTCTGCCCTAGTGATGTATATACCCCAGTGTCTGCCCTAGTGATGTATATACCCCAGTGTCTGCCACAGTGATGTATATACCCCAGTGTCTGCCCCAATGATGCATATACCCCAGTGTCTGCCCCAGTGATGTATATACCCCAGTGTCTGCCCCCGTGATGTATATACCCCAATGTCTACCCCAGTGATGTATATACCCCAGTGTCTGCCTCAGTGATGTATATATCCCAGTGTCTGCCCCAGGGATGTATATAGCCCAGTGTCTGCCCTATGATGTATATACCCCAGTGTCTGCCTCAGTGATGTATATACCAAAGTGTCTACCCCAGTGATGTATACACCCCAGTGATGTATATATCCCAGTGTCTACCATAATTGTCACACTTATAGTACAGCAAGTGTGAGTGACAGGTTTGCAGAGGGACCAGGTATGGAAAGTAACACAGAGAAATGGTACTCACTGTCTGCTTGGGCAGGAGGGTGGCTATAGTGATGGAAACCTTGCTCTGGGACCTGTGGGAGGGGAGGAGCGACAGCAAAGTACTCCGCTGCCCACAGGACCTTACAGTCATGTGACCGCGCGTCAGAAGGTGGGTGGGGCTTACAGCCAGCCTCCAACAGCACTGATGACAGTGTTTAGAGACACCACAGGGAGAGCAGAATAAACCGTTGTCAGACAAGCCAGGGGTCATGCACAGGAGACGCAAGTAGAAACAGAGACAGATATAGGTGCAGGGTCAGACAGAGCATAAGGTCATACACAGGACGTCAGTAATAGTACAGAAGAGCGATCACGGGGAGGTCAAGACAAAGCCAGGAGTCATACACAGGAGGTCACTCAGGAGCAGAATCACAATCCAAAAGACGTTACCGTAGTCAAAACCGAGTCATATACCAATCAAGCACACCGGGACAGGAGAGAGCACAAACGAAGCAGGGTCGGCAACACTCAAGCAAAAAGTATAAACGACCGGGAGGGGTGCTCACCTGAAGCTATAAAAACCCTCCCTGGCCTCAAAGAGAGGCTCTCCCTATTAACCCCTGCACCACCTGTCCCGGATCCTGCATAAACCATGACAATAATGATGTATATACCCAAGTGTCTGCCCCAGTGATGTATACACCCCCGTGTTTGCTTCAGTGATGTATATACCTCAGTGTCAGCCTCATGTGATCTATATACCCCAGTGTCTGCCCCATTGATGCATATACCCCAGTGTCAGCCCCAGAGATGTATATACCCCAGTGTCAGCCTCATGTTATATGTTTACTAGAGTTGAGCGATTTTGGTCGGATCGGGTTTCATGAAACAAAATTTGAGTCGGATGAAACTGGTCCAACGAGGGCAAAAAAAAGTCGGAGTTTCGTCTGAAACCCGACCCCAATGCAAGTCAATGGGAAATAAAAGTCGGCATTGAGAAGATGACATTCATCCACTCAATGCCGACTTTTAGTCCCCATTGACTTTTTTTGCCCTAGTCGGACCAGTTTCATCTGACTCAAATTTTGTTTCATGAAACCCGATCCGACCAAAGTTGCTCAACTCTAATGTTTTCCCCTGTGTCATCCTTTCTTGTGTATACCCCAGTGTCGGTCTCCTCTGCTGTGCATACCCCAGTGTCTGTCTATTCTCTTTTGTATACCCTAGTGTTGGCCTCCTCTTTTGTGTATATCCCAGTGTCTGCCTCCTCTCCTGTGTATACCCCAGTGTCGGCCTCCTCTCCTGTGTATACTCCAGTGTCGGTCTCCTCTCCTGTGTATACTCCAGTGTCGGTCTCCTCTCCAGTGTATACCCCAGTGTCGGTCTCCTCTTTTGTGTATACCTCAGTGTCGGTCTCTTTTGTGTATACCCCAGTGTCTGTCTCCTCTCCTGTGTATGCCCCCTTGTTAGTCTCCTCTCCTGTGTATACCCCAGTGTCGGCCTCCTCTCCTGTGTATACCCCGGTGTCGGTCTCCTCTCCTGTGTACACCCCAGTGTTGGTTTCCTCTTTTGGGTATACCCCAGTGTCGGTCTCCTTTTTTGTGCACACCCCAGTGTCGGTCTCCTCTCCTGTGTAAACCCTAGTTTCTTCCTCCTCTCCTGTGTATACTCTAGGGTCGGCCTTCTCTCCTGTGTATGCTCTTGTGTTGGTCTCCTCTCCTGTGTATACTCTAGTGTCGACCTCCTCTTCTGTGCATACTCTAGTGTCGGCCTCCTCTCCTGCGTATACTCTAGTGTCAGCTTCCTCTCCTGTGTATACCCCAGTGTCGGTCTTCTCTCCTGTGTATACCCCAGTGTCTGCCTCCTCTCCTGTGTAAACCCCTGTGTCGGTCTCCTCTTTTGGGTATACCCCAGTGTCAGTCTCCTCGCCTGTGTATACCCTATTGTCGGCCTCCTCTCCTGAGTATACTCTAGTGTCGGCCTCCTCTCATGTGTATACTCTAGTATCAGCTTCCTCTCCTGTGTATACCCCAGTGTCGGTCTCCTCTCCTGTGTATACCCCAGTGTCTGCCTCCTCACCTGTGTAAACCCCTGTGTCGGTCTCCTCTTTTGTGCATACCCCAGTGTCAGTCTCCTCTCCTGTGCATACCCTAGTGTCGGCCCCCTCTCCTGTGTATACTCTAGTGTTGCTTCCTCTCCTGTGTAAACTCTAGTGTCAGCCTCCTCTCTTGTGCATTCTCTAGTGCCGGCTTCCTCTCCTGTGTATTCTCTAGTGTCAGCTTCCTCTACTGTTTATACCCCTGTGTCAGTCTCCTCTCCTGTGTATACCTCAGTGTCGGCCTCCTCTCCTGTGTATACTCCAGTGTCGTTCTCCTCTCCTTTGTATACCCCAGTGTCGGTCTCCTCTTTTGGGTATACCTCAGTGTCGGTCTCCTCTTTTGTGTATACCCCAGTGTCTGTCTCCTCTCCTGTGTATACTCTAGTGTCAGCTTCCTCTACTGTTTATACCCCTGTGTCAGTCTCCTCTCCTGTGTATACCCCAGTGTTAGCCTCCTCTCCTGTGTATACTCCAGTGTCAGTCTCCTCTCCTCTGTATACCCCACTGTCGGTCTCCTCTTTTGGGTATACCCCAGTGTCGGTTTCCTCTTTTTGGTATATCCCAGGTTTCGGCCTCCTCTCCTGTGTATAACCCAGTGTCTGTCTCCTGTCCTGTGTATACCCCCTTGTTGGCCTCCTCTCCTGTGAATACCCCAGTGTCGGCCTCTTCTCCTGTGTATACCCCAGTGTCGGCCTCCTCTCCTGTGTATACCCCAGTGTCGGTTTCCTCTTTTTGGTATACCCCAGTGTCGGTCTCCTCTTTTGTGCATACCCCAGTGTCGGTCTCCTCTCCTGTGTAAACCCTAGTTTCGGCCTCCTCTCCTGTGTATACTCTAGGGTCGGCCTCCTCTCCTGTGTATACTCTTGTGTCGGTCTCCTCTCCTGTGTATACCCCAGTGTTGGTCTCCTCGCCTGTGCATACCCCAGTGTCTGCCTCCTCTCCTGTGTAAACCCCTGTGTCGGTTTCCTCTTTTGGGTATACCTCAATGTCGGTCTCCTCTTTTGTGCATACCCCAGTGTCAGTCTCCTCTCCTGTGTATACCCTAGTGTCGGCCTCCTCTCCTGTGTATACTCTAGTGTCGGCCTCCTCTCCTGTGTATACTCTAGTGTCGGCCTCCTCTCCTGTGTATACTCTAGTGTCGGCCTCCTCTCCTGTGTATACTCTAGTGTCGGCCTCCTCTCCTGTGTATACTCTAGTGTCGGCCTCCTCTCTTGTGTATTCTCTCGTGACTGCCTCCTCTCCTGTGTATACTTTAGTGTCAGCTTCCTATACTGTTTATACCCCTGTGTCAGTCTCCTCTCCTGTGTATACCCCAGTTTCGGTCTCCTCTCCTGTGTATATCCCAGTGTTGGTCTCCTCCTTTGGTGTATACCCCAGTGTCGGTCTCCTCTCATGTGTACCCAAGTTTCGGCCTCCTCTACTGTGTTTACCCTAGTGTCGGCCTCCTCTCTTGTGTATACTCTAGTGTTAGCCTCCTCTCCTGTGTATACTCTAGTGTTGGTCTCCTCTCCTGTGTACACCCCAGTGTTGTCCTCCTCTCCTCTGTATACCGAACTCAGACTCCTATCATGCATATACCACAGTGCCGTTGTATCCTATGTGATGTATACGGAATAATATATTATATAATATGGTGCTGTGTATATATCTATATGTATAAAATTGAATGTATGTGTGTATCACCAACCAATCATGAAGCATCTTTCATTTCACCAGAGCTGTTTAAAAGAATGCAAAAGGAGCTACCCAGATATTAAACACGGAGGACCGTGAAGACTGAAAAAGCCTATACAAGATAAGGTCCTCATATAAATTCATTTAAAAAAATATTTTTATTGAACCATGTCAAAATATTTTTAAAAGAAGGTATAATGACACACAAGAAAAAGACAATGCACACATTGAGCAGGAGGGGGAGTTCTGCTTTACAATAAGAATTTGATAATATCCTTAGTTATTAAATAATTAAAGTGCTTTAAGTGAATTAATGGGATTTAAACAATAATAATACAAGGACTAGAACAAATCCTACGGGACAAAAAACTGGGATATGATCATCTGCAGACTTTAAAATAGATAAGTATCCAGTTAATAATAAGGTGACATTCAAAAACATCAAAGTAGAATGTCTGCTATATAACGATTTCTCTGCATGTCATAGCCAGTGAATTAATTGAAACAGTTAAAGCTGAATAGCAAATACATGAGGGCTATGAGGTGCATATAGTTACCCAGTGTCCGGACCGCTGCAATGTACCCCTTGACGCGCGTTTCGGTATCTTCCTCCGAAGGGGTGCGCCTCCTGTGTATACATACTGTATGAACAGGCACTCACACCAGTTCAAAGCAGTTAAAACTGATTTGAATCACTGACTGGTAACCAACTTACGATTTTACTTAAAAAAAATGCTTTGTGCCAATTAATATATATATATATATATATATATATATATATATATATACTCATTATAATTTTTATTACTAACCATGGTTAGTTACTATGACTGGGCAGCACCAGGCTCTTCAGCTAGTATTATATACTGTAGAGATGTTTATATAGTATGGTGCTGTTAATATAGTTTGGAACCCACACTACAGTATATACAGTGGCATAAATCTACATTAACTACTATATACATAGCTCTACACTATATTCTTTAGCATAGTATTTAGTGTGAAGCTGTGTATATAATTGTTTTTTGCATATATTGTGGAGTTGTGTATGCTGTGTATACCTCTCCTGTCCTTTTATACTGGTGTAATATTCTGTACATATACAGGTGCATGTCACAAAATTAGAATATCAAAAGTTAATTTACTGAGATAATTACTTTTTGGGTTTTCATTGGCTGTAAGCCCTAATCATTAACATTAACAGAAATAAACGCTTGAAATACCGTAGATCACTCTGTTTGTTATGACTCTAATATATGAGTTTCACTTTTTGTATTGAAGAACTGAAATAAATTAACTTTTTGATGATATTCTAATTTATTGACATGCACATGTACACTGCACAATACCACTTCTCCTGCCCTGAATATATGCACTTGATAAGTTTTCAATCACTGGGGATCCTACTGCTGGGCAGGGCTGTGGAGTCAGTAAGCCAAACCTCCAACTCCTCAAATTCCAAGACACCAACTCCAACTCTGACTCCACCAAAAGGGGCTCTGACTCTGACTCCGAATACACAGCCCTTCCAGGGCTGTGAAGTCGGTAAGTCAAACCTCTGACTCCGACTCCTCACTTTCCATGATGCGGAATCCGACTCCGAGTCCACCAAAATAGGCTCAGACTCCGACTCCAAATCTCCGACTCCGACTCCACAGCCCTGCTCCTGGGACCCCCTCTTCCCAAGAACAGGAGCTCTGAAAAGCACCAAGTAAATGGAGCTGTGGTCGATCATACCCAATGGTGCGCCATTCACATGTGACTCTTCAAATAATTACTTAAAGAGAGTGTAGAGGGGCAGCATAGAGTTGAGCGACTTTGGTCGGATCGGGTTTCATGAAACAAAATTTGAGTCGGATGAAACTGGTCCAACGAGGGCAAAAAAAGTCGGAGTTCCGTCCGAAACCCGACCCCAATGCAAGTCAATGGGAAATAAAAGTCGGCATTGAGCAGATGACATTCATCCACTCAATGCCGACTTTTATTCCCCATTGACTTGCATTGGGGTCAGGTTTCGGACGAAACTTCGACTTTTTTTGCCCTAGTCGGACCAGTTTCCTCCGACTCAAATTTTGCTTCATGAAACCCGATCCAACCAAAGTCGCTCAACTCTAGGGCAGAACAAAGAATAGCAAACATTCACTGTTCTGGAATGGTGAGTGTTATAGTATGTGGCCTGGTGAGGATTGTGTGGCAGGGCTGCTTTTATGTCCCAGTCCAGCCCTGGTCCTGGTGGCTTCCTGGCTTTCTACCTACTCCTGCAAACCTGTGTGGATCTCTTGCTTACTGCTCTCAGAGTTTCTGCTGTACATACCTGTTACCAGTATTCCTTCTGCTCCGGGATGCTCGTGCTGCTCCCTCAGTGCCTCCAACCCCATCTGCATTTGCTAAACATGTAAGCTGTGCTCTGTCTCTTCCTTCATTTAAATAGGGGACAGTTCTGAGACTTCCTTTCCAGGCCTCCCTGAATGATTTTATTATATGGACTTGTGTATATATATATATATATATATATATATATATCCGATAAGGACTACTGTTGTGAACACTTTTGACCTGGCTTCTGAGTTTGGGCTGCTGGTAATGAAGCTGGTCTGGCTGACAGAAGTCAATCACCTGAGGAGGATGATTGGAGGTCAGGTGTTACAGACTGGAGAGGTTTAAGTGAGCAACCTTCCCTCAGTTGTTGCCCATGATTTAGTTTTCTTCCTGAGCATTTTGGAAGTCTGCTTGCCTCCTGCTTTGTCCTGTATCTTTCGGATAAGTTTTTTGTCTGCTTTAATCTTTTGGCATTTGATCTATTTTTTGTTTTTCTCTGATTTCTGCTTTGCTGGTGTTAGTTCAGCCTTGTTCCCTGCTGGGACCTGTGCTGGACTCTGTTCCATATGCCAAAGCTCATGTCAGTCTTTTCAGTATTTCTAATCCCCTGTTATATCAGTATCTTTTGTTTTGCGTCCAGTTCACACCAAAGTTCTGATTTAGTGGGGGAGAGATGTATGGCCTCGGTATTTTTGCATATCAGACGTGTTGGATTTTTTTCTTAGGGTTTTTTGCGTGATTGCAGACAGTATCCTTTCCTGTCCTGTTCTATCTAGACAGTTTGGGCCCCATCATTTTCTTACTCTATTTTCTGTCTGTGTACTGTGCCTCATCTTGTCTCACTAGCAATATATGTTCGGGGGCTATCTATTCCTTTGGGGTTCTACTCTGGGGCAGTTTAGCTTTCCCCTTTCTCTCATTAGGCTTAGTTATTTCTTTTGCTGTGTCGAGGCGTCTAGGGCATCGCAGGTACGTCCCATTGCTAATTCTAGTTGTGTTGTCAGTTTAGAGGTCTGCAATCTGCTAAGTTACCAACCTCTCTGGTTATCTGGTTGCCTAGCCAATTCCCCTGCTATCTGTCATGATCCAGGTTGGATCTGACAGATTAAATGCACAAAGTAACTTTTTTTCCTTTGGCTGTGTGCCAAAGGTGGTTTTGCCCTAGTGGCCATTAGGGTCATTGCACTGTGATTTCAGTTGTAGTTTTCCCCCCGGTGGCCATTAGGGTCATTGCACTCTGGTTACCTTAGTTTGTGCACGCGATTATGTAACAGGTGTGATTGCTCTATAAAAGAGTATCAGGTGTGTTAATCACTGTTGGTGATAGTTCCTCTTTTGCAAGCAAGCCTGGGTGAAGGATGGAGCTGAACGAGAGTCCCAGACAGCCCAGTTAGAGTGCTGGAGTAGCAGCTATGGTGTCTGCAAGGAGGGCTGGCATGGATTGGTGGAGTGTCAGCTATGGTGTCTGCAAGGAGGGCTGGCATTGCTTGGTGGAGTGGCAGCTATGGTGTAGAGCTGCACTCAGTATACTAGACTCGGTTGCTGAAAGCTGGACTCAAAATGTTGGACTCTTTGGCAGAAAAGCTGGACTTATTTGCTGGACTCTGTTTCTGAACAGCTGCACGCAGGAGTGGACTCTGTTTGCTCCAAGGCTGCACTATGGTGCTGAGAAGAGTCCAGGACAACTCAGTCAGAGTCCTTGAGTGGCAGCTATGGTTGTCAGTGAGGAGTTTGTGGAAAGCATGGTGGAGTGGCAGCAATGGTGTTAGTGAAGAATTCTTGCAAAGCTTGGTGGAGTGGCAGCTATGGTGTAGAGCTGCACTCAGTTGCTGGACTCTTTGGCTGAAGCTGCACTCAGGTGCTGAACCCCGTTGCTGGACAGCTGCACTCAGGTGCTGGACTCCGTTGCTAGACAGTGCACCCAGATGTTGGACTCAGTGGAGGAAAAGATGCACGCAGGTGGTGGGCTCTGTTGCTGGGAGCGTAAGCAACAGAGCAAAGCTAAGTGGTGTTCCCCTGCTGGCCGTGTCACTCAGGATGGGGCACGTTACACTATCCTCCTCGGCTACCTAATCATAACAGACTACTTGTGTCAAGCATCCTCAAGTGTGAATTGCGCTTTACAGACTGCTCTGCTGTTTGCATTTTCCTCTGAAGTTTTCAACAAACTTTGTTTAGTTTTTCATTAAGTGTTTATGGACTTTTCTCTGCACTTATTGTGAAACACCATGTGTTTATAATATAGACTTTTTCACTTATAAACTGTTTTCTGTAGTGTCTTTGGTCCAAAAGACTCCTGAGTTGTCCGTTATAATTATTACAACTGCAATCGAACGCGATCACAGAATTTCAGGAGCAGGCAGAGGGAAGACAGCCCCTTTCCCTTGGATCGGAGACCCCGTGGCATCATCATGGGGTCCTGATTGTTGCCATTGTGACCCGATGCTGTCACGACGACATCCAGGTCACTACAGCTAGCAAAGTTGCTAGATCATGCTCAGAGCATGATCAGCAATTTTGTCTGTCAGTGCAGTGCGGACAGTTTGTATAGCATAGGGATGCTGTTGCTATTCAAGTGATCAACCTGCAAAAAATGATAGTCTCGTAGTGGCACAAAGTAAAAATGTAAAAAAAAAGTTTTTAAATAATTGTAAAAATATAAAAATAAATAAAAAATAAAAAAATAAAATTATATTGCATCCATAAATAAATATTTGTATGAAAAAAAATTATGTAAGCAATAAAAGTACACATATTTGGTATCATCGTCTCCAGAATAAGCCGACCTAGGAAATTGTTCCACTAGTTTACCCCTTTAGTGAACACCGTATAAAAACAAAAAAACACAATGCTTAATTATCATACCGCCGAACAAAACGTGAAATAAAAAAGATAAATGTAAATAAATATGGTACAGCTGAAAACATAATCTTGTACTGCAAAAAACTAGATGCCATACAACTCCCCCAGTGGAAAATTAAAAAATGTATAATTCTCAGAATAAAGTGATGCAAAAATAATTATTTTTTTTAATAAAATAGTTTTTATTTTTTAAAAGCAACAAAAATTTGGTGGTAATAATGTACATTGCTCAAAAAATAAAGGGAACACTTAAACAACAGAATATAGTTCCAAGTAAATCAAACTTCTGTGAAATCAAACTGTCCACTTAGGAAGCAACAATGATTGACAATCAATTTCACATGCTGTTGTGCAAATGGAATAGACAACAGATGGAAATTATTGGCAATTATCAAGACACCCTCAATAAAGGAGTGGTTCTGCAGGTGGGAACCACAGACCACATCTCAGTACCAATGCTTTCTGGCTGATGTTTTGGTCACTTTTGAATGTTGGTTGTGCTTTCACACTCGTGATAGCATGAGACGGACTTTACAACCCACACAAGTGGCTCAGGTAGTGCAGCACATCCAGGATGGCACATAAATGCGAGCTGTGGCAAGAAGGTTTGCTGTGTCTATCATAAGGAGACAGGCCAGTACACCAGGAGACATGGGGGGGCCGTAGGTGGGTAACAACCCAGCAACAGGACTGCTACCTTCGCCTTTGTGCAAAGAGGAACAGGAGGAGCACTGCCAGAGCCCTGCAAAATGACCTCTAGCAGGCAACAAATGTGTGTTTGCACAAACAGTTAGAAACTGACTCCATGGGGATAGTCTGAGGGCCATCGTGCACAGATAGCGGTTGTGCTCACAGACCAACACCATACAGGACGCTTGGCATTTGTCACAGAACACCAGGATTGGCAAATTTGCCACTGGCACACTGTGCTCTTCACAGATGAAAGCAGGTTCACACTGACCACATGTAACAGAGTCTGGAGACACAGTGGAGAGTGATCTGCTGCCTGCAACATCCCTCAGCATGACCGGTTTGGCAGTGGGTCAGTAATGGTGAGGGGTGGCATTTCTTTGGAGAGCCGCACAGCCCACCATGTGCTCGCTAGAGGTAGCCTGACTGCTATTAGGTACTGAGATGAGATCCTGAGACCCCTTGTGAGAACATATGCTGATACGGTTGACCCTGGATTCCTCCTAATGCAGGACAATGCCAGACCTCATGTGACTGGAGTGTGTCAGCAGCTCCTGCATGATGAAGGCACTGAAGCTATCGACTGGACTGCCCATTCCCCAGACATGAATCCGATAGAGCACATCTGGGACATCATGTCTCGCTCCATCCACCAACGTTATGTTGCACCACAGACTGTCCAGGAGTTGGCGGATGCTTTAGTCCAGGAGATCCCTCAGGAGACCATCCGCCGCCTCATCAGGAGCATGCCCAGGCATTGTAGGGAGGTCATACAGGCACGTGGAGGCCACACACAATACTGAGCATCTTCTCCTTGTCATGAGGCATTTCCACTGAAGTTAGATCCACTTGTAATTTGATTTTCCACTTTGATTTGGAGTATCAATCCAAATCCAGACCTCCATGGGATATTCATTTTGATTTACATTGATAATTGTTATGTTTTATTGTTCTGAACATATCACACTATGTAATGAATAAAAATTTGCAACTGGAATATTTCATTCAGTGAGATCTAGGATGTGGTATTTTAGTGTTCACTTTATTTTTTTGGGCGTGTAGTTATTTTTTCTTCACTGCTCAATGGTATAAAATTCTGTGACACACTCATGGTGTCAATATGATCACTGCACCCCTAGATGAATTCATTGAGAGGTGTAGTTTGTAAAATGGGGTTACTTATGGGCCTCTGCTGTTCTGGAAACTCAGGGGCTCTCCCAGGAGGTCATGGCACTGTAAAGGTCGGCCAGGGTGGTAGTCGTGGCTAAGGTTGTCGGGCATTGCACACCCTGGCTTCCCTCTACAGGAAAACGGTTCCTTTCCTCTTGCATGTTACATTCTGTACTCACAGTGCTGCCAGGGTCTTCTTTGCTGCGCTGACTTGAAGCTGGTCCTGGATCCCAAAGAATAGAGACACAGTCCAGGGCAACTCTTAACTGAACATATTTATTTACTTCAGGACACAGCACATCCACATAGAATCTAGTATTTTCATCACAGTAAAGACGGCACATTACTTCATCTTTCCCTTCACTGTTTCTTGCATCATTAAGTGTTTCCGTGGGATGTGGTGTCTTAGACGACCCCCCAGTGTCCTCCCTGTCAAGCATCACCACGGTTCTCCCATCCGTTTCGCCCCAGACGTCAGAGATCCAGCCCACGAGGCTATCCACCACCTGCCTGTACACTTTTACAGTGACCTTCAATCTTCCTCTACTTCCTTCTTTTCCTCTCTACTGCTGGTTCTTTTGTACCTGGTTCTTCTCTAAGTTCACCCCGTGGATGGCTGGGAATACCCTTTAATGTTATGGGGTAGTTATGCAGCTCGGGCATATAGCCCATGCGAGCACTACGGGATCAGGCCCTTGACTGACTAGATAGGAAGACCACCCCGGCTATTTCCCAACTAACTCCTCCTATAGTTATCTCTTAGATTACTCCCTCTACGGTGGTGACCTGTATGCCCCCATCTAGTGGCCACAACCCAGACTGCACTGTCCCTGTAAAATACATAGTGCAATAACATGAAGTTTACACATGTAACACGGAATTATGAAACAGCAGTACCAATAGTATACATGTATAATAACATGAGGGTTTAAAGAGGTAAAAACTCCAACCCCTTACAGCACCTGCAAAATATAATAGTAAAATCTGCACTCTAGCATGACGCGCCTTCCTTTCTGAGTTTTGCATTGTGCCTGAAAAATGTTTCCTGATTACATGTAGGGTATTGGTAAACTCGGGGAAAAAATGGAACTCAGTTTGTAATTTAAAAAAATCCTATTGGCCCTTAGAGAAATTAAAAAATTGAGGTTAAAACAACATTTTAGTGGTAATATTGTGATTTATTCTTTTTTTTACCGCTCAATGGTATAACATTTTGGAGGTACATGTGGTGTCAATATGATCACTGCACCCCTCCCTAGATGAATTCACTGGTGAGTGCAGTTTGTAAAATGAGTTCGCATATGGGGGTTTCTGTTGTTCTGGCACCTCAGGGGCCATATTGGTGTTCAAATTTTGCTTGAATGATTTGAGGGTGCCATGTCACATTGGCAAAGTTCCTGGGGTGCAAGAAAAGTGAAAGCTCACATTTTTGATCCATTTCACAAACTACAGCCCCATTGATTTCATCTAGGGATGCAGTGAGCATGTTGACTTCATATGTGCCTCACAAAATTTTATACCATTGGGGGGTAAAGAAAGAATAATTACATTTCTACCACTGAAATGTTATTTTAGCCCCATATTTTTAAATATTTGAGGGGGCTAATAGGAAAAAGATGGACCTCACAGTTTGTTGTGCAATCTCTAAAGAATGCACCAATACCCTAATCAGGAACAGTGGGAACCTCAGAAAGGAATGATCACCATGCTGTAGGGTAGCCTCCTCCATACATGACCCCATGTTTCAAACTACAACTCTCAATATTGGCACCACAGGTATGTCACAGAATTTTATACTATTGGTCGGTGAAGAAAAAATAGTTAAATTAGCTAATTTTTTATCACAAAAAATTGTGTTAGCCCCAGATTATACTTTTTTCCACTGGGAAATGGGCAAAAGTGGCACCAAAATTTGTCACAATTTCTGCTGCACATGGCAATCCCCCAAATGTGGCTGTTCAGTACTGCTTAGTCATACAGCAAGATTCGGAAGAGACGGAGCACTATTTGTCTCTTGAGGAGCAAATCATAGTAGAATAGTTTGCGGACTCCATATAAAGAGCTCCTAACTGCCACAAGAGCAGAATCCCCCTCAAATGACTATATTTTGAAAACTACACTTCTCTTCGTATTTATCAACATAAATAGGGATCATTTATGTTTTCCAGAAACAAGCAGATGATGCTAAGTGAATATTGTGCATCTTCCATTGCAGTGCTCAGTACATTGTAGTGTCCAGCATGTTATAGTGCCCAGTGAATTATACCCTGCTTGTCCTTCTGGAGGCATGTGTATGCAGGTGTCGCGATTGTGGTTTGTGGAACCACTGTGCCATGGACCGTGGAGAGCCTGGAGAGGCGTGACTTAGTGATCACCTTATTATTCACTAGAGCCTTTGATGGTGAGGTTAGACTTGGCTCCCGATGAACGCCAGGTGCCACTCCAGGACAGACCAACAGTCACACAGCAGCTGGACCCAGAAGGACAAACTGGATGGAGCAGCAGGCAGAACTTGCATCAGAGTGCAGCTGAACAAGTTTGTATCTGAGTGCAGCAGACAGAGTTTGCATCAGAGTGCAGCTAACAGGATTTGCACTAGAGAGTGGCAGGCTGGATTTTCATCAGAGTGCAGCAGGCAGGAATTACACTTAGAGTGCAGCAGGCAGGATATGCCCTTAGAGTTCAGCAGGCAGGATTTGCATCAGAGTGAAGCTGGCAGGATTTGCCCTTAGAGTGCAGCAGGGAGGATTTGCCTTTACAGTGCACCAGGCAGGATTTGCATCTGAGTGCCGCAAGCAGGATTTGCATCCGAGTGCAGCAAGCAGGATTTGCACTAAAGTATAGCAAATAGGACTTGTACTGAAATGCAACCTTACACAACTTAGACTGAAGCAGGAAAGTTGCTCAGGCACCTCCCTAGTGGGTAGGAAGCAATATATATCTAATGTCCCACAGTTATTGGCTTGGGTGGAAATAGCAAGTGCACATGCTGACCCTTTAAGAGGGTGGGAGTGTGCGCACGTGTGCCCTAAGAACAAGGCTAGAGGACTGGCTGGAAGCATGCAGAGCATGGGGAAGGGAAGAACTGACCGCAGTATGGGTGAGGGGAGAGAAACACCAGAGCAGGACTCTGGCGTGGTGCTAACAGCAGGTGATGGGATGCAGTACGCAGAACTGCAGAGCAATATGGTATAACAATATTATTTAATTTAACAGCAAAAATGAAAGTGATCTCCTCGCAGGGAGATAATAAACAGTGAACAAGAGTTAAAGGAATAGTAAAAATTAATGGGACAGTCTGAGTTTTAAACATCACTTATCTTGACTCTTGCTGGTCCTCCTTGAGATACAGTCCAACAGAGGTTATAGAAACAGCATCGGCCAGTGTAGAGTCCTCAAATGGGGTCCTATGTCAACGATCCAACTTCTGGCGGCAGTTGCACAGATCCCTAGTTAATTAGCCTGTGCTGCTAAAATAAAGAGAGCTGCAGGTATCCCGGTATCAAACGTGGGCTGAGGCACGTGCTGGCCAGCAGAGGGGACCACAACCTAGTGTCCTGTAGCAGGCCCATGTTCCCCTGCACATGTGTGTACTTTTAGCCGGGCGTACGGCGCTCTCCATTCTCACCGCCTGCTGGAGTGCCCAGGAGATGTCAGCCGCAGTACATCGTGGCGCTGATGCTTGGGGTGCAGAGTGCACTGCTCACCATCCTGCACTCTCCCTGACAGTGGGACACTCTCTCCTGCTTCACAAACTTTCTACTTTGTTTATGTTTTAAACAGGCCCCCTCTTCCCGGGTCATGGGGTCTGTCCGATCCCCTATTCCTTCACCCAGGCACATGGGACGCAGCCTTGACAGTTCTGCACCCGGCTCAATACATGTACTCGCAGCCCGGTCCTCCTCCTTACACTCCCTCTCCTTTAGTTTGCCATTCCACGGGAGAGAGTTTCTTCAGCAGAAGTTGACACTCTTCTATTTCTCAGACAATTCTCTGCCAAATAAACTGATCTTGTACTTAACAAGTGGTAGGTATTCCAGCTATCGTCCACTCAGTGTGGCGTAGTTTAGGTTGCGTGGTAAAGTCGGGTTGGGTGGTAGAAGACGGGCGCACGTCCGGGTCCAATGGAGCAGCCATCTCTGCTCAGGCCTATGCACTTCCCTTTGACTGGCGGGCGGCAGACTTTCCAAGTCTGGGAGTGGGACATGTGGTTCCTCTTTACAGTTGGGGACCGTGGGAGTGAGCATTTCAGTGGTGCCTGGCACTCTCACATCTTCTTTGGGATCCCATGACAGGCAAGAACGCAAAATGCCACAAGACTATTCAGGTAGGCACCCCTTCTTCCACTTTGGGATGAACTTCATATACCGGCCCACTGGATCCAACTCGGCATTTCAGCTGATATGGAGTCTTTTCGCATCGATTCTCTAACTTGCCCCAAGGCCACTTGTCTCGAACCCACACTCGATCTCCGGCCTTGAGAGCTGTCCCTCGAATGGGCGTCGCTTCCTAGTGCTGGAGTTCCCAGAACTTAGTCTGCACCGGCGAGTGAAGAGTCTGCAGCCGATGTCAATGTTCTCGGACTCACGAAGACACCCCTGTCTGAGGGTAGTCTTCTTCCGGATCCAGCTCCAGCTCTGTGATTTCCTGTACTTTTCACCCAAACATTAGGGTATACTGAGGTTATCCTGTTGTACTGTGTACTCGGTTGTTATATACCCAGACTAATTCAGCCATGGGTTCAGGCCACCGTATTTTCCAATCTTTCTCCAATGTTCAGAGCATCTGAATCAGCGTCTGGTTAAAGTGTTCACAGGCTCCATTCCCCTGCGGATGATAGGATGTTTTCCTTGACATCTCCATCTGGTACAGGTGATGCAACTTTTCTATCACTCGACCTTGAAAACAAGCACCTTGGTCGGAATGGATCCTCTTCAGGCATCCGTACCCCCAGTTGAAGTCTCTGCAGATAGCCTACGCCGCTGACTCAGCAGTCTGATCCCGAGATGGAGTCACCACAGTGAACTTGGTGAAGTGGCCGGTCATCGCCAGATAATGTTCATACCCGAGATGAGCAAGGCCCTCGGTCAAGTAGTCGATCATCAACAGCTCTAAGGGGGCAGAAGTCATGATGGTCTGTGTTGGGGTTCTCTGCTCTGGAGATTTGGCTAGTTCACAGGTCCAACATCACTGGCAGGCCTCCTCTACTGCAGTCTTCAATCGGGGGTGATATACAAGCTTCTACAACCTCTGGAACGCCTTCTCCGGACCAAAGTGAGCCCCTATCTCATGGGCTTCCATAGCCACTACTTGGATCAACTTCTCTTCTTGGATCGGCAAGCCATCTTCCAACTGGAGTCTTTCCCACTGCCTTAGAATCTGCAGAATTCCTGGGGACAGAGCGTCTCTCTTGCAGCGGCTGGGAAGTCACTTCAGGGTCACCCACTGTCTCAGTTAAGCCAGTTCCTTGTCTTCCTACTGGAGTCGCACCCAATCAACCGGGGTCGCTCCAGCTTCTATTTCCCAGATGCCTCTCCTATCTGTCCATGCATCACCGCCAACGAACTGGGGAGGTCCCAGAAACCAGGAACCTCTTCTGCCTCCAACTCTTCATCTCGGTCATGTCTAGGTCGCTCATGAGACATTCTCGACAAAGCATCAGCATGCGTGTTCTCGGCTCTGGCCCGATATGCGATCTTGTACCAATACTTCGCCATGTGGGCCACCCATCGTTGCTCTAAAGCCCCCAGTTTTGCATGTTTCAGGTGGGCTTGGGGATTGTTGTAGGGGTAGACCAGTCCTGTAGCGCTGCTATCTTCTCACGTGCAGGTCTCACTCCTTCAGCGGATATGATGTGTCCCAAGTACTTAATCTGCTTACGTAAAAAGTGACATTTTTGGGGCTTCACCTTCAGGCCGTGCTTCTGTAGTCGACTCAACACTTGCTCCAGCCACCAGGGGTGCTCTTCAAATGTGGCTGCATAGACAATGATATTGTCCAGGTAGATAAGTGTTGCTTTGAAGTTCAGATCCCCCAGGCACATTTTCATCAATCGCTGGAACATCGCAGGATCATTATATTAATAATAAAGAAAAAAGAAGTGTGTGCAAAAAATGGCCAGGATCAACATGAATAAATTTCACATATTAGATACAATACATTTTATTAAAGTATGATTACTCAGGATCACACAAGGTACAGACCACATGTTAAAACAATTAAAAACCCATTCAAGGTATAAACCATAACACCTGAAGGACCGGTTAGGTACCTTGCAGCTATCTCCACTGTGTGCACCAGACATATAAAAAATAACGCAACATTGAACAAATGACAATTAGCCAGTAGTCTAAATGAAGTAAATTACCCACAAAACAGACAGAATATTCAAGTCCAGTGGCTAAAGCTGCACTGAGAGAACCCCAAAAGAGCAAATGCAAAAGACCCAAAACAATTGGGTCAGTTGAGCTATAGGTTTAAATATAAGTAGAGTTGAGCGACTTTTGGTTTTTTAGGGTCGAGTTTCGTTTCATGAAACCCGATTTTTCCAAAAGTCGGGTCGAGCAAAATCGGTTCAAGTTCTTTATTAAATTTATTCAGTACAGAGTTGACTCTGTACTGTAACCTGAAGAAGAGGTGCGGTTTGTCTCCTCGAAACGCGTAGTTTTTGTAGTACATTTAATAAAGAACTTGAAATATTTATATGGATTTCTGAAGAATTCGTGTCACTATAGCAGCGCGGTTGCTCAGAAGTGCTTTTCTTGATCCTCAACTTGTGATGTCCACCTTTGGAATGCTCCAATGTATGGTGGGCCCCATATATCATTCACCAGAGTATAGTGCTCCCCAAAAATTGCTGTACCAACATTGAAAACAATTACATAAGTCTCCTTGCTAGGGAATCCCTGCACTACTCTGAACTCCTTGTCGTCCCCATCTTCCATCTCACTGCACTTGGCTGTTTAGGCCCTCCCACTGGCAGAGACACTTTTGCGTACTATGCGGTGCCCTGTGCCAGTGCCATCGCCCATGAGTATGCCCCCCCACCTGCTCAAGGAACCTGCACTTTCATCTGCACCTTCCTCTTTGTCACCGTGTAAGGTGGTATAGTATGTGGGAAGGGGAACCTGAGTTTCCTCTGGGTCAGATTCTGGCAGTGTAGAGTGCGAGGGGAATGTAGTGGTCTGGGTCAATGTACCAGCAGCATCATCCAGCAGTGGCTGAGCCTCAGTGGCGTCCCCAAGAGTACGGTCGCAACTGTGGCATTACCTTCCTCCTAGGGAGTGTGTTGTCAAGCTTGGGAACAACGAAGGATCTCTCTAGCAGTGAAACCAACACACAACACATTTCCCACTCCAGGCTAGCAGGGAGACCTCTGAACCTGACTGCTGAGGAGCTGCTCTCTGTAGTCGGGAGGAGGTAAGTTAGGGCACTCTGTGCAGGGAAGGGGAAGTGTGTGGACGTGAGAAGGGGAGCTGGAGGATGAGCAGAGTTAAGGCTCACTCCTGCTGTAGCGCATGGTGTTGTGAGTTCATTTTCCCCTTCGTCACTGTGGTCTGGTGAACTTCCTATTCTGGTAAAGGAAGGTAATGAGCCTGATTATCAGGCACCTGAGCCTAATGATGATGACTGGCTGAGTGGAGTCACAGACTGGATATAAGGCTGACGACGCCCTTCTGCCCTGCGGGTGATTTCTCTGTGGACTTCTTTGAGACCAGTCTGATTCCTGCTCCTCTAAAGCTAAGTTTTCTGCTTTGCCTGTTAACATTTATGTTTTGTTGTTGTTTGCCTTGCTTTTCTGGATTCTGCCATTCCCTGCTGGGGTGAGCTGAATCTCCTTTTGCCGGTTGCTCTGTCTTCAGAATATTCCTGAGTACTGACATAGCTTTTTGAAGCTTAGTATCTTCAGGGCCTTTTTTCACTGTCAGTTTGTTGGCTCTTATTTTCATAGGGTTTTTCACGGATTGCAGACAGCAGCCTTCCTGTCCTTTCCTATCTAGTTAGCTTGGGCCCCATCTTTGCTCAGTCTATCTTTCTGTCTGTGTTAGTGTTCTTTCTTCTTGCCTCACCGTCATTATATGTTGGGGGCTGCCTTTTGCTTTGGGGTCTGCTCTGGGGCAGTTTAGATTTCCCTTTCTGTCTTTAGGCTATATAGTCCTCCGGCTGTGATCGAGGGGTCTAGGGCATCGTAGGAACCCCCCACGGCTACTGCTAGTTGTGTTGATAGGTTCAGGGGTCTGCAATCCGATAGCTGCCAACTTCTCTGGTTTTCTGGACTTAGCTAGCATTTCTGATTTTGCCTCCTACGGTGACTCATTCATAACAGAATCACCCGCCATACCGCAGTTCCTAGGGTACTCAATAGCAAAGAAAGAATTGTGTTTAAAAAAAAAAAAAAAAAGTGTGTATATTCCTTCTTCTATATCTCTGAGGCCGTAGGGGGAATTTTTTTTTCTCTCAATGGAGATAAAGCAATTGTCTGATCATGTGGAGCTCGCTGCGGAAGTGCGGGGAATTTCCGCCTACCTTGCTCGTTCGCATGCTGTTCAACCAAAGATCCCTACACCTGATGTATTTTTTGGGGATCAATCTAAATTTTTGAGTTTCAAAAATAATTGTAAATTATTTTTTGCCTTGAAGCCTAACTCATCAGGGAGCTCCACGCAGCAGGTTAAAATTGTCATCTCTTTGCTGCGTGGCGATCCCCAGGATTGGGCGTTTTCTTTGAAACCAGATGATCCTATTCTGACTAATGTGAACGCATTCTTTCAAGCCTTGGGGTTGTTGTATGACGAACCTAATGCTATTGATCAGGCTGAAAAGACCCTGTTGGTATTGAACCAGGGTCGAGATTCTGCAGAGTTGTACTGTCAAAAGTTCCGAAAGTGGGCGGTCCTTACTACCTGGAATGATAATGCCTTGGCTGCTCTCTTTCGGAAGGGTTTGTCAGAAGCCGTAAAAGATACTATGGTGGGATTTCCTGTTCTGGTCTGGACGATTCTATGTCATTAGCCATTCAGGTTGATCGGCGTTTACGTGAACGCAGGATTGCACGAGAGGTGTTGCCACCGGTTGAACAGACGTCTGAACCTATGCAATGTGATAGAGTTTTGTCTAGGGCGCAACGTCAGGAGTTCAGAAGGCGTAATAAGCTGTGTTTTTTCTGTGGAGATGCCTCGCATATTATTTCTGTTTGTCCTAAACGAGAGAAACGCTTTGCACACACGTTTTCTGTTGGTGGTGTTCAACCTAAGTTTCTTCTGGCAATTACTCTGATCTGCTCCCTGTCCACATTTTCCACCAAGGTTTTTTTTGTGGATTCAGGAGCAGCGCTAAACCTAATGGACTTGGATTTTGCTAAACGTTGTGGATTTCCGATGACACCTCTGCAGACGCCTATCCCTTTGAGGGGGATTGATGCTACTCCTTTGGCGAAAAATAAACCTCAGTTTTGGACCCAGGTGGTCATGTGGGTCGCCCCAGACCATCAAGAAAATTGCAGATTTTTGGTGCTGCATGGTCTGCATGATGCCGTTGTTCTGGGGTTTCCCTGGTTGCAAATTCATAATCCAGTTTTGGATTGGAAATCTGTGTCTGTGGTGAGTTGGGGTTGTCGGTGTGCCTTTAGTGAGGCTCCAGTTTTTTCCACCTCTCCTCAGTCGCATGATGTTCCTGGCTATTTGGCGGACTTTTATGATGTATTTAGTGAGAATGAGTCTGCATCTTTGCCTCCTCATAGGAGTTATGACTGTGCAATTGAACTGAGCCCGGGGTGTAAATTTCCCAAGGGTTGGCTCTTCAATTTATCTGTACCCGAGTACGAGGCTATGCGATCCTATATTAAGGAGGCGTTGGAGAAGGGTCATATTAGACCATCCTCTTCACCCTTAGGTCCCGTTTTTTTTTTTGTGGCCAAAAAGGATGGTTCTTTAAGGCCCTGTATTGATTATCGTGCCCTCAACAAAATTACTATTAAATATCAGTATCCGTTACCCCTGATTTCGGATCTATTCTCTAGAGTTAGAGGTGCTTGCTGGTTTACCAAGCTTGACCTCAGGGGGGCGTATAATCTTATCCGCATTAAGCAGGGGGATGAATGGAAGACGGCGTTTAAAACTCCGGAGGGACATTTTGAGTACCTGGTGATGCCTTTTGGGCTCACTAATGCCCCTTCTGTCTTCCAGTGCTTCATGAACGATATTTTCCGAGACTTTGTCGATAAATTTTTGATTATCTATCTGGATGATATTTTGATCTTCTCCAAGGATTGGGATTCTCATGTGGAACATATTCGGACTGTGTTCCGGATCTTGAGGGAGAATTCCCTGTATGTCAAAGGATCGAAATGCCTTTTTGGAGTACAGAGGATTTCATTTTTGGAATTTATTTTGTCTCCGTCAACTATTGAAATGGACCCAGCCAAGGTACAGGCCATTTATGATTGGGTTCAGCCCACTTCTTTGAAGGCCCTCCAGAAGTTTTTGGGTTTTGCTAATTTTTATCGGAATTTTATAGCAAAATTTTCTAGTATTGCCAAGCCATTGACTGATCTGACTAAGAAGGGTGCTGATGTGTTGAATTGGTCTCCGGAGGCTGTTGCTTCCTTTCAGGAGCTGAAGCGAAGATTTACCTCCACCCCAGTTTTGCGGCAACCTGATGTCTCACTCCCGTTCCAGGTAGAGGTGGATGCTTCTGAGATTGGTGCAGGAGCTGTTTTGTCCCAAAAGGATCCTGTAACATCTAAAATGAATCCCTGTGCTTTCTTTTCACGAAAGTTCTCTCCATCTGAACGTAACTATGATGTGGGGAATCGGGAACTGTTGGCCATGAAATGGGCATTTGAGGAGTGGAGACATTGGTTGGAGGGAGCTAAACATCAAGTTGTGGTCCTCACTGACCACAAGAATTTGATTTACCTAGAGTCGGCTAAATGCTTGAACCCTAGACAGGCTAGGTGGGCCTTGTTTTTTACACGTTTTGATTTTGTGGTCTCTTTTCTTCCTGGAACTAAGAATGTCAAGGCAGACGCCCTCTCTAGGAGCTTCTTTGCTGATTCTCCTGTGGTGACCAAGCCTGCTACCATCTTAGGCGAAGGGGTAGTTCTTTCTGCCATTTCACCCGATTTGAGACTTGCTCTGCAAGAGTTCCAGGAGGACAAACCTGAGCGTTGTCCCAGTGGAAAGTTGTATGTTTCTGACCAGTGGAAGAAGAGAGTGATGTCTGAGGTTCATTGCTCTGCATTGGCTGGTCATCCAGGTATTTTTGGTACTAGAGATCTGGTGAGTCGCTCTTTTTGGTGGCCCACCTTGTCTCATGATGTCAGGAATTTTGTGCAGTCCTGTGGGACTTGCTCCCGGTCTAAATCTTGTTCTCGCTCTAGTGGGTTGTTGATGCCTTTGCCGGTCCCCAGGAGGCCATGGACCCATATTTCAATGAATTTCATCTCTGATGTGCCGGTCTCTCAAAGAATGACTGTTATTTGGGTGATTTGTGATAGGTTCTCTAAGATGGTTCATCTTGTACCACTCCCTAAGTTGCCATCTTCCTCTGAGTTGGTGCCCCTGTTTTTGCAACAGGTGGTTCGCTTGCACGGGATTCCTGAGAACATTGTATCTGACAGAGGAGTTCAGTTTGTGTCTAGATTTTGGAGGACTCTCTGTTCCAAGCTGGGAATTCAGTTGTCCTTCTCCTCTGCTTTTCACCCTCAGACCAATGGGCAGACAGAGAGAACAAACCTGACCTTGGAGTCGTATTTGAGATGTTTTATTTCCGCTGATCAGGATGATTGGGTTTCATTTTTGCCCTTGGCCGAATTTGCTTTAAATAATAGAGCTAGTTCTGCCACTTTGATGTCACCTTTTTTTTGTGACTTTGGGTATCATCCTCGATTTTCTTCAGGGCAGGTGGAGCCTTCTGCCTGCCCAGGTGTTGACACTGTGGTGGAGAGAATGCACCAGATCTGGGACCAAGTGGTGGATAAGTTATCTCTCTCCCAGGAAAAGGCCCAGCGGTTTTCCAATCGATATAGGACCATTGGTCCCCAGTTTAAGATTGGTGATATGGTTTGTTTATCATCAAAAAATATTGCTATGAAGGTGGCTTCTCCTAAGTTTAAGCCTAGATTTATTGGACCTTACAAGAGTTTGGAGATTATTAATCCGGTCTCTTTTTGTTTGGCTCTTCCTGTCACATTTAAGATCCATAATGTGTTCCATAAGTCCTTGTTGAAGAGGTTTGTTGAACCAGTTGTTCCTGGGGTGGCACCTCCGGACCCTGTATTGGTTGAAGGTAACATGGAATATGAGGTAGAGAAAATACTGGATTCCCGTCTGGCTAGACGGAGACTCCAGTATTTGGTTAAGTGGAAGGGTTATGGTCAGGAGGATAATTCCTGGGTCTCTGCCTCTGATATTCATGCCAAAAGATTGGTGCGTGCCTTTCATCAGGCTCACCCTGATCGCCCTGGTGGCGTGGTTGAGGGTTCGGTGACCCCTCCTCAAGGGGGAGGTACTGTTGTGAGTTAATTTTCCCCTTCGTCACTGAGGTCTGGTGAACTCCTTATTCTGGTAAAGGAAGGTAATGAGCCTGATTATCAGGCACCTGAGCCTAATGATGATGACTGGCTGAGTGGAGTCACGGACTGGATATAAGGCTGCCGATGCCCTTCTGCCCTGTGGGTGATTTCTCTGTGGACTTCTTTGAGACCAGTCTGATTCCTACTCCTCTAAAGCTAAGTTTTATGCTTTGCCTGTTAGCATTTATGTTTTGTCTTTGTTTGCCTTGCTTTTCTGGATTCTGCCATTCCCTGCTGGGGTGAGCTGAATCTCCTTTTGCCGGTTGCTCAGAATATTCCTGAGTACTGACATAGCTTTTTGAAGCTTAGCGTCTTCAGGGCCTTTTTTCACTGTCAGTTTGTTGGCTCTTATTTTCATAGGGTTTTTCACGGATTGCAGACAGCAGCCTTCCTGTCCTTTCCTATCTAGTTAGCTTGGGCCCCGTCTTTGCTCAGTCTATCTTTCTGTCTGTGTTAGTGTTCTTTCTTCTTGCCTCACCGTCATTATATGTTGGGGGCTGCCTTTTGCTTTGGGGTCTGCTCTGGGACAGTTTAGATTTCCCTTTCTGTCTTTAGGCTATATAGTCCTCCGGCTGTGATCGAGGGGTCTAGGGCATCGTATGAACCCCCCACGGCTACTGCTAGTTGTGTTGATAGGTTCAGGGGTCTGCAATCCGATAGCTGCCAACTTCTCTGGTTTTCTGGACTTAGCTAGCATTTCTGTCTTTGCCTCCTACGGTGACTCATTCATAACAGCATGGTCCGGATTCCGGTCTCCGAGTTTGTAGGGACACTGACGTTCCTGCAGCAGAAACCGGGGGAAGTAGCAGCTATAAATGCTCTGTACGCAACTAAGGCTCAGAGGCCCAAGCAACGACATGTGGGAGCCAGAAGGAAAAGGCTACAGCTGTCTGCCATACAAGTAAAGTCTGAGGAACATCTGTTAGACAGGCAGCGCTTCAGTGAACCACGGTCCTGTGAGTGCTTCCCCCACAAGCGCTAGAAAGGAGACGTTCAGGAAGGTACATGTTGGCGGAGTGTTGGAAGGGAGCTTTCCATTTTGGTCCCAGAGGTTGGCTGAGGTCCTGACCCGGAGGACACAGCACGGAGGCAAGCATCTGTGTAACCTGCAGACTGTAAGTAAAGCTTTGGAACTGCACGCTCTGGTGTCCTACAGTTATTCCAGCACCGCTACATCTGGGTACCAGCACCTACACCACCTGTGCCTTTCCCCCATCACTACATCTACACTTCCCTGGGACTCCAGCTCCACCTGTGGGAGCTTCACCATCTTTGCTGCACAACACCATCAGTCCCAGAGGATTTGCATGCAGCGTCGGCCTAACATCTATGTTGCTGAACACCACAGGTGGCGTCAAACTATCTATATAAACTCTTTACCATTATACCACGCCATTTACATGGGCGCCCAGGGCCACCATCCGGGTCATTGCTGCTGTGACACATCCCACTGATACTGGCCCGGTACCGAGTGCCCCACAGCCCTGGGAGGGCGACCCATATGCCGACTGCTGATCGGGCGGCGTTATTCCCACGAAACTCCAAACAGCGTCCATGAAGGAAAAGTTTTTGGTTTCCGGGGGCAGTATGATTGCAAAGCTGAACCTTAAAGGAATGTCCAAAAGGGCACCACCAGGAGTGGAGCCTGTGGCTTAATTGGACTCCACCCGGGAAACCACAACCATGCCACCTAAAGAAAAGATGCACACTTTGAAAGCTTTGTCGATTCTGTGTGTGGTGTGGTATGTTTGTTTGTAGTTGTGCTAGCGATTTCTCAGCTTTATTCCGTTAACAACTGAGACTCCGGCATGCCCCCGCAGTACGCGTCAAGCTTACTAGAGGGATAAGCGAGGCTCTGGCACGTGAGATCGAGCAATAACAGGTCTAGCATTCCCGTACATGTCCAGGGCTGCATGCACGCTACACTGAAAGGACCAGCTTTTGTCGCTTACAGGTGCAGATAACCTGCTGAACTCCGTTAGTGATGGGGATCTGGGATTCAGATTATTCCCCGCGAACGATGATTTCCCAGTAAGTTCAGGTCAACCGCAATTCCGGAGTTAGGCCTAACCGTCATTCCTGAAAAAATTACGTGTCCAAACCACAGGTGCTGTAGCTTGCTTAACAGCTCGGCAGCCGTTCTCAGGCCCAGTATGGATTCAACAACATTGTAGAAGTTGATAAAGGGTACAGTTTCACCGGATAACACGTATATATGTAGCCTAGTTTACACATCAAAAATATATGTCTATAGATCAGGAGGCAAACTCAGATGTTCTCAGGCCCAGTATGGATTTGACCAGATTGTACAAAGTTGAGAAAGGGTACTTTATCACTGGATAGCAGGTGTATATATAGCATAGTTTAAACATGTAAAATCTCCGTGTTCTCAGTATGGATTATACAGCAATCTAAAAGTGGAAAAAAGGAAATGCATTTGAGGCGTACACAACTATATACTTTTGGTGTTATTTTTAAATCTTCATATATATTTCTGTCTCAGTAATACAGTCCAGCCTCTCTGCAATAGGAAATGAGATGCATACAATTACTGACATAAAGGCTAGTGATTGCAGAAATCTAGGAATTACTATTCACGGGAAAAACTTCCGTCACAATTCTCATAGGCGATGCTGACCCTCAATTAATTTGTGTGTTGAGACAGTGAAAACATTTTTTTGTGAATAAAGTCTTGCTGTATCGCCCTTCCATTGATTCCATCACTGTTACTCATCTCAATCAAATTTTTATCACAGGGAGCGATGTAGACATGGTGCTCACTGGCTATCATGATCTGTCACGTAACTTTGGAGTGCAAAAGACAGAAGCCACAGGCCATAGGCGATTCTATTTGATTGGCATGAGAGGGCACATTTTAAAATGTGTGCCAGAATGTCACACGTTTGTGAGTAGGAAAACTGTGAAAGCTGATGATAAACCACCACTGCATGTCATTGTGAGTCGACGTCCATAAGAAATGGAAGCCATTGATCATCTGGAGCTAGAGCCCGGCCAGCAGGACAGGGCATAGCTACATCTTAACCATCATCTTTCAGTTCAATCAATTTGTAGTGGCACTCCCAGTGAAGGATTTCACAGCCCAGACTACACTGCGGAGGAGCAGGGAGAGGTAAACATTGCAAATGCTGGGGCCCTGCCCAAGCAAGGGGGGCACACTCGTGGGCATTGGTACTGGCACTGGGCCCCTCATAGTACGGTGGTGTGTCTGACGGCGGGTGTGCACCACCACCGTCAGAGACACTTGATTGCACTATGAGGGACCCTGTGCCAGTGCCCGCGCCCAAGAGTCGGCCTACCCACCTGTCCAGGGCACGGTTTTGTGCGCTAGGTGGTGACCCCGGCCATGGGGGGGCAGCCCAGTTAGGGCGGTTTACAAAGTGGCATATGTTGATGTGGGACATTCAACTGCTGCTAAAGGCGAAATAGGTCAAGTTCGCGGAATAGGAGGAGGACCAAAGAACCAAAGCAAGCCATTTTTCTGGCAACCTATGTGTCATCAAGGGAAGGTGGGACAAAATCCTTGGAAACCCTTGCATGGTTCATTTTAATGAAGGTTAGATCATCCACATTTTGGGTTGACAGACAGGTCCTTTTTTCTGTCAGGATTGATCCAGCTGCACTGAAGACTCTTTCCGATTGCACACTTGCAGCTGGGCAAGCGAGCTCCTGTAAGGCATATTGTGCCAACTAAGGCCAGGTGTCCAGTTTAGCGGCCCAATAGTCAAAGGGGAATGACCTGTGCGGGAGAACATTGATATGGGAGGAAAAGTAGTTTGTAACCATAGTTGACAACTGCTGTCTCCTGTCACTTTCCATCGATGCAGTATTACCAGTTGTGTGAGCGGTACTTAGGATCTGCAAGGCATAATCTGACATGTGGGCCAATGTTCCCGGTGTCAATGATGCGCTGCGAGTGCTGGTTGGAGGAGCACTTTCTGGAAAATCCACATCCCTCCAGTTACGCACAAACCCTGTACCAGACCTTGCCACGCCAACATTTTCACTTGCCCCACGAGATGCATCCTCCTCCCCTAAGTAATCATCCCCATCATCATCCTCCTCCTCCTCTTCTTCCTCCACCTCATCCAGGAGAGGTCCCTGAGCAGACAATAGCTGAATGTCATCAAGGATTCCCTCCTCCTCTTCCTCCTCGTCAACATTGGCTGCAGACGCCTGCTCCTTAAGGTGCGTCAAAGTTTGCATGAGCAGACGCATAAGTGGAATGCTCATGCTTAGGATGGCGTCGTTGCGCTTACCAGCCGTGTGCATTCCTCAAAACACTGAAGGACTTTACAGAGGTCTTTCAGCTTCGACCACTGCACACCTGTCAACTCCATGTCTGCTCTCAAAGTGCCTGGCCGTGTATCCTCCCACAAAAGCATTATGGCCTGCCTCTGTTCGCACAGCCGCTCAACCATGTGCAGGGTGGAGTTCCACCTTGTTGCAATGTCGATAATGAGGCGGTGGTTGGGAAGGTGGAGCAATCGCTGCAGCTTCTGCATACGAATGGAGTGTACAGGCGACCGGCGGAAGTGCGCACACAGTCTTCGCACCTTCTGGAGCAGGGCTGTTAACTCCGGATAATTGTTGAGGAAGCACTGCACCACCAGGTTCAAGGTGTGAGCCAAGCAAGGTATGTGGCTGAGTTTTGAAAGGGCTATGGCTGCCACAAAATTATGGCCGTTATCACTAACTACCTTGCCTGCCTCAAGATGTATACTGCCCAGTCATGACTCAGTTTGTCGCTGAAAGTACTCGGCCAGCACCTCCGCGGTGTGTGTGTCGCCCAAACACATCATCTGCAACACAGCCTCCTGACGCTTTCCACTAGCTGCTCGATAGGGGGACACCTCGTGTGCAACAGTGGCAGCTGCAGATGGAGTGCTCATACAACTGCGCTCTGTGGACGAGCTTTCGCTTCTGGAGGAGGAGGAGGAGGGTCGAACGCCTACAGCCAACTGTTTCCTATACCGTGGGCTAGGCAGCACTGTCCCACCACCGCTGTCCCCGTGGACCCTGCATCCACCACATTAACCCAGTGCGCAGTGATGGACACGTAACGGCCCTGGCCATGCCGACTGACCATGCATCTGTTGTGAGGTGCACCTTTCCACTCACTGACTGCTTGAGTGCATGGACAATGCGGATTTTCACATGATGGTGGAGGGCTGGGATGGCTTTGCGAGAGAAGGAGTGGCGACTGGGTAGGTCATAGCGTGGTACTGCATAGGCCATGAGTTCGCGGAAAGCTGCGCTTTCCACCAACCGATAGGGCATCATCTCTAACGAGATTAGTTTGGCAATGTGGGCGTTCAAACCCAGTGTACGCGGATGAGAAACTGAGTACTTTCTTGACCTACTCATAGTCTCTGGGAGGGTGAGCTGGACTTGAGAGCTGCATATGGTGGAACTAGCGGTGGGCAGGGCAGACTGAGAGAGGGTTGATGATGGTGATGGAGTTGGTGTTCTTTCTGATGGCCTAGTTTCAGTCTTTCGTTGATATAACAATGGGATTCCCTGACTGCTTTGACCTTGCAACGACACCTCAACATTTGCTGATGTGCTTACCGGTGGGCTTACAGTGGGGGAAACAATGTAGTGTTGCTGACTACCTTCTTTGTGATCAGTTGCACATGTGGTGCTTGAGGTTTGGTGTTGTGTCCACGCTTGCAAGTGCATGCTGGTTAAATGTCTAAGCATGCAACTGGTATTCAAATTTTTCAGATTTTTCCCTCGGCTAAAGGTCTTTGCGCACTTTTTACAGATAACCTTGGCCTGATCATGAGGATTTTGTTCAAAAAAGTGCCACACTGCACTCTTCCTACTTTGGAAGACATTTTGCGGCCTAGCACGCTGTGCTATTTTGACCGTCTGGACAAGCTGTCCAGCAACTCTTTTGATTTTTGGAACCTGTCTTTGGAGTGCTCCGGGCCTGCCAGATAACAGCTGTTGCGATGTCGATGTCTGCTGTGGATGCTCCTCCTCATCTGAGCTATTGGAAGCAGCACCCTCTTACCCCAATGGATGCCAATCTGGGTCAACAACTGGGTCATCCATCACCTCCTCTTCAATGTCATGTGCACCTTCCTCTGTGTCACCGTGTATGGTGGTATAGTATGCGGGAAGGGGCACCTGAGTCTTATCAGGGTCAGAATCTGGCTCATTACACTGCGAGGACAATGTAGTCCTCTGAGTGAATGTACCAGCAGAATCATTTATCAGTGGCTGTGCATCAGTGCACTCCATGTCAGATTCATCTTGGCCTGGGTAATTCACCATTTCACTTGATAACCCAGGCATGGTATGTGAAAACAGCTCCATGGAGTAATCAGTTGTATGGCCTGCGTCATCCTACAAACTTGGTTGGGGTGAAGGACACAAGGAAAGGTGTGGTTCATGAACATGAGCCTCCAATGACGACTCAGTGCTTTTATTTTTACAACTTCAGAAGAGGAGGCGATAGAGCTGGAGGCTGAGTCAGCAATGTAAGCCTAAACTTTTTCCTGAAGCTCTGGCTTTAAAAGCGGTTTGCCAACTCCTAGAAAACTAAGCCTTCGAGGCCTTGTGGAGCCAGACGATGACGCAGGCTCAACACCTCCTGCATTCGGTCCTATTTTGCTTTTGCCACTACCATCAGATCCACCACTAACACCATCATTACCAGCTGGCAACCCCCACCCAATTCCACGGCCTCTTCCACCAGCCTTCCTCATTTTTGGTAAAAATGTACACAAAATCCCACAAACTATATAGTAATGTAAAACAAGGTACAAGGTGTATATAGGACAGGGGAGATGTAGAATTTCTGAACACACTTGTGGACACTGTTGGATTGTGTGAGGCCCAGTGAATATCACACCGCTATGTCACAGGCTCAATGTCGTAGGTGTGAGAAATGTCACTATAGGACAGGGGAGATGTAGAATTTCTGAACACACTTGTGGACACTGTTGGATTGTGTGAGGCCCAGTTAATATCACACCGCTATGTCACAGTCTCAATGTCGCAGGTGTGAAAAATGTCACTATAGGACAGGGGAGATGTAGAATTTCTGAACACACTTGTGGACACTGTTGGATTGTGTGAGGCCCAGTGAATATCACATCACTGTCACAGGCTCAATGTCGTAGGTGTGAAAAATGTCACTATAGGACAGGGGAGATATAGAATTTCTGAACACACTTGTGGACACTGTTGGATTGTGTGAGGCCCAGTGAATATCACACCGCTATGTCACAGTCTCAATGTCGCAGGTGTGAAAAATGTCACTATAGGACAGGGGAGATGTAGGATTTCTGAACACACTTGTGGACACTGTTGGATTGTGTGAGGCCCAGTGAATATCACACCGCTATGTCACAGGCTCAATGTCGCAGGTGTGAAAAAGGTCACTATAGGACAGGGGAGATGTAGAATTTCTGAACACACTTGTGGACAGTGTTGGATTGTGTGAGGCCCAGTGAATATCACACCGCTATGTCACAGGCAGAAATTGGCTAGTGTATGACAAACTACAAAGTGTATATAGAATTGGGCAGAATAGGAATCTCCCTAGAGTGTAGGTCTGTAAGAACGGAACATGTCCTCGACTTATCCTTACAGAGTCACACACAGATAGCTTTCTGCCTTGCCAGTGAAAGCGCTGCTTCCTTGTTCTTAGGAGACACTGTGCTGAATATTAGTTCATTTTTGGAGATTCGGCTTCCTGTGTGCTTAAGCTAAGTGTTTTGAAGATAATTTGTTGTAGAGGTGTTCTATTGTACTTGTGTGTTTATCTCCTGGTCCCTTTTTCCCATTTAATATTCCTCCCTGTCCCTTTCCTCCTTCCAATTGCTTGTTGATGATTTTGTTTGATAGAGGGTTTCTGTTATCCCTGTTTTGTCTTGTGTGTCTTGCTCACATTATATTCCTGTCCCAAGCTCCATGGGGTGGGGGAGGGGAATGACCAAGGATTAACAGGAGCATAGTGAGGTTGAAGTCTCGGGCCTCTCTACTATCAAGATAATCCCTGGGACAGGGATAGTTAGGAACCCAGTTCCAGGGACAGTTTGAGGTTTCCTTCCCTTACCTAAGATTGTCACAGCATGAAAGATGGAAGAGTGTTATGGCGGGACAAGAGAGGTGAGAAGTGAGGTAGGTATCACTAGTATTTTTCTTTCACCATATATTTATTATGTTTTGATGTCTAATAATAATGACTAGAGTTGAGCGACATTGGTCGGATCGGGTTTCGTGAAACCCGAATGAAACAAAATAAGTTTCAGATGAAACTCGTCCGACTAGAGCAAAACAAAGTCGGAGTTTCGTCCGAAACCCGACCCCAATGCAAGTCAATGGGAAATAAAAGTCGGACGAAACTCCGACTTTTTTTGCTCTAGTCGGACGAGTTTCATCTGAAACTTATTTTGTTTCATTCGGGTTTCACGAAACCCGATCCGACCAAAGTCGCTCAACTCTAATAATGACAATTTCATTCACATTGAAGAAATTCAATGTGATTGAAAAACTGCAAACTGCTGAATTTTAATTTTGACACATTCACTTATCAATTGGTAATACCAATGAAAGAGAAAACTTGTAATTTAAAAACAAGCCCTTATTCAAGTTAACAGAAAAAAAAGAAAACAATGGCTCTTATAAAGAACTAGCTGAAGAGCCCGGCGCTGCCCGGGCATAGTAGCTAAATGTGGTTAGTTATAACAAATTATAATTATCCTCCATCCCATAGTCCCGTGCCCATATACCCATCATACATATCCACCATTCCATAGGCCCGTGCCCATATACCCATCATACATATCCTCCATCCCATAGTCGAGTGCCCATATGCCCATCACACATCCTCCATCCCATAGTCCCATGCCCATATACCCATCATACATATTCTCCATCCCATAGTCCCATGCCCATATACCCATCATCCATATTCTCCATCCCATAGTCCCATGCCCATATACCCATCATACATATTCGCCATCCCATAGTCGAGTGCCCATATACCCGTCACACATCCTTCATCTCATAGTCCCGTGCCCATATACCCGTCATACATATCCTCCATCCCATAGTCCCGTGCCCATATACCCATCATACATATCCTCCATCCCATAGTCCCGTGCCCATATACATATCCTCCATCCCATAGTCCCGTGCCCATATACCTGTCATACATATCCTCCATCCCATAGTCCGGTGCCCATATACTCATCACACATCCTCCAATCCATAGTCAACCATTATGACATCATAATGAGCGGCGGCAGGGCTTGAAACCTTTGTTGACATCAGCGTCGCCATGGCAACCATTATGACATCATAATGAGGGGCGGGGCTTGATACGCACACACTGCTTCCCCAGTATGCAAATAGGGGCATTGTGACATCACAATGAGGGGCGGGGCTTGACGCGCACACACTTTTTCCCCCAGTATGTAGATAGGGGCAACATTGTTTGGTGAATTGAAACGCGCGGGGTTAAAATTTCGCCTCACAACATAGCTTAGGACGCTCTCAGGGTCCAAACGTGTGACTGTGCCAAATTTTGTGGCTGTAGCTGCGACGGTGCGGATGCCTATCCCGGACATACAAACATACACACACACACACACACACATACATACACACATACATACACACTTTGAGCTTTATATATTAGATGAATGAAGAAACCAAAGTAGTAAATATAAAATGATCATGGTGTAGGCTTATTAAAAGCTCCAAAAACATGTTACAAGTTACAAAAACACGAGACATTGCATTTATAAACCTACACTCATTGAACATTGCATCAGCAAAACATAGCACCTACTTTTTTGGACCCTAACTTTTACCTGCCAAGGTTTATGACTCAAGACATCTGCGCATGATCCATTGATGAAGGGTCCTTGTCCTGGTTTACATGTATGCATCTGGTGCAACGCATGGGCGATAGCAAAAACAGAATTATGGGTCTTGTAGGTGTATCTAAAGTTGTAAACATCATATACATTGGGATCAATACTTTCTATCTTCTCTTCTCCTGTGCACCAAGCACTTGGATCTTGAGAAATATTTAAAGAAGAATAATTATTATAAAAGTTTCCCATTGGCCAAACACAATTGAAAGCCTTTTCCCAAAATGTCTTGATAAACATGTCATTGGGAAATTTAGAAGGATGTATGCTCTGAAGGAATTCTTTAAAACCTGGAATTTTTCCACTTGGTTGTGCTATGCCTAAACTCCCATTTAAAGTTGTCAATATGTTGACTCTTGGGAAGTCTGACGTGATGGACAAACTTGAGCATGCAAACCATATTTTATCCGTAATATTGCTAAATGAGGCTTCCTCCATGAGAGAAATAAGGTTTTCCATTGTGGAATATACAATAATTACTGTGGCTTTTGAATTCTTGATCACATCTATGATGCGTAAAACTGACTCCATTGAGTTTTGGATTGGAAGAATTTCCAGGAAAGCGATGCAACCTCCATTGTGTTCTACCTTCTTAACTAGTAACTGAGAGCCCGTCCGTCCCAATTCATTGTCCGAGGTTATGATCCCCACCCAGGTCCAGTTAAAATAACTCACCAAATGAGCCATTTCAATAACTTCGTAATCATCATTCGGTATAGTTCGAAAGAAAGATGGGAACTGCAATTTATCACTTAGAATAGGATGTGCTGAGGAATAGCTTACCTGGAAAAAGAAAAAAAAATGAAAACAAGTGGTAAAATTAGGCAATAGGCAATAGAAAAGCATATTGAAGTACCTTTTGAAATGCACTTGATTAAGCAATTCCATGCCCTTTTTGGTCTAGAAATCCTATACTATTAAAAATGTATACGCGTTGTGGGGATGTGACTCGCTTAGGTGCAGCGGGAGACAAATATGAGACAGGTTCTTCAACAGTGTATGCGGTTTATTCACGTCATAAACACACAAGGCAGCGTAACACCAAAAAGTAGCCTTTAGCTCAGGCAAAATAACACAAAATGTCCGTGGTTGAGGACTCAGAGCTGGAGTCTCAGCACACATGGGAGGCTTAGTCCTCCCCACACACAACTCCCTGGTTCAGGAGCAGGCCACATTATAAGGCTGTAGCCACACCCACGATCCCAGCAGCTGACTGGTCACCTGACTGTGACCTCACCACAGGTCCTTCAAACAACAACAATAACCATATCTGGTATGCTTTACCTATGCCTTACATTATAGAGACAAGCCATTTATGAGGCACATATCTCCCATCGATTACACGACCCTTAGCCCTGCCACATACCTCCCCCTCTGCCTAAAGCCGTAGGACTTGGCACTTTCACCTACCAGGCAAGGGATTCTGGAGAGGGCATCGGCATTCCCATGTAGCTTCCCGACCCTATGCTCTACATGGAAGCTGAAGTCTTGTAGGGCTAAGAACCAGCGGGTGACCCTAGCATTCTTGCCCTTTGTTTCCCTCATCCACCTGAGTGGGGCATGGTCGGATATTAACCTAAACTTCCGTCCCACCAGGTAGTACCGTAATGTGTCCACTGCCCATTTTATGGCCAAACACTCCTTCTCTACAACTGAGTAATTTCTCTCACAAGAAGTCAACTTCCTACTCAAGTAGAGAACAGGATGCTCCTCCCCATGTATCTCTTGGGAGAGGACTGCTCCTACCCCGACATCTGAGGCATCTGTCTGGAGGACAAATTCACGCTTAAAGTCTGGGGCGACCAAAACGGGTTGCTTACAAAGAGCTCCCTTCATTTCCTGGAAGGCTGACTCTGCTTCTTCGGACCAGCTGACCATCACTGACTTTGTCCCCTTTAGCAGATTAGTTAGAGGTGCAGCCATTGTGGCGAAGTTTGGGAAGAACCTCCTGTAATATCCCACAATCCCCAGGAAGGCTTTAACTTGCTTCTTTGACAGAGGTCTCGGCCATGTTTGAATTGCCTCCACTTTATTGATTTGGGGTTTGATCTCGCCACGCCCCACTACATATCCGAGGTACTTGGCTTCTTCTCTCCCCAAGGCAAACTTCTTCGGGTTTATTGTAAACCCCGCCTCTCTTAGAGCGTCAAACACTGCTTGGACCTTTTCCAGGTGAGTCTCCCAGTCCGGGGTAAAGATGACGATATCATCCAGATATGCGGCAGCATATAGCTTATGAGGCGCAAGGATTCTATCCATCGCCCTCTGGAAGGTTGCCGGAGCTCCCTGTAGGCCAAACGGCATCCGGACATACTGGAAGCACCCGTCTGGTGTGGAGAATGCCGTCTTCTCCTTGGCTTCCTGTGCCATGGGAATCTGCCAATATCCCTTTGTCAGATCCAGAGTGGTTATGTACCTGGCCGGTCCAAGTCTCTCGATGAGCTCATCAACACGTGGCATGGGATAAGCGTCAAACTTGGAGACCTCATTCAGCTTCCGGTAATCGTTGCAGAACCTCCATTCACCATCAGGTTTTGGGACCAGGACAATCGGGCTCGACCAGCCGCTCTTGGATTCCTAAATGACCCTGAGCTGCATCATACGCTGCACCTCTTTGGAGATTACCTCTCGCCGGGCCTCAGGAATACGATACGGTTTCATGTTCACCCGCACATGTGGCTCGGTCAGAACTTCGTGCTCCACTACCTTCGTGCACCCCGGCACCTCTGAGAACAGGTCCCTGTTTTTCTGGAGTAACTCCCAGCACTGCTGTTTCTGGGCCTTCGATAGCATCTCTGCTATGGTAACCGCTCCAACCTCCCCTTCTAGGTTGCCCAGCAAGCACGGAGTTACCGCTGGCTCTCTATCTTGCCACGGCTTGATGAGGTTGACATGGTAAACCTGGTATGGCTTCCGTCTTCCGGGTTGGTGGATATTGTAGTTTACGTCTCCCAGCTTCTCCACCACCTCATATGGCCCTTGCCACTTGGCCAAGAACTTACTCTCCACCGTCGGGATTAGCACGAGAACGCGGTCTCCCGGATTGAACTGCCTCACTCTGGCTGACCGGTTGTAGACCCTGGCCTGAGCCTCTTGTGCCTGGCGGAGATGTTCTTTAACAATGGGCATCACCTTCGCAACCCTCTGCTGCATCAGTGCCACATGCTCAATGACGCTTCTGTGGGGCGTGACTTCGGCTTCCCAGGTTTCCTTGGCTATATCTAGGAGACCTCTCGGATGCCGGCCATACAGAAGCTCGAAGGGCGAGAACCCCGTGGAGGCCTGGGGAACTTCACGGATAGAAAACAGTAAATACGGTAAGAGACAATCCCAGTCTCTACCATCTTCCTCTATGACTTTTCTCAGCATGCTCTTCAGTGACTTGTTAAACCTCTCAACAAGGCCATCTGACTGCGGATGGTACACTGAAGTCCTTAACTGGGAAATTTGCAAGACTCTGCACAATTCTCTCATCACCTTGCTCATAAAAGGTGTCCCCTGGTCGGTCAGGATTTCCTTCGGCAAAACTGTCCAGGAAAACACATGGACTAGCTCGCGGGCTATACTCTTCGCGGAGGAGTTTCTCAGGGGAATGGTCTCAGGATAGCGTGTGGCATAGTCCAGGATGACAAATATATACTGATGGCTCCGAGCTGATTTAACTAAGGGACCGACCAAGTCCATGGTGGCCATTCTCTCAAATGGCACCTCAATAATGGGCAGTGGCACAAGAGGGTTCCGAAAATGAGATGTGGGGGCAGTTAACTGACATGTCGGGCAGGATCTGCAATAGTTTGCTATTTCCTGGTGACACCCAGGCCAATAGAACCTCTGTACAATCCGTTCCTGCGTTTTTTCCACCCCCAGGTGTCCCCCCAAGATGTGTGAATGGGCCATGTCCAATACTTTCCGTCTATAGGGGCCAGGTACTATTAACTGCTCCACCCCTTCCTCCCTTATTTTCGTGACCCGGTACAACAATTCCCCACTCAACATAAAATAGGGAAACCTTGTGTCTGCTCCAGGCTCTTGTGCAACCCCATTAATGATGGTGACATTGTTAAAGGCTTCCCTTAGCGTGGGGTCCCTATGTTGGGCAGTCCCAAAATTCTCCCTGGCCACCCCTAACTCCGGGATGTCAGGTACAGGAGACCCTTCCTCTTCATCCCCAACAAGGACACATAAAGGAAACCCGTCTGCCTCAGGTGGTGGCGATACCTCAGTGGAGTGGATTGGTTCCCTGCTCTTGCTAGCACCCTCAGGACCCATCCCGCACAGATCCCAAAACAGACAGAAATCCCGGCCAATAATTATAGGATACAACAACTCTCGAACAACGCCAACTTCATGCGACTCGGTGCCATGCGCCGTTTCAATATTCACCCTAGCCATAGGGTAGTCCTTTGCATCGCCATGTATGCACTGAACACCAAACTTTTTACTCGGGAGTATGTTTAGAGGAAAACTGTCCCTCACAAGGGTCACCAAGCTCCCGGAGTCCAGAAGTGCCATTACTGCTTGACCGTTCACCTTCACGGGACACGCTTGTGGCCCCTTGTTAGGTAGCGAGTTCACACTGCAAGCTGGATATGCGTAGTATGAACTACGGCCTCCCATGCTGCAGTCCATCGGCTCGGTGGTCAGGGGACAACGGGCCTCTATATGTCCTGGCCTGTGACACTTCCAGCAAATAATATCACCCGAGGGGACCTTGGGCACCGCCTCCCCCGCCCATTTTGACCTTGGACGCACCACCCCTTTTTGGGACTCCGCCCCCTGCTGGGACCCCCAATACGGAATGGGCTGCTTCCCCAAGGAACCTTCCATCCCCTGGTATCTCTCAACCAGCGCAACCAGTTCATCAGCATTTTGGGGATCACCCTGGGCAGCCCAAGTCTGTAGAGGTCTCGGCAGAGAATGCACAAACCGATCCATCACAACTCGCTCTACCATCTGTGCAGGGGAAGCCGACTCTGGCTGCAGCCATTTCTGGACCAGGTGCAACAGGTCATACATTTGGGAGCGTGGGGGTTTGTCCCGGTGATAGGCCCAGCGATGAACTCGCTGTGCCCTGGTAGTCATTGTTACCCCCAAGCGTGCGAAAATTTCCGCTTTTAATTTGGGATACTCTCTGGCATCTTGTACTGTCAGGTCAAAGTACGCCTTCTGGGGCTCCCCCGTTAGGTATGGGGCCAGTACCTAACGCCCACCGTTCTGGCTGAAGTTTTTCCCTCTCAGCCACCCTCTCAAACACCGTCAGGAAGGCCTCCACATCATCCTCAGGGGTCATTTTTTGTAATGCGCGTCTTACCATCTTCTCGACGTCGGTGGCATCAGCCCGACCTGGGGTTGGGGCGCTCGTCCTGCCCTCCTGGATGGCGGTTGCCAGAAGCTGCATCTGCTGCCGTTGTTCCTGCTGGCTCTGCTGGAACTGCTGCCGCTGCTCCTGCTGGCTTTGCTGGATCTGCTGTAACAACAGCTTGTTGGTTTCCTGCTGCAGTGCCTGGGATTGGACCAGGTGTTTCATGAGGTCCTCCATTATTCCAGGCAGTGCTTGTTGCCCGGCTGCAAACTTCACCCTGGACATGCAGCAACTGTCTCAAGTCTCTGCTGGGACCGCTGCCCGCACGTCTACCACCAATTGTGGGGATGTGACTCGCTTAGGTGCAGCGGGAGACAAATATGAGACAGGTTCTTCAACAGTGCATGCGGTTTATTCACGTCATAAACGCACAAGGCAGCGTAACACCATAACACCAAAAAGTAGCCTTTAGCTCAGGCAAAATAACACAAAATATCCGGCTGTACATTTAAGGCTGTAGCCACACCCACGAACCCAGCAGCTGACTGGTCACCTGACTGTGACCTCACCACAGGTCCTTCAAACAACAACAATAACCATATCTGGTATGCTTTACTTATGCCTTACATTATAGAGACAAGCCATTTATGAGGCACATATCTCCCATCGATTACATGACCCTTAGCCCTGCCACAGCGCTTAATAGCTATGGACACCATTGAGATTGAAAAAATGATATTAAATATGTTGGTGGTTACTTTGAGTTTAAAAGTTGCACCAAGATTGTAAATCTACAATTCAACAATACACCAGATGTGCTATTTGCAACTTATTCCTAAAATTTTGTTTGGAGTGCTTCTTTAAATTTCAAAATCCCTTTGTGGGTCAGCTCAAACATAGCAATAGGAAAATTATATAGTTTTATTTGTGTTGTATTATATATGTATAATAAATATGCTCCTGCAATGTGAGGGCTTATTTTTTTTGTTTGTGATAACCTGTAGTTTTCATTAATGATATATATGGAAAAAATATGTTACGCTCAACAAATGTTGAATCCACTGGAAGTGTCCAGAAACAAAAATCCCGGTTGGAGAAGAGAGTAATACAGCTCATAAAATTCTTAATATTAGATAATAGATAAAAACAATAACATTTAATGAAGCATCCAAATATAACCCCTTAACGACCGCCAATACACCTTTTAACAGCGGCAGTTAAGGGTACTTATTTCTTAGTGTTGCTTTTTAACGTTCAGAGAAATAAGTTTATAAGCGTCCCCATCGTGGGAAAATCTCCAGGGTCTCAGCTATGTGCGTAGCCGAGACCCCAGAGAACATGATTCTTGTCAGTTTTTACCATCCCCAGTCTTGTGATCACCGTTATTCACCGAATAACTGTGATCACAAAAACAAAAAGACAAATTTCCAATTCATTTCTTTCTTCTCTGAAAAGCACATCACAGGAGAGAGAAATGGGCACCCCTGGAACCTCCGCCATCGCCGATCCCTTCTGCTCCATCCCTCGACCCTCCGTGTCAACTTCCCATAATGAAATGGCAGACGCATGCATAGTGAGCCCATGAGATCTGCTGGCCAGTAGCTGGCAGCAATAAGATATTTTTCCCTTTTGGTTCATTTTGATTACTGTGATAGACACTATCACAGTGATGAAAATTTGCAAAAGTTTCAAAATTTTTGTGAAATTTCCATTTATTTCATAAATAAATGCAAGTCATACTGAAGAAATTTTACCACTAACATGAAGTACAATATGTCACGAAACATCATTCTCCGAATCAGTGGAATCCGTTGAAGCATTTCAGAGTTATAAACTCATAAAGTGACAGTGGTCAGAATGGTAAAAATAGGCTTAGTCATTAACCCCTTAACCACCTAAGCTTTTTTCAGTTTTGCGCTTTCGTTTTTTGCTCCTTTTTTTCCCAGAGGCATAACTTTTTTATTTTTCTGTCAATATGGCCATGTGAGGGCTTGTTTTTTGCGGGGCGAGTTGTACTTTTGAACGACACCATTGGTTTTACCATGTTGTGTACTAGAAAACTATAAAAGGGGATTGAACCAGACCTATACAAGATTGATGCCAATTTACAAAGAAGAGAGAAGATATAGGCCACACATTGGGGATCACCCAACATAGGATTTAGCAAAAAATATAACAATCTTTATTTAGACACACAAGCCAAAACACCCAATCGTTAAAAACATTAAAATTGGTCACACATGTGACATGAAAATCTAGGCTCAAAATAGAGCCAAACCCTCATGGCTCCACATTCCACATGAAATAACGCAATAGAGAACCAAATGTGTATATAGATAGCATACCACAATATAAAGGCTTTGCATAAAGACTAGTTCATAAGAACAAATGAATACACATACCATAAATACAAATGATGGCAAATGGTCACAAATGAGTTAAACAGCACTAAGACAGCATGTATTGTGCATACAGATGAAAATAATTTAAACCATGTAGCAGAGAATATAATATACCTGTAAAAAACATGCTAACAAGCCCAAAAACACTATCCGGCTTGAGTAGCCCCCTAATACAATGATATTAGCAACATCCTAAAGTGGTATGCATGCTTCCCTAAGAGTAACTCAAATTGTCACGATTAATAAGGCATGCTGAAATTAGATAGCACAGGCTAACGATAGCCACCTGCAAAGAATACTGAGCTCAGCTTTAAATTAATTATATAAAAATTGCGAATCAGAGGTGGAGTGGAGCCTGAGCATCCTGGACTAAAATACATCAGGTGACAGAAAACACGATTCCTTTCTATTGGAATTACTGCATTTCATATTAGATAAAAACTACTTTGTCTTTGATCGGGTGCACTACAGACAGAGGAAGGGGACTGCGATGGGCGTACGCTGTGCGCCCGCGTATGCAAATTTGTTTCTTGGTTGGTGGGAGCTCACCAAGGTGTTCTGTCTAGAGGGATTCTCCAAGCATGTCATCAAGTGGTACCTTTATATTGACGACATTTTGTTTCTCTGGACCGGCACCATGGAGGAATGTGAACAGTTCATAGAGCTACTTAATAACAACTCTTGGAACATACGGCTTACATTGCATCTTTCTCAAACGGAGGTTTAATTTTTGGATCTAAAGCTCCGCCCCCTAGGCTCCCGGATTTCTACTTCACTTTATCGAAAACCGACTGCCACCAATAGTTTGCTGCATTTCTCCAGTTTCCATCCCCAGCATCTTAGGGAGGGTATTCCAAAGGGCCAGTTTTATCGGGTAAGGAGGAATTGCAGTACACGGGAGGACTTTTTGGCACATGCTCGTGATTTGACCACACGTTTTAGAGATAGGGGTTACCCCAAAAAAGTAGTCTCACGTGCATATATGGCAGCAAGAGAGGTGGATAGGGAATGTCTTCTTGAATCTCGAGTGAAGGGACCCCCAAGACCTCTAGGAGTCATTACCATGTATAATAATCAGTGGCAAGACATCAGGGGCATTTTGTCCAAACACTGGGGGATTCTTCTAAGTGAGCCCAGAGTGAGCTCAGCTGAGCCCTATATACACATTTGGTTCTCTATTGAGTTATTTCATGTGGAATGTGGAGCCATGAGGGTTTGGCTCTATTTTGAGCCTAGATTTTCATGTCACGTGTGTGACCAATTTTAATGTTTTTAACGATTGGGTGTTTTGGTTTGTGTGTCTAAATAAAGATTGTTATATTTTTTGCTAAATCCTATGTTGGGTGATCCCCAATGTGTGGCCTATATCGTCTCTCTTCTTTGTAAAGTGTACTAAGAAACGGGAAAAAAATTCCCATTGCTTTGAAATTGCAAAACCACACTTTTTTGTTTGAGTTTTTTACTAGGTTCACTAAATGCTAAAACTGACCTGCCATCATGATTCTCCAGGTCATTACGAGTTCATAGACCCCAAACATGTCTAGGTTCTTTTTAGCTAAGTGATGAAAAAAAATTCCAAGCTTTGTTAAAAAAAAATTGCGCCATTTTCCGATACCCGTAGTGTCTCCATTTTTCGCAATCTCTGATTGGATGAGGGCTTACTTTTTGCATGCTGAGTTGATATTTTTAGTGATACCATTTTGATGCAGATAAGATCTTTTGATTGCCAGTTATTGCATTTTAATGCAATGCCGTGGCGGCCAAAAAAACGTAATTCTGGTGTTTTGACTTTTTTCTCGCTACGCCGTTTAGCGATCAGGTTAATCCTTTTTTTATTGATAGATTGGGCGATTCTGAAAGCGGCGATACCAAATATGTGTATGTTTGATTTTATTTTTATGGTTTTATTTTGAATGGGGCGAAAGGGAGGTGGTTTGAACTTTTATTTTTTGATATATTTTTAACACATTTTCTTTTTAATTTTGTCATGCTTCAATAGTCTCCATGGGAGACTAGAAGCTGCCACAACTAGATTGGCTCTGCTACATAGAGGAGATGATCAGATTGCCTTAATATAGCAGATTTACTCACTTGCTGTGAGTGCCGACCACTTGGTGGTGCTCACAACAAGCCAGCACTGACAACCATAGAGGTCTCCAGGAGACCTCCGGTTGTCATACCAACACACCGGTGACCCGCGATCATGTAACGGGAGTCACCGGTGGGCATATTTCTGGCACGATTGCCGAAAGTGCATGTTAAATGCCGCTGTCAGTGTTTGACAGTGGCATTTAATGGGTGACAGCTGACATGTTCTGGGAAAGATGTGGACTCACCACCGGAGCCCACATCAAAGGGAGTAAGTCCGACATCGGCAAAAATGTTCACCTGATGTTGGAAAAGGGTTAAGGTCAAAATTGGCTCAGTCACTAAGGCCTCTTTCACACATCAGGTTTTCGCCGTCAGGCGCGATCCGGCGCTTTTGATAAAAACCGGATCCGGCGAAATGCAATGCCGGATCCGGTTTCCCCCCCATTGACTTGCATTAGAGCCGGATCGAGCTGGATGGCCATGCGTTTCATCCGGTTTTCGCCGGATCCGGCAATGTGTCGCGATCCGGCGTCTGGAAAAAACGGCTACTGTAACGTTTTTTGTCTCCGGCGAAAAAGCCGGACACGCCGGATCCGGCGTGTCCGGCTTTTTCATACAATGAAAGCCTATGAGCGCCGCAATGCGCCTGATCCGGCGACAGCCGGATCCAGTGGCCGGATCCGGTTTTTTTGGTCTGAGCATGCTCAGTAGCTCTGCCCACAAGACATATATAAAAGCAAGACAGTGGGACCCTCAGCCACACCCAACATGCCACCCAAGCCAAGAACCAGGAGCAGGAGAAGGCAGGAGACATCTGCAGCAGCACCATCAGCACCACCCCAAATGGAGCAGCATGCTGAACAACGGGAGGGGAGTCCAGCAGCAGATGAGAGACGGTAATTATCAAATCCCCCATTCCTCCAAACTAGGGCTATGGAATATCAAGATATTCATTGGCCCTTTGTTTCTCTTTATTCAACAGCCGCCAAGAGATGCAGCAGCAGCAGCAGCAATGGCAGCAGCAGGAACACCACCCACAGCCATGGAGTCTGGCCAGCAGGAAGACAGCATATCTTCTTCTGGGAGCCCTCCCTCGCATCGTCAGCGTTTGACGGTAAGTTTTTATTTCCAAAATCCATCATCTCTGTAATATATGTCTATTCATTGCCTTTTATTTCAAAACAGGAATCACAAGATGAAGAGGAGCTCCCAGAAGAAGAAGGAAGGGGTGGACAGACACTTGGAGTGGTCTCACAATAGGTAAGTTTTTTGCATCAAACGCAGAAACACAACATCACACTACACACAACACATAGAAAACAATGTTCTGCAGACCACACACAGCAAACAAATGCCTACATCCAAAGACATAACATTTTTTGTTTTCTTCTCTAGTCTTCCCAATCTGGTGCTCGGCCAAGAGGTCCTCGCAGTGCCTCCCAGGGTCGTCGGCGACAGCAACGCGGCGGTCACCAGCGTGTAAGTATAAATATTTTTGCTTTGTTTTTTTGCACTTTTTATTTCATTTCTTTTGTGGAGGCTAATTATGTTATTTTTGTCTTTTTCTTTAACAGCCTTCACAGCGTGCTCCCGACTCTGACGGTGAGGAAGGAGGAATCGATGTGGACCACCTCATCGATCTCGTCAGAGAAAGGGAGCCGCTCTGGAATATGGCTGACCGCCGCCACGCTGACCTTATCATTACCCGACGACTCTGGGAGGAAATCTGTTCGCTCCTTGTGGACCGCTGGGAGGACCTCGAAGCTCGGGCCCAGATTAAAGAGCGTAAGTATATACAGTACCGGTTGCTTGATTTAAACCAGTGTTTCCCGAACTCCAGTCCTCGTGGTCCCCACGGATCATGTGTTCAGGATTTCTATTTACTTTGGAAATCCTGAAAACATGACCCCTGGGGACCATGAGGACTGGAGTTTGGGAAACACTGATGGTGTATACTAACCACTTTGTCCTTTCTCGTTTCAGGGGAGAGAATTGTGAAGCGGTGGCGGTCTGTGAGGGATCGTTTCAAGAAGGAGTTCAATAAAGAGATGCGGGCCCCGAGTGGATCTGGAGGACGCAGGAGCAAGTACAAGTACGCACGAGCCCTGTCGTTCCTCCGGGATACAATGCTCACCAGAAGGTAAATATTACACACCACATGTGACAAAAAAATGTTTAGATGTAACTTTTTTTTTTCAGCCAGGGCCATACCATGTCACTATTTTAATTGTTTTTTTTTTCTCTTTATTCCACAGCACGGTGAGCAGCACTCGGGAGCCTGCACGATTGGACCCTTCTGAGGCGATCCCTAAGGAGACCGGCACCGAGGGACACTTCGACCGCCCCGGTACATCTGCACCTTCCCAGCCTTCCCACACATTCGACCCATCTGTCCCATCCACCAGCACAGGAGCATCGTGGCCGCCTACATTACATGAAGCTGCTGGTAAGGAGATCGCTTTCCATTTACCCCACCCTTCTGCCCCTGCCACCTCTAGTACACCTGCGGGTACTGGGCGGCAGCGGCAGAGGGGTCAGGAAAAGAGTTATGCGCCAGAGTTCTTGCATCTGAATGCATCTTTCCAGAACTGTCTAAAAGTCTTGTCAGAGCAAATCTCCGCAGGCTTTCAGCAGATCAACTCCAGCATTCTGGAGGTGAAGACACTTCTGCAAACCATGCATTCAGAACCAAGATCTTCGCCAAACCACACCTTTTTCAGGTCTGTTGTGGAGCGCGTGGAAATGCTCTCTCCTACCCAGCAGATGAATGTAATGCATTCATGCCACGGTGCTCTCCAGCACGTTACCTCCCAACCTCCTCCTCCCACCACAGTAGTTCCTCCACCTGCACCCCCTCCAGCCACTTTCCATCCTCCCCCTCCTATTACATCTGCACACCCTCCAGCCACTTTCCATCCTCCCCCTCCTATTACATACCATCCACCTCCCCAGTACCAGCAACCTCCCCAGTACCAGCAACCTCCCCAGTACCAGACATCTCCCCACTTCCAGCAACCTGCCCCGTACCAAACTCCTTCCCCATACCAAACTCCTTCCCCATACCAAACTCCTTCCCCATACAACTTGCCATCAACATCATCTGCTCCTACAGTCCCTGCCCAACCCTCCACTCCACCGCCCACCACCTCTTCTGCCTCCCACATGTCCACCCATTCTGTAGCTTTTTCCACACCATCACCTCTAGCTGTTCCTTCCCCACCACGATCCCAGTCCTCTCTCCACACTCCCATTGTCGAAGTGTCCCGCAGCCCCTCCAGCAGTATTTCCACCCCACACTACACAGATTTATGATGTGTTTTGTAATAAAAATGCCCAGTTGGTTTCAAACCTTTATTAAAAAAGTTTTTTTAACTTTAAAAACTGTTTACAAAAAAAAAATATTTTAAATAAAAGTTAAATTATTGTTTACACTGGTTGTCTGTTATTTCTTTCTGCGGCAAAATATGTTTAAAAAAAAGGTTAAATACAGGTATTCAAAACCAGGTATATAACTGTGGGTAAATTTTAGCTTTTTGCCACAGTTGTGTTCCTGGTTGTGTTTGAAGCAAAGTATTTCACCTAAAAAGTTGTGTTTATTGTTGGTGATTTCCTAACAATGTACACAACTTTTGTTAAAAGGTGAAATACTTTGCATAAAACACAACCAGGTACACACCTGTGGCCTAAAGCTAAAAATAGAGACCATGACAAGATAGCCAACTTTGGTTGGCAAAGGTATATACTGTTGGTACAGAAGGTACACAAGTTTGGTTAAGGGCACAAATCTTTCACACTCTGTCATCCTGCCAGTGTACTCTGCCTTGAGGTGACATAAAGTATAGTGCAAAATTGTCCCTCATTACTGAAACCGTCACAGAACTTCTAGTGGTAATGTCATGGTAATCTTACAAGGTGGTTTCTTCAGAGGTGTCCTCAATGGAAAAGGGTTCCTTGCAGATAACAAAATTGTGGAGTACCACGCAAGCTTTGATCACCTCGTCCACAGTTTCTGTCTTGAGGTTGATCGCAGTCAATAGGACCCGTCATTTGGCTGTCAGAATACCAAAGGTACATTCAACCATTCTTCTTGCTCTTGTGAGGCGGTAATTAAAAATGCGTTTTGTTCTTGTCAATCCTCTGCTAGAGTACGGTTTCAAAAGGTGTTCTGACAGCTGGAAGGCTTCATCCCCTACACAGACAAATGGCATAGGTGGACCAGATGTTTGCGGCAGCGGTCTAGGTGGTGGGAACTGGAAGGTGTTTCCATACAGTTTACGCCCCATGGCAGACAGTTTGAAAACTTGAGAGTCATTGGAGCGGCCATAGGCCCCAATATCAACAGCAATAAATTTGTATTCCGCGTCAGCGATGGCCATGAGGACAATTGAAAAATATTTCTTGTAATTGAAATATTCCGATCCCGATCCGGCTGGCTTTACAATGCGGATATGTTTCCAGTCCACAGCGCCCAAGCAGTTTGGAAACTGACATATCTGTTGAAACTTTTCTGAAATTTCAATCCACCTCTCTGTTGTGGGCTCTGGTAAAAACTCTTCAGCTAAGGAGTCCCACAGTGCACGGCATGTGTACTTCACTATTCCAGATATGGTGTAAATCCTGAGTCTGTACTGGAAATGCAGTGACGAAAGGGATTCTCCAGTTGCAAGAAATCTGTGGGGAATTAAAAAACAATAAATTAGTTTTAAATCACAGCATTACATACCAAAACTCAGCTATAACACTTGGAGATACAAACTACCACCAACAAGATTGCAGTGAAAGTGTGCTCTGATGCGAGCACATCCAATAAATGTGGCTTACCTTAAAGTCACCATCAGATGCTCTGCGGGTGAAACAGAGAAGCGGCAATAGGTGTCCGCTTTTCTTATGAGGTGTGCAATGCGCTCCACCAAGTAATCAAAATTCTCCATTTTCATCCGAACATATCCAAAAAATTTATCCGGGTTTCGTCGAAGGTCCATGCAGAGTGTAGAATAGACCCCACGCGTCATTCTCTTGGCTGTGATGGGGTGGATCCACAAACGTCGTCTACGATGCCTGATGCGCTGCTGTCTCGCTCTCTCCTTCTCCAGAACAATCACCCTCAAACGATTCGCCTCCGCTATAAAATCCGCCAAATTCTTCAAAATATTTCCAATCACAACATCCATCTTCGCCAGTAACTTGCTCTTCTCTCCAACCTGCACTTTCTCCTCTACAACCTGTCAAAGAAGGGCTGTAGGAACATGCTATATATAGTTTTCCAGTAGCCAATCCCGTTCGGAAGGCCACAAGGGTCAATTTTAAAAACTGGATCCGGCGTAATCCGTCGAAAAACGGATAGAAAAACGGATGAACCGGATGAGACGGATCCGGTTTTGTCTGTCAAGAACAAGACGGATCCGGCAGAAAACCGGATCCGTCACATCAGGTTTTACAAAACATTTGCTGGATCCGGTGTTCCGGCACGACGCCGGATCGCGCCTGACGCCGAAAACCTGATGTGTGAAAGTAGCCTAAGGGGATAAAAAGTAGCAATCACTACAAACAGAACATACTGAAGAAAGGCCAGTGTTATATTTTTAGGCTGTCATGTTTTAATGATTGCCATTTTTAATATTTGGATGCTTCAATAAACGTTACTGTTTTTATCTATTAATGTATACTAAGTGTTGGATTACTTCATGTACTTGTCTTGAGCAGTTTTCATCAATAAGACATTGAGGTACATAAGTCTTTTGATACACTCTTTAGGAGGCAAAATTAATTAGAAAAAAGAGCAATTCTTCATTTCTTTTTTCTCAAACTCCATTCATCATTAGGTGTCATCGACATGCTGTCTTTATTCTGTGGGTCAATGCAATTACAATACCAAATGTGTAGAGTATGTTTATGTTATGCTAGTTTTGCACAAAAATTACTTTAAAAAACTTATTTACCCATAATGAGGTATTTTTTGAGGGACAAGCAGTAGCTTTTAATGGTACAATTTGTAAGCAAATACTACTTGTATTTATTATTGGTACCACTTTGGGACCCATATTGTAAATCTTTTTGTTCACTTTTTATTTCATTGTTTGTAAGGTGATAGGAACAAAAACAGCAATTCTGACTTTTTTTTTAATAACATGCATCATGTTGGATAAATAGTATAGTTACACATTATGATTGCAACAATGTTTTCTTTTTGTGAGGGTTTTTTCACAAAAGCAAACTTTTATCACTACAAGTGGGATTTATGGCGTGTTTTGTCTTTTTTTTATATTTTTTACACTTTAAAAACCTTTGCTTTACAATACTTATTATTCTGACAAAGGGATTTGAACAAGAATATTTAGATCAAACTGATAACACACTGCTCTGCGTATGTAATTTGGTAACCCCCCCCGCTATTCCCCAGCTTCTCCCCTCTGTCAATCCCTTCACTGGCTCCCAATTGCCCAGAGACTCCATTACAAAACCCTAACCATGACATACAAAGCCAACCACAACTTGTCTCCTCCATACATCTGTGACCTCGTCTCCCGGTACTTTCCTGCACGCAACCTCCGATCCTCACAAGATCTCCTTCTCTACTCCCCTCTTATCTCCTCTTCCCACAATCGCATACAAGATTTCTCTCGCGCATCTCCCCTACTCTGGAACTCTCTACCACAACATATCAGACTCTCACCTACCATCGAAACCTTCAAAAAGAGCCTGAAGACCCACCTCTTCCGACAAGCCTATAACCTGCAGTAACCACCGATCGACCAAACCGCTGCACGACCAGCTCTACCCTCGCCTACTGTATTATCACCCATCCCTTGAAGATTGTGAGCCCTCGCGGGCAGGGTCCTCTCTCCTCCTGTACCAGTTATGACTTGTATTGTTTAAGATTATTGTACTTGTTTTTATGTATACCCCCCTCACATGTAAAGCGCCATGGAATAAATGGCGCTATAACAATAAATAATAATAATAAATAATAATAATAACTATATACGTAGCCTATTAGACCCCACCTCTGGTCAGATCTGATAGGTGCACTTGTAGGGGTTCCGGTGGTCCGGGTGGCAGGCTGGGGTGGAGGGTAGCATGCTGTGGGTATTTAGGAGATGTGGCTGGTAGGCGATGGAGGTGTGCTGTACTTACAGGAATGGGGGATGACCCGCTTCTTGGCGTCAACAGGCACGAGACAGAGACAGGAGATGTATTCAACAGGTTTTTCTTTTATTGGCTGCCCATATGACGACCAGCACAATGCATGACAAATATTGCACACTGTTCTTCTCTTGCAGAATGACCCAAGTACCTTCACTTATTTACTTCTTCAGCAGGCGTACTTCGTGGCTCTATCCACCGTGGCTGCCCTAGGCCCATCCACCACGGCGTTTCCCCTTTCAAAGTCCACCGTACACCAGGCCCTCACAGGCCGTCTCTACCTGTGACCAATGTGCTGTCGGGTCACCCCCCCCGAGACCGTTTTCTACCGTCAGATAGTCTCTGAGGGGTCTCCTCTGTGTGACAGACCCTGCTTCTTTGTGAGCTCCCTTGGCTGACTGAAGCTTCTAGAAGCTTACCTCAGTATTTATTCAGCCAGTCCAGGTAGCCCCACCCTCTGTCACCTAACAGTCACTTTCGCCTAATCAGAGGCACCTTGACCTCTGGCAGTTATGTAACCCTCATATGACAGTTACATAACCAGTGCCATCGGTGCTCTCCAGTGACCTCTGATGGCGGACTGCCAAATGACACCTACTGTCAATCACTCAGTCTCCTATTACAGACAGCACCATACCCAGCTCAACCTCCCCACACGCTCATCACTAACATACATACGTAGCCTATTAGACCACACCTCTGGTCAGATGTGATAGGTGCGCTCATCACTAACATACATACGTAGCCTATTAGACCCCACCTCTGGTCAGATCTGATAGGTGCGCTCATCACTAACATACATACGTAGCCTATTAGACCCCACCTCTGGTCAGATGTGATAGGTGCGCTCATCACTAACATACAGACGTAGCCTATTAGACCCCACTTCTGGTCAATTCTGATAGGTGCGCTCATCACTAACATACATACGTTGTCTATTAGACCCCACCTCTGGTCAGATCTGATAGGTGCGCTCATCACTAACATAAACTGTTATATTTCCATCTAGTTCTACTTCCCTTTACTTAATTGTCTGGATGTATGTACAGAAGGCAAAGGTTTGTTTATGAAATTCTTTCTTCATAAACTTACCTGAGGATATCTGTAGAGGCCAAGCATTCTCGCCATTGGTATGGAGGCCTTTGATGTCATGTCCCCAATTATTGCAGAGGGCATTCTTTCCTTGTGGCAGCTGAAGTTTGGCACCATTGGTTGCTTTCCTGATAAGATCAATGTTGTCTCAATCAATGACCTCACATGATTATAGCAGGAATCGTATAATTTGAAACCCAATGTAATATTTGGAAGAATATCAGATGACTCGTTGATTTCTTGTATAGCAAAAACCATAGCTAGGAGGTAGCGGTAATACCGTATGTGAAATCTGTAAAAAAAAAAAAAACAGTGTCCTTTTTGTGATTATTACTATGTAGCAGTTTTATTCAAGAAGCTTAAATTAAATAATTTAATAAATATATGAAATCTGCATATGAAGATCATTGGCATTGAGCCTTTATGGCTCCATAGAGGCCTCCTGTAGGGCACTGTATTACAAAGGTAGTATATAGCCCACCGACCATAATATGTTTACTAGTCTGTATAGTCCACAGGTTCACAACTTATTATTTCCCCATTACTGTCATAGTGAACATGACTGTCAAAGAAAATAGAGAAATAAATCCTTCCTTTCTGAATTACTGCTTCTGTAGGCGCATTCAACACTGAGAAATCTGGAACTTACGGTTGCTGGCTAACATTCCCAATAATTCCTAAGCAAAGGTTTATTGAAATAGGATCTGAACTTTCAAAAAATGTATCATAAATTAATAATACAGAGAGCCACTTTTTTCCTTCTCCTGTAGACATTACCATGCACTATGAAAAATCACTTCAACCCCTTCTTGGTCAAGACAAGACAGACTACTAGCACAATAAGATGTCAGATTACACCTATTATTTTACTCCTGGAAGGAGAGGAGGAGGGAGGAGTGAGGAGCAGAATGAGAAAACAGGCAGATATTTCTAACAAGTCTTTTGCCTCACTCCAAAACTGGATTCACATCTATATTGCTCAGTACTACAATATAATTTCCATCATGCTGCTGTTGCTTCAGTCTCTGAGACAACAGATGAAGAGCAGGAATCAGTCTCTGTGTGCAATATTCTGTAAGGGAGATGTCATAGTAGATAGTCTACATCCAGCTCTGAGTAGAGTGAAAAAAAGGCAGATGGAGACACAGAAATAAAGTGTTGAGCTTTCTAACAAGTCTTTTACCTCACCCAGTGATGGATTCACATGTGCACTACTCAGTAAAATGCTATAATTTACTCCATGCTGTTGCTGCTTCTGTGAAAGTGGCAAGGAATAAAAGTCAGAAAAATGTCTCAAGCACATGAAGGAAAACAGGTGACCAGCACAGCTGCACACCTCCAGGAATTCAAGGCAACATCAGCTCCAGGGACACGGGTGCCAAACATATGAAATAATGCTGAGTCAATGTCCAAGTTCAACATTCAATGAAGAAAATGGTACTCAACATCCCAGACAAATATCCTTTATTGTGGATTCACATGAACAAAGAGAGGGAAGCTTGCTGGTGGAGCAAGCCAAGAGGAAAACTGGTAAAAATGCAGAAGTCATATAATGTCCAGAAATAGTGTTATTCATCATGCACACAGAAATGACAGCTTATCCTGATAAGTTACTTTAAAGTACAGTTATCCTTTAGGATTAAAATAAAATGCATTTCTGATTTTCTTAATCCCAATGATCATCATTTATTGCCCTAGGTGATCACTATTGTCTGCTTAATTTCTCTGTAGAGAAATTGTTGCATTAAATTTAATTTAATGAAATCATTGCATACACACCACTGAGCCTCCACCAATCATCGGATAGGGAAATGCTGTTCCCCTTTCTCCATTAACTTCAAGGCCATGAACATGAGTAGCTGAATTTTGTGACAGTTTGTGCAAACGCAACATTGCTAAATACCTGAAGATATCACATGGCAGGTGCACCACATGCTTAGCCATTTAATTCCTCCTGATCATACTCTTTTGGCATCTGAAAATGACTGAATTTAATGGCTATGATTACCACCAATTTTTAAGGTCTCACAAATATATGAAATACCTACGTGGTGCATTTTAGTGATGGTGGTTGTCTTTGGAATGTCACTTTTGGATATTCTACGTCCAAGTGGATGGCAAAGAGTCCTCCAAGAGTTATGTCCCCTTCCAGTGAGTAACCAGAGATGTCCTCATGTGGAAGTCTACACATGCTCAATTTTGTTCCATGTATAGTTTGAAAGTTTCTTATTAGTAACATACAGATGTAAGAAAGGGAAGAGTATACAATCTGCAGACTCAGCTTCATTCTGTGTTAAAAGATAGCAAAATACATTTCCAGGACCCTCTTTAGGTTCAAGTTGTGGCTCTTAACAATCACATAAAATGAATTATTTAAGAATGTTTTTAAATTTGATGTTTTTAACGGACTTGCATGTGTTGTATCTGTTCTTTTGACTCCTTCTCAGAAAGACAAGAAAGGGTTTTTCAACCCAATGGATTACTTTCCATGCAGTTTGCTAAGGTCTACAATAATAATATAATAGGAGTAATACAGTCATATGTTAAAGTTTGGGCACCCCTATTAATGTTAACCTTTTTTCTTTATAACAATTTTGTTTTTTGCAACAGCTATTTCAGTTTCATATATCTAATAACTGATGGACTCAGTTATATTTCTGGATTCAAATGAGGTTTATTGTACTAACAGAAAATGTGCAATCTGCATTTAAACAAAATTTGACCGGTGCAAAAGTATGGGCACCCTTATCATATTCTTGATTTGAACACTCCTAACTACTTTTTACTGACTTCCTGAAGCACTAAATTGGTTTTGTATCCTCATTAAGCTTTGAACTTCATAGCCAGGTGTATCAAATCATGAGAAAAGGTATTTAAGGTGGCCACTTGCAAGTAGTTCTCCTATTTGATTCTCCTATGAAGAGTGGCATCATGGGCTCCTCAAAACAACTCTCAAATGATCTGAAAACAAAGATTATTCAACATAGCTTTTCAGGGGAAGGATACAAAAAGTTGTCTCAGAGATTTAACCTGTCAGCTTCCACTGTGAGGAACATAGTAAGGAAATGGAAGAACACAGGTACAGTTCTTGTTAAGCCCAGAAGTGGCAGGCCAAGAAAAATATCAGAAAGGCAGAGAAGAAGAATGGTGAGAACAGTCAAGGACAATCCACAGACCACCTCCAAAGACCTGCAGCATCATCTTGCTGCAGATGGTGTCACTGTGCATCGGTCAACAATACAGCACACTTTGCACAAGGAGAAGCTGTATGGGAGAGTGATGCGAAAGAAGCCGTTTCTGCAAGCACGCCACAAACAGAGTCGCCTGAGGTATGCAAAAGCACATTTGGACAAGCCAGATACATTTTGGAAGAAGGTCCTGTGGACTGATGAAACAAAGATTGAGTTGTTTGGTCATACAAAAAGGCGTTATGCATGGAGGATAAAAAACACAGCATTCCAAGAAAAACACTTGCTACCCACAGTAAAATTTGGTGGAGGTTCCATCATGCTTTGGGGCTGTGTGGCCAATGCCGGCACAGGGAATCTTGTTAAAGTTGAGGGTCGCATGGATTCAACTCAGTATCAGCAGATTCTTGACAGTAATGTGCAAGAATCAGTGACGAAGTTGAAGTTACACAGGGGATGGACATTTCAGCAAGACAATGATCCAAAACACCGCTCCAAATCTCCTCAGGCATTCATGCAGAGGAACAATTACAATGTTCTGGAATGGCCATCCCAGTCCCCAGACCTGAATATCATTGAACATCTGTGGGATGATTTGAAGCGGGCTGTCCATGCTCGGCGACCATCAAACTTAACTGAACTGGAATTGTTTTGTAAACAGGAATGGTCACAAATACCTTCATCCAGGATCCAGGAACTCATTAATAGCTACGTAACTCATTAATAGCTACAGGAAGCGACTAGAGGCTGTTATTTTTGCAAAAGGAGGATCTATGAAATATTAATGTCACTTTTATGTTGAGGTGCCCATACTTTTGCACCGGTCAAATGTTGTTAAAATGCAGATTGCACATTTTCTGTTAGTACAATAAACCTCATTTGAATCCAGAAATATAACTGAGTCCATCAGTTATTAGATATATGAAACTGAAATAGCTGTTGCAAAAAACAAAATTGTTATAAAGAAAAAAGGTTAACATTAATAGGGGTGCCCAAACTTTAACATATGACTGTAATTTCTACAAAAAATCAATTTACATGGAATCAATTTGCTTATGTTATCCTCTCTTTACAAATTATTTCCCTCTCCTTTTCTAATATTTTCCCCATCCCCTGTCAGTCTCCAATAACAGTATAAAGTATATCGTGGTACAGGTGTGTTGGTGCTCAAATAGGTTCCCGAACCAATATAATAGAGAAATAAAATTTGCACTCAACTCATGAGAATCCCTTGCAATACTTTTTAATGCACTCCAAAATAAGGTATGATTCGTTTTGGTCATCAATGGACCTTCGTCAGTATGCTGCAGTGTACAATATTCAAAACAAAAATGATACATCACAATTGTAAAAATACAAACAAACAGAGATACTCCATACAAATCACTGTTTCTCATAAACAAGTGAATATCAAGAACACTGTGGACATGAGGAAAAATGGTAAATAAGGGATAAGGGAAAAAGGGAAAAGAAGACCTACCTGACTGCTGTAGCAAAACCGACCATTGATGAACGGTCTATCCCACCTCTTCCCCCTTGATAACTGCCACTAGTCTAGGTCTTGTACAAAGAGTACTTACAAACCTACACAGGGATCGCATGCTGCTGAGACATTTGTTGGCTTTGTAGATAAAGCCTTTCTTAAATTATGACAAGATATGGAGAGTGGAAAACTACACTTTCCTCCTAAGTTGAGCTCCTTAGACTTCCAACCATTACTATCACTCCGCAATGACAAAGAGATTATCATAAAACCCGCCAACAAAGGCGGAGTTATTGTTGTGATGAAAAAGGCTGATTACCTAAAGGAAGCCCTGCAACACCTGAATGATGCTACAGTCTATACCAGATTATCAGTAGATCCCTCAAAGGAAATTAGAGACCTTATTAACAACATTCTCACAAGTTACATTGACCGAAAGGTTATTGACACAAAAACGCAGGAGTATCTAATTAAGACAAACTGTCACGGTCACGTGTGTCTGGACGCAGCGAGTACCGCAAGGCGAACCCATATGACACACGTGACCCTGCATACTCCGCCTCCAGTAGGGCGAATTTAAATAATAAACACGTGCAGCTGGATACACCGCCTCCAACTTGCGAATTTAGACATTACACATATATACAAGTCTGGAAACCCCCGCCTCCAGTAAGGCAAATTTAAACAATAAGGGAAACCTGGGTAACATTAACAATGGTGGGCCCTGTGATAGGGAATAGGGACGTGGAGACCTCCTGAACTCCCCTGAGCCAGAGTCCCTGCACTCCTAACGTTCCCTATGCCGATTCCGCACCGGTCGACGCACGCGTACCTTAAACCCTAGTTTGCCCTGACCTAAACCCTCACTAGGGAATTGGTCGGTGCGGAAACTAATCCCACCACTGCACTAAAACACACATGAGGAAAGATGACAAAACAGGGGAAACACCACTTAGCTTTGCTCTGTTGCGTACGCTCCTAGCAACAGAGCCCACCACCTGCGTGCATCTTCTTCTCCACCCGGATCCATCACCATAACCGGATCCATCACCATAGTGCAGCCTTGGAGCAGAGTCCACCACCAGTTGCAGCTGCCCAGTAAACAGAATCCCAAGGATGAGTCCAGCTTCTGCCAAAAAGTCCAGCATGCTCGAGTCCCACTTTTCTGCCAAGAAGTCAAGCATGCTTGAGTCCAGCTTTCAGCAACCAAGTCCAGGATGCTGAGTGCAACTCTCACCATAGTTGCCACTCCACCAAGCCATGCAAGCACTTCCTGCTGACACCATAAACTGCGACTCCACCACGCCATGCCAGCCCTTCTTGCAGACTCCAACGATGAACTCCACCAATCCATGCCAGCACTCCTTGCAGACTCCATAGCTGACTCAACCCCTCTGGCTGGGCTGCACAGGACTCGTGTTCAGCTCCTTCCTTCACCCAGGCTTACTTGAAAATAACTCACAATATCACCAACAACTGATTGCACACCTGACACTCTTTTATAGAGCCTCACACCTGATTTGTAATTATGTGCACTTTAAAACTAAAATGTGATACCACTCACCACCACCGGGGCAACTTAGAATGAACGACACCACGTGTAATAATTCTAATGGCCACAGGGGGCAATCACACCACTTTGGCACAAGCCAAAGGAAAAAAAGTTCACTTTGTGCATTTAAAATTGTTAGATCCACTTCGGATCATGACAGTACCCTCCTCTTAATGAGGGGCCTCTGGACCCTCAAGACCATTCCTCATTAGGGAAACACCTACAGTGGGGACGCCCAGATCCTGAGTTCACTCCACTACCTGACACTTCAGGTTAATGACAAACGCACTGCTGGTATTGGCAATGTATGTTCTGGAGACACCATTCATCTCCACAGTACCGACCTGGGGAACGAGTTTATGTATGTGTATGTTTGCTATGAGCTGATCAGACTCCACAACACACTTCCACAAGAAGTTTTTTGGTGGCCACCCATACATGCTCGTTCACACACAGGTCCGGACCTGAACGTTTATTGCACACATTCGTTTGTCATATATTTGGTGAACTCATTCTGGACTCGACAACAGAGGCGTCCCCCTGTGTCACTACACTCACACCCCCATTATTCATCAAGGGACACCACCCTCCAACCCATTCACCATGAGGTCTGCGCCTCCCAGGGTTGGTTAATGGCGAGGGTTGAGATTTGTCCCTACTCCCCCACAGCACACCTGCTGCTCACACCTGGAGGAGAAGGGGACCGGGATATGGAGGAAATATACACTCGCTGGATGCCTTCCTCCATACGACCAGGAGGGGGCGGCTTCTTCGATGGTATTGAAGATTTGGAGTGAGCCCCGCGGACTATACACCAGTCTGCTCACTACAGGGACATACCCCTTCACCTCGGGGAACCCCAGACAGCACCATGGGGATCACCAACTCCACCCACCTGTCTGGGTATGTCCGCCTGTATGAACAAGTCCCGCTCACCAGCAGTGACTCTGGGGGCTTCAGTGCCAGAGCCGCAAGAATATGGAGAAAAAATACACTCTCTGGTTGCCTCCACACGACCAGGAGGGGCGGCTTCTTCAATGGTATGGAAGATTTGGAGTGAGCCCTGCGGACTATACACCAGTCTGCTCACCACAGGGATGTACCCCTTCACCTCGGGGAATACCAGGCAGCTCCGTGGGGCACCAACTCTTCCCACCTGCCTGGGTACCTCCGCATGCATGAGCAAGTCTCGCTCCCCAGCAGCGACTCTAAGTTTTGCCAAACGCCGCCATTTTGATTTCCTGGTTACCTGAACAGAGGCCCCAGACCCTGATAACTGCTGCTGCAGCGGCTCTAACACACCATGCCTTTCCCCACTCACCTCAGTGAGGCCCGGCAGCAATTACTCACAGGTCTCCACATGGCCAAAGCTCACCAGAAGAAAAAAAAAAGTAAGGTTGGTGATAATGTCACGGTCACGTGAGTCTGAACGCAGTGGTTACCGCAAGGTGAACTCATATGACACACGTGACTCTGGATACAGCGCCTCCAGTGGGGCGAATTTAAATAATAAACACTTGCAGCTGGATACACCGCCCCCAACTGGCGAATTTATACATTACACGTATATACAAGTCTGGAAACCCCGCCTCCAGTAAGGCAAATTTAAACAATAAGGGAAACCTGGGTAACATTAACAATGGTGGGCCCTGCGATAGGGAATAGGGACGTGGAGACCTCCTAAACTCCCCTGAGCCAGAGTCCCTGCACTCCTAATGTTCCCTATGCCGGTTCCACACCGGGTGATGCACGCTTACCTTAAGCCCTAGCTTGCCCTGACCTAAACCCTCGCTAGGGAATTGGTTGGTGCGGAAACTAATCCCACCACTGCACTAAAACACACATGAGGAAAGATGACAAAACAGGGGAAACACCACTTAGCTTTGCTCTGTTGCATACGCTCCTAGCAATAGAGCCCACCACCTGCGTGCATATTCTCCTCCACCCGGATCCATCACCATAACCGGATCCATCACCATAGTGCAGCCTTGGAGCAGAGTCCACCACCAGTTGCAGCTGCCCAGTAAACAGAGTCCCAAGGATGAGTCCAGCTTCTGCCAAAAAGTCCAGCATGCTCGAGTCCCACTTTTCTGCCAAGAAGTCAAGCATGCTTGAGTCCAGCTTTCAGCAACCAAGTCCAGCATGCTGAGTGCAACTCTCATCATAGTCGCCACTCCACCAAGCCTTGCAAGCACTTCCTGCTGACACCAAAAACTGCGATTACACCACGCCATGCCAGCCCTTCTTGCAGACTCCAATGATGAACTCCACCAATCCATGCCAGCACTCCTTGCAGACTCCATAGCTGACTCAACCCCTCTGGCTTGGCTGCACAGGTCTCGTGTTCAGCTCCTTCCTTCACCCAGGCTTACTTGAAAATAACTCACAATATCACCAACAACTGATTGCACACCTGACACTCTTTTTTAGAGCCTCACACCTGATTTGTAATTATGTGCACTTTAAAACTAAAATGTGATACCACTCACCACCACCGGGGCAACTTAGAATGAACGACACCACGTGTAATAATTCTAATGGCCACAGGGGGCAATCACACCACTTTGGCACAAGCCAAAGGAAAAAAAGTTCACTTTGTGCATTTAAAACTGTCAGATCCACTTCGGATCATGACACAAACCCTATCTTTCCAGTATTTTATATACTACCTAAAGCCCAAAAAAATCATGAATGGCCTCCGATCCGTCCTATTGCAGCCTCTACAGACTCCATCCTTTCTTCTCTGTCGATTTTTCTAGAAGAGATACCGACCCACTAATACAGGGATAACCATCCTTTTAACTTAACATGGTTGATTTTCTATGGAAAATACAGAATCTCGGCACTATACCCAAGGATTCTATTTTAGTTTCCCTCGATGTTAAGGACCTACAGTATATACGCCTACTCCTCATCAACAAGGCATCACATTCGTTCGACGTCTACTTGCCTATTCCAACATGGACCCTAACATCATTGAACTATGTCTAGAGCTATTGACAGCAGTCCTAACCAAGAATTACTTCATGTTTGAGGATTGTTTTTTCCACCAGACCAAAGGGACCGCTATGGGCTTGAGTGTGGCCCCAACTTATGCAAATAACTATATGGTCATATTTGAAAATGAAATTATATATCCTGAATCCCCTCTTTCAGTCCCACTGTATAATCTGGGAAAGATACATCGATGGTGTATTCTGTATTTGGACTGGTACATCCCAGACACTTGATTGCTTTTTTGATAGACTCAACTCGGCATGGCTTGGCCTTTCCTTTACTATCATTAGCAGTACACGTCAGGTCAGTTTTCTAGAAACATTAGTCCTCAAGGATGAACACAGTACATTAAGCACCGATCTTTATACCAAACCTACGGACCGAAATAGCCTCCTCCATTTTCAGAGTCTCCATCCCCTGTCTATCAAAAAATCTATTCCGCAGTCACAATTCAAGAGAATACAAAGGATTGTTACAGATCCCTCTCATAGCAACATGAGAGTTAATGAAATGTACACCAAGTTCAGGAAATGGGACTATCCCCCAAATCTACTGCTTGATGCCACAAGCCCTCTGAACATCCACAATGATCAACTGATAAATGCATCCCCTTTGTATACACATATCATCCTTATGTACACATTTTACATCAAATCATCAGAAAACATTGGGGCCTCTTATAAACGGCACATTCTGACATCCCGGAGTTTAAACAACAATTTCTACCCTGTTACAAACGTCCCCCCAATATCCATGATTCTTTGGTGAAAGTAGACATTGGTTCCAAAGGACAAACCACAGTACAAAGGTTTCTTCAGGATCCAAAAACTGGAACCTACCCGTGCCTACACTGTAATCAGTGCAGCAACGTCCTTAAAGGCAACACCTTTTACCATCCACACTCAGGCAAAAAAAGTACAATATTAAGGATTTCTCCACTTGTGACACTGCATACATTGTATATGTCACTAAGTGTCCCTTTGGTCTTTTGTACATTGGGGAAACAACACAACCCATAAAGGACCGTATTTCTAAGTATAAGTCTACTATTAGATGCAAAAATATGTTGCTACCATTAACATTTCACTTCATCTCAAAGGGACATAATATTGCACAATTGAAATTTCAAGTAATTCAGCATGTTCCAATACCCAGATGTGGTGCTGATCATATGCATATTCTAAAGAGGAAGGAGGCATTCTGGATCCACAAATTGCAGACCCTATCTCCAAGGGGTCTGAATAGGGAATATGATCTATTATCATTTATTTAATACCATTGTCATGATCTGAATTTGATCTGACAGTTTTAAAAGCACAGAGTGACTTTTTTTTCCTTTTGGCAAGTTGCCAAAGTGACTTGACTGTCCCCGGTGGTGGTTAGTGGTATCGCACTTTAGGTTAATGCGCACATAATTATGAATCAGGTGTGGGGCTCTATAAATGAGTCTCAGGGTGTGTAATCACTGCTGGTGATACTGATTGATTGATTCTGAGTTTGTGAGAGCCTGGTGGAAGGATGGAGCTGAGGAGGAGTCCTGCGCAGCTTAGCCAGGGGGGACGTGTGTCAGCTATGGTGTCTGGACGAAGGGCTGGCATGGCGTCGTGGGGTCGCAGTGATGGTGTCAGCGGGAAGTGTCTGCATGGTCTGGTGGAGTGGCTACTATGGAGAGTGGCACTCACCATGTGGGACTTGGCTGCTGAGCTGGACTCAAGCATGCTTGACTTCGTGGCAGAAGCTGAACTCTTCCTTGGGACTCTGTTACTAAGCAGCAGCAACTGGTGGTGGACTCTGCTCCAAGGCAGCACTTTGGTGAAGGATCCTGTTATGGTGATGGATCCGGGTGGAGGAGAAGACGCAGTCAGGTGGAGGGCTCTGTGGCAAGAGCATAAGCACAGAGCATAAAGCTAAGTAGTGTCCCCCTGTATTGTCTCTTTCCCTCATGTGTGTTGTTAGTGCAGTGGTGGGATTAGTTTCCGCACCGACCAATTCCCTAGTGAGGGTTTAGGGTCAGGGCGAGCAAGGGCGTTGAGGTACGCGTGCGGCGCCCGGAGCGGAACCGGCATAGGGAACGCTAGGAGTGCAGGGACACTGGCTCAGGGGAGCTCAGGAGGTCTCCACTTCCCTTTTCCCTATCGCAGGGCCCACCACTGTTAATGTTTCCCAGGTCCCCCTTATTATTTAAATTCGCCGTACTGGAGGCGGGGTTTCCAGAATGTATGTGTAACGTGTAATTCCTAAATTTGCCAGGTGGAGGCGGTGTATCCATCTGCACGTTTTATTATTTAAATTCGCCCCACTGGAGGCGCTGTATCCAGGGTCACGTGTGTTATGGGTTCGCCTTGCGGTAACATCTGTGTCCAGACACACGTTGACCATGACATTATCACCAGCCCGAGAATATGGGAAGCAAGATGTGCCACAGTCCGCGCTGCTGAATCCACAAAATCACCTGGGATGCAAGATGTAGTAACAAAGTACTGCTTTATTCCTTCCTACGCGTTTCGGCGCCCTTCCTGGCACCTTCCTCAGGGATATTACACCAGCCATAGGAGCAGGGAATTTATAGCCCCTTCCATTAGCAATTATGGGTGTGTTCTGTTTACATATGATGTCATAATGGTCATCACTGGGGGAGGGGCCAGCATTTTTGGCACAATTTCACACAAATAACATAATAAAACAAGAAAATCCTTCAAAATACTTGCTAAAATGTACATAAAAATCCTACCAGTAAAATGATATAAAGACCTTCATAAAAATTGCAGCGGAAACATTGCCAAAGTATCCAGACTGTCAATGCAAAAACAAAAAAATTTTTTTTAAAAAATATTATCTCCCGACTTTCAGGGTAGTAGAACCCATGTGTTTACTGGTTTCATTTTTTTCTCTTGTGACTTATGTTGAGCGCCACCGTTCTGCTGGTATCAGTGCCTTTGGAACATAGGTTCTATGAACTATTTTGTCACAAAACTATCCTGTTAAATATGTGATACTATGGTTTGTTAAAAAATTATTATAAAAAATTGCAATGAACAATTTTCTTTATTTTTGTTTTGTAGGAGGGAATCAAGGAGCGATGCCACTATTAAATAAAATGGATTATTTCTAAAATTAACTGCTTTTAAAAAACTTATTTTTATTTTCATTTTTATTTTTATTATTTATTATCAATAAAGAATTATCTAAAAATTACTATTATATAATCGTATTATTAAAAATGGCCTGAAGAAAGTATCTATCATCTTCCGTATAGTTATGGTCACTATTTTATATATTAATTGTGGTGGTGTCACCCATGAAACGTGTGTCTTTTGGTCTAGCACACCTGGGTTCAAGTCACAGGTCTCCATGCAGGCATAAATTACATTGTCTTTTGTAATATCAGGAAAAATTATAAATTGTTATGAGCTTATGCATATTAAATTAGGGAATTGTGAAATTCTAGATAGGATACCAACTTTGATATATATTTAAACAAAATAAATGTGTCATTAGGTGTATGTGAGACATTAAGTGTTTAGATATACCCGTGCGATCAAAAAAGTAGTCAGATGAAAAAATAAATAAAATGAAAAAAGATAGAATGAAAAAATAAAGTGAGGTTTGCTTAAGTGTGTGACATAAGGATGCAGGAATTCCTCCTACTATGGTGCGCCTTTCTTACCCACTCAGGATGTGACCAAGAGAGGGGGGGGGTTGGGGGATTATAATTTATATTAGTTCTGAAATTATGTTTAGCCCTCTCGGTTTTAATGTGTCCAGTTTAAACATCCAATATTTTTCACGTTTTTTGAGCAGCTCGAATCTGTTGGGTATATTCACTGCTATATGATCGATCGGGGTTATCTTGATTGCTGTTGCATCTCTGTTATGATACGTGTCATAATGGAATGACACTCCATGTGCTCTATACCCACTCTTTATATTTGAACGATGTTTGTTTAGCCGCTCATGAAGTGGTCTGATAGTTCTGCCAACATACTGCATGCCACATGGACACTCAAGCAGGTAAATTACAAACTCTGTAGAGCAATTCATGTCATGTTTAATGGTAAAGGATTCATTCGTTGATGCGGATTTAAAGCTGCTTGTCTGTTGGATGCTCCGACAACAAAGGCATCTATTTTTTCTACATTTTGATGTCTTTTTCTGCAGTACTTTGGCATAATTCGTGGTTGTCTTCTGTTTGAGCCTACTAGGAGCTATTATCCCTTTAATGTTTGGCGCCCTGCGGAAAGTAATTCCTGGTCTATCAGGTACAATGGATTTTAATATTGGATCACTTAGAAGTAAGTGCCAGTGTCTATGAAGGCATTTTTTGATTGACTTGTGACAATTATTATAAGTCGTTATAAAATTAAATGCTTTATTCTTCTCTGTCCCTTTTCTGTCTTTCTGTATAAGGAGGGTTTCTTGCGGGATTTCTCCACTGTGCTTTTGTGTGCTGGATATCAATTTTTTTGGGTATCCTTTCTCTAGGAATCTTTTTCTGAGTATTTCAGATTGAGAAGCGTAGTCATCCTTGGAAGTGCAATTCTTCTTAATCCTTCTAAATTGATTGGCCGGTATATTACGCAGCCATTTTGTGTAATGTCCACTCCTGAAGTCAATATATGAATTCCTGTCCGTAGGCTTAAAGTATGTTTTTGTATGTATCCTTGTGCCATCAGAGAAAATTGTTAGGTCCAGGAAATTGATGCTTTCTTCATGTATTGTTCGTTCAAAATTTATCCCCCAGTGGTTATTAATGATGTCACTGAAAAACTCCTCCATGTCACCAACTTCCGTGTCCCAGATCAGGAATAAGTCATCAATAAACCTTTTATATAAAACCAAGCCATTCTTGTATTTGTTTCCATATATATGTATGTCTTCAAAAAGACCCATAAAAAGATTAGCGTACGAACAAGCTGTTTTCGAACCCATAGCTGTACCATACTTTTGATGGTACATGTCACCATCAAAGGTGAAAAAGTTATTGTTTAATATGAAATTTAGGCCATCCAGAATGAAGTTGATGTTCCTTATATCCAATTGTATGTCTCTTTTTAGGTAGTATTCAATACAGAGTAATCCTATTTCATGACCTATATTCGTGTACAATGATGTAACATCCATGGTGACAAATCTATATGATTTTTTCCATGTGATTCTTCCCAAAATCCTGATCATATCCGTAGAATCCTTAATATAGTTTTCTAATTTCACCACGTATTTCTGTAAATTTCTATCAATATAGGTGGCAAGGTTACTTGTCAGGGAATCAATTCCTGAGATTATTGGTCGCCCAGGGGGATTGTCCAAGCTTTTATGAATCTTGGGCAAGTGGTATAGGAATGGAATGGGGGGTTGCCTTTTTATTAGAAACTTCTTTAAGTCCTTATTAATTATCCCCTGTTGGAATGCCATGTTTATTTTTTGATTGTGTATTTTTGTTAATGTGGGGTACGGGTTATTTTTTACTTTCTCATAGTATTTAGTGTCCGACAATAATCTTAATGCTTCTTTTTTATAATCATTGGTGTTTTGTATCACTATGCCGCCCCCCTTATCGGCTGCCCGAATTACTATTTCACTATTCTTACCCAAATTTTTCAGGGCTTCTCTCTCTTTCTTCGTGAGATTATTCTTATCCCCCCTTAAGTTGCCGGCTTTCTTCATTAAGGTGTCCTTTTTAAGATCTTTTAATAGTAAGTCTTGGAACGTCTCTAGTATATGACCCCTACTTTCCAAGGGATAGAAATTGGATTTTGTTTTCAGAGTAGGATCAGATGGTGCTTCACTTTTGTTATCTTTCGTGTCATCTGGCTTTAATAAGAAATGCCTTTTGAGAGTCAACCTCCTAATATACTGATGCACATCTATAAAAAGTTTAAAATCGTCTGGTTGGTTCGTGGGGCAGAAAAGTAAGCCCTTATTCAGAAGCTCCTTTTCTTCTTCTGTCAATGAATAATCTCATAAATTAATGACATTATTATTAGTTACCGTTATCTGTTTCAATCCCGGAAAGTGATCTTTGCTTTTTTCTTTATTTCCTCTTCCTCTTTTTCCTCTTTTTTTCTTTTTCCAAGAGCGGGACTGAAAAATTTCGTTATATTTTGATTTGTTACGTTTACAGCAGCTAAAAAAGGAACTATGCCATTATTTTGATTTTTTGAGTTGTCTAATATAACCTTTTGTGTAGGGGTATTGCTACCTGTTTCTATAGGTGTTGGTGTTACTATACTGATTAAATCCTCCTGGTTCTGATCAGTTTCTGTAATAATCATTAAGTCGGGTACAGAGTTTTTATTGTTTTTCAATGGCTTATTATTGTCATGTAATATGATTGGGTCTAGGGGCCTCTCTCTGTTGATTCTATCAATGAGTTCTTTGATTTTGTTAAGATGTTCATCAACATTAACTGTTCCAGTTCCAACAGGTTTTGGATCCTCTGCATTATTATGTACTTGTGCTACAGTAATGACTTGATTGCTGCTAGCTGGCTCGTTATTGGATGCTTCTTTGTTTATATTCCTATCCCCATTGATTAATCTTGTCATGCTGCTAGGTAATTTCTCTATCACGATGAAACCCTCATCATCCAATATTTCATCTGGAAAAAGGCTTGACTCCTCTTTGCTATCTATTTCCTCCTCATCCATTGTCTCAATTTCATTAGTGCTCACAGTCACCGTAGATCTTAGGTTCAGTCCCTGTGTGCTGGATTTTTCAGGACCGTGCCTAGACACTGTTTTTGTCTCTGTCTGCATTTTGTTCCCAATAGGTGCTATCTCCGTATTATTCTTCCTAAAATCTATAGTATTTTGACTGTCTTGACTATTACTAGTGTTATTTCTTGTATCTCTCTCACCAGGGGTCTTACCCCTCCTGGAGCTGTTGGAGAAACTCCTTCCTCTATGCTCTTTGTGGTGTGTGGGAGTTCTATTCCTCCTATATGTATTATTCTCCATCTCAGGTTTGTACTGGGAATAGTCCTGTCTATCTCTGTTGAGCTTCCTGGACTTCCTAATTACTGTATCGTGTTCGATTTGCGTCAAACTAGTGCTGATATTAGAATATATTCTTTTAAATTCAGTACATGCATTAAACCTATTCAAGCTTGCACTGATTATGTTAATTTCTTCTGTTGCAGCATCTGCAAGTTTTGACCTTTTATCACATAAAATACTCAACAGCGTGTTCATACATTTTCTCAAAACAAAGTTCCAATTTGTAGTAAAGTCATTATCATCAGGAAATGGAGAATTCAATACCAATCTTAGCCCCCTGGGGCAGATGTTCTCCTCTATGTAAACAGCCAAAAACCGGGCATCAATGCCATACTGCACCTCCTTTTTGAGGGCATCCTCCAAAGCATGCAAAAGTTCCTTCATAGTCTTAAGTTCCTCATCGCCAAAGTTCTCACCACCAGTCACATTATCCTCAGAAGATGTTCGACCAGTACCTATGGTGCGTTGTATCAACTTCTCTCTGGAAGCAAATCTTCCACGCAAATAGTCCATCTTATCACGCAAAATTTATGCAGCACTCTGTTCCAAAACGGGATGCTAAGCCCCAACCACCGTCACTCTCCCACAGAAACGATGATTCACTGTATCAATACAAAAAGGGTGGGGGAACAAGAGGTGCAATAGTGCCCTATCACTAGTGACACTACGATGTGAGTGGTGTAATGCAGTTCCACTCACCTATTCCGGTTGTGTGACCCACAACTGGCTTGAAGACATAACACAGTATCAGCTGCTGCAGGACCTCCACCGACCACTCCAAAGTGGAAAAACTGCCAGAGAATATGGGAAGCAAGATGTGCCACAGTCCGCGCTGCTGAATCCACAAAATCACCTGGGATGCAAGATGTAGTAACAAAGTACTGCTTTATTCCTTCCTACGCGTTTCGGCGCCCTTCCTGGCACCTTCCTCAGGGATATTACACCAGCCATAGGAGCAGGGAATTTATAGCCCCTTCCATTAGCAATTATGGGTGTGTTCTGTTTACATATGATGTCATAATGGTCATCACTGGGGGAGGGGCCAGCATTTTTGGCACAATTTCACACAAATAACATAATAAAACAAGAAAATCCTTCAAAATACTTGCTAAAATGTACATAAAAATCCTACCAGTAAAATGATATAAAGACCTTCATAAAAATTGCAGCGGAAACATTGCCAAAGTATCCAGACTGTCAATGCAAAAACAAAAAAATTTTTTTTAAAAAATATTATCTCCCGACTTTCAGGGTAGTAGAACCCATGTGTTTACTGGTTTCATTTTTTTCTCTTTTGACTTATGTTGAGCACCACCGTTCTGCTGGTATCAGTGCCTTTGGAACATAGGTTCTATGAACTATTTTGTCACAAAACTATCCTGTTAAATATGTGATACTATGGTTTGTTAAAAAATTATTATAAAAAATTGCAATGAACAATTTTCTTTATTTTTGTTTTGTAGGAGGGAATCAAGGAGCGATGCCACTATTAAATAAAATGGATTATTTCTAAAATTAACTGCTTTTAAAAAACTTATTTTTATTTTCATTTTTATTTTTATTATATATTATCAATAAAGAATTATCTAAAAATTACTATTATATAATCGTATTATTAAAAATGGCCTGAAGAAAGTATCTATCATCTTCCGTATAGTTATGGTCACTATTTTATATATTAATTGTGGTGGTGTCACCCATGAAACGTGTGTCTTTTGGTCTAGCACACCTGGGTTCAAGTCACAGGTCTCCATGCAGGCATAAATGACATAGTCTTTTGTAATATCAGGAAAAATTATAAATTGTTATGAGCTTATGCATATTAAATTAGGGAATTGTGAAATTCTAGATAGGATACCAACTTTGATATATATTTAAACAAAATAAATGTGTCATTAGGTGTATGTGAGACATTAAGTGTTTAGATATACCCGTGCGATCAAAAAAGTAGTCAGATGAAAAAATAAATAAAATGAAAAAAGATAGAATGAAAAAATAAAGTGAGGTTTGCTTAAGTGTGTGACATAAGGATGCAGGAATTCCTCCTACTATGGTGCGCCTTTCTTACCCACTCAGGATGTGACCAAGAGAGGGGGGGGGTTGGGGGATTATAATTTATATTAGTTCTGAAATTATGTTTAGCCCTCTCGGTTTTAATGTGTCCAGTTTAAACATCCAATATTTTTCACGTTTTTTGAGCAGCTCGAATCTGTTGGGTATATTCACTGCTATATGATCGATCGGGGTTATCTTGATTGCTGTTGCATCTCTGTTATGATACGTGTCATAATGGAATGACACTCCATGTGCTCTATACCCACTCTTTATATTTGAACGATGTTTGTTTAGCCGCTCATGAAGTGGTCTGATAGTTCTGCCAACATACTGCATGCCACATGGACACTCAAGCAGGTAAATTACAAACTCTGTAGAGCAATTCATGTCATGTTTAATGGTAAAGGATTCATTCGTTGATGCGGATTTAAAGCTGCTTGTCTGTTGGATGCTCCGACAACAAAGGCATCTATTTTTTCTACATTTTGATGTCTTTTTCTGCAGTACTTTGGCATAATTCGTGGTTGTCTTCTGTTTGAGCCTACTAGGAGCTATTATCCCTTTAATGTTTGGCGCCCTGCGGAAAGTAATTCCTGGTCTATCAGGTACAATGGATTTTAATATTGGATCACTTAGAAGTAAGTGCCAGTGTCTATGAAGGCATTTTTTGATTGACTTGTGACAATTATTATAAGTCGTTATAAAATTAAATGCTTTATTCTTCTCTGTCCCTTTTCTGTCTTTCTGTATAAGGAGGGTTTCTTGCGGGATTTCTCCACTGTGCTTTTGTGTGCTGGATATCAATTTTTTTGGGTATCCTTTCTCTAGGAATCTTTTTCTGAGTATTTCAGATTGAGAAGCGTAGTCATCCTTGGAAGTGCAATTCTTCTTAATCCTTCTAAATTGATTGGCCGGTATATTACGCAGCCATTTTGTGTAATGTCCACTCCTGAAGTCAATATATGAATTCCTGTCCGTAGGCTTAAAGTATGTTTTTGTATGTATCCTTGTGCCATCAGAGAAAATTGTTAGGTCCAGGAAATTGATGCTTTCTTCATGTATTGTTCGTTCAAAATTTATCCCCCAGTGGTTATTAATGATGTCACTGAAAAACTCCTCCATGTCACCAACTTCCGTGTCCCAGATCAGGAATAAGTCATCAATAAACCTTTTATATAAAACCAAGCCATTCTTGTATTTGTTTCCATATATATGTATGTCTTCAAAAAGACCCATAAAAAGATTAGCGTACGAACAAGCTGTTTTCGAACCCATAGCTGTACCATACTTTTGATGGTACATGTCACCATCAAAGGTGAAAAAGTTATTGTTTAATATGAAATTTAGGCCATCCAGAATGAAGTTGATGTTCCTTATATCCAATTGTATGTCTCTTTTTAGGTAGTATTCAATACAGAGTAATCCTATTTCATGACCTATATTCGTGTACAATGATGTAACATCCATGGTGACAAATCTATATGATTTTTTCCATGTGATTCTTCCCAAAATCCTGATCATATCCGTAGAATCCTTAATATAGCTTTCTAATTTCACCACGTATTTCTGTAAATTTCTATCAATATAGGTGGCAAGGTTACTTGTCAGGGAATCAATTCCTGAGATTATTGGTCGCCCAGGGGGATTGTCCAAGCTTTTATGAATCTTGGGCAAGTGGTATAGGAATGGAATGGGGGGTTGCCTTTTTATTAGAAACTTCTTTAAGTCCTTATTAATTATCCCCTGTTGGAATGCCATGTTTATTTTTTGATTGTGTATTTTTGTTAATGTGGGGTACGGGTTATTTTTTACTTTCTCATAGTATTTAGTGTCCGACAATAATCTTAATGCTTCTTTTTTATAATCATTGGTGTTTTGTATCACTATGCCGCCCCCCTTATCGGCTGCCCGAATTACTATTTCACTATTCTTACCCAAATTTTTCAGGGCTTCTCTCTCTTTCTTCGTGAGATTATTCTTATCCCCCCTTAAGTTGCCGGCTTTCTTCATTAAGGTGTCCTTTTTAAGATCTTTTAATAGTAAGTCTTGGAACGTCTCTAGTATATGACCCCTACTTTCCAAGGGATAGAAATTGGATTTTGTTTTCAGAGTAGGATCAGATGGTGCTTCACTTTTGTTATCTTTCGTGTCATCTGGCTTTAATAAGAAATGCCTTTTGAGAGTCAACCTCCTAATATACTGATGCACATCTATAAAAAGTTTAAAATCGTCTGGTTGGTTCGTGGGGCAGAAAAGTAAGCCCTTATTCAGAAGCTCCTTTTCTTCTTCTGTCAATGAATAATCTGATAAATTAATGACATTATTATTAGTTACCGTTATCTGTTTCAATCCCGGAAAGTGATCTTTGCTTTTTTCTTTATTTCCTCTTCCTCTTTTTCCTCTTTTTTTCTTTTTCCAAGAGCGGGACTGAAAAATTTCGTTATATTTTGATTTGTTACGTTTACAGCAGCTAAAAAAGGAACTATGCCATTATTTTGATTTTTTGAGTTGTCTAATATAACCTTTTGTGTAGGGGTATTGCTACCTGTTTCTATAGGTGTTGGTGTTACTATACTGATTAAATCCTCCTGGTTCTGATCAGTTTCTGTAATAATCATTAAGTCGGGTACAGAGTTTTTATTGTTTTTCAATGGCTTATTATTGTCATGTAATATGATTGGGTCTAGGGGCCTCTCTCTGTTGATTCTATCGATGAGTTCTTTGATTTTGTTAAGATGTTCATCAACATTAACTGTTCCAGTTCCAACAGGTTTTGGATCCTCTGCATTATTATGTACTTGTGCTACAGTAATGACTTGATTGCTGCTAGCTGGCTCGTTATTGGATGCTTCTTTGTTTATATTCCTATCCCCATTGATTAATCTTGTCATGCTGCTAGGTAATTTCTCTATCACGATGAAACCCTCATCATCCAATATTTCATCTGGAAAAAGGCTTGACTCCTCTTTGCTATCTATTTCCTCCTCATCCATTGTCTCAATTTCATTAGTGCTCACAGTCACCGTAGATCTTAGGTTCAGTCCCTGTGTGCTGGATTTTTCAGGACCGTGCCTAGACACTGTTTTTGTCTCTGTCTGCATTTTGTTCCCAATAGGTGCTATCTCCGTATTATTCTTCCTAAAATCTATAGTATTTTGACTGTCTTGACTATTACTAGTGTTATTTCTTGTATCTCTCTCACCAGGGGTCTTACCCCTCCTGGAGCTGTTGGAGAAACTCCTTCCTCTATGCTCTTTGTGGTGTGTGGGAGTTCTATTCCTCCTATATGTATTATTCTCCATCTCAGGTTTGTACTGGGAAAAGTCCTGTCTATCTCTGTTGAGCTTCCTGGACTTCCTAATTACTGTATCGTGTTCGATTTGCGTCAAACTAGTGCTGATATTAGAATATATTCTTTTAAATTCAGTACATGCATTAAACCTATTCAAGCTTGCACTGATTATGTTAATTTCTTCTGTTGCAGCATCTGCAAGTTTTGACCTTTTATCACATAAAATACTCAACAGCGTGTTCATACATTTTCTCAAAACAAAGTTCCAATTTGTAGTAAAGTCATTATCATCAGGAAATGGAGAATTCAATACCAATCTTAGCCCCCTGGGGCAGATGTTCTCCTCTATGTAAACAGCCAAAAACCGGGCATCAATGCCATACTGCACCTCCTTTTTGAGGGCATCCTCCAAAGCATGCAAAAGTTCCTTCATAGTCTTAAGTTCCTCATCGCCAAAGTTCTCACCACCAGTCACATTATCCTCAGAAGATGTTCGACCAGTACCTATGGTGCGTTGTATCAACTTCTCTCTGGAAGCAAATCTTCCACGCAAATAGTCCATCTTATCAAGCAAAATTTATGCAGCACTCTGTTCCAAAACGGGATGCTAAGCCCCAACCACCGTCACTCTCCCACAGAAACGATGATTCACTGTATCAATACAAAAAGGGTGGGGGAACAAGAGGTGCAATAGTGCCCTATCACTAGTGACACTACGATGTGAGTGGTGTAATGCAGTTCCACTCACCTATTCCGGTTGTGTGACCCACAACTGGCTTGAAGACATAACACAGTATCAGCTGCTGCAGGACCTCCACCGACCACTCCAAAGTGGAAAAACTGCCAGAGAATATGGGAAGCAAGATGTGCCACAGTCCGCGCTGCTGAATCCACAAAATCACCTGGGATGCAAGATGTAGTAACAAAGTACTGCTTTATTCCTTCCTACGCGTTTCGGGGCCCTTCCTGGCACCTTCCTCAGGGATATTACACCAGCCATAGGAGCAGGGAATTTATAGCCCCTTCCATTAGCAATTATGGGTGTGTTCTGTTTACATATGATGTCATAATGGTCATCACTGGGGGAGGGGCCAGCATTTTTGGCACAATTTCACACAAATAACATAATAAAACAAGAAAATCCTTCAAAATACTTGCTAAAATGTACATAAAAATCCTACCAGTAAAATGATATAAAGACCTTCATAAAAATTGCAGCGGAAACATTGCCAAAGTATCCAGACTGTCAATGCAAAAACAAAAAAATTTTTTTTAAAAAATATTATCTCCCGACTTTCAGGGTAGTAGAACCCATGTGTTTACTGGTTTCATTTTTTTCTCTTGTGACTTATGTTGAGCGCCACCGTTCTGCTGGTATCAGTGCCTTTGGAACATAGGTTCTATGAACTATTTTGTCACAAAACTATCCTGTGAAATATGTGATACTATGGTTTGTTAAAAAATTATTATAAAAAATTGCAATGAACAATTTTCTTTATTTTTGTTTTGTAGGAGGGAATCAAGGAGCGATGCCACTATTAAATAAAATGGATTATTTCTAAAATTAACTGCTTTTAAAAAACTTATTTTTATTTTCATTTTTATTTTTATTATTTATTATCAATAAAGAATTATCTAAAAATTACTATTATATAATCGTATTATTAAAAATGGCCTGAAGAAAGTATCTATCATCTTCCGTATAGTTATGGTCACTATTTTATATATTAATTGTGGTGGTGTCACCCATGAAACGTGTGTCTTTTGGTCTAGCACACCTGGGTTCAAGTCACAGGTCTCCATGCAGGCATAAATTACATTGTCTTTTGTAATATCAGGAAAAATTATAAATTGTTATGAGCTTATGCATATTAAATTAGGGAATTGTGAAATTCTAGATAGGATACCAACTTTGATATATATTTAAACAAAATAAATGTGTCATTAGGTGTATGTGAGACATTAAGTGTTTAGATATACCCGTGCGATCAAAAAAGTAGTCAGATGAAAAAATAAATAAAATGAAAAAAGATAGAATGAAAAAATAAAGTGAGGTTTGCTTAAGTGTGTGACATAAGGATGCAGGAATTCCTCCTACTATGGTGCGCCTTTCTTACCCACTCAGGATGTGACCAAGAGAGGGGGGGGGTTGGGGGATTATAATTTATATTAGTTCTGAAATTATGTTTAGCCCTCTCGGTTTTAATGTGTCCAGTTTAAACATCCAATATTTTTCACGTTTTTTGAGCAGCTCGAATCTGTTGGGTATATTCACTGCTATATGATCGATCGGGGTTATCTTGATTGCTGTTGCATCTCTGTTATGATACGTGTCATAATGGAATGACACTCCATGTGCTCTATACCCACTCTTTATATTTGAACGATGTTTGTTTAGCCGCTCATGAAGTGGTCTGATAGTTCTGCCAACATACTGCATGCCACATGGACACTCAAGCAGGTAAATTACAAACTCTGTAGAGCAATTCATGTCATGTTTAATGGTAAAGGATTCATTCGTTGATGCGGATTTAAAGCTGCTTGTCTGTTGGATGCTCCGACAACAAAGGCATCTATTTTTTCTACATTTTGATGTCTTTTTCTGCAGTACTTTGGCATAATTCGTGGTTGTCTTCTGTTTGAGCCTACTAGGAGCTATTATCCCTTTAATGTTTGGCGCCCTGCGGAAAGTAATTCCTGGTCTATCAGGTACAATGGATTTTAATATTGGATCACTTAGAAGTAAGTGCCAGTGTCTATGAAGGCATTTTTTGATTGACTTGTGACAATTATTATAAGTCGTTATAAAATTAAATGCTTTATTCTTCTCTGTCCCTTTTCTGTCTTTCTGTATAAGGAGGGTTTCTTGCGGGATTTCTCCACTGTGCTTTTGTGTGCTGGATATCAATTTTTTTGGGTATCCTTTCTCTAGGAATCTTTTTCTGAGTATTTCAGATTGAGAAGCGTAGTCATCCTTGGAAGTGCAATTCTTCTTAATCCTTCTAAATTGATTGGCCAGTATATTACGCAGCCATTTTGTGTAATGTCCACTCCTGAAGTCAATATATGAATTCCTGTCCGTAGGCTTAAAGTATGTTTTTGTATGTATCCTTGTGCCATCAGAGAAAATTGTTAGGTCCAGGAAATTGATGCTTTCTTCATGTATTGTTCGTTCAAAATTTATCCCCCAGTGGTTATTAATGATGTCACTGAAAAACTCCTCCATGTCACCAACTTCCGTGTCCCAGATCAGGAATAAGTCATCAATAAACCTTTTATATAAAACCAAGCCATTCTTGTATTTGTTTCCATATATATGTATGTCTTCAAAAAGACCCATAAAAAGATTAGCGTACGAACAAGCTGTTTTCGAACCCATAGCTGTACCATACTTTTGATGGTACATGTCACCATCAAAGGTGAAAAAGTTATTGTTTAATATGAAATTTAGGCCATCCAGAATGAAGTTGATGTTCCTTATATCCAATTGTATGTCTCTTTTTAGGTAGTATTCAATACAGAGTAATCCTATTTCATGACCTATATTCGTGTACAATGATGTAACATCCATGGTGACAAATCTATATGATTTTTTCCATGTGATTCTTCCCAAAATCCTGATCATATCCGTAGAATCCTTAATATAGCTTTCTAATTTCACCACGTATTTCTGTAAATTTCTATCAATATAGGTGGCAAGGTTACTTGTCAGGGAATCAATTCCTGAGATTATTGGTCGCCCAGGGGGATTGTCCAAGCTTTTATGAATCTTGGGCAAGTGGTATAGGAATGGAATGGGGGGTTGCCTTTTTATTAGAAACTTCTTTAAGTCCTTATTAATTATCCCCTGTTGGAATGCCATGTTTATTTTTTGATTGTGTATTTTTGTTAATGTGGGGTACGGGTTATTTTTTACTTTCTCATAGTATTTAGTGTCCGACAATAATCTTAATGCTTCTTTTTTATAATCATTGGTGTTTTGTATCACTATGCCGCCCCCCTTATCGGCTGCCCGAATTACTATTTCACTATTCTTACCCAAATTTTTCAGCCCTGAAAAATTTGGGTAAGAATAGTGAAATAGTAATTCGGGCAGCCGATAAGGGGGGCGGCATAGTGATACAAAACACCAATGATTATAAAAAAGAAGCATTAAGATTATTGTCGGACACTAAATACTATGAGAAAGTAAAAAATAACCCGTACCCCACATTAACAAAAATACACAATCAAAAAATAAACATGGCATTCCAACAGGGGATAATTAATAAGGACTTAAAGAAGTTTCTAATAAAAAGGCAACCCCCCATTCCATTCCTACACCACTTGCCCAAGATTCATAAAAGCTTGGACAATCCCCCTGGGCGACCAATAATCTCAGGAATTGATTCCCTGACAAGTAACCTTGCCACCTATATTGATAGAAATTTACAGAAATACGTGGTGAAATTAGAAAGCTATATTAAGGATTCTACGGATATGATCAGGATTTTGGGAAGAATCACATGGAAAAAATCATATAGATTTGTCACCATGGATGTTACATCATTGTACACGAATATAGGTCATGAAATAGGATTACTCTGTATTGAATACTACCTAAAAAGAGACATACAATTGGATATAAGGAACATCAACTTCATTCTGGATGGCCTAAATTTCATATTAAACAATAACTTTTTCACCTTTGATGGTGACATGTACCATCAAAAGTATGGTACAGCTATGGGTTCGAAAACAGCTTGTTCGTACGCTAATCTTTTTATGGGTCTTTTTGAAGACATACATATATATGGAAACAAATACAAGAATGGCTTGGTTTTATATAAAAGGTTTATTGATGACTTATTCCTGATCTGGGACACGGAAGTTGGTGACATGGAGGAGTTTTTCAGTGACATCATTAATAACCACTGGGGGATAAATTTTGAACGAACAATACATGAAGAAAGCATCAATTTCCTGGACCTAACAATTTTCTCTGATGGCACAAGGATACATACAAAAACATACTTTAAGCCTACGGACAGGAATTCATATATTGACTTCAGGAGTGGACATTACACAAAATGGCTGCGTAATATACCGGCCAATCAATTTAGAAGGATTAAGAAGAATTGCACTTCCAAGGATGACTACGCTTCTCAATCTGAAATACTCAGAAAAAGATTCCTAGAGAAAGGATACCCAAAAAAATTGATATCCAGCACACAAAAGCACAGTGGAGAAATCCCGCAAGAAACCCTCCTTATACAGAAAGACAGAAAAGGGACAGAGAAGAATAAAGCATTTAATTTTATAACGACTTATAATAATTGTCACAAGTCAATCAAAAAATGCCTTCATAGACACTGGCACTTACTTCTAAGTGATCCAATATTAAAATCCATTGTACCTGATAGACCAGGAATTACTTTCCGCAGGGCGCCAAACATTAAAGGGATAATAGCTCCTAGTAGGCTCAAACAGAAGACAACCACGAATTATGCCAAAGTACTGCAGAAAAAGACATCAAAATGTAGAAAAAATAGATGCCTTTGTTGTCGGAGCATCCAACAGACAAGCAGCTTTAAATCCGCATCAACGAATGAATCCTTTACCATTAAACATGACATGAATTGCTCTACAGAGTTTGTAATTTACCTGCTTGAGTGTCCATGTGGCATGCAGTATGTTGGCAGAACTATCAGACCACTTCATGAGCGGCTAAACAAACATCGTTCAAATATAAAGAGTGGGTATAGAGCACATGGAGTGTCATTCCATTATGACACGTATCATAACAGAGATGCAACAGCAATCAAGATAACCCCGATCGATCATATAGCAGTGAATATACCCAACAGATTCGAGCTGCTCAAAAAACGTGAAAAATATTGGATGTTTAAACTGGACACATTAAAACCGAGAGGGCTAAACATAATTTCAGAACTAATATAAATTATAATCCCCCAACCCCCCCCCTCTCTTGGTCACATCCTGAGTGGGTAAGAAAGGCGCACCATAGTAGGAGGAATTCCTGCATCCTTATGTCACACACTTAAGCAAACCTCACTTTATTTTTTCATTCTATCTTTTTTCATTTTATTTATTTTTTCATCTGACTACTTTTTTGATCGCACGGGTATATCTAAACACTTAATGTCTCACATACACCTAATGACACATTTATTTTGTTTAAATATATATCAAAGTTGGTATCCTATCTAGAATTTCACAATTCCCTAATTTAATATGCATAAGCTCATAACAATTTATAATTTTTCCTGATATTACAAAAGACTATGTCATTTATGCCTGCATGGAGACCTGTGACTTGAACCCAGGTGTGCTAGACCAAAAGACACACGTTTCATGGGTGACACCACCACAATTAATATATAAAATATTGACCATAACTATACGGAAGATGATAGATACTTTCTTCAGGCCATTTTTAATAATACGATTATATAATAGTAATTTTTAGATAATTCTTTATTGATAATAAATAATAAAAATAAAAATGAAAATAAAAATAAGTTTTTTAAAAGCAGTTAATTTTAGAAATAATCCATTTTATTTAATAGTGGCATCGCTCCTTGATTCCCTCCTACAAAACAAAAATAAAGAAAATTGTTCATTGCAATTTTTTATAATAATTTTTTAACAAACCATAGTATCACATATTTAACAGGATAGTTTTGTGACAAAATAGTTCATAGAACCTATGTTCCAAAGGCACTGATACCAGCAGAACGGTGGCGCTCAACATAAGTCACAAGAGAAAAAAATGAAACCAGTAAACACATGGGTTCTACTACCCTGAAAGTCGGGAGATAATATTTTTTAAAAAAAATTTTTTTGTTTTTGCATTGACAGTCTGGATACTTTGGCAATGTTTCCGCTGCAATTTTTATGAAGGTCTTTATATCATTTTACTGGTAGGATTTTTATGTACATTTTAGCAAGTATTTTGAAGGATTTTCTTGTTTTATTATGTTATTTGTGTGAAATTGTGCCAAAAATGCTGGCCCCTCCCCCAGTGATGACCATTATGACATCATATGTAAACAGAACACACCCATAATTGCTAATGGAAGGGGCTATAAATTCCCTGCTCCTATGGCTGGTGTAATATCCCTGAGGAAGGTGCCAGGAAGGGCGCCGAAACGCGTAGGAAGGAATAAAGCAGTACTTTGTTACTACATCTTGCATCCCAGGTGATTTTGTGGATTCAACAGCGCGGACTGTGGCACATCTTGCTTCCCATATTCTCTGGCAGTTTTTCCACTTTGGAGTGGTCGGTGGAGGTCCTGCAGCAGCTGATACTGTGTTATGTCTTCAAGCCAGTTGTGGGTCACACAACCGGAATAGGTGAGTGGAACTGCATTACACCACTCACATCGTAGTGTCACTAGTGATAGGGCACTATTGCACCTCTTGTTCCCCCACCCTTTTTGTATTATCACCAGCCCAACAGTTTTTTTTTTCTGGTGAGCTTTTGGCCATGTGGAGACCTGTGAGTAATTGTCAGGGTCTGGGGCCTCTGCTCAGAGAACCAAAAAAAAAAAAAAAAAAAAAAAATGGCGGCTGTGATCTGGCTAAAAGCCCCTAGAGTCGCTGCTGGGGAGCGGGACTTGCTCATGCACGCGAGCGTACCCAGGCAGGTGGGAGGAATGGTGCCCCATGGAGCTGCTTGGTATTCCCCGAGGTGAAGGGGTACATTCCAGTGATGAGCAGACTGGTGTAGAGTCCGTGGGGCTCACGCCAAATCTTTAATGCCGCCCCCTCCTGGTCGTGTGGAGGTGACCAGCGAGTGTATGTTCCTCCATATCTGGTCCCCTCTCCTCCTGGTGTGAGCAGCAGGTGTGCTGCGGGGGAGTAGGGACAAATCTCAACCCTCACCATTAACCAACCCGGGGAGGCGCAGACCTCATGGTGAAGAGGGTTGGAGGGTGGTGACCCCTTGGTGAATAGCGGGGGTGTGAGTGTGGTGATGCAGGGGGACTCCCTTGTTGTCAAGTCCAGAATGAGTTCACCAAATTTATGACTAACGAATGTGTGCAATAAACGTTCAGGACCGGACCTGTGTGTGAACGAGCGTGTATGGGTGCCACCAAAAAACATCTTGTGGAAGTGTGTTGTGGAGCCTGATCAGCTCATAGCAAACATACACATACATAAACTCGTTCCCCAGGTTGGCGCTGTGGAGATGAGTGGTGCCTCCAAAATGAACTGTATTGCCAATACCAGCGGTGTGTTTGTCATAAACCTGAAGTGTCAGGTAGTGGTGGGGTGAACTCAGGATCTGGGCGTCCCCGCTGTGTTTCCCTAATGAGGAGTGGTCTTGAGGGTCCAGAGGCCCCTCATTAAGGAGGGGGTACTGTCATGATCTGAATTTGATCTGACAGTTTTAAAAGCACAGAGTGACTTTTTTTTCCTTTTGGCAAGTTGCCAAAGTGACTTGACTGTCCCCGGTGGTGGTTAGTGGTACCGCACTTTAGGTTAATGCGCACATAATTATGAATCAGGTGTGGGGCTCTATAAATGAGTCTCAGGGTGTGTAATCACTGCTGGTGATACTGATTGATTGATTCTGAGTTTGTGAGAGCCTGGTGGAAGGATGGAGCTGAGGAGGAGTCCTGCGCAGCTTAGCCAAGGGGGATGTGTGTCAGCTATGGTGTCTGGACGAAGGGCTGGCATGGCGTGGTGGGGTCGCAGTGATGGTGTCAGCGGGAAGTGTCTGCATGGTCTGGTGGAGTGGCTACTATGGAGGGTGGCACTCACCATGTGGGACTTGGCTGCTGAGCTGGACTCAAGCATGCTTGACTTCGTGGCAGAAGCTGAACTCTTCCTTGGGACTCTGTTACTAAGCAGCAGCAACTGGTGGTGGACTCTACTCCAAGGCAGCACTTTGGTGAAGGATCCTGTTATGGTGATGGATCCGGGTGGAGGAGAAGACGCAGTCAGGTGGAGGGCTCTGTGGCAAGAGCATAAGCACAGAGCATAAAGCTAAGTGGTGTCCCCCTGTATTGTCTCTTTCCCTCATGTGTGTTGTTAGTGCAGTGGTGGGATTAGTTTCCGCACCGACCAATTCCCTAGTGAGGGTTTAGGGTCAGGGCGAGCAAGGGCGTTGAGGTACGCGTGCGGCGCCCGGAGCGGAACCGGCATAGGGAACGCTAGGAGTGCAGGGACACTGGCTCAGGGGAGCTCAGGAGGTCTCCACTTCCCTTTTCCCTATCGCAGGGCCCACCATTGTTAATGTTTCCCAGGTTTCCCTTATTATTTAAATTCGCCGTACTGGAGGCGGGGTTTCCAGAATGTATGTATAACGTGTAATTCCTAAATTTGCCAGGTGGAGGCGGTGTATCCATCTGCACGTTTTATTATTTAAATTCGCCCCACTGGAGGCGCTGTATCCAGGGTCATGTGTGTTATGGGTTCGCCTTGCGGTAACATCTGCGTCCAGACACACGTTGACCATGACAACCATCCCATCCTTAAGGCATTAATAATTATTATCATATATGGACCCTGTTTTGCCCTTTTTTTTACAATTGACCTATCATTTAATTCATGACTTCATATCTGCATAATGAGATTGTTCTTTAAAATCAGGTCATACTTTTCCTGAATTTCGCATTTTACATGTCTTTCTTTAATAGAGATTTGTTGCAGTTATGTGATCCTGCTATTGCAATTCTATTAACCAATTTGTCTTTTTTCACAGAGCCATTTATATTGATTATGTCCCGCAATTCACTGCCTGATCTTCTCCCTTGGACTTCACTTGAACCTCCATTCCTGCTCGGCTGCTTCATTACTTATGATTTTACATTCCACTCAGACATTATGACATCTTTTCCCTGTTTTGCACGTCACCTACAGCAGCTGTCATACGTTGTTAGGCTTGTGGATTGCACACACTGCGAGCCGTTGGAACGCATGCCTACATCACTTCCGGTGACGTATTTTCTCACAGGCTTACTGCCTTCCATTCCAACCAGCGGCGGACACCGCATTGGACACTCTTTATGAGAGACAATGATTTGCATGGAGTTGGACCTTCATCAGTATACTGCAGTGTACAGTATTCAAAACAAAAATAATACATCACAATTGTAAGAATATATAATTCAGTGTACAGTATTCAAAACAAAAATAATACATCACAATTATAAGAATATATATTCTTACAATTGTGATGTATTATTTTTGTTTTGAATACTATACACTGCAGAAAACTGATGAAAGTCCATTGATGACAGAAACGTTTATAGCTTATTTTCGACTGCATTAAAAAGTTTTGCAAGGGATTCTCGTGAGTTGAGTGCTAAATTTTATTTCTCTCCAATGACAGTATGGCATGTCACAAAATAACCACTGCAAACAGTCAGTGGCTGTAGCAGTAACAAGTTGACAGCACTGAAGTCATCACTACAGTTAGTGGTTGGTTGCAGCGGACACATGTGACCTCATGATTTTATAAAGGTATTAACGAGATAAGCGAACAGTTTAAGGTTCAGTTCTGCTCGGATCGGCAAACTTCCTGTTATTCACCTAACAGTTTTCCGAATTTATCTAAACTCATTGAATTTGAAGAGAGGAAAAACTAAACACATAGACAACACCTCTAGCGGGGCCCAAAAGCTGCCAAAACAGCTCAAATTAGGAGCAGACACAAGGAAAAGTGTCCCAGAGTACAAACAGAATAATTGTGCAGCATCGATGCAAGGGACAGGGCTTGGATCAACAATTCTAGCTTAAAAATTGATCAGTAACAGGTGGATGAGTGACAGATGTAGGCCCGGTAATCTGAGAGCTGTGCCAAACTCCGGCAACACAGAAAGGTGACCCAATCCAAACATTTGCAATAATTAGTAGCAGAACCCAGGAAAAGTGGCATCAATTGACCTACAGTAGAAATTTTGTAATGGCACAGCAGCAGTCAGCCATGGGCCATTCATGAGACAGGGTCTGGGTCAACATTCAGACCTTTGAATTTAAGTTAAAATTAGGAGGTGGGTGAGAGACTGGTGTAGGCCTGCTGTGCTGGGAGCACTGATACCTCATGCAACAGCTCAAACTGCTTTTCTCCTCAGCCACACTCAGGGAGCACAAATATCAGTCTCATAGACTATTATTGTTAGAAACATTTAAAGATAATAACACAGTGAGTTAACTGAAATAAGTGCAGGTCTGCCGGTCTAGGAGCCCTACTGCTACAGCCAACACAAATGAAGGAGACCCAACATTTCCAAAAACTTAGGGGCAGACATCAGGAAAAGTGGCATCTATTGACCCAAAGAAGAAATTTCACGATGGCACAGCATAGATGGATGGGACAATTCCTGGCCCAGCATTTCTAGCTTACAAAGAGGTGGATGAGTGACAGGTGTAGGCCTAATGCTCTGAAACCCCTTCCACTACAAGCAACCCACCAGATGGAGACCCAACTTGGTATATCCACATTTCAAAAAATTATGGACACAAACCACTAAAGTGGCATCAATTTCAACAGAGTAGAAATAGTATAATGGTGGTCTTTGACCACAGTCGCTACAGGCAACAAAAACAAGGAGACATGAATAAGAATCTCCATTTACCAAAAATTTGGCTTGTCGTGACTCTGGAGGAAGAAAAAGGAGGAGGAATAGGAGGAATATTAGGTGCTTTAAAAAAAGGCAAATTATAAAAGGTACAGTGGTGGACACACCTTCTGATTGTTGGCCACCAAGGCACTTGATAGTAACATCTGCAGCAGTAGTAAAAGCAGCCACAGAGCGACAACAAAGATATCACAGACTGCAATAATGCAAGATCAATGCAGCACCATCGCCAAGTCTGCCCAGTTTGTTATTGGAATGCAAAAGTCATTGGAGATCCATGACTTGTTTATCTTGATGAAAGTTAGGCGGTCTACACTTTCAACGGATAGCCGGATGCGCTTATCTGTCAGGACACCACCAGCAGTGCTGAAGACAGGTTCTGAGAGAACGCTGGCTGCTGTGCATCGCAAAACCTCCAAGACATGACTGGCGAACTCAGGCCACTCTTCCATACAAAAATACAAAAGGATCCAAACCCCTCTGATGGCATCAATATTGAGCTTGAGATACTCCTGCACCATCCTCTACAGACGTTCCCTATGTGTCAGACTTGTACTCTATTCTGCTGGTGCATGGGATGATTTAAAAAATGTGTCAAACGACTCACAGAAATTGCTTCTACCACCTACACTGCTGTTCCTACTAATGTTTTTGTATTGACGACTCAACGTTGAAAGTCTAGAACTGTGATGAACATTCAGAAAATGGCACCAAAGCCACATTTCTGCTTTTTATATGAAGAAGGGCATGTGACTACGGCATCCAATGGCACAAGCCCTTGTGTCTGGACGTTGTGCATGGTTTCTGCACCCTGATTGACCTCTTCCCATCCCCTCATCAAACACATCCCCCCACTCATCATACAGCGCTATTATTCTACCTAAAGTCCTAACAAAAGCATTAGTGGAAACTGATTTATCAAACATTGGATGAATTTGACAAAAATGATCAGCAATCGGAACACATATCCGAACAAGTTTACTCATCTCTACAAGTTTCCAAACAAGATTAACAACACATGTGACATGCACACATATGAACAAGTTGGTAGGACACTGTTCATACCACCCACTGACTCAAACACAAACAGAGAGCACAGAATGACAATTGTGCAGAAATATCCTGCAGTAAAACATATAACAGTAGTCAGCAAGTGCTGATGAAAAGATGATAACAAATACAAGGTATTTAGTCGATACACTTTTTTGCAAAAAAATGTATATCAAGCTGCTTCACCACGTCAAGGTAACCCTATTGAAGCAGTCCCTATCTAATGTATTTAAAACCTGAACATGTGAACAGTGTCTAAATGAACAGGATGAAGATAGGCCGCTTCCTAGTATGGGCACGTGGTGTAAGCCAGCTCTTTATGTGCATGTCACATAAGAGAGGGGTGGGGTCTCTCAAATCATGCATAGGCATGGAAAAAACTGGATTAAAAACACATGTGACATGCACACATATGAACAAGTCAGTAGGACACTCTTCATACCACCCACTGACTCAAACACAAACAGAGAGCACAGAATGACAATTGTGCAGAAATATCCTGCAGTAAAACATATAACAGTAGTCAGCAAGTGCTGATGAAAAGGTGATAACCTTTTCTCAAATTTCTTACATTTTTTAAATCAATTCAAAACTGAAAAATGTCAATAATCAACTTGATAGGTTGAAACTCACATCAACCAATGAGTGGCCACATAATGATACGTATAGCATTATTAACTCCCTACAGAGATTCAGAAATCTTGTTCTTTATAAAAATATGCTTTTCGGTTATGTTGAATCATGTTAGGAGTCAGATTTCTGCCCTGACTATGCAGGAATCTAGATTCTCACATCCTGCAGTCTCCTGCTCTCTTTCCACTGCTGAAGAGATTGCAGAGGAGATTGCTTTACAGCAACTCTCTCCGGAGGCTAAGTCCTTCATTTCATCTTCTGAGCATGCTCGTGGGATGATCTCCCATTGGAGTTCAGGAGTCAGGTGCTCAGGTCCTGCTCCTGATTCCATTGGTTCAGCTCAGGATTCTGGAGACTTCCGGAAGGTCCCCATCTCTATAAAAAGTGCGCATGGCTGTTCCGCCATGCGCTAGTATAGTCATTCTTGCTGTGTGTTTGTTGATGGGTGCATGTTCTGGTGAATGACTCATTTGAAACCCCATTCCTATGATATTACGAATGTGTGAGGGAATGAGTTAAGAGCCAGTATTAGCGCCAGCGCGCCTTTGCTCCACAAGCACACCAGCTAGCATCAAACATCGCGCCTGCTTTATTGCGGTGTTATCTTGCGGCAAGTCTCACGCCGCGCTGCTGTCGCAGCTTTAGTACGCGTTCGCAGTTGCAACGCCGTTCACATCTGTGTTTACAGTAGGTCTAGGCGGGAATAGTGTTGTCCCTTATAACTACTCCGCTGACCTTTTTCCGTTAACAGGCTCAGCATGGTTACTTCTAAGAACACAGGGACTCAGCGACACACAAACTCACAGAGTTGCTAATACAAGAGATAAACAGGGATTGCTTTAGTGCATCTGGGTGATATCCAGCCCTGGGCACATTACCGCCAGATTGCTCTGCCACCATCTAGCAGCGGTTTTAACAACTACTGCACGGTGGACCCCGAGCGGCGAGCACACTTTATTTATATTTTTTATTTAGTGTGTTCCGCCACTCATAATAAATCAAGATGAAAAGGAAGGAAGGACAAAACTCTATGTGTATGTTCTGAGAGGAAAGTCAAGGAACCCCAGGAGTTGCTCTAACAGCAATATACAGGTAAAGGAGCATTATAGCAAAATGTTTCTGATGGTTTTGTGCGATCTCTGAGTATAATCACAATTTAAACTAATTCAAAGACTTATCACAACGCACAAATGTTTAAACTTCTGTCCTGTCAGAAGCAATGCTGTATTGGTGGACAGTAGTTATATTCAACGTATCATTTGCTTCTAATCATTTTGTTAATAAGTTTTCTTTGTTTATCCAAAAGAGCAATAAGGTTTACTAAAAGACCATACTCTGTCTGTAACAGAAATGTAATTCTATACATGATGAAAGTGCAAAAGTAGATGGACGGATGGACAGACAGATAGATAGTGCTTACCTCTCAACAGAGAGTTAAATAATTCAGGAAAAAATCTCCATAATGCAAGTGCCCTATAGAAATACAGAGTTTAGGCAGCGTCTGGCTTTATGCTGTCGTTAACAAAGAGGGAATGCGGGGCAAAACCGGATTTTGATTTTCTATGAGTAAAACAATCTATAAGAAATTAATAAATTCACTGAGTATAATATTAAACTCTGCACTCTCTTATATACAGGCCAGCAGGATAGAGGCCCCCCACGGTGCCCTTATATAATCCCACCTGCCTTCCATCTGTAAATCGGCTATGGGAAGATCTGATTATATCCCAGGAAAATGACAGTCTGTTATTACATGCTGTCACTATAATTACATGTATCAGCAGAAGACCAGAAGGGAAGTAACGTATAATGACAGGGTTAAGTGTGGTAATTATTAATGTGCTGACTAAGAAAATGTCTCTATGGTAAAGCAGTCCCATGTAACTGAAATATCAGAAGTGGTGGCAAGACAATCATTCTGCATCCCTAAAGGACTGCACTGATTCCAGGCATAATTTTCTACTAATCAGATGTTTTCTATGGGACATACAGTAAGTGAAATCATTTGATATCTGAGCTACACTGATGATAATTCATGTTAACTCTTTAAGAAGGCTTTGTGCACCAACTTTTTTCTAATAAAGGGTTCATATACCTATAATAATATTTATTAGAAATGATTGAATCTTTTTGAAATTTGAAATGGCCAGGCTTAGCAAATTTTTTTTAAAAATTGGATTTATGGTCAGCATGGTTGAATTGCAGGTAATCTAATTGTATGAAAAGATGTGTATATCACTTTTAGGGTCTCTGGGCAATTTTAAGATGTATTAAATAAACACAGCTTTAGTAAATCCATATTGATCTCAGTATGGAAAAGCATGGTAACCTGGCAGAGCACTGACTGAGCTTTTAATTAAAAATAGTGCAAAAATTATTATGATCATGCTGACCATTTTATGCAGAATCCTTATTCAACTGAAAATGTCAGTCAGACGTAACATCATCCAGCTGTGAATGAAACTATTGATGACAATCCATTATGCCTTCTGCTTCCCTGCCACTAATACACTTGCCACAGGAAAAAGGAAGCCAAGTGTGTCCTTTGCACATATTGCTTCTGCCAGAGTTGCTGGAGCCAGCAGTGGTCATTAGTATGATGATACAGTGGCAATCTGGCCACTTGTGCGGGGGTGAATTATTCCAAATTATGCTAGATGTACTGTTTCTTTGTTCAGTAGGTTGAGATACATAAGGAGATGTTTCATGTGAGACAGTCCATTGACCTTTGCTTCATGTTATTTTGTGGAATCCCTGCTGATTACGTATTGCATCAGCCCCTTCAGTGTATTAGTCTGCACAACTTGGAGGACAAATATGCAGTGCAATTGGGCAATCAAACAATGATGGATTTCCTTCCCCAACCTTCCCCCAATCCTACTGGATATAAAAAGGACCTGCCCCTGTTAGGCCTCTTTCACACTTCAGTTTTTTGCATCAGTTCAAATCCGCCAAAAAGTCAGACAAGCGGATCCGTTCTCAACTGATGTGAACGGATGGCACAGGATCCGTTTTCAGACATATCCTGAAAATGAGGAAATGTAAAGGAACCGCTGGCCAGGGGGAGAGGGAGAGAGAGGGAGAGAGAGGGAGAGAGAGAGAGAGAAAGAGAGAGAGAGAGAGAATTTTTTTTTTTTTGTCCGGCACCCAGAAAGAATTTCGGGTTAAATGAGTGTCTGGAGGATCCGCCAGAGAAAAAAACGTTGCACGCTCCGTTTTGAAATCTTTGAGGATGGTGACGGACAGCAACTTTTGGCGGATCCTCAAAAAAAACAGATGCTACGGACAGCAATCCGTCACAATCCGCCATTAATGGAAGTCAATGGTGAAAAAAAACGGATCCTCAAAAGAAAATTGAGGATCCATTTTTTTCAAAACCTGGCGGATTGTGACTGATTGTAAAAAACTGAAGTGTGAAAGAGGACTTACCGGGGACATCAGCCAATGAACCACGATTTCAGCTGGTGGAATACAGATCTTCTCCACTGCCCATCACTGAAACCACAAAGACATTTGGAGAACACAGGTTGGGACAGTCAAGTCACCTGGCCACATGCAACATTATGGACCGTCAGCCTGTAAGTTCACCGCTACCTTCTCTGGTTCCTGCCAAAAGCAGGGTGCAACTGGTTAGGGTAGTTGGAATTAGATGCCCCAAAGTCAAGAAGGCTCTTATCTCCGACAATCCAGCAGAAGGATGAGACTTTGTCATTTGTCCAATCTTGTGGTTTTTGGTGATCCAATAAATTTAAACCATAGTGTGGTACCCTCACCCTGTGTTGTCTGAGTAGTGTTCTGCCCATGGGGAAGGAGTACTGGAGTACTCCATGATGGTGCTTCTGCTGTGCTAGCAGCTCCCAAATTCTTAACAGTGGTACATAATTTATTTTTCTTTTATATTACCCCTTTTAATGCCATTGATACTTTTTATTTTGTACAACATTATAAATAGAGAAGTTGTCTACTGCTTGAACGACTTATTATCATACCCTTCACTTGGCTCCCATAAAATAACAACTTATACTCACCTCCAATGCTGGCGCCATTCCTGCGGTGTCGCCACTTGCTCTTCCAGTGCTTCCGTGCTATTGTTGTGACATGTGACGCTGATGCCTAATTAGAGCTGGTGTCACTGTTCCTGCCTTCTGTTAAATTGAACTTGAAGAGGAAGTCCGAGATCAGCTGTAGCCCAAGCTTCCTCTTTGTTACGGGCTAGTGGAACGCACCAAATAATAATAAGATGGTGATGAAGTGCGTTCGCAGCCCAGGGTCCACCGTGTAGAGATGTTAACTGCTACTTGGTAATGGCGGATGCTATATGGCGGTACAATAGATGAACACACGGGTTAACGTCACCCGGTGTTTACAGAGGCAGACTCTGTTACCTCAGAACCGCAATACCGCAGAATATAAATGCCGTAGCCTGTTAGGCTCACAGAGCTCGGCAAAGTGAGCGCTAGTGAACATTCACAGAACTCTGCCCCAAAGACACACGCTTAGGTAGGGGTGTCATAGTGAGTCATTCACCTGAGACATACATACGTGCATACAAAACTCACTCCACATGGTCTATACTATACTATAATACTATCCTTTTATAACCACAGCCTTCCGGGACCTTCCTGTTGGTCCAATATGAGCTGCTTGAGGACCTGACCATGACCTTCGACCTCCAATGAGAGGTCATCCCACGGGCATGCTCAGGAGGCTGCAAGAAGGACTTAGCCCCCAGAGCTGCTGGCTAGTGTGGGTTGCTATAGCTGAACCAGAGGTGGTAGCAGCAACCAATCTGACAGCACTAGCCTGAGCGAGATGTTGAGATTGTCGTTTCTGCTGAGCAGCTCCCTCTGTGGTTGAGACTGGATGGGAGACCGCAGAAGGCAAGGCTCGGGATTCCTCCTGTGCAGAGGAAGAAACTCGATGCCTAACATTCTTCATGTTTAATTTGTCCATATACAAAGACAGTGATGCCAGCGCTGATTGAGCACTGGGGCCAAGTGTCCCTACAACTGCATGAGAGATTGCTAGTGCCAACACCGCTGGAACAGCGCAAGCAAAGGAGGTGAGTATAAGTTTTATTGTTTTATAGGGGGGCCAAACATTTTGATCAAGAAGGGGTTGTCCAAGTAGTGGACAACCCTTTTAATCTTTGACAATCTTTTTAACCCCAATTATTCAAACTTTCCCAATAATGCATGCTAGGTAGGTACAGCTCAATCAGCAAAACCAATGCATTTCGACCAAAAGGTCTTAAATAGAGTTGAGCGACTTTGGTCGGATCGGGTTTCGTGAAACCCGAATGAAACAAAATAAGTTTCAGATGAAACTCGTCCGACTAGAGCAAAACAAAGTCGGAGTTTCGTCCGAAACCCGACCCCAATGCAAGTCAATGGGAAAAAAAAGTCGGACGAAACTCCGACTTTTTTTGCTCTAGTCGGACGAGTTTCATCTGAAACTTATTTTGTTTCATTCGGGTTTCACGAAACCCGATCCGACCAAAGTCGCTCAACTCTAGTCTTAAATATTTCAATCATGATTAAGGCCTTTTGGTTGAAACGTGTTGATTTTGCTGACTGAGCTGTCCTGTCTATATTTATGCTCATGAAATAAATTTGAAGATTTTATTTAATTCACGTAGTGTCGGATATCTTTTCACCAATGTCTGACAATCTCATGTGCCGATGTACCTTTAGGACAATTATATTGCAAGACTGATGAGCTGAAATCCCCGTTACCTATATGCTAGGTATCTAGGTACACATAAAGAAAGCAAAATGTAGCAAAAGGCCACATTATAGGTTGCCAAATTGGACAAGTAATTTAGGCTGGTTTCACACTAGCGCTTTTTCAGCGCGCGCACGGCCGAGGGTAGCTCCGCCCCCGAGCCGGCTCTCTGCCCGGCGTGCCCGCCCCTTCCTTGTAGCGCCGCCTCCTAGCGGACAGCGGCGCCTGCGATCGGCGCACCCTATCTTTAGCATAGGGTGCGCCGATCGTGCGCAGGCCGTGCGCTAGTTGCGCTTTGACCTGCGCTGCGCACTTTTGACGGTGCGCCGTGCGCGCCAAAATCCGAAAAGTTTGATTTTGGCGCGCACGGCGCACCGTCAAAAGTGCGCAGCGCAGGTCAAAGCGCAACTAGCGCACGGCCTGCGCTCGATCGGCGCACCCTATGCTAAAGATAGGGTGCGCCGATCGCAGGCGCCGCTGTCCGCTAGGAGGCGGCGCTACAAGGAAGGGGCGGGCACGCCGGGCAGAGAGCCGGATCGGGGGCGGAGCTACCCCCGGCCGTGCGCGCGCTGAAAATGCGCTAGTGTGAAACCGGCCTTAGGTGTCCAAAACCAGACAAGTACTGATAAAGTCTACATTTTAAAAAAATCTATTGTTTCAGTAAAATACAATTCTTTTTCTAAAAATCACAGAATAAGAAATGCTAGGTAGGTACAAGACAAGAAAGCCAGCACCTGCAACAAAAATCACTGACAACTGTATGAGCCCTAACACTAATTTCAGATTTTTTTATCTGTAAAAACTATTGTGCTGTCTTGCTTCATCTTTTTTCGCAATAAGAATAAAGAAAAAAAGTGTTTATTCTAAGTAAAATGCACTAGGACAAATGACAGCTCCACCAAATCACTGATCAGTAACACTGTGAGGGTGTGTGCACACGCTGCGGATTCTGCTGCGGTTCCGCAGCGGATTTGGCCACTGCGGATCCGCAGCAGTTTTTGCTGCGGTGTACAGTACCATTATTCCCTATGAGAATACAAAACCGCAGTGCAGACGGTGCAGATTTCTCTGCGCGGTTTTCCTGCGGTTTTTGAAACCGCAGAAAGAATTGACATGTCAATTCTTTCTGTGGAATCCGCAGCGGTTTCCTATCTCCACCATTGTGGAGATGGTGAAACCGCAGGGCCAAACCACAGGATAATCCCCAGATAAACCACAGGTCTTTTGACCTGCGGATTTACCTGTGATTTTACAAAATCCGCGCGGCCAAATACGCACCCCATTCCACAGCATATGCACGTAGCCTAAGGCTATGGGCCCTCGAAGCGTTTAAATCCGGACACAGAAAACCGGACTCCTTCCCAGAAATCGCACGTTTTTTTCCCCGCGCGATTTCACCGCGATTATGATCGCGATTTTGCCGCGATTTTCGCGTGCGATATTCAAGCACTTTCCAAGCGATTTGAAGCATCGCTTGGAAAGTGATTGACAGGTTGGTCACACTTGTCAAACATAGTGTTTGACAAGTGTGACCAGGTTTTTACTATTGAGGCTGCCTATGCGGCATCAATAGTAAAAGATAGAATGTTAAAATGCTAAAAAAATAAAAAATCGGGGTATATTTACCTTCCGGCGTCCCGCACTGCCATCCCGGCCTAAGTGTTCCCAGTAATGCCTTGCGAGACCTGTGATGACGTAGTCTCGCGTTGCTATAGAGATCTCACGAGACCACTAGAGTAACACAAGACTACGTCATCACAGGTCCTTGCAGCAAGGCATTACTGGGAATGCTGAGGCCCGGGATGGCAGCGCGGGACGTCGGAAGGTAAATATACACCGATTTTTTATTTTTTATTCTTTTTTTTACAGGGATATGGTACCCAGGGCCTGGAGGACAGTCTCCTCTCCTCCACACCGTGGGTACCAACCGCACATGAGAAGCTTAACTTCGCGCATGGTGGGCATAGCCACATGCGGGAAGTAAGCGGTTCTCATGCATTCCTATGGGTGCGGAATCGCGGCAATTCTTTGCGATTCCGCACAAAAGAATGAGCATGCTGCGATTTTTTCAGCGATGCGATTCCACCGCGGAAAAAACGCAGCATTAGCACAGCATGTGCAGAATGCCATAGGAATGCATGGGGTGCGTTCTGTACAAGATTTTTAAACGTTTTCACAGCGTTTTCGCGCCGAAAATCGCAGCAAAAACGCTTAAAAATCGCATCATGGGCACACAACCTAAGTCTGACACTCCTGCTTGTACCTCTCTTATTTTACTCCCCATATCAGTTGAATTCCTATATTATTCATAGACTAATACTCTCATCTTTTTAACTGATTCAGTTTTTCAACATTTTACTCTCTAAAGCACTTCTTCAGGATTTTCAGGTTTTATCTTCCTGTCTCTATTACAAAATTGTGAGTTCTGATGTACTCTCACTATCCTAGCATCACACTAAATTAGCTGCTGCATTCCTTGTCTAGGCTTTCATAGAGTCTATGATAGTTCCTCTGGATTGTTTCTTCTATATCATGTAGTGTGATAGCTGCAAGGCATTATGGGGTAGACCGTGCAGCCCGAGGTGATAATACTAAACATAAAAGCAGAAACACAAAAATAGGAATAAAAATTCTCCAAATAACTCAAGATTCAATACAGCAAACAAGAGGCAGGAGTGCTTACCTGCACTCTCAGGATGCAGCACACCCATATAGTAAAGATGGAGGCAATACAGGTGCAAAATACTGATGAGACAACCACTCACATCCTACCAACTCATAGAGGTGGTGATTGCTTAGTATTAGATTGCACAAAAGCAGCTTGTATAGGGTGCTGGTCACACACAGGCTGTTAGTGCTGAGCAGCCCACCTTATCTAATATTATGGGCATCACTAATATTCAAACACTGTTATCATGGGATACACTTAGGTAATGCACAAACACCCTAGTTTACAAGGCCAAAAACTCTGCTGCCCTTTCTTTCTGAGGTCATGTCAGCCTCCTGTGATTGGTACAATTTTCTACAATATGAAAAAGATGGCATTTTGGACATTTTGTGCAAATTGAAATGTAAAGTATTCAATTTGCAAAGAATTTAATCTATTGTGTCTAATATTTTTTAACTAGCTGAAGAGCCCGACGCTACCCAGGCATAGTAACTAACTATGGTTAGTTATGACAAATTATAATGATTATATCTATATACACAAAGCTGAGAGTAGAGCCCCGCCCACTCCGCATAGCCACATTCACTATAATAATAAATGCCCTAAGCAGCTTCCGGTTGTAACAACTTCCGTCCAGTTGTAACCGGTGACGTCACCGCACACCTCTTTCCATGTTAACCCTCAACACACCACTCCTCAACACACACACTCCTCTCACCTTTCACCATCTCCACTCACGTCCACTCACTCTTTCACTCCACATATGACCCTTTATCACACTCCGTCTCTCATACTCACACCGTCATCGCCGCTGATCCACGATCCCCGACATCTTCTTCCGCCGGCGCCATCCTGGATCCCAATGTCCTCCACGCCGGTGACATGTTCTTGCGGCGACGCCATTTTGAATCGGCGAAATCCCGCGATATTCAAGATGGCGTCGCCGCAAGAACATGTCGCCGGCGTGGACGACGTCGGGATCCAAAATGGCGTTGGCGAAATCGCCGACGCCATTTTGGATCCCGACGGCATCCACGCCGGCGACATGTTCCTGCGGCGACGCTATTTTGGATCGGCGAAATCCTGCGATATTCAAGATGGCATCGCCGCAAGAACATGTGGCCAGCGAGGACGACGTCGGGATCCAAAATGGCGTCGGCGAAAACTCGCGAGATTTTGCCGACGCCATTTTGGATCCCGACGTCGTCCACGCCAGCGACATGTTCTTCCGGCGACGCCATCTTGAGTATGGCGGGATTTCACGATACTCAAGATGGCGTCGCCGCAAGAACATGTCGCCGGCGTGGACATCGTCTGGATCCAGGATGGCGCCGGCGGAAGAAGATGTCGGGGATCGTGGAGCAGCGGCGATGACGGCGTGAGTATGAGAGACAGAGTGAGAGAAGGGGTCGTATGTGGAGTGAAAGAGTGAGTGGAGATGGTGAAAGGTGAGAGGAGTGTGTGTGTTGAGGGTTAACATGGCAAGAGGTGTGATGCTATCGCATCCTCCTGATGCGATAGCATCGGGCCATAATCTAGTTCACTATAATATCCCACATCATCCCATCAGCCAGGCTACCGGACTACTACCCTTAATATCCCACATCATCCTGTCAAAGCCACCGGACTACTACCCCTAATACCCAACATCATCCCATCAAGAGCCACGGGACTATTACCACTAATATCCCACATCATCCCATCAGCCAGAGCCTCCGGCTACTGCCCCTAATATCCCACATCATCCTGTCAGCCAGAGCCACCAGACTACTACCCCTAATATCCCACATCATCCTGTTAGCTAGAGCCACTGTACTACTCCCCCAAATATCCCACATCATCCCAAGAGCATGGGGTCAGAACCAGAGCGCTGAGTGAACGGTCCTAACTTCCATACCGGGGAACCCTTTAAGAGAGGTCTGGCGTCAGAACCAGAGCGCGGAGTGGATTTGCCCTGACTTCCATACCAATGATCCCTTTAATAGAAGCCTGGGGTGAGAATCAGAGTGATGAGGGATTTACCGTAACTTCCATACCGGAGATCCATTTAAGAGAGGCCTGGGGTGAGTACCAAAGCGCAAAGTGGATTTGGCCCTAACTTCCATACCGAAGATTCCTTTAAGACAGGCCTTGGGTCAGTACCAAAGTGCAGAGTGGATTTGCCCTCACTTCCATACCAATGATCCCTTTAAGAGACCCTGGGGGTCAGAACCACAGAGCTGAGTGGAACGGTCCTAACTTCCCCAGGGATCCCTTTAAGAGAGGCCTGGGGTCAAAACCAAACCGTTGGATGGATTTGCTCTGACTTCTGTACCAATGATCCCTTTAAGAGGGAAGATGTGCCTATAGGATGGAGGATGTGTAATGTGTATATGGGCACAGGAGGGGGGATTCACTTCTGTCATGTGCTCTCTGCTCCTTTTTGGGGGCAGACAATGGCTGGGAGCTTATGTTCCCAGGGATGCTAGATTTCTCCCACGATGTCAGTGTCTGCTGAGGCGTTGTCAAGTGGGAAAACTTGCTCATAGCAACCAATCACAGCTCAGCTTCTTTTAACCAGCTCTGGTGAAATGAGAGATGCTTAGTGATTAGTTGCAAGGAAAACTGTTACTGATAGCAACCAATCACAGCTCAGCTTCTTTTGAACAGCTCTGGTGAAATAAAAGATGCTTTGTGATTGTTGGTGATACACACATATATACATTCAGTTTTATAGATTATTATTATTATTATTATTATTATTATTATTCATGGTTGAATAAAAAGTGATGGCCGCCATGTATTATGCTTGACAGTGGCTTTTAGAAGGTTAAATTTGCGATGGGAGCTTGCTCTCATCTGGTCAATTTCTCTCAGGTGCTGGCTATGCAAACATGACTGTTGAAGAGATGTTGATATGCCAAGTATGTATATATTTTATGTTCATTTATAGACTTTATTCTATTTTTTTATTCATTTCAACAAAAACTCTAAATTTGTAATCTTGCAATTTAGACACTAACCACAGGGGCTATTTTATATTCATACGTCATGTCTTTTAAAGAAGAGTTTTCAGCAGTTTCTTTATCATCAGAGGCAGGAATTACAGTGATGATTTCACATCTAAATGTGGTGCCTTGTGTCTTTGCCGCCACAAAATGGTCAAATATGTACTATTTTGTATGTGTTTTGTAATTGAAGGGAGTTATGCTTTCTCTGCTGGAGTAAACTGCACACACAATTTTACCCCACTTCCTTACTTGCCTGAAGCTTAGTGCTTTGGAGAGGTACCCTAACTGTGAGAGGAGTAGTCTAGTTAGTTGTTCTGTGATGAAGACGGTGTGAAGAAAATGGAGAACGTTCAGGGAGCAGTTACATGTGCTCTCTCCAGGAACAATGCTGAGGAGGATCAGGGCTTCAGCCCCTAGGCCATCTATGCTTCTAGAGTCAGATGGTAAGCTGAGAGGCTGTGTGGTTTACACAACCAGCAGTGGAGTGTCTTCTCCCAGGAAAACTACAGCAACCGAGAATCAGTAAGGGATTATGCCAGAACGAGCATGTGCTCCACATAGGATTCATGCTGCATGTTGCCGGGGCAGAAACACTGAAACTTCTAGTACTACCAGTACTCACAGACTCTGGGAAACCTTTATCCCTGAAGGGACTAGAACAGCAGGAAGTTTACACTGAACCATAGCAGAGAGAGAGATAACTCCCATCGTGCAGAGCAGACTGTTAACCTGGTGAAAGAGTTCTCTTTTATCCTCTGAACTGCATCTGGACTTCAGTAAATGATAAAGTAACTTTCCTTGTCTCCTGCCTTGTTACTCCGTACCATCTACTTCCATCACTATCTCTGGGGGCCAGCCCTAGTTGGAGGGGGTTAAACACCTGCACTGCCATCATCATCTACCCCCCAGGGATCATCTGTGGTGCCGGTTATCTTACAGTCGAACACTCCAACTGGCGTCACAAACTCTTTTTCAAATTTCTTTTATTTTTATTTTATTTTTTAACTCCCATTTCACTGTCCCCGGAGCACAGGCACCGGGCATGGCTGCCACCCCAGTGATCTCCTGAATCCAACGCTGCCCGGTGACCTGAGTACCCCGCTCTAGGTGATGCAAAACTTGGCATCACGAACAGGATGCTGTGCGCCTAAAGACCCTAACGTCCTAAAAGAACTGTTGTTTCAAGTTCCTGTGATAGCAAGGAAGTCCTAGTCACCAACCAAGCGAGTATTGGCAGGAATCGCAGTAGGCAGAGCATTACTGGTACACCTCGCTCGAGACTCCAGCCATCCAGGATCCTACAGGAGCAACAACCTGCAGCAGCTGAAGTGGTGAGTCACACCCCTGCAAGGGTTAACTGGGGTGGAAGATGTTAGGGTTTCGAATCACACTAAATATATAATATATAAGGAAGTGCGATCGCAACTCAGGGTCCACCGTGCAGAGATGGAAAACTGCTGCTTAGTAATGGCGGAGTACTAAGTGAACACCGGCGGGTTAACCACTGACCCGGTGTGCACAGTAGCGAACTGTTACTTTACAGAGCCGCTGAAAGAAACGCTGGAGCCTGTTAACTCCACAGGTCTCTGCAGAGGAAGTGCATAGCGTAAGGTCACAGGACTCGGCCCTTAGACCGCAGGACTGGAGTCCGTCTAGACCGCTAGCGCTCGGCGCCGTGACTGCGGTGCCAGCAAGAGTCACTAAAATAGATAACGCGTGCAAGTGTGCACATTGCCGCTCAGGCGGACGCCACTAATCGCCCAGGATTGGGCCAGATATGCGCATAGGTTGCATAAGGCATTGCACAGGGGTGGTTGTCACTTGCCGTGGTACTATAGTGCACTGCAGTGGGCGACACCATCGGACGCTAGTGTGCAGAAAACCGGACTGCACTGTGGCATATACATTAGCCACTGACAGGCGCTGACTCTAACCGCTAATACCTAACAACAGACACAACCAAGAGTAGGGTTTTCATAAGGAGTCAGTCACCAGATACATGCATCCATCATCATACACTCCATAAGTATTTGAGTCTATACTAGCGCATGGCCGTGCGGCCATGTGGCTCTTTTATTGCAGCGTCCTTCCGGGACCTTCCTAGTGGTCCAATGGGAGCAGCAATAGGACCTGAGCATGTGACCTCAGACCTCCAATGAGAGGACTTCCCACAGGCATGCTCAGTGGACTGAAAGAAGGACTTAGTCCCAGGAGCTGCTCGCTGCTGGCTATTGCAGGTTACTATAGCTGAAACCTGATTAGCAACAGTAAACAAGCCAACAGTAGTAGACTGAGCAAGATGCTGAGAATGAAAGCTTTGCTGAGCATGCTCCTCTGTGGCTGGAGAGGAATGGGAGACCGCAGACGGCAGGACTCGAGATTCCTGCTGTGCAGAGGCAGGAACCTGACGCCTAACAGAGGATGTCTCATCCAGGAGACGCTCAAGGTGCAGCAGCAGCTGAGACTCCCATATTGCCGTTCACCATGCCTTATATACCGGGTTGGGCATGGCTACCAGAGTGACAAATTGCACACCTTAAGTGACTTCATGGTGAAACTGCGCAGCCTGTTTGAAATTTACCCTATGGCAGAGCAGCAGAAGGTCAGTATACTTACAAGTCAGCTCAGTGGCACTGCCCAGAGAGAAGATAAATCTTGGCCAGCGACTGATAAAATGACTGTAAAAGACATTTTTGCTAAACTAAGGGATACTTTTGACACCCATACTGCTTCAGTAACAAAGATGCGATTTTTCAGCTGCTGATAGAAATTACAGGACACTGGTAGAGACTATGCCCTTAACCTGCAGGAAGCGCTGCGGGCCATTAAACAAATTGATCCAGACAGTGTAAGAGATGAGAACAAAATACTGAAAGAGCAGTTCATTGAGGGCTTTTTGACTGACTCTAGTAATGCTCAACTGCGCATGATGTCGTTGCAGAACCCCGACATGGACTTTGCTCAGTTTAAGTACAGATCCATCCATATCTTAAGAGAATCTACCTATGTCTGCACTGAGCCAGTTAAACATCTGGCAGTTATGTACCACCAGGGGGCAGTATCCTCACCCCAGGTGCATGCAGTACAGTATGTGCAGACTCCAGTTGATGATTCTACTGCAGATTTATGGCTGCAAGTACAAGAACTGACTAAAAGTGTGGCTGCTTTATGTAAAACTGTTCAGACTCTTCAAACTTGTTCCTCCAGAGAGCGGATCCAATTAGCCTCGAGCCCGGATGATCTCCCATGGCGACGGCCAAAGAGGATGCCATAACAGCAGCGACGACTGACCCACCTTGGCAGGAGATCTTCTGACTGATTTGATCCTTCCGGAAGACCCATCTGCAGATGGTGCCATAAGGTTGATCATATCGAAAGAGAATTTCCTTTAAATGGGCGACCCCTGGGGGCAGGGACCATCCCCCAGGAGAAAGACAATCTGGTCCAACTAACTGGAGAAACTGGTATGTTGGAGAATGTCAAGTTATACCCGTAGTAATTGATGGTATCTCCTTCACTGCCCTCATGGACACTGGATCACAGGTAACCACAATGCCCCACACACTGTACCAGAGATATTGGACTGATGCTGATTTCACCCGACTTTCTGATGGTGACTTGTCATTAAGAGCAAGTAATGGTCAACTTCTGGCACAAGTTGGGTACAAAGAGGTTGTCATTAAAGTGGGGAAGGTGGAGCTCAAAGCTCAAGGTCTCGTGGTGGTAGATATGGAAAGAGGAGAGTGTCAACCTATCATCATTGGGCACAAATGTGACTGAAAGTTGTTTAAGTGAGGTCATTGCCATTTTTCAAGACATAGCCGAGTCAGCCCCGTACAAAGAGCAGCATGCCCTCAGCAAAGATATTAAGGCCCTTGTGCAGCAACAGCAGGTGGAGTTAACTGGGGGAGAGATCGGTAGCATAAGGGTGAGTGATCCCAACTCCATTATGCTCCCCCCAGGAGTGAGACTCTCATCTGCTGCAGAGCAGCCATAGGCATCAGAGGACGGGACCACCAAGCCCTCCTTGAGCCAGTCTATTCAGATAGCAGACCTACTGTGATGACAGCCAGGGGGATTGTTGATGTTAAAAAGGGCAGAGTCCCAGTACGTGTTCTGAACTGTGGGGAGGAGGAATCTCGCTTGCACCGTTATGCAACCGTAGCCAATCTATTCACAGTCAGCAGCAATGATATTCAGGCTGTAGAACCCTTGGATCTGTCCGAAGAGACGGATGGCAATGGCTCTTTTGTTCAGATGGAGGAATGGTTCCAAAGATACATGTTGGCACCCACTCCACTCCTTTACATCAGAAAAATAGAGTGCATCGAGTAGTACAAGAATATGAGAGGGTTTTCAGAAAGCATCCCTTGGATTTTGGGCAGGCAAAAGGGTTTCAACATAATATCCCCATCGGAGATCACCCATCTATCATAAAGAGGTATCGTCCCATACCTCCTGCTCATTATCAGTGTGCAAAAGGTATGCTAAAGGAAATGAAACAAGCAGGGGTAATCAGGGATAGCTACAGTCCTTGGGTGGATCCCCTGGTGTTAGTCAAAAAGAAAGATGGTACCATGCGCATGTGTGTAGATTACAGACAACTTAACAAAATTTCTCACAAAGATGCATACCCCTTACAGAGCATAGAGGAGTCACTAGCAGCATTAAAATCAGCTAGGTACTTCTCCACTCTGGACTTAACCAGCGGGTACTGGCAGGTTCCTGTTGCTGAGGCAGACAAAGAAAAAAATGCGTTCACTACTCTTATGGGGCTACATGAGTTTAATTACATGCCGTTCGGATTGAGCAGTGCTCCTGGGACCTTTCAGAGAATTATGGAATGTTGCCTTGGACATATGAACTTTGTGACTGTGCCATTGCACTTGGATGATATGATTGTACTGTATATTCCAGGACCTATGAGGAACATCTGCAACATCTTGCTGATGTCTTTGAGCCATTGTCCAACTTTGGCTTAAAGGTAAAACCATCCAAATGTCATCTCCTAAAGCCCAAAGTACAGTATTTAGGTCATGTCGTGAGTGCAGAGGGAGTAGCACCCAACCCAGACAAAGTGACTGTCAGTAGAGACTGGCAGGTACCCACCAACATCCAAGAGATCAGACAATTCCTAGGGCTAGTGGGATATTACAGACACTTTATTAAAGAATTTACTAAATTGGCAGCCCTCCTTCAAGACCTCCTAGTTGGCCAACCCAAAAGGGCCAGAGGTAAGAGTCCTCTGATAGAGTGGGATGCTAGGTTGGATGAGTCATTCAAAAGCCTTAAGCAAGCACTTACTGGAGAAGAGATCTTAGCGTATCCAGATATGATCAGCTGTTTATCCTGCACACTGATGCCAGCAATGTTGGGTTAGGAACTGTCCTGTCTCAAGAGCAGCAGGGTAAGGCGAAAGTCATTGTTTATGCCAGTCGGAAGCTTCATCCTAATGAGAGGAAATCTACCAACTATAGGTCCTTCAAGTTCGAATTCTTGGCTATTATTTGGGCAGTGACTGAGAGGTTCAAGCACTATTTGGCCTCATATAAATTTACCATCTATACAGACAACAATCCGTTGACCCATCTGGAGACCGCCAGGCTCGGCGCCTTGAAACAAAGATGGATGGCTCGGTTGTCCAATTATGAGTTTGTCATTAAATACCGAGCTGGCACTAAAAACGCCAATGCCGATGCCTTGTCCCGTATGCCAAATGCTCCTGATCCAGCAGAAGATGTAGCAGACCTGGAAGAAATAGAGATGCTGGCATTACACCGCCACAGTGCCTCCCAAGACTCCAACCGCGTGACAGGGAGAAGTCTTGCCATTCACAAAGTTTCCCTTAATCTACTACCCCACCATGGTTGGACAGACATGCAGAGCAGTGACCCGGCTATATGTATTGTCAAAGAACTCCTTGGTGAAGCAAATTCATCTCCAGCTCCTGATGTGCCTGCAGATGTCCAACAGTTGTGGAAAGAGAGAAAGAAGCTGTTCACTTTTGAAAGCAAGTTGGTCCGAAGAGCTATTAACCCACGTACGCATGAACTGGTATGGCAGATCATGGTCCCCAGAAAAGACGTGCCTATGGTCTTGGAAGCTTACCACAATCAAGCGGGACACTTTGGTTGGAAAAAGCTAGAAGTAGTCATCCGCGACTGCTTCTTCTGGACAGATATCTATGCCTTAACAATAGTGGATCACTATTCCCGTTTCCTAGTGGTCGGTTCCAGTGAAAAACCAAACAGCAAGAACAGCTGCAAAGGCATTGCAAGAGTATTTCTGCAGACCCCATGGCTATCCAGATCAGGTGCTGACAGACAGAGGTCCAGCCTTCTAAGCAGAAGTCTTCCAAGAATTTTGCTCCCTTTATGGATGTAAAAAGATCAGAAACACACCATACCACCCACAAGGCAATGGTCTTTGCGAAAAACTGAATAATCTGGTAATCAATTTATTACAGATCCTACCACTAGAGGAAAGGAACCAATGGCCTGAGAAATTGCCTGATTTGATTGAAATGTACAACCATATACCAACCAGCTCAACAGGATATGCCCCAGCTTATTTGATGCGAGCATGGCCAGGTAAACTCCCCATTGACTTAGAAATGGGAGTCCTAACTCCTGAAACCATATCAAGCCAATTGGACACTGATTGGAACACAGAAAGACAGTTGCAGAATCAAAAAGTTCAGCAATGTGTAGAGGAAAGTCTTGCTCAAGCTAGACTAGACAAAAACAGGAAAGAAACTTTAATAGACATGCTGTGGCAACCCCCTTACCACCAGGTGAACAAGTGTTAAAGAAAAAGAGAAGAAACCACAAGTTAGATGACCAATGGGAGGCCCAACCTTATACTATTCAACCATCTAGCTATGACAACAGCAAAGTGTGTACCATCTCCAAAGATGGCGAAAAAGCGTGTACTACCGTATCAAGAGACAATCTGAAAGTATGTCCAGCATAATTGCGTGAAAGAGTTGAGACTAAGGAAGATCCTCAGCTAATAGAAAGACCGACACAAAGATTCGCACTGTCCTAAGAGAATTCCCTAGTTCTTGGCTACGAGTTGACAACGCGGTGGTAGTTCCATTGATGATGTTCCCACAGCGGTCTTTACCAGACACATCAAACCATTCTAGAAGCGATGAAATGCTAATGCAAACCACTGACACTGTGCATGCGGAAGAATCAGAAAACTTGCCCACAGTCAGCAGTGAACCTGTTGTACCCGTGGTAGGTTCAAGGAGTCGTAGGAAGTTGCCTAGTATTCCTATTTTGTGCAAATCTCAGCGGAACACGCAGGGACAAACCCCTTCTCGCTATCGAAATGATTTATAAAATATTCTCATTAAGATTAATAAGTTAGTTCTGAATTTGTACTTATATTGAACTATGCCTTATGTAACGTTAATAAAAATGTTAAAGAAGTTGTGCCCACATGGACTAATGTGAGATTTCAGTAGCTGATACGCTTTATTCTACTACAAGAACTCTTGTAAAGACAAACTTGAGAGGAAAACCCATTCATCATGCTTTGGCAGGAAGCCACCTAAAACAGCCAGTGCAGTGAATTTTATATTATGGTCTGTATGCCCTGCAGCTGCACTCAGGGACGATCCAACCAATCAGAAGTAGTTTTAGGCTGTAATCCATGACTCAGTTAATGTGACTGTTCGCCTATACTGAGGTTCAATGTTACGTCATTTTGTTATACTCTTACATTCTGTGGTGTAGACTGAGGACGTGCTACCTTTAACTATGGGGAATGTGGCGACCTGTGTCTTTGCCGCCACAAAATCGTCAAATATGTACTATTTTGTATATGTTTTGTAATTGAAGGGAGTTATGCTTTCTCTGCTGGTGTCAACTGCACACACAATTTTACCCCACTCTTTTACTTGCCTGAAGCTTAATGCTTTGGAAAAAGAAAAAAGAAAAAATGCCAGCTTACCCAGTTGGTTCAAACCATAAGCTGTTATACTGTATAGGCTCTCAGCAGCGGATAAAAGACAGGAGCTCTTGCCAACAATAGATGCGAAAAGGAGATGAATCCAGAGAGCCAAGTTTGAAGTACACTGACAATCGCAGCATGCTGCGATTGGCACGGACCGTAGAATACGCCCGAGAAATATACGGCTGGTGCGAGGGACCCCATAGAGAATCATTGGTCCGTGTCTAATGCGTGCTTTTAGCGCCTCTCACTCTCCCTTATTCCTCGCCAGCGTGACTCCGGCCTTAGAAGACACATCTCTGATGCTATTAACCCCTCCAGCTTCAATCCATCAGCGGTCTCCAGGCATTTTTCACAACATCATACTGGCAATTTTGATAGCTCCAGGTTTTAAGCAATAGAGTTAGTAACACGGTCTACCAGAGGGGGCGATAGAAAACGTAAACTACTTAACAGAGAATCCACTTGGATTTTTACCTTGGAAACTAGGATGCCAATTGGCTTAAATAATAGACAAGATTTAATTAGAATATATTAAAAATCCTAAAATTATGATTCTTATGCTAACAATTATAACCTGCTCTGTCTGAAGTTCATAAATATTTATATTTTTTGGAGTAAAAATTATATTATGGAAGTATTGTGGACGATAATATGAAAAAAATCTCCGTATATATATTCTGTTATATCATGTATTGTAAAATATTTGTAAAATGTTTGGAAAAATTACTGCTAGCGTATTAGCTTTAGTTAGGGTTAACACTTGTTTTTAAATAGTTAATCTTAGGCTAAGTGCACACGTACCGGAACTCTCGCGGAAATTACCGCGAGAATTCCGGAATTCCAGTCCGCGGGAAAATCGCATTTTAAATTCCCGCGATTTTCCCGCGGAAAAACTAGCATTTTGCAAGCGTATTTAGCTTGCAAAATGCTAGCGTTTTCCAAGCGATCTGTAGCATCGCTTGGAGAACTGATTGACAGGTTGGTCACACTCGTCAAACACTATGTTTGACGAGTGTGACCAACCTGTCAATCAGTTCTCCAACTTTTTACTACTGAGGCTGCCTATGCAGCATCAATAGTAAAAGATAGAATGTAAAAAAAAATAAAAAATGGTTTTATTCTTACCCTCCGACGTCCTGCGCATCCGTTCCCAGTAATCCTTTGCGAAAATGCCCGCGATGACGTCCGTTCTCGCGGGATCGCGATGTCTCGCGGTTATTCGCGATGACGTCACGCGAATGACCGCGAGACTTCGCGATCCCGCGAGAACGGACGTCATCGCGGGCATTTTCGCAAAGCACTACTGAGAACGAGAGCGTGAAGAGAAGCGGGAAGGCTGCGCGGGACGTCGGAGGGTGAGAATAACAATATTTTTTATTTTTAAATTCTTTTTTTTACAGGGATATGGTACCCAAAGCCCGGAGGACAGTCTCCTCTCCTCCGGACCGTGGGTACCATCCGCAATTGTTCTGCTTACTTTCCGCATGGTGTGCACAGCCACATGCGGGAAGTAAGCGGAACAATGCATTCCTATGGGTGCGGGATCGCCGCGATTCCGCAAATTAATGAGCATGCTGCGGTTTTTACCGCGAAGCGATTCCGGCTCGGTAAAAACTGCAGCATTAGCACAGCATTGCGGAATCCCATAGGAATGCATGGGATGCTTATTTTTCGCGTTTTTGCGGCAAAATCGCGCGGTTAAAATAGCCGCGGAAACGCGAAAAAAACGCCACGTGTGAACTCAGCCTTATAGGTGGATGCTCACATGTATGATCTATTAACGCTTAATCAACTATAGCACCACCTATCTTAGGATCTTTTCCTTCTTATATCCCAGAAAAATAGCAATGTGTATTATGGCAATGATAAAGGTTTAGCCGAAACGCGTCTTGCCGTGCGCTTTACAGCAGTAATTTTTCCCATCTCTGCCTATATTTATAATATGCTGCTATGGATAAATATTTTTAATCTACGTTTGAAATAAAGAAAAAGATTTTTTACGTACTTCAAACTTGGCTCGCTGGATTCATCTCCTTTTCGCAATGCTTTGGAAAGGTACCCTAACTGGGAGGGGAGGAGTTTAGTTAGTTGTTCTGTGAGGAAGACGGTGTGAAGAAAATGGAGAATGTTCTGGGAGCAGTTACATGTGCTCTTTCCAGGAACAATGCTCAGGAGGATCAGGGCTTCAGCCCCTAGGCCATCTATGCTTCTAGAGTTGGATGGTAGGCTGAGAGGCTGTGTGTTTTACACAACCAGCAGTGGAGTGTCTTCTCCCAGGAAAACTACAGCAACAGAATCAGTGAGGGATTATGCCAGAACGAGCATGTGCTTCACATAGGATTCAAGCTGCATTTTGCTAGGGCAGAAACACTGTGAGCACTGGTAGTACTAGTGTGAAGGGTTAAACTAAAATGAAAACTAAAGTCTTCATTTTTGTGCTTGTAACTCCATCTTGTTGTTTACAAGATAAATTCTGTATCTAGAGTAAAGTTCATGGCTGTTATAAAACCAGACTGTTCCAGCCTGCACAAGATATGAGACCCGGGGGTGTATTATTGTGTAAGACTCTGAAGAATGCGCTATTGTACTTCTCTCTATGCTACGTAGATACGGACATATATGCAGTTTCTGGCTTTTCTGTATATTCTTAGGTCAAGTGTTGTATGCTAATGCTATAAAAGAGGTGACATAATAAACGGGGTTATCGATCTGCCTTGATCCTCCCAAACAGAGATGCATCTCTGTCTGGTCATTCTCAGTTCCTGGCAATGCCCTGTGGATTAATTTGGAAATCACTTGGTCAACCATGAAGGGTCACTATAGATCCTCCCTCAACAGCTTTGCTGCCCAATGTGGGGCCCCCAAATAGGGACACCTCTGCCCCTGGAGGACAGCAAGACAAAGGACCCTCGGACAGGACACAGGCGCTGGAAAATTGGGACTGATCATCCCCCACGACAACCCACAGTAAGTTGGCAGTTATACTGTTCAGACTGACCATTTGGTGTGGTTTTCCTGTGTTTGTTGCTGCAAAGAGGATCTGAAGTTTGTCCCCGATGGTGGGGTGATTCTTGGGTGGAATCATATAGAGGTGCAGTCCTGTTGGGGGTCCAGTGTTCGACCATACCTCAAAAGGGATGGACACCCTGGATTGACTAGCGATTGTGACTCTCTTTATAGTAAAAATATCCTGAAATCCTGATCACTGTTAGAATCAGGCGCAGTGAAGTGATTGAAGATTGGGTAGGATACATATCTCAGGAATATATATATATATATATATATAACCAGAGGTGTCTGGAGGGATAATCTAAGACACCCTCCTCCTTTTACTAAGTACCGTGTTGGAATTTTGAGGTCATCCCAGTGGGGGATAGACCCGGTGGAACAGACTGTACGGCCGCTCCAGTACTGTGCACAACTGAAGTAAGGATATTTAGCTCTAAAGGAGAGAATCATGTTTCCGTGGAAGAAAAAGAAGAGTTTGGATTTGTGTGTGTGATAGATTGGATACTGTTAGTCTTATGATTCAAAGACGGGGAAAGTGTTCGGTAAAGACGGGGAAAGAAATTGTCACGCGGGGCTTAGGACAACTAAGGCAGAAATACCCGGGGCCCCTGTGGTGTCCCTTTCACTAGGGGAAACCCTGTCTGACCCTCAACTCAGGGTTTTTGCTGAAGGTGCAAATGCCTGAGCCTCCACCCTTTCCTTATCTCCTGCTCAGCCCTGCACTTAACCCTCCACCCTCCACCCAGTGAGGAGACACACCACCAAAGCCCCCACACAAATAAAGACAGACAGGGAGAACTTAAACTGCACTGCGCCGCACACACACAGGAATATACAGTAATGTGAACAGGGCACAACTAAACACAAATATGGGAAGGAGAAAGGATAATGACGGATCATACGCCACCAGATACGAATCTCTCTCTCTGCAACACCTCCACTCCAGACCGGAACCACTTGGTATGAAACACAATCTATAATCGGCGACGCCCATAGGCCAGCACGACTATTTAAAGACCGTGGGCGTGACCAAACATCCAACCTGATATTCAGCTAGATTAACCCCCGATAGCCTGAGAAACTCAAGCCGGCGCCACTGAGGCTATAGTGGACGGAGGTGGAACTACCTCTGCCTGCCGGACGCTGTGGTGTGAATAGCGTCTGACATGACAGTACCCCGTCTTCTACGAGGGACCCCAGGGCCCTCAAGACTCATAGGACCCGGCTTGTCCGGATGACGACGGTGAAAAGAACTGACCAGCCGATCGGCATGTATGTCCAAGGCTGGTACCCAAGACCTCTCCTCCGGACCATACCCCCGCCAGTGTACCAAATACTGAAGAGTACGGCGCACTACTCGAGAGTCCACTACCTTGGAGACCTCAAACTCTAAATCGCCATCCACCATGACTGGAGGTGGCATCAGCGTCGTGTCCACAGAGCCTACCACCTTTTTCAATAAAGCCCTGTGAAACACGTTGTGTATCTTGTATACTGCAGGGAGTTCCAACCGATAAGCAACTGGGTTAATGATGGCAGCAATCTTAAAAGGCCCAATAAACCTTGGACCCAATTTTAAAGATGGAATTTTGAGTTTTATATTTTTAGTCGCTGACCACACCCATTCACCCACACACAGGTCCGGACCTGGCACGCGTCTACTGTCAGCCACCCGCTTGTACCTCGCACTCATGCTCAACAATCGCTGTTTCACCCTCCTCCAGACCAATGATAATTGAGCTCCAACTGGTCCTCCTCCGGGACGCCCCCCGAGTCACCCTGACGTAAGGTACAAAATTGAGGATGTTGACCGTAAACACAAAAGAACGGAGACTCTCCCGATGACTCTTGACGGTGATTATTTAACGCGAACTCGGCCAGAGGAAGGAAAGTAGACCACTCCTCTTGGTTGTCGGACACAAAGCATCGTAAATACTGCTCCAGATTTTGGTTCATGCGCTCAGTTTGACCATTTGACTGTGGATGAGACGCCGATGAATGTGACAACTTGATCCCCAAACGTGAGCAAAAAGCTTTCCAAAACCTCGCAACAAATTGAGTTCCCCTATCAGATACTATGTCCGACGGAACTCCGTGGAGTCTGACCACCTCCTGCACAAACACCTGAGCCAACGTCTTCGCTTTGGGCAAGGAGGGCAATGAGACAAAATGCGCCATCTTTGAAAATCGGTCAACCACCACCAGGATGACCGTGTTCCCCGCCGAGACTGGCAAGTCAGTGATAAAATCCATGGAGATTTCTGTCCATGGCCTATTAGGTACCCCCAGAGGCTGTAGCGTGCCAGCAGGACGGGCTCGGGGCGACTTGGCCCTGGCACACGTGATGCAAGCTGCCACGTACGAGACCACATCCTGCCGGATTTTGGGCCACCAGAAACGACGCGATACCAGCTCCAAGGTGCCCTTAACCCCTGGATGACCAGCCAGTACTGAGTCGTGATGTTCCCTCAACACCTTAAGACGAAGATGAAGGGGTACAAATGATTTGTTGGCGGGAAGTCCTGGCGGTACCTCCTCTTGGGCCTCGGCAATCTCCGCCCCTACCTCAGTCGTGAGAGCCGAAACCACTACACCTTCCTGGAGGATGGGTACCGGCTCTTCCAGAGGTTCTACCCCCGGAAAACACCTGGACAAGGCATCCGCCTTGGTGCTTTTAGCCCCGGGACGGTAAGTCACCAGAAAATTGAAACGTGTAAAGAACAATGCCCAGCGGGCCTGCCTAGGAGACAGACGCTTGGCCGACTCCAGATAGAGCAGGTTCTTATGGTCGGTGATGACTGTGACCTGGTGAGCCGCCCCCTCCAAGAAGTGTCGCCATTCCTCAAAAGCCAATTTGATGGCCAACAACTCCCTGTTGCCGATATCATAACTCCGTTCGGCCGGCGACAGCATCTTGGAGAAGTAGGTGCATGGATGCATATCGCTCAAAGATGAGCCCTGTGACAGTACTGCCCCCACTCCCACCTCAGACGCATCAACCTCCACCACAAAAGGTTTAGACACATCCGGTTGCACCAGAATGGGGCTGAAGCAAAACTGTTCTTCAGACGCTCAAATGCACGTATCGCCACCTCAGACCAGCTAGTCAGATCGGTACCTTTTTTTGTCATGTCCGTGAGCGGTTTGGCTATAGTAGAAAAGTGTTTTATAAATTTCCTATAATAATTAGCAAACCCAAGGAACCGCTGGAGCGCTTTCAAATTATCAGGCCTTTCCCATTGTAGCACCGCTTGCACCTTATCGGTGTCCATTTTAAACCCTGCGGCGGATACAATATATCCCAAAAAAGGCAACTCCTGAACAAAAAATAAGCATTTTTCCAGCTTAGCATAGAGCTTATTCTCACGGAGCAACTGTAACACCTGCCTGACATGCTCTAAATGAATGTCCCGGTCGCTCGAATAAATGAGGATATCATCCAGGTATACAATCACAAATTTCCCCAGGACATGAGCAAACACGTCATTAATAAAATGTTGGAAAACAGCAGGCGCGGTTGTCAACCCAAATGGCATAACCAGGCTCTCAAAATGACCCTCAGGAGTGTTAAAGGCCGTCTTCCAATCATCCCCCTGACGGACCCTTATGAGGTTATACACCCCCCTGAGGTCAAGCTTGGAAAACCACTTTGCCCCCGCCACCTGGTTGAACAAATCAGGGATCAAAGGCATAGGATATGGATCACGGATCGTAATCTGGTTTAACTCCCGGAAATCCAGACACGGCCGTAACCCCCCATCTTTCTTCTTATTGAAGAAAAACCCCGCTGCTACAGGCGAGGACGAAGGCCGGATGTGTCCTTTGCTCAGACTCTCCGCGATGTAGTCTTTCAGAGCTTGTCTCTCTGGACCAGAAATATTAAACATCCTGGCCTAAGGTAATTTGGCCCCGGGTTTTAACCTAATCACACAGTCATAGGCTCTATGTGGAGGCAGTTCTGAGCAACACTTCTCAGAGAAAACATCTGCGAAATCCTGCAAAGCCTCCGGAAGGCTGGGCGTCACGGCGGACACACATGTGGCCAAGCAATTGTCCTGGCAAAAACCACTCCATTGGACTATGTCCTGAGTTTTCCAATCAATCACTGGGTTGTGCCTGGACAACCATGGAAAACCCAAGACCATTTGTGCTGGGAGATTACGGAGGACCCTACATGTAACCCACTCCGAATGTAGGACCCCAATGTGGAGTTTCACCTCAGCCACAAACTCCGTAATCTCCCCCTGAGGGAGGGGAGCGGCATTAATGGTAACCACCTGAATAGGATGAGGGAGTTTTTCGATCTTAAACCCGGCAGTGCGTGCAAACTCCTCATCTATGAGATTGGTGGCGGAACCGCTATCCACAAACACTGATATTGGTAGCTCTCTGCCCGCGATAATAACCTTGGCAGGGAGCATACATTGAGATACCATCATGGAGGATATGCATACGCTCAGTTGGGTTTCCTCCATACCCACTGAGCTTAGAAGTTTTCCGCCGGTGTGACCTTCTTCGGTAGCACAGGACAAGCGTTAACATAATGATTCCTTTTACCACAGTAAAAACATGCTCCGGGCTTCGTGAACCCAGGGACGCGACGCTTAACCTGTGACACCCCCGCAATTTGCATAGGTTCAGTGGGCTCACCTGCAGCAACCACACTTGCACCCCTGCTTTCCCCCAGGGGTAGCGTCTCCTGTGCCCCCTGACGCAAACGGCGATCAATACGTATAACCAAACTCATGGTAGACTCCAACGATGCAGGAGTCTCATACATCAGGAGGGCCTGTTTAACTCTTCCTGAAACCCCATGAATAAACTGACTCCGCAGCGCTGGGTCGTTCCACTGTGTGTCTACTGCCCAACGGCGAAATTTGGAGCAATAGTCTTCCTCCATACGTTCCCCCTGACGGAGGGCGCGGATTTTAGATTCTGCTAGAGCTAATCTGTCGGGATCATCATAAATGAGCCCGAGTGCAGAGAAAAGATTATCGACAGAATGAAATGTAGCAGAGTCAGCTGATAAGGAAAATGCCCATGCTTGGGGGTCCCCACTCAGTAATGATAACACCAGGCCCACCCGCTGAGCCTCGTTACCTGAGGAGACCGGGCGCATGCGGAAGTATAACTTGCAGGCCTCCCGAAATATGACAAATTTGCTGCGTTCCCCTGTGACAAATTTGCTCCTTTCCTGCAGGCCCCCGAATCCAAGATGGCGACGGGGGCCTTCGGGGGCCTGCAGGAAGCTGGCTTACTCGGTGCCTGCAAAGCACAGGCATGAGGAAGCCTTCTGCAGTGCCTGTGACAGATTGCTGATCTGTCACAGTGATCTGTGATGTGACAGATCAGCGATCTGTCACAGGACAGTGATGTCCCACCTGGGACTATTTAATAAAGTAAAAAAAAAAATAAAAAAAAGTGTTAAAATAAATTTAAAAAAATCGCCAAATAAATTAGAAAAAAAAAAAAATATTCCTCCAAATAAATCCATTTTTTAGAAATAATAAAAAAAAACAATAAAAGTACACATATTAGGTATCGCCGCGTCTGTAACGACACGCCCTATAAAACTGTCCCATTAGTTAACCCCTTTAGCGAACCCCTTAAAAAATAAAAATAAAAACGAAGCAAAAAATAATGATTTATTATCATACCGCCGAACAAAAAGTGTAATAACGCGCGATCAAAAAGACGCATATAAATATACATGGTACCGCTGAAAACGTCATCTTGTCCTGCAAAAAACGAGCCACCACACAGCATCATCCACAAAAAAATTAAAAAGTTATAGCTCGCAGAATAAAGCGATGCAAAAATAATTATTTTTTATATAAAATAGTTTTCATTGCATAAAACCGACAAAACATAAAAAAACGACCTAAATAAGGTATCTCTGTAAGCGTACTGACCCGAAGAAAAAAACGCTTTATCAATTTTATCGCACGCGGAACGGTGTAAACGCACCCCCCCAAAAGAAATTCATGAAACGCTGGTTTTTGTTCATTCTGCATCCCAAAAATCGGAATAAAAAGCGATCAAAAAATGTCACGTGCCCGAAAATGGTACCAATAAAAACGTCAACTCGTCCCGCAAAAAATAAGACCTCACATGACTCGGTGGGTCAAAATGCGGAAAAATTAGAGCTCTCAATATGTGGTGATGCAAAAACTATTTTTACAATAAAAAGTGTCTTTTAGCGTGTGACAGCCGCCAAACATAAAAACCGCCATAAATAGTAAATAAAACCCCCCGTTATCACCCCCTTAGTTAGGGAAAAATAATAAAATAAAAAAAATGTATTTATTTCCATTTTTCCATTAGGGTTAGGGTTAGGGCTAGGGTTAGTGCTAGGGTTAGGGTTAGGGCTAGGGCTAGGGTTAGGGTTAGGGCTAGGGTTAAGGTTAGGGTTAGGGCTGAGATTAGGGTTAGGGGTGTGTTGGGGTTCGGGTTGGAGTTAGAATTGGGGGTTTCCACTGTTTGGGCACATCAGGGGCTCTCCAAATGCAACATGGCGTCTGATCTCAATGCCAGCCAATTCTGAGTTGAAAAAATCAAATGGTGCTCCTTCCCTTCCAAGCTCAGCCATGCGCCCAAACAGTGTTTTACCCCCACATGTAGGGTATCAGCCTACTCAGGACAAATTGCAAAACAATTTTTGGGGTCCAATTTCTCCTGTTACCCTTAGGAAAATAAAAAATTGGGGGCAAAAATATCATTTTTGTGGAAAAAAATGATTTTTTTATTTTCACGCCCGAGCGTTATAAACTTCTGTGAAGCACTTGGGGGTTCAAAGTGCTCACCACACATCTAGATAAGTTCCGTGGGGGGCCTAGTGTCGAAAATGGGGTCACTTGTGGGGAGTTTCAATAGTTTAGGTACATCAGGGTCTCTCCAAACGCACATGACACCCGCAGACCATTCCATCAAAGTCTGCATTCCAAAATGTCACTGCTTCCCTTCCGAACCCCGACGTGTGTCCATACAGTAGTTTTCTCCCACATATGGGGTGTCAGCGTACTCATGACCAATTGGACAACAACTTTTGGGGTCCAATTTCTCCTGTTACCCTTGGGAAAATAAAAAAATTGGGGACTAATTGATCATGTTTGTGGAAAAAATACGATTTTTTTATTTTCATGCCCTGGCATTATAAACTTCTGTGAAGCCTTTAGGGGTTCAAAGTGCTCACCTCACATCTAGATAAGTTCCTTAGGGGGCCTAGTTTTCAAAATGGGGTCATTTGTGGGGGGTTTCCACTGTTTAGGTACATTAGGGGCTCTCCAAAGACAACATGACACCCAGAGACCATTCCATCAAAGTCTGCATTCCAAAACGTCACTACTTCCCTTCCGAGCCCCGACGTGTGCCCATACAGTAGTTTTCTCCCACATATGTGGTATCAGCATACTCAGGACAAATTGGACAACAACTTTTGGGGTCCAATTTCTCCTGGTACCCTTGGAAAATAAAAAAATGGTGACTAAAAGATCATGTTTGTGGAAAAAATACAAATTTTTTATTTTCACGCCCGGGCGTTATAAACTCCTGTGAAGCACTGGGGGGTTCAAAGTGCTCACCACACATCTAGATAAGTTCCTTGGGGGGTCTAGTTTACAAAATGGTGTCATTTGTGGGGGGTTTCCACTGTTTAGGTACATCAGGGGTTTTCCAATCGCGACATGGTGTCCGATCTCAATTCCAGCCAAAAACGTCAAATGGCGCTGCTTCCCTTCCGAGCTCTGCCATGCGCCCAAATAGTGGTTTACCCCCACATGTGGGGTATCAGCGTACTCAGGACAAATTGCACAATAACTTTTAGGGTCTTGTTACCCTTGGAAAAATAATAATTGAGGGTGAAAAGATCATTTTCGTGGAAAAAATATGATTTTTTAATTGTATGGCTTTATGTTATAAACTTCTGTGAAGCCCTTGGGGGTTCAAAGTTCTCACCACACATTTAGATAAGTTCCTTAGGGGGTCTAGTTTCCAAAATGGTGTCATTTGTGGGGGGTTTCCACTGTTTTAGTACATCAGGGGTTTTCCAATCGCGACATGATGTCCGATCTCAATTCCAGCCAAAAACGTCAAATGGCGCTGCTTCCCTTCCGAGCTCTGCCATGCGCCCAAATAGTGGTTTACCCCCACATGTGGGGTATCAGCGTACTCAGGACAAATTGCACAATAACTTTTAGGGTCCTGTTACCCTTGGGAAAATAAAAATTGGGGTGAAAAGATCATTTTTGTGGAAAAAATATGATTTTTTAATTGTACCGCTGTGCGTTATAAACTTCTGTAAAGCCCTTTGGGGGTTCAAAGTTCTCACCACATATCTAGATAAGTTCCTAGGGGGGTCTAGTTTCCAAAATGGGGTCACTTGTAGGGGGTTTCCACTGTTTAGGTACATCAAGGACTCTCCAAACGTGACATGGCGTCCGATCTGAATTCCAGCCAATTTTGCATTGAAAAAATCAAACGGCGCTCCTTCCATTCTGAGCTCTGCCATGCGCCGAAACAGTCGTTCCCCACCACATATCAGGTATCAGCGTACTCAGGACAAATTGCTCAATAACTTTTGCAGTCCAATTTCTCCTGTTACCCTTGGTAAAATAAAAAAAATTGAACCTGAAATTTTTTTTTTTGTGAAAAAAAGTTAGATGTTCATTTTTTTTTTAAATATTCAAAAAAATTCCTGTGACGCACCTAAAGGGTTAATAAACTTCTTGAATGTGGTTTTGAGTACCTTAAGGGGTGCAGTTTTTAGAATGGTGTCACTTTTGGGTATTTTCTATCATACAGACCCCTCAAAGTGACCTCAAATGTGATGTGGTCCTAAAAATAAAATGGTGTTGTAAAAATGAGAAATCGCTGGTCAACTTTTAACCCTTATACCTTCCTAACAAAAAAAAATTTTGGTTCCAAAATTGTGCTGATGGAAAGTAAACATGTGGGAAATGTTAGTTATCAAGTTTTTTGTGTGCTGCATCTCTGTGATTTAAGGGCATAAAAATTCAAAGTTGGAAAATTGCGAAATTTTCAAAATTTTCGCCAAATTTCCGTTTTTCTCACAAATAAACGCAAGTTATTTGAATGAAATTTTACCACTAACATGAAGTACAATATGTCACGAGAAAACAGTGTCAGAATCACTGGGATCCATGGAAGCGTTCCAGAGTTATGACCTCATAAAGGTACAGTGGTCAGAATTGTAAAAATTGGCACGGTCATGAACGTGCAAACCACCCTTGGGGGTGAAGGGGTTAAAGATGCTGAAGAATTCAATGGCTTGGCACATGAATTGTGTGATGAAGGTTATATAGAGGTAGAAGAGTAAGTGAATTCTGATTGTTTCTGTTACTGCTATGTTCAAGAAGGAAAATTGTCTACTACTATGACAATGACTGGATGTTTTGTGGTGCAAGAAGGAACTGAGAAAGTGACTGAGAGTAATGTGCCAGAAAGACAAACAACTAAAAATGATGATCTGGAACAAGGGTCTCCCTGCTAGATAATAAGGTCTCTCCCCAGGAAATCAAGCCTCTCCTCCCGACTGTAAGCTCTGTGCCCCTCAACCCCAGGGCAGTAATATATCCTGGGTTGCCAAAACCCAGTGCGCTCCCACCCTATGATTCTGCTGGGTGGATTTGTGACGTATGCGGTGTTACTAATCCTCAGTGGAGAGAGGTCTGTTGCAATTGTGGAGCAAGGAGACCCGGAGTCGTAGTCCCAAACTTTCCCTTGCTAAACACTGACGGCACCTATTGTCAGCCACCGCCAGCACTAGTCCCTGCTATGTCTAGTATTGTTAGTGGTTATGAGTATCCACCCTCTCCTACTTTAGTCACCCGGTCAGAGACAGGATAGACCATTCTTGAAGAAAACCTGTTAGAGTCTGCAAAAGATCTGAGATTGGGACAGAGATTCGTCTTCCAACTAGGCAATGATCCCAAACATAAAGCCAAATCTACAATGGAGTGGTTCACAAATAAACGTATCCAGGTGTTAGAATGACCAAGACAAAGTCCAGACCTGAATCCAATCGAGATTCTGTGGAAAGAGCTGAAAACTGCTGTTCACAAACAATCTCCATCAAACCTCACTGAGTCATACCCCAAGCGACTTGCAGCTATAATCACAGCAAAAGGTGGCGCAACAAAGTATTAAGTTAAAGGGGCCGAATAATATTGCACACCCCACTTTTCAGTTTTTGAATTTCCACAAAAATTTGAAATGACCAATAAATTTCATTCATCTTCACAATTGTGTCCCACTTATTGCGGATTCTTCACCAAAAATTTACATTTGGTATCTTTATGTTTGAAGCATGATATGTGGGAAAAGGTTGAAAAGTTACAGGGGCGCTGAATACTTTCGCAAGGCACTCTATGTGTGTGGAGGGGAGTGAGTACTAAGCACGCACAGTGTCAGCCACCAGGTGGTCACGTGTGCCGCTACTTAAGAGGAATGAATATTCACCTCTGTCCATGAGCATGGGAGTGGAGAGAGATGAATATTTATTTCGCTTAAAAAAACCTGCGAGAAACAAAATAAACAAAAACAATGCTATAACTAAATAAGTAACAAGCAAAATTGCATTTAAATAACACAGGGTTCTTAGTAATGTGCTTTTTGATCAAAAATTGCATGAAAGCCATCTCACCATCACCAAGGTGACCCTGATCTAGATAGTCCTACACTGTCTAATATTAACACCTTACCATGTGTCAAAGTCGACCACAGTGTGTAAATAAGGGCAGACAAAAGGACCAGGTCCTGACCTAAAGACACCAGCCCGGGGAGGCTTTTAAATGTGATTTACAGCTCAAGAGGGTGAGGCCACACCCCGACTTGTACAGAATGTAAAAAAAGAAAAAGAAAAAAACACAAAAATTGAGCTTAAGGTCCCGTCACACCTAGCAACGCTATAACGATCCCGACAGCGATACGACACGACAGGGATCGTTGCCGCATCGCTATGTGGTCGCCATTGAGATGTCAGACAGTCCAATCTACCCAACGACGGAGCAAAGATCTAGCGTGTCGCAGCGACCTTTTTAACGATGTCGGTGGTCGTTGGGACCCTGTCACATTGCATGTTCCATTGACGATTCACACCTCGATGAGGGATGTACTGTGTGACGCTGTATTTACACAGGCGTGGATTGCTCTCCCTTTCTCACGCCCTCTCAGCTCTGAATGGTGGACGCTACCGCGTCCTGATTGGCCATGCATTTAAAAGAAGGTGACGTACTAGCGCTCCATTTCATTCAAAAGATACCTACCATTAACTGGCTAGAGAAGCAACGAAGATGGAAAAGCAGATGATCCAAAATGGAGTCGCAGCCGTTGGACAAAAACAGGATCTCAACTTGGACACACCCGGGTCAGGAACAAAGAACTGAAGCGATACTTTGTTAGCTTCTTTTAAAAGGAAGCCCGCCAATCAGGACGCTGTAGTGACCACCAATCGGAGCCGAGGTAGGCGTGGAAACGGGAACGCTAATCCCCGCCTTGTCTTGCTTCTGAGTCGCTAACGAGGTCGTTAGGCTAGGTGTCAAACGTGACGATACAAGTGACTCAGCGGGACATGAGCGACCAAAGAAATGTCCAGACATTTCGGGAACGATCAGCGATACCTGGCAGGGGGGCTGGTCGCTGGTCACTGTCACACACAGCGATCTCGCTGGTAAGATCGCTATAACGTTGTAAAATATCAGTATTTCTATAATAAAAAATATACAGAGTCTAGTCCAGCTAGCAGAGGCTCTGGTTAGAGTGTGACTGAGCTATTCTGGATTCCTTGGCTCACACAGCTGTCTCTCTTGTCAAATGTATAGGTCAAAATAGTCAAAGCTGTCAAAATGTGACTATTTAGAGATAATGAATGGTTCTAAAGATCTCAGACTTTAGGCTTAAATATCTCAGACTAAGGTAATGCATAAATAACTGTATACATATTGTTAAAATAACTACGGTTCACTTAATATGGAAGAACTTATGAACATAGTGGCAAGCCACCATATGTGGTTGTAGTTTATAGGTCAGAATAGTATATAAAGCCGGTCTAACTCTTGTTCAGGAGATCTCATATCCCTTGAGACTCTCGAACACCCGGACAACACAGCTGCTCAAGACTATATGTAAGAACAATGCTCGTTTTCTCTTCAAATAATTATTGCATGTCATGAACTTACTTTTCTTCATTTTTGTAATCACTTTTTGAATGAACAATTAAAAACAAGATTTATTTTATCCTCAACATTGCTTTTACTTTTTGATTCTCAACCGTGCAAGAAGATATATATATATTTTTTTCTACATTTTGGCGAGCCGTAGCCAGCCTGATCTTTTGTGCTAATTTTGGTTGGCATTCCTTCCTCGATTGTGCAAGGGGGGAGCACGAACTCTGCTAAAAACCACCTGTTGTACAAGCTTCCTCAGGAATTCCACTATTTCACGGCACAAAGATCACACTGAACCTGAAGACGACGGGTGAGGATCGTAAAGAGCTGCATGCGTCTCATCCAGATGGAGATCTGAGGATTGCATAAGGACACAGAGGACCATCCATTGACGGGAAAGACTCTCAATAGGTGAGAAAAAATATAATGGATTTTATACATGATTATGCTAAGAAAAGTAACATAGATTTCAAGTTTGTTCATAATCATACGGATGCCCAATTATGGTCTAGTTTGTATAATCAATGTGAGGCAGAAAATGTTAAAATTGACAAAAGGTTTTTCTCAGTAAGAAAATTACAAAGGAAACTTCAGAATGTTATGCAGCTAGTTCATGTGTATAATAGCCTAGTCTTTGAGAAAACTGAACCTAACACCTATAAAACATGCATTGTCACACAAGACATTAATCACACTGACACACCAGGTGACACACAAGAGTCTGACGGGGATTACTTTGATTGTCCAAATTGTTTGATTTTGTCAGAGCATATAGAACAATTGGAAGATCAAATAGATACCAGGACAGAGTTATTGTCTAAATTACAACAAGATATAAAAAGGGTTTCTGCTAACACAAGATCAACAGGTAAACAGGAGGACGGTGTTGCCTCTTCATTTGTACCAAATATGCAAGATCCAGATGCTTCAGTAGAGGAATTAGAGGCAGTAGAATTACAACGGAAAAAATTACATGACAGAGCAGCACGCATTAATCTGAAAATACACGATCAGCTAATGAAAATTGTAAAAGACATTCCAAATTACAATGATAAGATGGATGCCTTTTATAATGCGGACACTTTTGAATCAAACACAGACAAATACAATCTGAATGATGAGCAAAAGAATAAAATATTCAAAGTTTGGTTACCTTCACATATGGGAAAAAGATTACAGACCACACCCAGATTAAATGATGAGAATGAAATGACACATAGTACAAAAGAAGACAGACTTAGACAATTAGTATTGTTTACAACTGGAGAAGACATGCCTACAGTTGATATTTTAGGGAGTTTACAAACAAATATTTCTGAAGACCCATTCTCTTTTTTGGTAAAGTTTGAACAGGCCTATAGGATGGTAATGGATCTCAGGCCTCACGAAGAGCCAGCATCCATGATCAAATTTTTTGTAAAGAAGTTCAAGTACTTAGATCCTGCCTCAGTGCAATTGGCTAACACTCAGCCATCATTGCAAGAAGCAACAGTTTTTATTGACAGAATAAGGAGATCCATGAAACAAAATCAGGTCAAGGCTAAAATAGCGATAGTTCATGAGAAGGAAGACAGTCAGCTGAAACCTAGAGCCACAGTATTCTCCAAGAGCAGGGATTACATTGAGCATAGAGGTAAAAATACAACACAAAGGAACAATATCCATTGTTATTTTTGTGGTATACCTGGACACTTGAAGTGGCAGTGCAGGAAATTTTTGAGAGCAGAATCAGAGATGGGTACACAAGGAACAGGTAAGCTTGGAAGGGAAAACGGACTCATGCCAAAATCATACACCACACCTTCCGCACCTGCATTACAATCATCTGCACCTGCTCATACTGCCAACAGACAAACACAGTCACCATATGCACCATTAATCAGACAGATCAGAGAAATGACAGTGAAGGAAACAGAGTCAAGGGATAGAATTCCAAGGTCTTTTAAAAAGGACACTGGTCTTCTCCCATCTCCTTCATCTTTCTGACAATCACAGACTATTCCTGTACCACATCCATTGGAATTTGGGACTCGAGTTACATTGGATGACTGTGGAAGACCATTTATCAAAGTAAGTTTAGCAGGCCAGAATGTTGTATTTCTCATTGACACAGGAGCTCAGTTAAGTGTTACAAACCTTGATTTGAAGCTAAACCCAGATTCACCAGTTTGTACAATTGTCGGTTTCAGTGGAAAAGGTGGAACTAAAGCAACCTTAGTTCCCAATGTGATTTTGGAAATACCTAGTTCTTTCAAAACAGAAATTGACATCTGGTATTGTCGTGATTCTGAAAATATACTTGGCACAGATTTTATGCAGAAATTCGGATGGGTAGTTGACCTAGGAAATCAAGTGATCTGGAAAGATTCCAATGGTTGTAAACCGGTAGTCATTGATCCTAATGATTATAGCCATGTTGGAAGTATTTGCTTGAATGATGTGGTGTCATCTGACCATTTGTGGCCTGACACTAATGATGACAAGGTATTGACAGAAATTGTACAGCTTTTTCCTTCTCTTTGGGCTCAGTTCAGGAATCAGGTTGGAACAATGAAAGACGTTATCGTGAATGTGGAGGGGCGTGATCCCCCGCCACAGCGTCAGTATAAATTGCCTCCAGAATCAATTGACTCTATGTCAAAGATCATACAGGAATTGTTAGATCAAGGTGTTATCCGAAAGGCTAATTCTGTAAGTAACAATCCTTTGTGGTGTGTTTTGAAATCTGATGGTTCTTATCGAATGATATTGGATTTACGGATGTTCAATAAGCATACACCCAATGTCGCACCAATTGTGGCAGATACTCATGACATGATGGCAAGGTTAAATGCAAAAGCAAAATACTTCTCTGTATTGGACATCAGTAATGGTTTTTTCAGTATACCTCTTGAAAAGAGTTGTCAGTATAAGTTTGCATTTACTTTCTTGGACGAGCAATATCTGTTTTGCAGGTTACCTCAAGGAGCACATTTGTCACCTAGTGTTTTTCATCAGGCATTGGCAAAGGTATTATCCAGATTTTCGAGGCCTGATTGCATTCTGCAATATGTGGATGATATTTTATTGTCTACAGAGGATAAAGAGACACATGTTTCTCTTCTGACAGAATTGTTTGAGTTGCTGCATGATGCAGGGTTGAAATTGAACACCAAAAAGGTCAAATTAATGCAGACTGAGGTCAGATTTTTAGGGGTGCTGTTGAGTCCAGGAAAAAGGCAGCCACTGCAGGAAAGAATTGAGGCAATTGCTTCCCTACCAATTCCGACATCACACAAGGCATTGAGACATTTTTTAGGTCTTATGAATTATTCAAGGGATTTCATTGAGAATTTTGCAGATAAGGCCAGATCTTTATATGATCTTTTGAAAGGTGAAAACAGTGATTACTTTGGTCCTTGGGGTGATGAACAGCAAACCTCATTTGAACAATTGAAAATGAATTTACAAAATGCACCTGCTTTGTCCACAGTAGATCCTTCGGCTCCATTTGCTTTGCAAGTGCATACATCAGGAACATCTGTTTCTGCTGTATTACTGCAATTACAGGGAGAAGAGTGGAGAATTTTGGGCTATTTTTCAAAACTTCTCTCACCTGTTGAAAAAGGTTTTGAGACCTGTGCAAGACACTTGGTAGGTGTGTACTTTGCAGTCAAAGCAACCGAACATATTGTCGGGTTCAACAAAATCATTTTGCAAACTCCTCACTCTACACTAAAACTTCTCTTTGAGAATAATATCCCAGGTGTGTCACATCAGAGATTTGCTCATTGGTTATTGTCATTGTCTCCCAAACAAATTGAGGTAGATTACAAGGCCAAATATGTTCTTCCTCAGCTGATGCAATATGAAGGACAAACTCATGATTGTTTACAGTCTTTTCAGGATCCAAGTCCATCACTTTTCAGACGGAAAGCAGAGGTAACAGACGAACCAATTTTTGTAGATGGTTCCAGATTCTATTCAGATGGGCACTATTATTCAAGATATGCCATTTTTTATCCCAACAGAGGACAGGTTGTGAAGCACAAATTACCGAGTCATTTTTCAGCTCAAAGAGCAGAGCTAGAAGCAGTAAAAATGGTACTACAGCTGAATGAAGCAGATGATCAGTGTCCCATTGTGATCTACAGTGATAGCTCTTATGTTGTAAGATCACTGACAAATTACTTGTCAGTTTGGGAAAAAAGAGGCTATGTAGATTCATCTAATAAGACTCTTGTTCACAGTGACACACTGAAGACAATTTTCAGGATAGCATCAAAAAACCCTAATGGTTTTGCTATTGTTAAGGTTCCGGCCCATAAAAAATCTGATGATGAATTATCTGTTGGAAATGCAACCGCAGATATGCTAGCCAAAGAGGCAGCCCTGACAGGAGAAGAGGTGTTTGAACCTGAACCGCTCGAGGTTTCAGCAGTTCAAAGAACAGACACGCATATCCCTTCTTTTGCGGAAGAACAAGAAAAAGACTCATCTCTTGTTGCTTCCCGGGTTGATCCAAAACCTCCCTTTGTTTGTGAAAACGGGGTTTTGTGTCATGACTTAAACGGGGAGTTGCGTCCTGTTGTCCCAAGACATCTACAGGTTGAGTTCACAAAATACAATCATGAAAGTTTGGGTCATTTGGGCCAACAAAAATTGTTAGGCATTCTCAGAGAGAAATTTTACTGGGAAAAGATGGAAGAGACAGTGCAAAGTGTTGTTCAATCATGTCTCATTTGTGCCCAAATTAATCCAAGACCAAAAGGACAGAAACCGCCACTACTCCGAATCGCACCTGCAGATGGTCCATGGTCTACGTTACAAATCGACTACATTGGACCGTTACCATCAGGTAAAAATGGTCTCAGGTATGCATTGGTTGTGGTAGATGTTTTTTCTAAGTGGGTTGAAATTTTACCTGTCAGGAAAGATGATGCTTTGTCCACAGCTAGAGCATTAGTTAATCATGTCTTTTGTACTTGGGGGATCCCAAGAATGATCACCTCTGATCGAGGAAGTCACTTTACAGGAAAAATCATGCAAGCCGTTTGTGCTATTCTAGGGGTACGACAACAGTTTCATGTACCCTACCATCCACAGTCTGCTGGTATTGTGGAAAGGATGAATAGAACAATAAAATCCAGAATTGCCAAGATGTTATTGGACAAAGGCAATACTTGGGTTGATGCAGTACCTTTTGTACTGTTGAGTGTAAGAGGAACAACCTCTGCCACAACTCAGTTTACTCCTTTTGAACTGATGACAGGAAGAAAAATGCCATTGATTTTTCCTCATGAACCATTTTTGTCTACACCACAAAAAGATGCTGTTGCAAGGTCCAAATGGTTGCAATTGTTACAGGAAAATTTGAAAACGATTCTTCCACATGCTGCATCAAGAATGCAGAGAATGGAGCCACCATATGTATCCAAATTCAAGAAAGGGGCTCTAGTGATGATTAAAACTTTCAGGAAGAATGGACCTTGGGAAAGTAATTGGGAAGGTCCCTTTGAAATTATCGAAACCATGGGACAAGTGATGATACTTGTGCAACGAGCATCTAAGGTGGTTAAAAATACCCGCAGACAACAAAAATTGTGGGTACATGTTGATCAATGCAAACTGTATATTGCAAAATAATGATACTGCATTTCTTTTAGGAAGAAATGGATTCCAATAAGAACTGGAATACGAAACTCCACGTCCTTGATGGAAGGGATTCAACACCAATCCTTCAGGAGAAAAAGAAATTTCCCAGGAAAAGCTACTATCTGATGGGAATCACATTTCTGCTGTTTTGTACTGTTTCAACTGTGATCTACGCTGAAGATATTTCACACCATGGAACAAATACTAGTGAAGTGAAGGAACTTTTCAAAGGAACTTTACATCCAAGGAAACCAAGAGGAACGAATCTACAAAGCTTAATAGATGAGGACATACCGGACGATTCAGTAGATATTACTGGAAACATTTGCATGGGTTTTGGTGCAAAATGCTGTATTGAGCTACACTTCATACATGACACTGACATAATATTACATGCAGCCACAGGACCTAAGACGAAGTTCACACAGTTACAAGGAGATTATATACACAATAATAAGACAGGCACATGGGAATGTAGTCCTACAGATGTGTTATTCTGGAATATAGAGATAAGAGGTGAAGAGAGAGCTGTGTGGTCAGGCGACATTACAAATGATATGATCGCAAAAGGGAAAGTTGAAACATCCAAAACAGATGCTTGGTTAAGGACACAACTATTTGGGAAAGTTTTAGATCCTGCATTTCTTTCTATTACAGAAGGAGACGAGGATTGGGTAAAAACATGGAATTTTCAGATAACCAGAGAACCAGTACAAGTACAGGTATCTGTAGTTTTTACAGTTTCAAATACTATAGCTCCAGAAGTAAGGGTTACACCACAAGCAGTATATAGTCAAGAAAATATGTCTCCTTTATTACTAAAATGCAGCACGAGGTTAGAGCTACCTTCAGAATCTTTGTTAATATGGACCAAAGATAAATCATTTTTGGGAAGTTTTTCAAATGGTCCAACAAATGTTATACACAGAGGTCAATCCGGTAACGTGAGATGGTTAAATAAGGATTTTATTTTTTCTGTAGATAATCCATCTCCTAAGGATTCTGGACTTTACCAATGTTGCATTTTAACGAAATATAACTACAAACAATGTAGAGATGTAAAGGTAAATATATGGTCAGCAGTAGATAATGTATGCACACAGACAAGATTTCAACCATCTACTCCTTTTCAGATCAATCAGTTCCAAACTAAACCTCTGTTACGAGATGGAGTGTTTCTGACCATGGTATGGACCTTTAACATGTCTAACTGGAAAATCTCTTCTAGATATCCCCAGTGTCAACCACATCTCACTAACATGGAGATGGGAATAGAACAATGGTTTGGGAAAAGAACTTCAACACAGGTTAGAAGTAAGAGGGGAGTGTTTGAAGGTATTTTGGGGGGATTAGGAACAGTAGGAAGTTTAATTAACACTATGGACATTCATACACTTAAATCAGATCTGGAAAATATTGGGTATATTGGAGGAAAAGGGGTAAAGATTCAGAAAAGCTTGAATCAAGTCCTTGAAAAGATGGTTTTGAACACTGCTACTGTATTGGGATTTTCTGTATCACATCTTCAAGATGCTACTTTAGCTTTAATGGAAAGTGAACAGGAATCTCAAGTGGCCAAAACATGTCTAGAAATTCAGATTGAATATTCCACCAATCTGAAAATGATTGCACAAGCCTTACAAAGTGGAATTACCCCTTTAGGGCTAATAAGAAATTTGCCCATAGAATATAACTTTGCGTTAAACCATACAGATTTGTGGGTAAATAAGTGGTTAGGATGTGAACAGAACATTTGTGTAGGAACATCACTGATTCCAGTGTCAGGAAGAGAAGAAACCCTGGTTCCTATAGGTGTTCTGGGAATTCCTGTCAGCCCTACACAATTGTTATATTATCAATTACAGTACACAGATTTTGCATTTGATGGTACAAACATTGAACAATTAGACATTTCGTCATGCTTAAATTTTGTTTCCAAGGTAATGTGTCTACCTGGACAGGATAAAGTCATTTATCATTCATGTTTCCATAATCATACTTCTTGTCATGCCAGAGTTGAGAATGTCCACACGATACATGACTTGGTGACACCAGTAAGCGCTAACAAAACTTGTTTCCAAGTCATGTCAGGAAGAGAAGCAGTTTCTGCATTCTTCTCATCTTGTGTACATGTCGAAAATCTGACAATGGGTTTATATTGTATTGAGGGAAATGTTAAAACTCTCACAAAGAAGGAAGGAAGTATTAATATTACGTCAATAAGCTCAAGACGTCTGAAAATCCTTCCGATCCAGTTCAATTTGTCACAAGTCAATAAATTCCCTTGGGATTTGTGGACAAATGAAATAAAGAAAGACAAGGGTTTATTGAATCTGCTGACAAAACAATTAAAAGAAGCTGAAATTGTATTTAGACATGAACAAGGTAATCTAAATGATATTGAACATGAATGGACGAGTATGTCAGGCTCATCTTGGTGGAGAAATTTAGGAAAATCTGTAACCAGTTGGTCACAGTCTTCAGCGAAAATGGCAGCAGGAAATGTATTGTCTAATCCGATCGTTATTTTATTTATCATAGTTTTGCTGTGTATAATATATCAAATAATTATTATGTGTAAAATTAGGAGTATTTATAAGAATATAAAGGTAGAAATGAAAAAAGAAGGTGATATTTTAAGAGAGATGTTAAAACGAAAAAATATAACTCTCTGATCTAATTTTTGTTTTTACAATAGGTTTGAAAATTCAGATGACATTCAGGGCAGATGGTGATACAAGGTTTTCAGAATAAAGAATGAATGTGATACGAATGGTGAGAGAATGAGTTAGGATTGATTATGATATGTCTCAAATCATAATCAGGGGGGATTGTAAAATATCAGTATTTCTATAATAAAAAATATACAGAGTCTAGTCCAGCTAGCAGAGGCTCTGGTTAGAGTGTGACTGAGCTATTCTGGATTCCTTGGCTCACACAGCTGTCTCTCTTGTCAAATGTATAGGTCAAAATAGTCAAAGCTGTCAAAATGTGACTATTTAGAGATAATGAATGGTTCTAAAGATCTCAGACTTTAGGCTTAAATATCTCAGACTAAGGTAATGCATAAATAACTGTATACATATTGTTAAAATAACTACGGTTCACTTAATATGGAAGAACTTATGAACATAGTGGCAAGCCACCATATGTGGTTGTAGTTTATAGGTCAGAATAGTATATAAAGCCGGTCTAACTCTTGTTCAGGAGATCTCATATCCCTTGAGACTCTCGAACACCCGGACAACACAGCTGCTCAAGACTATATGTAAGAACAATGCTCGTTTTCTCTTCAAATAATTATTGCATGTCATGAACTTACTTTTCTTCATTTTTGTAATCACTTTTTGAATGAACAATTAAAAACAAGATTTATTTTATCCTCAACATTGCTTTTACTTTTTGATTCTCAACCGTGCAAGAAGATATATATATATATTTTTCTACAAACGTCACAGTTCTAGTGACTCAGCAGCAATCTCACTAGCGATCTCGCTTAGTGTGACAGGGCGTTTAGTTAAAGTTGGTATACATGCAGCATATAAACACATGTTCACTTTGGCCATAAAACACCCCCCCCCCCAAAAAAAAAAAAATAAACAAAAACCCTGCTATAGCTAAATAAGTAAAAAGCAAAATTACATTTAAATAACACAGGGTTCTTAGTAATCGTTTATTGATCAAGGATCACATGAAAGCCATCTCTCCCTCCGCCTATTTCCTCCACCGGAATATGTCGGCAGCATCATAGTGAGCTGAAACTGAGCTTCCCATACCGAGGAGATCACAGGAAGCATAGCACATCACCTAACAGTAACGATTGGAAGGGTGGGAAAGTAAACATTGCTTGCAAATTTATGTTACAATGAAATTACATTAGTGTATTCTGGTGGAGGAAAGAGGCGGAAGGAGATTGGGACAGGCGCAGAGAGCCTCACTGCGCAGGCGCCTGATTCCCAGCCCCACAGTGTGAATACATCATAACACACTGCGGGGCAGGATCTGGGGCCTCTGCTACACGCAGGCACGATATCCTTACATCACCTGATGGAAGTTCCCTGGCAGCACGCACAGCACATGCCCGAGAACTGATTGCAGAGCACAGGCGCAGGTGACGTCACGAGAAAGAGAGGAGGCGGTGCCCGGAGGACAGAGGGGGATCATGGACGGCTGCGAGGCGGTTGAGTCAGGGGGAGAAAACATACTTCCCTGACTCAATAGAGGTATGGCGGGAAATTTATATAACTCATTATTTCAGTGTTCCTAGGGATAACAAACATAAGAGCCATCTTCACAGAATGCAGCCTTAGTGCTGCTGAAGGTGGCAATTTTACTTTAATAGGCCCTGGGGGGTGACAGGTTCCCTTTAAAACCTTACCATGTGTCAAAGTCGACCTCAGTGTGTGAATAAAGGCAGACAAAAGGACCAAGTCCTGACCCAAGGACACCAGTCCGGGAGGACAAGGAGAGGACAAATCAGTCTTTGAAGCAAATTTTAAGATGTTTTGTCACCGATCAGCAGGAGAATTGGTCATCATTTCTTCCTCTGGCTGAGTTTGCCTTTAGCGATTTTTGATCAAAGGTTCTGCAAAGGTTGCAAGATAATTGTTTAATGGCTAAAATTGAAAAATATACCTTTTCTGTTCAAGAAAGGGGGTTGTGGAAAAACCACAGAAAAACGACCATAGATCCATAGGTAGAAAAACACAAAATACTTTATTCAAAATAACACAAATGTAGCAGGTACAAGACAATGACGAACAGAAATGGATGCAGAAACAGATTAACCACGCACTGTGGAAAAACCACGTGTGGAGCCAGCAACCCCAACCATAAATCCAAATACATATCCTGATAAATACCTATGGCTGAATCGAGTTTATACTGTCAAAAATTATATGCAAGTGTATATTAATTGTGTTGTACTACAAAGTCGATTAAGTGACTATCATGGCCATCAACTCTTGTTAGTTTTTTTAAATTTTCATATATATAATGCATATAAATACTTGTGATCACACTACCAGCCAATGTATTGCCCTGTATGGCTTAGGTATAGGATTAAGCCCGGGAAGGTAGAGGTTAAAGTGCTCAATTATCTCATGTTTACCTCAAGTGATCGGCTTTAAAATGCCCTATGTAGTTAAGATGTGACATTGAGCCCGCGATAGTAATGGTTAAAGTGCACGATGTTCTCATATTTACCTCTAGTGAGCGGCACCAAGGGGAGGGAGTGATGGGGACCAGCACGCCCCCTGACAAAGGACGAACATCCGAAACACCCGTCTGGGCACATGGGTCGCCCTCGCACACCCAGGGCAGCGGGGTATTCGGTACCGGGCCGGTGTCAAGGCGGGAATGTGTCACAGCAGCGGTGACCCGGTGCGTGGCCCTGGGCGCCCAATTTCAATGGCGATGTTGTTAATGGTGTTAAAGTTTATATGAATAGTTTGTGACGCCACCCGTGGTGTTTGGCAAGTAAGATGGTAAGCCAACGCTGCATACAGATCCGCTGGGACTGATGGTGTGGTGCAGCAGAGATGGTGTAGCTCCCCACAGGTGGAGCTGTAGTCTCAGGGCAGTGTAGGTGCAATGGATGAGGAGAGGCACAGAATGTATGGAGGCTGGTACCCAGGTGTAGTGGTGCTGGAATAACTGGAGGACACCAGAGTATGCGGTTCCAAAGCTTTACTCACTGTTTGCCGTTCACACCACTGCCTGCCTCCGTACTGTGTTCTCCAGGTCAGGGCTCCAGCCAACCTCCAGGCAGGATAGGTTTCTCCCCTCCACACTCCGCCAACATGTACCTTACTGAACGACTCCTCCAATGCGCCTTTAGGTGCGAAGCACTCCAGTACTTAGTTACCCTGGAATGCATCTCTCTAGGTGTTCCTAGTCTTTACTTGTATGACAGACAGCTGTAGCCTGCTTCGGGGACTCCTCACTGCGTCCCGGCTCTCTATTCAGATGCTGTTGTGTCCCAAGTCTATGATGGGAGCAAGGCGTTAGCAGCTCACTACTCCTCCGGTGTCTGTTGCCGGACATAAAGATCCAATCAACCTCGGGGACCGGGCCCCGGCCTTTGCACTCTCTGGACTGGAAGGGTTATCACTCTTTCTCAACCTGCTTCCCACCGTCCTTCTATTCTCCTTCGTTCCGATCTGTTCTATCTCTCTAATGGAAGGTTAGGTTATCAATCTTATCAGTCTCTTTCTCTCGTCTTTCTCGTGCCAGCAGCCCAGATCACTGGGACCTGCTGCAGCACGTCCCTCAGACACCCATCTTCTCTCTTCTCTCTCCTCTAACCAACTAACTTGAAATCCTACACCTTCCCTCTCTTTTATATCTAGCTCCACCCGCCTCCCCAGCACCTCTCGTGTTACGAAGCCAGGGACCACAAAAGGCACCCTATGACCTTTCCAGCATAAAGCATGGATGGGTCCCTGCTGAACTATCCTGTGTGTGGGGTGCAGGTGTTGGAATGCGGAAAGGAGTTCCTAGCCTACCTGGATGGTGGGGCACTACACCTTAGGAGAAGGTGCAGTACCTCTGTGGCGACTGAAGCCTTAGGGGCGCCACACACACGTGCTGGTCCCCATCACCCCCACCCCTTTGTGCCGCTCACTAGATTTAAATATGAGAACATCAAACCTCACTGAGCTCGAGCTGTTTGCCAAGGAAGAATGGGAAAGGATTTCAGTCTTTTGATGTGCAAAACTGATAGAGACATACCCGACGCGACTTGCAGCTGTAATCACAGCAAAAGATGGCGCAACAAAGTTGATTCTTCACTAAAAATTAATATTTGGTATCTTTATGTTTGAAGCATGATATGTGGGAAAAGGTTGAAAAGTTCCAGGGGGCCGAATACTTTCGCAAGGCACTGTATATAGGATAGGGGGGTACAATTTGTCTCTAGATTTTGGAGGGTTTTCTTCAAAAGCTTGGGGATTGATTTGTCCTTCTCTGCTTATCACACTGAAACTAAAAGTCAGACAGAGAGGACAAATAAAAGAAAAAAAAATGGCCAAAATGAACATGCGTTTATTTGCTGCATGTATATCAACTTTAACTAAGCTCACTTTTTGTGTTATTTTCTTTATATTTTTACATTCTGTGCAAGACGAGGTGTGGCCTCACCCTCTTGAGCTGTAAATCACATTTAAAGGGGTTGCCCACTACTTTAAATTAACCTCCCAATGTACCCCCTCGGGGCCCCTAATGAATTTTGTAAATACCTTATGTTGCCTATACTGCCTGTGAGCGGCGCTATCCGTGGCCACTCACAGGCAGCACGTGACCCCAGCACTGACGTCACGTCAAGTGAGGTGTGACTCAGCGCTGGGTCCCCGCGGTGGCTGGTGGGTTGTGGGCAGGGTTTTTTACCCCGGCAACACTGGACACACACAGTGTGTTCTAGACCTGGCATGACGCAGGTACCCGCAGCCCAGTCTTCCTCCTTACGCAGCAGTGATAGATGTGTTTATAAAGGCTGTCAGACATGACATAGGAATTCTAAAAGATAATGTTGAGACTGGTTACAGATGTCCTAATCATACTGAAGGTGAATCTAAGGCACTGAGCGAACTTGACCATGACGACATTATAATCAAACCCGCAAACAAAGCTGGGGCTGTTGTCATCATGGACAAGGAAAAATATATATAAAAAATTACCAGACAATGAAGTGATAGGGATGTCTATCAGAAACTGGACAGGGTCACCAAATTTCGGGTTATGAAAAGTATAAAGAATTGTTTACAGGAGGCACTAAAGTTGCAACTCATAGATCAAAATCTGTTTGATTACCTACTAGTGGAAAACCCTAGAACGCCAGTACTACAGTGGGTACGGAAAGTATTCAGACCCCTTAAAATTTTTCACTCTTTGTTTCATTGCAGCCATTTAGTAAATTCAAAAAAGTTCATTTTTTTCTCATTAATGTACACTCTGCAACCCATCTTGACTGAAAAAACACAAATGTAGAAATTTTTCCAAATTTATTAAAAAAAGAAAAACTGAAATATCACATGGTCATACGTTTTCAGACCCTTTGCTCAGTATTGAGTAGAAACACCTTTTTGAGCTAGTACAGCCATGAGTCTTCTTGGGAATGATGAAACAAGTTTTTCCCACCTAGATTTGGGGATCCTCTGCCATTCTTCCTAGCAGATCCTCTTCAGTTCTGTCAGGTTGGATGGTAAACATTGGTGGACAGCCATTTTCAGGTCTCCCCAGAGATGCTCAATTGGGTTTAGGTCAGGGCTCTGGCTGGGACAATCAAGAATGGTCAAAGAGTTAGGGGCTTTGAAGCAATGGAGAAATAGCAAAGGTCTTAAAATATATCGGTAGAAGGGAAGATATTAATCATTGAGATTTTGAATATAATTTTAAGACAAAATTACAATGGCGTCGTACTGCTATGAGGGCTAACATGGCACCGGCTTACGCAAACATAGTTATGAGTGCCTTGGAGGATGACTTCATCTATGTGTCCCACCACTTCCGGCATGTTTTGGGGCGGAGGAGATACAGTGGGGAAAAAAAAGTATTTAGTCAGCCACCAATCGTGCAAGTTCTCCCAGCTAAAAAGATGAGAGAGGTCTATAATTGATATCATAGGTAGACCACAACTATGAGAGTCAAAATGAGAAAATAAATCCAGAAAAAACATGCAATATTTCTGGCTCTCACTGTTAGAAACGGCAGAACGCACTAAATAAAAATAATAATAAAGTACGTTCGCCGCTCGGGGTCCACCGTGCAGTAGGTGATATAACTGCTGCTAAGTGGTGGCAGGAGCAATATGGCAGAAATACGTACAGGGTTAAACTTCACCCAGGTCCGCAGAGCAGTCTGAGTTAATTCACAGAGATGCCAAACAAGTACAAACACAAAAGACTGAGCCTGTTGAAGTCACAGTACTCAGATCTGGAGCGGGACCTGAGCACATGACTCCTGATCTCCAATGGGAGATCGTCCCATGAGCATGCTCAGTAGGAGGACAGAAGGACTTAGCCTCAGGAGAGATTTGCTGTAAGGCAATCTCCTCTGCAATCTCCTCTGCAGTAGATAGACAGCAGGAGACTGCAGAATGTGAGGGTCTGGATCCCTGCGGAGTAAACGCAGAAATCCAACGCCTAACACTCACAGACCTTTAACTTCTTCTTTAAGAAGCTGCTCTGTCCTGTAGTAATGGCACCTCTTTGAACTTGTTATCAGTATAAAAGACACCTGTCTACAACCTCAAACAGTCACACTCCAAACTCCATTATTTGTACATAACACCTCTGTCAGAGTACCCGTCAAAAATAAAGCCAGGAATTTTTTTCAGAAGCATAAAGCATTCAATATGAGAAAGGATGACGTTAAGGGACATGGATTTGGAGGTACCCGCCAAGGCCAAGGTAACAGGTCATAAGGAAATTGTATCTCATTCTAGCTTTCTGTCAAAATGTTGTCTACACGGTACACCACTGACAAACCCAGACAATTGCCAGGATGTTGTGGTTTGGATGGCAGACAAAGGCTCCAGTGTGTTGGCAAGCAGCACCACAAAGTCTTCCACAGGTCCAGACTCAGTAGCCAAGAGTCTCGGTCTCTGAATTTTCAACCTGATCCTCCTTCCTCCCGTCATCAAGAGTCCCAGGAGACATATGATCCCAATGTGGCCACTCTGGGGAACGGTTGATGTTCCCTTGTAATTTGTCAGGCCTCTCAACGTGCACCATTAAAGAGGGTCATGAGGAGATGGAGTTCAGTGATGCACAAACATGTTAGCACTCAAGAGTACTCGACATTTGAGCACTCAAGAGAAAGCCACATTGAGGAAGGTCAATTCATGTCTGAATAGGTAGAGGATAATCATGTTGCACAGTTGCCATCAGGTCAGAAGGAGGATCAGATTTGAGTGATTGGAAGATGACGTGGTCGATGATGAGGCCACTTATCCAACCTGGCATGGTGGCACGCCGAGCGAGCACTGCAGTGCAGACAGGGATTGGTCCGTAGCATAAAAACAGGCATGAAGAGGTAGTGGTTTGACCAGAGGGAGAACTCGGTCAACTGCTCCATAGAGCCTCCCACACTCGGCTTGATAACAGGCCAACGGTGCGTTGTTCCCCTGTATGGCAGTTTTTTCTGAAATTCCTTCACGCAAAACAGCTGTAATTTGAATCAGCTGCCAAACCAAGCTAAAAAGAGGCAAGAACACTGCCAACCTGAGCACCACCAGCATGCAAAAGCACACGGCAGTCAAGCACCCCAGTAGGTGGGCAGAATGCCTGGGTACAAAATCTGTGTCTGGGGGTCAAACCACTGCCCTTTTCCCTGTGTTACGGCCTTCCCAATCTGCTGTCCATGAAGCAGGTGATAATGCCTCCTGCCCATAACCTACAGTTGCACAGACACAACAGTCAGCAACTACGTCCAGTTTGTTGCCTCAATGCAGCATTCATTTGTCCCTGCCCCAGACGTTTAACAGAAAGAAGAAATATTGATCCCCCCACAAGCCAAAATGGTAAACACCCACATAGCCAGATTGGCAGACCTGGAAATGTTGCATTTTTGATTTGTGGGACCAGAGTCTTACTGCGACCTCATGGCGGTGGCAGCCCAACAGTAATCGATTACCATCCGACACTATTTTTCCCGGTGTGCCATCAATGCATTACATAAGCAGGTGTTACACAATATCAGCCGAGTGCTGACCAACGCAGTCACAGGGAAGGTGTACTTTAACACAGACACGTGGACAAGTTCTTGTGGACAGGGATGCTACATTTCCCTTATGGCAGACTGGCCGAATCTGGTGTAGTCTGGGACAGAGTCAGAGACTGGGACATTACATATCTTACCCACACCAACAATAGCGGTCCCATCTTCCATCAGGGTATTAGTCTCCTTGTATTACAGTTCCTGTCTCTCCTCATGTTCCTGTCTCTCCTCATCACAGAACTGTTCTTCAACTATATCAATAGAAAAAAAAATTAAAGTGTAGGCCCCTTAAAGAATGGTGAGGAAAGAATAGTTGTAGATGACTAGGAAACAGCTAATGTATTAAACACCTTCTTCTCCACGGTATTCATGGTGGAAAATAAAATGCTAGGTGAAATGCCGAGAGACAAAGAAAACCCTATATTAAGGGTCATCAATCTAACCCAAGAAGAGGTGGTAAAGCGACTAAATAAGTATAAAATAGATAAACCTCCGGGTCCGGGATGGCATACACCCACGAGTACTAAGAGAACTAAATAATGTAATAGACAAATCATTATTTCTTAAATTTAGGGACTCTATAGCGGCGGGGTCTGTTCCACAAGACTGACGCATAGCAAATGTGGTACCAATATACATAAAGAGCTCTGAAAGTGAACCTGGAAATCATAGGCCAGTAAAAATCATCATCTTTGACCAACTATTTTGTAACCTTTATGGGCACTTTTGCCTCAGCTACATGGTTTTAATTCGTGTGGTAGAACCAACCTCACACATTTAAAATATATTTATTGTAACGCCGGTGTGTTTGTACTTTGCTTCCCCGGCGTTACTCTGCATGTCTGCATTAACCCTTTGCTCCTCTCTTCCTAACTAGCAGGGATACTGTTGCCTGTTACCGTTTTGGATGCTGCTCAGGTCCCTGCCCCGCTGCGTAGCCGTACATGCGTGCGTGGCTCCGCTGCTTTGCAAGACCACCCGCTGGTGCGGTCCCTGGCTTCTGCTGTGGAAAGCTATCCGTGGGTTAATAGGTCCTCTACATTGTGTATGGCTTACCACGTTTGTTCAGGCTTGCAGCTCTTGCCAGGTGTCCTCTGCAATGCTGATTTGTTTGGCCTTGCTTAGGGTGCGCGCGGCCACACCTCCCCTGCTTTTATGAGGAATGGGTGTGTGCTACAATTGCTGCTCCTGCCTATCACTGTGAGGCAGCTGCTATATAAAGTTCCCTCCCCCTTTGGGGCGTGGCTAGAGCTTCGCATTGAGTTCCTGAACCTAGCGATGTGAGTATGTGTGTTCAGCTCCTGCTCTGATTGTGATCAGTTCTGGGGGAGCTGTTGCCTTTATCCCCATGTGAACTGTGTTTTGCCACTTGCCAGGAGGCAGAATATCCTGGTCCTTGTTCCTGTCCGCCTTCCCAGGAGGCAGAATATCCTGGCCCTTGTCCGCCGTCCCAGGAGGCAGAATATCCTGGTCCCTGTGTTTATGTGTGGAGTCTCGCCTTGCACCTGTGTCTTGTTTCCTGAATCCTGGATTTGTTCCTGCACTTGACCCTGTCTGAATAGTGTCTTGTTTCTTCTCCTGCTCTGGGGGCAGTAATACCCAGATCGCCCTTCCTGGAGGCTGCATATCCAGGCCCGTCTATGTTGTGTCTTGCTTCCCTGAATTCTGGACCGGCTCCTTTACCTGACCCTGTCTGATCTGTGTCCTCTGTGTGATGTTCCTGAGGTCCCTTTGTGTCTTGAACCCTGTGCCCAGTGACTGTGACTCTTTGCTACCTGACGTGCTGTGACTTAACCTGGGTTCATCTTAGAAGTAGGAGTCCGGTGTGTCCGCTGAGTTTCTGCCACTCTGTGCTCAGCTGGGGATTCGGTGCAATTCCCTGCCGGTTCCAGTCCAACCCAGCAGGGTTTGCACCAGACCGCTGGGGTTCCTTTCTAGGTCGCTGCCAGATGTCCGGAGCCTGATGACCACGGCCTGATGTCCGGTGTCTGACGACCCCTTCCAGATGTGCTGTGCCTGATGTCCTCTGCCAGATGTTTGGATCCTATGCTTCCCTGCCCGATGTCCGGAGCCTGCCGATCGCTGCCAGTGGTCCGGAACCTGATGACTGCGGCCTGATGTCCGGAGATGATGTCCGCAGCCTGATGTCTGGATCCTGTTGATCGCTGCCAGATGTCCGGAGTCCGATGCCAGTGTGCTGATGCTCTCTCTGAGATCTGAGTTCTGATGCCCTGCCTGTGTCCTGATGTCCGTGTTCCTGGTGTCCTGATGTCCGTGTTCCTGGTGTCCTGATGTCCGTGTTCCTGGTGTCCTGATGTCCGTGTTCCTGGTGTCCTGATGTCCGTGTTCCTGGTGTCCTGATGTCTGTGTTCCTGGTGTCCTGATGTCCGTGTTCCTGGTGTCCTGATGTCCGTGTTCCTGGTGTCCTGATGTCCGTGTTCCTGGTGTCCTGATGTCCGTGTTCCTGGTGTCCTGATGTCCGTGTTCCTGGTGTCCTGATGTCCGTGTTCCTGGTGTCCTGATGGCCGTGTTCCTGGTGGCCTGATGGCCGTGTTCCTGATGTTCCGCCAATTCCCTGAGGTCCACCCAGTGATGACGTCCTTCTGGGATCGGTGTTTGATGTTCTCCTGCTGAGCCTGTGCTACGCCTGAGGCCTGAGAGAGAGGCCGTCCTAGTATGCCCGTGCCAGGGGATCCTGGACTGCATCAACCCGTGATGACTCCTGCCATCGTCTGACGTCTGTCCTGGGTATGTGTCTGATGTTCTCCTGCTGAGCCAGTGCTATGCCTGAGGCCTGAGAGATAGGCCGTCCTGATATGCCCGTGCCAGATGACCCTGGACTGCATCAACCCGTGATGACACCTGCCATCGTCTGAAGTCAGTCTGAAGTCGGTGTCTGATGCTCTCCTGCTGAGCCTGTGCTACGCCTGAGGCCGAGGTCGCCCTGGTATGCCCGTGCCAGACAACCCTGGACTGCATCAACCCGTGATGTCCTCCTGCCTTTGTCTGTTATCCTGAAACGTGTACCCTTCCCTGATGTGCGGAACCGGGAGCCTTGCATAACTGTTTCCTTTCTGTACCATGTCTTGTTCAAGTAAACTTTGTCTATACCTGAAATTGTGCGGTGTCGTTCTGCCTCCTCGTCCACATGCTCAGCCGCCACAGAACCCCGGTCACTACTCTTCCCTAGTCTGGGTATGCCAGGGTCCCCCCTGTGGTCCAGTGGGTCCACATTCCGTTCCCACCTGGGATGCTCGCCCCACGTCGACGTGGTCGGTCGACGTGGAGGCGCCGCCTCGGCAGCGAATGTGGTCGCTAGTGGTGACATTTATGACTATTAGGTTTAGTGACTGTTTCCTGTTTGAGGTTTACTTTCTGCAGCAGCACATAAGTCTCATAGCAGTGGAATGGTAAAAATAATGATCAGAAAACCACAACAGAAAAGGTGGCTATTTTTATAGCCCATAAATGTATTTCATGCTTCGACCTGGAAATTTTGTAAAAATGTATCCTATCTCAAAAATTGCAAACAATCTCTTAAACTGCATTTTGAGAAATAATACATCAGTGTGCTAAATATCCCCATGTATATGAGTGTAGTACGGACTTCAGCTAAACATGAACAAAAAAGGAAGAGAAAAGTCCACTACTAAAAGAATATAAAATGAGGAGGACAGTCAGTGATCACTACCCAGATGTGATACTGACCAGGTGCTAACCCAAAAATACCTGTAGAAGCAAAGGGCAAAGTCAAAAAGAGCTAATCAATAACTACTAAACCCCTGCTGAGAGAGCAGTAACAGTGACTCAAATGGTATCAAGTACATACAACTACAAGTAGTTGCATCATACCCTTCTATAATAATAAATGCCCTAACCAGCTTCCGGTTGTAACAACTTCCGTCCAGTTGTAACCGGTGACGTCACCACACACACACACACGCACATGTTAACCCTCAACACACCACACCGCCTCAACACACACTCCTCTCACCTTTCACCTCCACTCATGTCCACTCACTCTTTCACTCCACATACGTTCCTTTCTCTCACTCCGTTTCTCATACTCACACCGTCATCGTCGCTGCCCCGACATCTTCCTCCGCCGCCGCGATCCAGGATCCAGACGTTCTCCAGGCCGCCGACATGTTCTTGCGGGACGCCATCTTGGATGTCGTGAAATCCCGCGAGATTCAAGATGGCGTCGCCGCAACAATATGTCGCTGGCGTGGACGACATCGGGATCCAAAAAGATGGCGTTGGCAAAATCTCGCGAGATTACGCCGACGCCATTTTGGATCCCGATGTCGCCCATGCCAGCAACATGTTGTTGCGGCGATGCCATCTTGAATATCGCGGGACTTCACGACATCCAAGATGGCGTCCCGCAAGAACATGTCGGCGGCCTGGAGAACGTCTGGATCCTGGATCGCGGCGGCGGAGGAAGATGTCGGGGCAGCGACGATGACGGTGTGAGTATGAGAAACGGAGTGAGAGAAAGGAACGTATGTGGAGTGAAAGAGTGAGTGGACATGAGTGGAGGTGAAAGGTGAGAGGAGTGTGTGTTGAGGCGGTGTGGTGTGTTGAGGGTTAACATGGCATGAGGTGTTAACGACGTCGGCGAATCGCCATCTTGCATTCGTGAAATTGCGTCATTTACCTCACGCCGACTTGCTGTGCGGACACTTGGCATTGCCTGTACCACCATAACTACTGCTGCCTTGGTCCTATGCCTGTTTACTGCCGGTGTCTAATTACTGGACCAATTTGCCTGTACCGCCATAACTATTGCTGCCTTGCTATTCTGCCGGTGTCTAATTACAGGGCTAATTTGCCAATACCGCCATAACTACTGCTGCATTGCTCCTCTGCCGGTGTCTAATTACAGGGCCAAATTGCCAATACCGCCATAACTACTGCTGCCTTGCTCCTCTGCCGGTGTCTAATTACAGGGCCAATTTGCCAATACCGCCATAACTACTGCTGCCTTGCTCCTCTGCCGGTGTCTAATTACAGGGCTAATTTGCCAATACCGCCATAACTACTGCTGCCTTGCTCCTCTGCCGGTGTCTAATTACAGGGCCAATTTGCCTCTACCGCCATAACTACTGCTGCCTTTGTCCTCTGCCGGTGTGTAATTACAGGGCTAATTTGCCTCTACCGCCATAACTACTGCTGCCTTTGTCCTCTGCCAGTGTCTAATTACAGGGCCAATCTGCCTCTACCGCCATAACTACTGCTGCCTTTGTCCTCTGCCGGTGTGTAATTACAGGGCTAATTTGCCTCTACCGCCATAACTACTGCTGCCTTTGTCCTCTGCCAGTGTCTAATTACAGGGCCAATTTGCCTCTACTGCCATAACTACTGCTGCCTTTGTCCTCTGCCAGTGTCTAATTACAGGGCCAATTTGCCTATACTGCCATAACTACTGCTGCCTTTGTCCTCTGCCAGTGTCTAATTACAGGGCCAATTTGCCTCTACCGCCATAACTACTGCTGCCTTGCTCCTCTGCCGGTGTCTAATTACAGGGCTAATTTGCCTCTACCGCCATAACTACTGCTGCCTTGCTCCTCTGCCGGTGTCTAATTACAGGGCTAATTTGCCTCTACCGCCATAACTACTGCATTGCTCCTCTGCCGGTGTCTAATTACAGGGCCAATTTGCCTATACCGCCATAACTACTGCTGCCTTGCTCCTCTGCCGGTGTCTAATTACAGGGCTAATTTGCCTCTACCGCCATAACTACTGCTGCCTTGCTCCTCTGCCGGTGTCTAATTACAGGGCTAATTTGCCTCTACCGCCATAACTACTGCTGCCTTGCTCCTCTGCCGGTGTCTAATTACAGGGCTAATTTGCCTCTACCGCCATAACTACTGCATTGCTCCTCTGCCGGTGTCTAATTACAGGGCCAATTTGCCTATACCGCCATAACTACTGCTGCCTTGCTCCTCTGCCGGTGTCTAATTACAGGGCTAATTTGCCTCTACCGCCATAACTACTGCTGCCTTGCTCCTCTGCCGGTGTCTAATTACAGGGCTAATTTGCCTCTACCGCCATAACTACTGCTGCCTTGCTCCTCTGCCGGTGTCTAATTACAGGGCTAATTTGCCTCTACCGCCATAACTACTGCTGCCTTGCTCCTCTGCCGGTGTCTAATTACAGGGCCAATTTGCCTCTACCGTCATAACTACTGCTGCCTTGCTCCTCTGCCGGTGTCTAATTACAGGGCCAATTTGCCTCTACCGCCATAACTACTGCTGCCTTGCTCCTCTGCCGGTGTCTAATTACAGGGCCAATTTGCCTATACCGCCATAACTACTGCTGCCTTGCTCCTCTGCCGGTGTCTAATTACAGGGCTAATTTGCCTCTACCGCCATAACTACTGCTGCCTTGCTCCTCTGCCGGTGTCTAATTACAGGGCCAATTTGCCTCTACCGCCATAACTACTGCTGCCTTGCTCCTCTGCCGGTGTCTAATTACAGGATCAATTTGCCTCTACCGCCATAACTACTGCTGCATTGCTCCTCTGCCGGTGTCTAATTTACAGGGCCAATTTGCCTCTACCGCCATAACTACTGCTGCCTTGCTCCTCTGCCGGTGTCTAATTACAGGATCAATTTGCCTCTACCGCCATAACTACTGCTGCCTTGCTCCTCTGCCGGTGTCTAATTACAGGGCCAATTTGCCTCTACCGCCATAACTACTGCTGCCTTGCTCCTCTGCCGGTGTCTAATTACAGGGCCAATTTGCCTCTACTGCCATAACTACTGCTGCCTTTGTCCTCTGCCAGTGTCTAATTACAGGGCCAATTTGCCTATACTGCCATAACTACTGCTGCCTTTGTCCTCTGCCAGTGTCTAATTACAGGGCCAATTTGCCTCTACCGCCATAACTACTGCTGCCTTGCTCCTCTGCCGGTGTCTAATTACAGGGCTAATTTGCCTCTACCGCCATAACTACTGCTGCCTTGCTCCTCTGCCGGTGTCTAATTACAGGGCTAATTTGCCTCTACCGCCATAACTACTGCATTGCTCCTCTGCCGGTGTCTAATTACAGGGCCAATTTGCCTATACCGCCATAACTACTGCTGCCTTGCTCCTCTGCCGGTGTCTAATTACAGGGCTAATTTGCCTCTACCGCCATAACTACTGCTGCCTTGCTCCTCTGCCGGTGTCTAATTACAGGGCTAATTTGCCTCTACCGCCATAACTACTGCTGCCTTGCTCCTCTGCCGGTGTCTAATTACAGGGCTAATTTGCCTCTACCGCCATAACTACTGCATTGCTCCTCTGCCGGTGTCTAATTACAGGGCCAATTTGCCTATACCGCCATAACTACTGCTGCCTTGCTCCTCTGCCGGTGTCTAATTACAGGGCTAATTTGCCTCTACCGCCATAACTACTGCTGCCTTGCTCCTCTGCCGGTGTCTAATTACAGGGCTAATTTGCCTCTACCGCCATAACTACTGCATTGCTCCTCTGCCGGTGTCTAATTACAGGGCCAATTTGCCTATACCGCCATAACTACTGCTGCCTTGCTCCTCTGCCGGTGTCTAATTACAGGGCTAATTTGCCTCTACCGCCATAACTACTGCTGCCTTGCTCCTCTGCCGGTGTCTAATTACAGGGCCAATTTGCCTCTACCGTCATAACTACTGCTGCCTTGCTCCTCTGCCGGTGTCTAATTACAGGGCCAATTTGCCTCTACCGCCATAACTACTGCTGCCTTGCTCCTCTGCCGGTGTCTAATTACAGGGCCAATTTGCCTATACCGCCATAACTACTGCTGCCTTGCTCCTCTGCCGGTGTCTAATTACAGGGCTAATTTGCCTCTACCGCCATAACTACTGCTGCCTTGCTCCTCTGCCGGTGTCTAATTACAGGGCCAATTTGCCTCTACCGCCATAACTACTGCTGCCTTGCTCCTCTGCCGGTGTCTAATTACAGGATCAATTTGCCTCTACCGCCATAACTACTGCTGCATTGCTCCTCTGCCGGTGTCTAATTTACAGGGCCAATTTGCCTCTACCGCCATAACTACTGCTGCCTTGCTCCTCTGCCGGTGTCTAATTACAGGATCAATTTGCCTCTACCGCCATAACTACTGCTGCCTTGCTCCTCTGCCGGTGTCTAATTACAGGGCCAATTTGCCTCTACCGCCATAACTACTGCTGCCTTGCTCCTCTGCCGGTGTCTAATTACAGGATCAATTTGCCTCTACCGCAATAACTACTGCTGCATTGCTCCTCTGCTGGTGTCTAATTACAGGGCCAATTTGCCAATACCGCCATAACTACTGCTGCCTTGCTCCTCTGCCGGTGTCTAATTACAGGGCCAATTTGCCTCTACCACCATAACTACTGCTGCCTTGCTCCTCTGCCGGTGTCTAATTACAGGGCCAATTTGCCTCTACCGCCATAACTACTGCTGCCTTGCTCCTCTGCCGGTGTCTAATTACAGGATCAATTTGCCTCTACCGCCATAACTACTGCTGCATTGCTCCTCTGCTGGTGTCTAATTACAGGGCCAATTTGCCAATACCGCCATAACTACTGCTGCCTTGCTCCTCTGCCAGTGTCTAATTACAGGGCCAATTTGCCTCTACTGCCATAACTACTGCTGCCTTTGTCCTCTGCCAGTGTCTAATTACAGGGCCAATTTGCCTATACTGCCATAACTACTGCTGCCTTTGTCCTCTGCCAGTGTCTAATTACAGGGCCAATTTGCCTCTACCGCCATAACTACTGCTGCCTTGCTCCTCTGCCGGTGTCTAATTACAGGGCTAATTTGCCTCTACCGCCATAACTACTGCTGCCTTGCTCCTCTGCCGGTGTCTAATTACAGGGCTAATTTGCCTCTACCGCCATAACTACTGCATTGCTCCTCTGCCGGTGTCTAATTACAGGGCCAATTTGCCTATACCGCCATAACTACTGCTGCCTTGCTCCTCTGCCGGTGTCTAATTACAGGGCTAATTTGCCTCTACCGCCATAACTACTGCTGCCTTGCTCCTCTGCCGGTGTCTAATTACAGGGCTAATTTGCCTCTACCGCCATAACTACTGCTGCCTTGCTCCTCTGCCGGTGTCTAATTACAGGGCTAATTTGCCTCTACCGCCATAACTACTGCATTGCTCCTCTGCCGGTGTCTAATTACAGGGCCAATTTGCCTATACCGCCATAACTACTGCTGCCTTGCTCCTCTGCCGGTGTCTAATTACAGGGCTAATTTGCCTCTACCGCCATAACTACTGCTGCCTTGCTCCTCTGCCGGTGTCTAATTACAGGGCTAATTTGCCTCTACCGCCATAACTACTGCTGCCTTGCTCCTCTGCCGGTGTCTAATTACAGGGCTAATTTGCCTCTACCGCCATAACTACTGCTGCCTTGCTCCTCTGCCGGTGTCTAATTACAGGGCCAATTTGCCTCTACCGTCATAACTACTGCTGCCTTGCTCCTCTGCCGGTGTCTAATTACAGGGCCAATTTGCCTCTACCGCCATAACTACTGCTGCCTTGCTCCTCTGCCGGTGTCTAATTACAGGGCCAATTTGCCTATACCGCCATAACTACTGCTGCCTTGCTCCTCTGCCGGTGTCTAATTACAGGGCTAATTTGCCTCTACCGCCATAACTACTGCTGCCTTGCTCCTCTGCCGGTGTCTAATTACAGGGCCAATTTGCCTCTACCGCCATAACTACTGCTGCCTTGCTCCTCTGCCGGTGTCTAATTACAGGATCAATTTGCCTCTACCGCCATAACTACTGCTGCATTGCTCCTCTGCCGGTGTCTAATTTACAGGGCCAATTTGCCTCTACCGCCATAACTACTGCTGCCTTGCTCCTCTGCCGGTGTCTAATTACAGGATCAATTTGCCTCTACCGCCATAACTACTGCTGCCTTGCTCCTCTGCCGGTGTCTAATTACAGGGCCAATTTGCCTCTACCGCCATAACTACTGCTGCCTTGCTCCTCTGCCGGTGTCTAATTACAGGGCCAATTTGCCTCTACTGCCATAACTACTGCTGCCTTTGTCCTCTGCCAGTGTCTAATTACAGGGCCAATTTGCCTATACTGCCATAACTACTGCTGCCTTTGTCCTCTGCCAGTGTCTAATTACAGGGCCAATTTGCCTCTACCGCCATAACTACTGCTGCCTTGCTCCTCTGCCGGTGTCTAATTACAGGGCTAATTTGCCTCTACCGCCATAACTACTGCTGCCTTGCTCCTCTGCCGGTGTCTAATTACAGGGCTAATTTGCCTCTACCGCCATAACTACTGCATTGCTCCTCTGCCGGTGTCTAATTACAGGGCCAATTTGCCTATACCGCCATAACTACTGCTGCCTTGCTCCTCTGCCGGTGTCTAATTACAGGGCTAATTTGCCTCTACCGCCATAACTACTGCTGCCTTGCTCCTCTGCCGGTGTCTAATTACAGGGCTAATTTGCCTCTACCGCCATAACTACTGCTGCCTTGCTCCTCTGCCGGTGTCTAATTACAGGGCTAATTTGCCTCTACCGCCATAACTACTGCATTGCTCCTCTGCCGGTGTCTAATTACAGGGCCAATTTGCCTATACCGCCATAACTACTGCTGCCTTGCTCCTCTGCCGGTGTCTAATTACAGGGCTAATTTGCCTCTACCGCCATAACTACTGCTGCCTTGCTCCTCTGCCGGTGTCTAATTACAGGGCTAATTTGCCTCTACCGCCATAACTACTGCATTGCTCCTCTGCCGGTGTCTAATTACAGGGCCAATTTGCCTATACCGCCATAACTACTGCTGCCTTGCTCCTCTGCCGGTGTCTAATTACAGGGCTAATTTGCCTCTACCGCCATAACTACTGCTGCCTTGCTCCTCTGCCGGTGTCTAATTACAGGGCCAATTTGCCTCTACCGTCATAACTACTGCTGCCTTGCTCCTCTGCCGGTGTCTAATTACAGGGCCAATTTGCCTCTACCGCCATAACTACTGCTGCCTTGCTCCTCTGCCGGTGTCTAATTACAGGGCCAATTTGCCTATACCGCCATAACTACTGCTGCCTTGCTCCTCTGCCGGTGTCTAATTACAGGGCTAATTTGCCTCTACCGCCATAACTACTGCTGCCTTGCTCCTCTGCCGGTGTCTAATTACAGGGCCAATTTGCCTCTACCGCCATAACTACTGCTGCCTTGCTCCTCTGCCGGTGTCTAATTACAGGATCAATTTGCCTCTACCGCCATAACTACTGCTGCATTGCTCCTCTGCCGGTGTCTAATTTACAGGGCCAATTTGCCTCTACCGCCATAACTACTGCTGCCTTGCTCCTCTGCCGGTGTCTAATTACAGGATCAATTTGCCTCTACCGCCATAACTACTGCTGCCTTGCTCCTCTGCCGGTGTCTAATTACAGGGCCAATTTGCCTCTACCGCCATAACTACTGCTGCCTTGCTCCTCTGCCGGTGTCTAATTACAGGATCAATTTGCCTCTACCGCAATAACTACTGCTGCATTGCTCCTCTGCTGGTGTCTAATTACAGGGCCAATTTGCCAATACCGCCATAACTACTGCTGCCTTGCTCCTCTGCCGGTGTCTAATTACAGGGCCAATTTGCCTCTACCACCATAACTACTGCTGCCTTGCTCCTCTGCCGGTGTCTAATTACAGGGCCAATTTGCCTCTACCGCCATAACTACTGCTGCCTTGCTCCTCTGCCGGTGTCTAATTACAGGATCAATTTGCCTCTACCGCCATAACTACTGCTGCATTGCTCCTCTGCTGGTGTCTAATTACAGGGCCAATTTGCCAATACCGCCATAACTACTGCTGCCTTGCTCCTCTGCCGGTGTCTAATTACAGGGCCAATTTGCCAATACCGCCATAACTACTGCTGCCTTGCTCCTCTGCCGGTGTCTAATTACAGGATCAATTTGCCTCTACCGCCATAACTACTGCTGCATTGCTCCTCTGCTGGTGTCTAATTACAGGGCCAATTTGCCAATACCGCCATAACTACTGCTGCCTTGCTCCTCTGCCTGTGTCTAATTACAGGGCCAATTTGCCTCTACCGCCATAAGTACTGCTGCCTTGCTCCTCTGACTGTTCACTGTCTGTGTCTAATTACAGGGCCAATTTGCCTCTACCGCCATAACTACTGCTGCCTTGCTCCTCTGCCGGTGTCTAACTACAGGGCCAATTTGCCACTACCACTTCATAACTACTGCTGGGCAATTACAGGGTCAATTAGTATCTGTTTACTCTACAATACTCCAGGATGCCTTCTTCACTGCCAGATAACTGCCAAATAGACTCCTTTACCTGTGCCAACATGAGTCATAACAAAAAGTATGCCAATGCCAGTGAAAGGAAAGCAGCTTTAGCACTACGACAAAAACAACGCCGTGCTAATGAGACTCCTGAGGAAAAACACCATCGCCTTGAGAAGATTAAGGCTTATAAACGCCGTCGCCTCACACACGAATCCCCTAACTCTAAATCCATAAGATTGGCTGAAGAAGCCTCTGCACGCCGTCACCGCCGACAACAGACGGCCTCTTCCTCATCATTATTATTAGACTCACAACAGGATGCTTCCACATCAGCATGTGGAACAATTTACTGCTACACTTCATCCCATATGCCGTTCACTGACATAACTAATCAGCAATCTGTTTCTGCCTTATCAATACCACCATTCAATACCGATGCACAGTATGCCAATGCCAGTGAAAGGAAAGCAGCTTTAGCACTACGACAAAAACAACGCCGTGCTAATGAGACTCCTGAGGAAAAACAGCATCGACTTGACAAGATTAAGGCTTATAAACGCCGTTGTCTCACACACGAATCCCCTAACTCTAAATCTATTACATTGGCTGAAGAAGCCTCTACACGCCATCACCGCCAACAACAGACGGCTTCTTCCTCATCATTGTTAGTAGACTCACAACAGGATGCTTCCACATCAGCATGTGGAACAAGTTACTACCACACTTCATCCTATATGCCGTTCACTGACATAACTAATCAGCAATCTGTTTCTGCCCTATCAATACCACCATTAGTCAATACCAACGCACAGTTTCTTCACATACAAGCTGCAGTTAGCCCGCAGAAAGTGCAACCAAGACAAATATACGTTGGTCTCAAAACTAGGCGCACCCCATCGGTTGGACATGCACTTCTACTACAACCTCACATTTTCACTAATGATGAAAATAGTATTACCGAACACAGCTGTGGTGACATGACCCATGTATGTGAGCATTGCGAAGCTTTGCATTTTGTAGCAGAGATACCTTCTGATAACAACTTTACGCTCTGCTGTCAGAAGGGTAAAGTCCATGTACCCATACTACAATATCCTGATGTCTTTACACGTTTGCTGAAAGGGCAAAGTGAATTTAGCAAAAATTTCATGGATAATATTCGAAGTATTAACAGTTCCTTTGCTTTTGCCTCCATGGGTGCAAATATTTCACCACCTCCTGGATATGGCCCATGCTGTTTCCGCATACATGGCCAGATCTATCATAGAACTGGAACACTACATCCCTCAGATGACCAGCAACGCGCATTTGCCCAACTTTACATTCTCGATACCACTACCGCAAACGAACAACGCTTACGATGTAAAGAAAATCAAAAATGTACAAAACGGAACTGTCATGCCAAACATCACTATGGCTATTAAACAAGATCGTACTCAAGACCCTCGATGCTACAATAATCCCACTGTCAGTGAAGTAGCAGTCGTGTTTCAAAATGACAATGGTGAGCCACTAATGTCCACTCGCAGGATTTCAGAATACTCAAGATGGCATGGCCGCAAGAACATGTCGCCGGCGTGGACAATGTCGGGATCCAGGATGGCGCCGGCGGAAGAAGATGTCGGGGATCGTGGAGCAGCGACGATGACGGTGTGAGTATGAGAGACGGAGTGAGAGAAAGGGTCGTATGTGGAGTGAAAGATTGAATGGACGTGAGTGGAGATGGTGAAAGGTGAGAGGAGTGTGTGTTGAGGCGGTGTGGTGTGTTGAGGAGGTGTGTGTATTGAGGGTTAACATGGCAAGAGGTGTGTCACTATCCTCTCGATGCGATAGCATCGGGCCTTAATCTACTATAATAAATGCGCTAAGCAGCTTCCGGGTTGTAACAACTTCCGTCCAGTTGTAACTGGTGACGTCACAGCACACCTCTTGCCATGTTAACCCTCAACACACCACTCCTCAACACACACTCCTCTCACCTTTCACTATCTCCACTAATGTCCACTCGCAGGATTTCAGAATACTCAAGATGGCATGGCCGCAAGAACATGTCGCCGGCGTGGACAACGTCGGGATCCAGGATGGCGCCGGCGGAAGAAGATGTCGGGGATCATGGAGCAGCGACGATGACAGTGTGAGTATGAGAGACGGAGTGAGAGAAAGGGTCGTATGTGGAGTGAAAGAGTGAGTGGATGTGAGTGGAGATGGTGAAAGGTGAGAGGAGTGTGTGTTGAGGAGGTGTGTGTGTATTGAGAGTTAACATGGCAAGAGGTGTGTCACTATCCTCTCGATGCGATAGCATCGGGCCTTAATCTAGTATAAAATAGTCTTGTTCTCACATGTGTCTTTTTGTATTACTGTAATAAAGTTGTACTTTTAAGTGGTGGACTTTTCTCCTCCTTTTTTGTCTATCTCAAAAACTCCCCAATAATTATTAATAGGGAGATCAACTCTACAACTGTAAAAGATGTTCCTCTTCAAGTCAAAGAAGATCACAACTATAATCCAATTTAATGGCATCACCAAGGAATCCAAAACACCTGGTCACATGACCAAGTAAAAGACGACCAACTCTGAGGATCTGTGAAAAATTCATTGTGCTCATACACTAATAAAATTGTTATAAAGAGATAAAATGCAATTAAACATGATGGTAAATGTCACTTCCAATGATCTAGCTGCATAGGCATCAGCTTATTCCTTAACATGATGCTACTACAAAGGACAAAAATTTGGCAGTTGTCAGCTTATCAACCGCAGATCAGCGGGCATCTGACAATCCCCCACATTTTGTTACAAGCACCAAGCTTGCAGATTAGAGCTGCAATGCACAGCTCCATACAATGTGTAGTTGCCGCTGTCAAGTAGTGCAGAATAAATTGTGTTCTTTTGACATCAAAGTGTGAATCCTTCTGAGTAGAGATGAGCGACTTTGCCTTTTTTAGGGTTGAGTCGGGTTTCATGAAACCCGACTTTCGCAAAAGTCGGGTCGAACGAAATCTGCCGATTTTTGTGAAAAGTCGAATGCCGACTGAAACACGAAACCCAATGTAAGTCAATGGGGAAGAAACGTCGACAGTGAGTGGAGGACAGGAAACACACCTAAAGTGCCCATTTTAATGCCAAAAGCATCAATTCTAATAACTTAAGCTTGTCAACCTTAATTTACTTTATAATAATAGTTAGGCATTGAAAACTGGGGATTATTTAGCTAAAGTTGTGGGGGCGTAGGGCTGGCTCCAGATTTTCGTGGGCCCAGGGCCAAAGAGTGTCACTGGTCTCCTTTAACACGTGACACAATTCATGATCCTTTGACACGGCAGAGAAATAGCGGTACAGTACAAAGAAAAATACTTCAATTCTTACATCACATGACTGATATCCATTTTAAATTCTCCAATAGCTCCAAAAACAGACAGTATATGCCTCCATACAGTATTATGGCCACCGCATAGTGCGCCATACAGAATAATGAGGCCCATATATTTCTCCATACAGAATCATTGGTCCCATATAATGTTCGATACAGTATATGATGAGCTCCACATAATGCTACAGTATATGTTGATCCCCATGGATGAAGCTCTACTGTCTTATGGGCCCAAATAATGCTCCATATAATATATAATGGGCCCATTTCTAATGCTCCAGTGTATAATGGGCCGTGTAAATGCAGCTCCAGTGACTGATGTCCACCTTTGGAATGCTCCAGTGTATGGTGGGCCCAGATATCATTCTCCAGAGTATCGTGCTCGCCAAAAATTGCTCCCAACCTTTAAAAAAATTAAATAAGTCTCCTCTCTAGGGAATCCCTGTACTAGTCTAGACTCCTCGTCATCCCCATCTTCCCTCTCTCTGCACTTGTACTGTTTAGGCAGAGGGCATACAGACGTGATGTCATCGCGCTCTTTGACCAGAATGTCACTGTCAGGAAACGCGGAAGATGTCAACTCGGAGGAGCAAGGAGAGGTAAGTATTTCAACTTTGTAAGTGCTGCAATCCTTACCAAGCAGGAGGGGCCCACTCGTTGGTGACGGCACTGACACAGGGCCCCTCATAGTACGGTGGTGTGTCTGACGGCGTGTGTCTGAGAGCGGGTGGGCCCTGTGTCTGACGGCGGGTGGGCCCTGTGTCTGACGGCGGGTGGGCCATGTGTCTGACGGCGGGTGGTGGGCCCTGTGTCTTACGGCGGGTGGGCCCTCCCCCTCCCCCTCCCACCGGCACAGATACTTTTGCGTACTATGAGGGGCCCTGTGCCAGTGCCGTTGCCCATGAGTATGCCCCCCCACCTGCTCAAGGAACCTGCACTTTCATCTGCACCTTCCTCTTTGTCAACGTGTAAGGTGGTATAGTAAGTGGGAAGGGGAACCTGAGTTTCATCAGGGTCAGATTCTGGCTGTGTAGAGTGCGAGGGGAATGTAGTGGTCTGGGTCAATGTTCCAGCAGAATCATCTAGCATTGGCTGGGCATCTGTGCACTTGTGGCGCCCCCAAGGAGTACGTTCGCCACAGTGGCATTACCTTCCTCCTAGGGAGTGTGATGTCATGCTTGTGAGCAACGAAGGATCTCTCTAGCAGGTAAACCAATCGGGCGGCGTTATTCCCACCAGTCATGACCCTCCAGACAGCATCCATGAAGACAAAGTGTTTGGTTTCCGGGGCCAGTATAGTTGCAAAGCTGAACCTTAAAGGAATGTCCAGAAGGGCACCACCAGGAGTGGAGCCTGTGGCTTAATTGGACTCAACACAGGCAACCTCAACCATCCAGCCACAGAAAAGATGCACACATTGCAAGCTTAATTCCGCTAACGAACGAGACTCCGTCATGCCCCCGCAGTCCGCGTCTAGCTTGCTAGAGGGACACGCGAGGCTCTGGCACGCGAGATCGGCCAATAACAGGTCTGTCATGCCCTTACATGTCCGTGGCTGCATGAGCGCTACACTGAAAGGACCAGCGTGTGTGTAGCTTACAGGTGCAGATAACCCGCTGAACACCGTTAGTGATGGGGATCTGGGATTCCAATTCTTCCCCGCAAACGAGGATTTCCCAGTAAGTGCAGGTCAACCGGAATTCCAGAAAAAAGGAAAAAATTAAATGTCCAAACCACAGCTGCTGTAGCTTGCTTAACAGCTGGGCTCTTCTGCTGAGTAGCACACAGTTCTTACCTAACCAGGCGGCATAGCTTGGTTCATGGGTGGCCAACTCTGCTGAGTAGCATACACAGTTACTAGGCTCAAAGTATTAAGCGGTGTAAATGCAGTCAAAAACTGGTTCTTTAATAAACAGGCGGCATAGCTTGGTTCATGGGTGGCCAACTCTCCTGAGTAGCATACACAGTTACTAGGTCCAAAGTATTAAGTGGTGTAAATGCAGTCAAAAACTGGTTCTTTAATAAACAGGCGGCATAGCTTGGTTCATGGGTGGCCAACTCTCCTGAGTAGCATACACAGTTACTAGGTCCAAAGTATTAAGTGGTGTAAATGCAGTCAAAAACTGGTTCTTTAATAAACAGGCGGCATAGCTCGGTTCATGGGTGGGCTCCTCTGCTGAGTAGCAGACACAGTTAGTAGGCCCAAAAGGATTTTCATGACAATATGCGCTAAAAAATTATTAGAAGCACACACGGTGTAGCTCCTTCACAGGTGTACAGGCTACCAGACACCGCTACTATGCCCACAGGTGTACAGGCTACCAGACACCGCTACTATGCCGTGAAACTGTCTATTATCTTTGAAAACCATTATTAATGTGAAAATAAAGTTACACTTTTGTTTAACGAAACTTTCTCGAATGGAAGCTCAAACATCCGAACTTTAATCAAAGTGTTGTAGTTCGATGAACGGATCTAACACCGCCCAAAACAGCTAGAATTTGAACTTGGCTAACAGTTCCACTCAAACACCACTTATCTGTAATCAGGAGGCAGACTCAGATGGTCTCAGGCACAGTATTTATTCGACAAGATTGCAGAAAGTTGAGAAAGGGTACAGTATCACCGGATTAAAGGTATATATAGCATAGTTTACACATTAAAAATCTATGTCTATAGATCAGGAGGCAGACTTCTGTAAATATCCTGATTGGCAGCTAAGGCCTCTTTCACACATCAGGTTTTCGCCGTCAGGCGCGATCCAGCGCTTTTGACAGAAACCGGATCCGGCAAAATGCAATGCCGGATCCGGTTTCCCCCCCATTGACTTGCATTTGCGCCGGATCGCGCCGGATGGCCATGCGTTTCATTCGGTTTTCGCCGGATCCGGCAATGTGTCGCAATGTGTCGCGATCCGGCGTCTGGAAAAAACGTCTACTGTAACGTTTTTTGTCTCCGGCGAAAAAGCCGGACACGCCGCATCCGGCGCGTCCGGCTTTTTCACACAATGAAAGCCTATGAGCGCCGCAATGCGCCGGATCCAGCGAAAGCCTGATCCGGCAGCCGGATCCGGTTTTTTGGTCTGAGCATGCTCAGTAGCTCTGCCCACAAGACATATATAAAAGCAAGACAGTGGGACCCACAGCCACACCCAACATGCCACCCAAGACAGCAACCAGGCGCAGGAGAAGGCAGGAGACATCTGCAGCAGCACCATCAGCACCACCCCAATTGGAGCAGCATGCTGAACAACGGGAGGGGAGTCCAGCAGCAGATGAGAGACGGTAATTATCAAATCACCCATTCCTCCAAACTAGGGCTATTGAATATCAAGATATTCATTGGCCCTTTGTTTCTCTTTATTCAACAGCCGCCCAATAGATGCAGCAGCAGCAGCAGCAGCAATGGCAGCAGCTGGAACACCACCCACAGGCATGGAGTGTGGCCACCAGGAAGACAGCACATCATCTTCTGGGAGCCCTCCCTCGCATCGTCAGCGTTTGACGGTAAGTTTTTATTTCCAAAATCCATCTTCTCTGTAATATATGTCTATTCATGGCCTTTTATTTCAAAACAGGAATCACAAGATGAAGAGGAGCTCCCAGAAGAAGAAGGAAGGGGTGGACAGACACCTGGAGTGGGCTCACAATTGGTAAGTTTTTTGCATCAAACGCAGAAACACAACATCACACTACACACAACACATAGAAAACAATGTTCTGCAGACCACACACAGCAAACAAATGCCTACATCCAAAGACATAACTTTTTTTGTTTTCTTCTCTAGTCTTCCCAATCTGGTGCTTGGCCAAGAGGTCCTCGCAGTGCCTCCCAGGGTCGTCGGCGACAGCAACGCGGCGGTCACCAGCGTGTAAGTATAAATATTTTTGCTTTTTTTTTTGCACTTTTTATTTCATTTCTTTTGTGGAGGCTAATTATGTTATTTTTGTCTTTTTCTTTAACAGCCTTCACAGCGTGCTCCCGACTCTGACGTTGAGGATGGAGGGATTGATGTGGACCGCCTCATCGATGTTGTCAGAGAAAGGGAGCCGCTCTGGAATATGGCTGACCGCCGCCACGCTGACCTGATCGTTACCCGACGACTCTGGGAGGAAATCTGTTCGCTCCTTGTGGGCCGCTGGGAGGACCTCGATGTTCGGGCCCAGATTACAGAGCGTAAGTATATACAGTACCGGTTGCTTGATTTAAACCAGTGTTTCCCGAACTCCAGTCCTCGTGGTCCCCACGGATCATGTGTTCAGGATTTCTATTTACTATGGAAATCCTGAAAACATGACCCCTGGGGACCATGAGGACTGGAGTTTGGGAAACACTGATGTTGTATACTAACCACTCCTTTCTCGTTTCATGGAACAGAATTGTGAATCGGTGGCGGTCTGTGAGAGATCGTTTCAAGAAGGAGTTCAATAAAGAGATGTGGGCCCCGAGTGGATCTGGAGGACGCAGGAGCAAGTACAAGTACGCAGAAGCCCTGTCGTTCCTCCAGGAAACAATGGTCACCAGAAGGTAAATATTACACACCACATGTGAAAAAAAATGTTAGATGTAAATTTTTTTTTCAGCCAGGGCCATACCATGTCAGTATTTTAATTGTTTTTTTTTCTCTTTATTCCACAGCACGGTGAGCAGCACTCGGGAGCCAGCACGATTGGACCCTTCTGAGGCGATCCCTGAGGAGACCGGCACCGAGGGACACTTCGACCGCCCCGGTACATCTGCACCTTCCCAGCCTTCCAACACATTCGACCCATCTGTCCCATCCACCAGCACAGGAGCATCGTGGCCGCCTCCATTACATGAAGCTGCTGGTGAGGAGATCGCTTTCCCTTTACCCCACCCTTCTGCCCCTGCCACCTCTAGTACACCTGCGGGTACTGGGCGGCAGCGGCAGAGGGGTCAGGAAAAGACTTATGCGCCAGAGTTCTTGCATCTGAATGCATCTTTCCAGAACTGTCTAAAAGTCTTGTCAGAGCAAATCTCCGCAGGCTATCAGCAGATCAACTCCAGCATTCTGGAGGTGAAGACACTTCTGCAAACCATGCATTCAGAAGCAAGATCTTCGCCAAACCACACCTTTTTCAGGTCTGTTGTGGAGCGCATGGAAACGCTCTCTCCTGCCCAGCAGATGCATGTAATGCATTCATGCCACGCTGCTCTCCAGCAAGTTACCTCCCAACCTCCTCCTCCTCCCACCACAGTAGTTCCTCCACCTGCACCCCCTCCAGCCACTTTCCATCCTCCCCCTCCTATTACATCTACACCCCCTCCAGCCACTTTCCATCCTCCCCCTCCTATTACATACCATCCACCTCCAGCCACTTTCCATCCTCCCCCTCCTATTACATACCATCCACCTCCCCAGCACCATCCACCTCCCCAGCACCATCCACCTCCCCAGCACCATCCACCTCCCCAGCACCAGCAACCTCCCCAGCACCAGCAACCTCACCAGTACCAGCAACCTCCACAGTACCTGCAAACTCCCCAGTACCAGCAACCTCCCCAGTACCAGACATCTCCCCACTTCCAGCAACCTGCCCCGTACCAGACATCTCCCCACTTCCAGCAACCTGCCCCGTACCAGACATCTCCCCACTTCCAGCAACCTGCCCCGTACCAGACATCTCCCCACTTCCAGCAACCTGCCCCGTACCAAACTCCTTCCCCATACAACTTGCCATCAACATCATCTGCTCCTACAGTCCCTGCCCAACCCTCCACTCCACCACCCACCACCTCTTCTGCTTCCCACATGTCCACCCATTCTGTAGTTTTTTCCACACCTTCACCTCTAACTGTTCCTTCCCCACCACGATCCCAGTCCTCTCTCCACACTCCCAGTGTCGAAGTGTCCCGCAGCCCCTACAGCAGTATTTCCACCACACACTACACAGAATTATAATGTGTGTATTTAAATAAAAATGACCAGTTTTATGGTTTCAGTTTTATAGTTTCAAATTTTTATTAAACATGTTTATTAAAATTTTAAAAAAGTTTACTAAAAAAAACATTTTTCAATAAAAGTTAAATTATTTTACACTGGTTGTCTGTCATTTCTTTCTGCGGCGAAAAAGGTTAAATACAGGGTATTTAAAAGGTGAAATGGTATTCAAAACTAGGTATATAACTGTGGGTAAATTTTAGCTTTTTGCCACAGTTGTGTTCCTGGTTGTGTTTGAAGCAAAGTATTTCACCTAAAAAGTTGTGTTTATTGTTGGTGATTTCCTAACAATGTACACAACTTTTGTTAAAAGGTGAAATACTTTGCATAAAACACAACTAGGTACACACCTGTGGCCTAAAGCTAAAAATAGAGACCATGACAAGATAGCCAACTTTGGTTGGCAAAGGTATATACTGTTGGTACAGAAGGTACACAAGTTTGGTTAGGGCACAAATCTTTCACACTCTGTCATCCTGCCAGTGTACTCTGCCTTGAGGTGACATAAAGTATAGTGCAAAATTGTCCCTCATTACTGAAACCGTCACAGAACTTCTAGTGGTAATGTCATGGTAATCTTGCAAGGTGGTTTCTTCAGAGGTGTCCTCAATGGAAATGGGTTCCTTGCAGATAACAAAATTGTGGAGTACCACGCACGCTTTGATCACCTCGTCCACAGTTTCTGTCTTGAGGTTGATCGCAGTCAATAGGACCCGTCATTTGGCTGTCAGAATACCAAAGGTACATTCAACCATTCTTCTTGCTCTTGTGAGGCGGTAATTAAAAATGCGTTTTGGTCTTGTCAATCCTCTGCTAGAGTACGGTTTCAAAAGGTGTTCTGACAGCTGGAAGGCTTCATCCCCTACACAGACAAATGGCATAGGTGGACCAGATGTTTGCGGCAGCGGTCTAGGTGGTGGGAACTGGAAGGTGTTTCCATACAGTTTACGCCCCATGGCAGACAGTTTGAAAACTTGAGAGTCATTGGAGCGGCCATAGGCCCCAATATCAACCGCAATAAATTTGTATTCCGCGTCAGCGATGGCCATGAGGACAATTGAAAAATATTTCTTGTAATTGAAATATTCCGATCCCGATCCAGCTGGCTTTATAATGCGGATATGTTTCCCGTCCACAGCGCCCAAGCAGTTTGGAAACTGACATATCTGTTGAAACTTGTCAGCAATTTCAATCCACCTCTCTGTTGTGGGCTCTGGTAAAAACTCTTCAGCTAAGGAGTCCCACAGTGCACGGCATGTGTACTTCACAATTCCAGATATGGTGGAAATCCCGAGTCTGTACTGGAAATGCAGTGACGAAAGGGATTCTCCAGTTGCAAGAAATCTGTGGGGAATTAACAAACAATAAATTAGTTTTAAATCACAGCATTACATACCAAAACTGACCTATAACACTTGGAGATACAAATTACCACCAACAAGATTGCAGTGAAAGTGTGCTCTGATGCGATCATATCCAATAAATGTGGCTTACCTTAAAGTCACCATCAGACGCTCTGCGGGTGAAACTGAGAAGCGGCAATAGGTGTCCGCTTTTCTTATGAGGTGTGCAATGCGTTCCACCAAGTAATCAAAATTCTCCATTTTCAACCTAACATATCCAAAAAATGTATCCGGGTTTCGTCGAAGGTCCATGCATAGTGTAGAATAGACCCCACGCGTCATTCTCTTGGCTGTGATGGGGTGGATCCACAAACGTCGTCTACGATGCCTGATGCGCTGCTGTCTCGCTCTCTCCTTCTCCAGAACAATCACCCTCAAACGATTTGCCTCCACTGTAAAATCCGCCAAATTCTTCAAAATATTTCCAATGACAACATCCATCTTCGCCAGTAACTTGCTCTTCTCTCCAACCTGCACTTTCTCCTCTACAACCTGTCAAAGAAGGGCTGTAGGAACATGCTATATATAGTTTTCCAGTAGCCAATCCCGTTCGGAAGGCCACAAGGGTCAATTTTAAAAACAGGATCCGGCGTAATCCGTCGAAAAACGGATAGAAAAACGGATGAACTGGATGAGACGGATCCGGTTTTGTCTGTCAAGAAAAAGACGGATCCGGCAGAAAACCGGATCCGTCACATCCGGTTTTACTAAACATTTGCCGGATCCGGCGTTCCGGCACGACGCCGGATCGCGCCTGACGCCGCAAACCTGATGTGTGAAAGTAGCCTAACAGGTGCAGCGCTGAGAGAAGTGAAAGCCTGGCAGGACACTGATAAAAAGACTGTTGTAAAGGTCCTGGCCAAGCTGAAGAGCACCTTATAAAACCGCACTGCAGCTGAAATCAAGATGAGGTTCTTTGGCTGTAAACAGAATGCACAGGACAGTATCAGGGACTATGCTCTCAACCTGCAGGAGGCGCTGCGAGCAGTTAAGCAAGTTGATCCTGACAGCGTAAAGGAAGAAGATAAACTGTTGAAGGAGCAGTTCATTGAAGGACTCCTGTCTAGAGTTGAGCGAAACGGGTCGAAAAATTTCAAAAGTCGCCGACTTTTGGCAAAGTCGGGTTTCATGAAACGAAACCCGACCCTAGGATGAGGTTGGCCACGAGGTCGGCGACTTAAGCGACAAAGTCGCGTTTCAAAAGTTTGTTTTGCGCTCTTTTTCAGCCAATCAGGATCCACGGACACTGTGGGCAACGTGATGACATAGGCAGGGGTCACCACCATCTTTCAGAAGTGCATGCAAGTGATTGGCTTGCTTTGGTGGGCGTCACAGGGGGTATAAAAGGGCGTGCACGCCGACCGCCATGTTACTCATGCTGATCTCAGAATAGGGAGAGCTGCTGCTGCTGCTGATTCTGTAGGGAGAGCGTTAGGCAGGGAAGAAGACACCAAAAACTGCTTCTGCTGCTAGCGATTTTGCCTGTACAACACACCAGTCACTGTGTGTGCAGTGCAAGTGGAGGCTATATTTTGCTGGATCAGCGGTGTTGGTTGTTAGGCTGCCTTCTAAGGCTTCCTAACGGCTGCATTGCTGTTTACCCACTGCTCTGCAAACTGCTTTTTTAAAAGCAATCCCAATTTTTTTTTTTGTCCTGGTGAGGTACTGAGCGTGCATTTTTTCACACCATACAGCGGTGCACACTCCTCACACAGTACCGTGTAATGGCTGTTATCACAGCCACAGTGAAGCTATCTGTGTGTCACTCTGTAAGGATAAGTCGAGGACATGTTCCGTTCTTACAGACCTGCACCTTCTAGTTTTGTCTAGCTTTCAAACAGTTAAATATATTTGCTGTTTGATCACATTCAAAACTATAGAGAGACAGCGTGTGTCAGTCCGTATACTTAAAAAACACGGAGCTTGACAATTTTACTTTCACCGGACAGCCGTGTACGTGCACGCTCCTCTCTCAGTACCGTGTAACGGCTGTTATCACGGCCACAGTGAAGCTATCTGTGTGTCGCTCTGTAAGGATAAGTCGAGGACATGTTCCGTTCTTACAGACCTGCACCTTCTAGTTTTGTCTAGTTTTCAAACAGTTAAATATATTTGCTGTTTGATCACATTCAAAACTATAGAGAGACAGCGTGTGTCAGTCCGTATACTTAAAAAACACGGAGCTTGACAATTTTACGTTCACCGGACAGCCGTGTACGTGCACGCTGCTCTCTCAGTACCATGTAACGGCTGTTATCACGGCCACAGTGAAGCTATCTGTGTGTCGCTCTGTAAGGATAAGTCGAGGACTTGTTCCGTTCTTACAGACCTACACTCTAGGGAGATTCCTATTCTGCCCAATTCTATATACACCTTGTAGATTGTCATACACTAGCCAATTTCTGCCTGTGACATAGCGCTGTGATATTCAGTGGGCCTCACACAATCCAAAAGTGTCCAGTGTCCACAAGTGTGTGCAGAAATTCAAAATCTCCCCTGTCCTATAGACACCTTGTACCTTGTTTTACATTACTATATAGTTTGTTGGATTTTGTCTACATTTCTACCAAAAATGAGGAAGGCTGGTGGAAGAGGCCGTGGAATTGGGCGGGGGTTGGCAGCTGGTAATGATGGTGTTGGTGGTGGATCTAATGGTAGTGGCAAAAGCAAAATAGGACCGAATGCAGAAGGTGTTGAGCCTGCGTCATCGTCTGGCTCCACAAGGCCTCGAAGGCTTAGTTTTCTAGGAGCTGGCAAACCGCTTTTAAAGCCAGAGCTTCAGGAAAAAGTTTTGTCTTACATTGCTGACTCAGCCTCCAGCTCTATCGCCTCCTCTTCTGAAGTTGTAAAAAATAAAAGCACTGAGTCGTCATTGGAGGCTCATGTTCATGAACCACACCTTTCCTTGTGTCCTTCACCCCAACCAAGATTGAAGGATGACGCAGGCCATACAACTGATTACTCCATGGAGCTGTTTTCACATACCATGCCTGGATTATCAAGTGAAATGGTGAATTACCCAGGCCAAGATGAATCTGACATGGAGTGCACTGATGCACAGCCACTGATAGATGATTCTGCTGGTACATTCACTCAGAGCACTACATTGTCCTCGCAGTGTACAGAGCCAGATTCTGACCCTGATGAGACTCAGGTGCCCCTTCCCGCACACTATACCACCATACACGGTGACACAGAGGAAGGTGCACATGACATTGAAGTGGAGGTGATGGATGACCCAGTTGTTGACCCAGATTGGCATCCATTGGGGGAAGAGGGTGCTGCTTCCAATAGCTCAGATGAGGAGGAGGAGCATCCACAGCAGACATCAACATCGCAACAGCTGCTATCTGGCAGGCCCAGAGCACTCCAAAGACAGGTTCCAAAAATCAAAAGAGTTGCTGGACAGCTTGTCCAGAGGGTCAAAATATCACAGCGTGCTAGGCCGCAAAATGTCTGCCAAAGTAGGAAGAGTGCAGTGTGGCACTTTTTTGAACAAAATCCTCATGATCAGGCCAAGGTTATCTGTAAGAAGTGCGCAAAAACCTTTAGCCGAGGGAAAAATCTGAAAAATTTGAATACCAGTTGCATGCTTAGACATTTAACCAGCATGCACTTGCAAGCGTGGACACAACACCAAACCTCAAGTACCACATGTGCAACTGATCACAAAGAAGGTAGTCAGCAACGCTACATTGTTTCCCCCACTGTAAGCCCACCGGTTAGCACAGCAGCAAATGTTGAGGTGTCGTTGCAAGGCCACAGCAGTCAGGGAATCCCACTGTTATATCAACGAAAGACTGAATCTAGGCCATCAGAAAGAACACCAACTCCATCACCATCATCAACCCTCTCTCAGTCCGCCCTGTCCACCGCTACTTCCACCATATGCAGCTCTCAAGTCCAGCTCACCCTCCCAGACACTATGAGTAGGTCAAGAAAGTACTCAGTCTCTCATCCGCGTACACTGGGTTTGAACGCCCACATTGCCAAACTAATCTCGTTAGAGATGATGCCCTATCGGTTGGTGGAAAGCGCAGCTTTCCGCGAACTCATGGCCTATGCAGTACCACGCTATGACCTACCCAGTCGCCACTTCTTCTCTCACAAAGCCATCCCAGCCCTCCACCATCATGTGAAAGACCGCATTGTCCATGCACTCAAGCAGTCAGTGAGTGGAAAGGTGCACCTCACAACTGATGCATCGTCCAGTCGGCATGGCCAGGGCCGTCCATCACTGCGTACTGGGTTATTGTGGTGGATGCAGGGTCCACAGGGGACAGCGGTGGTGGGACAGTGCTGCCTAGCCCACGGTATAGCAAACAGTTGGCTGTAGGCGTTCGAACCTCCTCCTCCTCCTCCAGAAGCGAAAGCTCGTCCACAGAGCGCAGTCGTACGAGCACTCCATCTGCTGCTGCCACTGTTGCACATGAGGTGTCCCCCTATCGAGCAGCTAGTGGAAAGCGTCAGCAGGCTGTGTTGCAGATGATGTGTTTGGGCAACAGACACACCGCCGAGCAGTGTACATCTTGAGGCAGGCAAGGTAGTTAGTGATAACGGCCGTAATTTTGTGGCAGCCATAGCCCTTTCAAAACTCAGTCACATACCTTGCTTGGCTCACACCTTGAACCTGGTGGTGCAGTGCTTCCTCAATAATTATCCGGAGCTAACAGCCCTGCTCCAGAAGGTGAGAAGACTGTGCGCACACATCCGCCGGTCGCCTGTACACTCCATTCGTATGCAGAAGCTGCAGCAATTGCTCCACCTTCCCAACCACCGCCTCATTATCGACATTGCAACAAGGTGGAACTCCACCCTGCACATGGTTGAGCGACTGTGCGAGCAGAGGCAGGCCATAATGCATTTGTGGGAGGATACACGGCCAGGCACTTTGAGAGCAGGCATGGAGTTGACAGGTGTGCAGAGGTTGAAGCTGAAAGACCTCTGTAAAGTCCTTCAGTGTTTTGAGGAATGCACACGGCTGGTAAGTGCAGACGACGCCATCCTAAGCATGAGCATCCCACTTAAGCGTCTGCTCATGCAAACTTTGACGCACCTTAAGGAGCAGGCGTCTGCAGCCAATGTTGACGAGGAGGAAGAGGTGGAGGGAATCCTTGATGACATTCAGCCATTGTCTGCTCAGGGACCTCTCCTGGACGAGGTGGAGGAAGAAGAGGAGGAGGAGGATGATGATGGGGATGATTGCTTAGGGGAGGAGGATGCATCTCGTGGGGCAAGTGAAAATGTTGGCGTGGCAAGGTCTGGTACACGGTTTGTGCGTGACTGGAGGGATGTGGATTTGCCAGAAAGTGTTCCTCCACCCAGCACTCGCAGTGCATCATTGACACCGGGAACATTGGCCCACATGTCAGATTATGCCTTGCAGATCCTAAAAAGGGACCCATGCATTGCCAAAATGATGAGCAATGACGACTACTGGTTGGCCAGCATCCTGGATCCACGCTATAAAGGCAAATTACAAAACATCATGCCACAGGAGAACCTTGACCTAATATTGGCTACCAAACAAGCAACTCTGTTAAAGCGGTTGGTTGAGGCATTCCCAGCACACAGCAGCGGTGATGGTTCTCACACGAGCCGTACGGGCCGGGGACAGCTTGGCAGAGGTGTTCGAGATGCACACAGCAGAAGTGGCGTTGGAGACAGGGGTTTCATGACAATGTTGTGGACTGATTTTTCACGGACCGCTCACACAACTGTTAATACAGCATCGATGGAAAGTGACAGGAGACAGCAGTTGTCAACTATGGTTAACAACTACATTTCCTCCCATATCGATGTTCTCCCGCACAGGTAATTCCCCTTTGACTATTGGGCCGCTAAACTGTACACCTGGCCTGAATTGGCACAATATGCCTTACAGGAGCTCGCTTGCCCAGCTGCAAGTGTGCTATCGGAAAAAGTCTTCAGTGCAGCTGGATCAATCCTGACAGAAAAAAGGACTCGTCTGTCAACCCAAAATGTGGATGATCTAACCTTCATTAAAATGAACCATGCATGGGTTTCCAAGAATTTTGTCCCACCTTCCCTTGATGACACATAGGTTGCCAGAAAAATGGCTTGCTTTGGTCCTCCTCCTATTCCGCGAACTTGACCTATTTCGCCTTTTGCAGCAGCTGAATGACCCATATCTACATATGCCACTTTGTAAACCTCCCTAAGTGGGCGGCCCCCCCATGGCCGGGGTCACCACCTAGCGCACAAAACCGTGCGAGTGCCGTTGCCCTGGACAGGTGGGTAGGCCGACTCTTGGGCACGGGCACTGGCATAGGGTCCCTCAAAGTGCAATCAAGTGTCTCTGACAGTGGTGGTGCACACCCGCCGTCAGACACACCGCTGTACTATGAGGGGCCCAGTGCCAGTACCGACGCCCACGAGTGTGCCCCCCTTGCTTGGGCAGGGCCCCATCATTTGCAATGTTTACCTCTCCCTGCTCCTCCGCTGTGTAGTCTGGGCTGTCAAATCCTTCACTGGGACTGCCACTACAAATTGATTGAACTGAAAGATGATGGTTAAGATGTAGCTATGCCCTGTCCTGCTGGCCGGGCTCTAGCTCCAGATGATCAGTGGCTTCCATTTCTTATGGACGTCGACTCACAATTACATGCAGTGGTGGGTTATCATCAGCTTTCACAGTTTTCCTACTCACAAACGTGTGACATTCCGGCGCACATTTCAAAATGTGCCCTCTCATGCCAATCAAATAGAATCGCCTACGGCCTGTGGCTTCTGTCTTTTGCACTCCAAAGTTAGGCGAAAGATCATGATAGCCAGATATTTAGAACATGGAGATTTTACATGTTTAAACTATGCTATATATACCTGCTATCCAGTGATAAAGTAGCCTTTCTCAACTTTGTACAATCTGGTCAAATCCATACTGGGCCTGAGAACATCTGAGTCTGCCTCCTGATCTAAAGACATATATTTTTAATGTGTAAACTAGGCTACATATATACATGTTATCCGGTGAAACTGTACCCTTCATCAACTTTCTACAATGTTGTTGAATCCATACTGGGCCTGAGAATGGCTGCCGAGCTGTTAAGCAAGCTACAGCACCTGTGGTTTGGACACGTAATTTTTTCAGGAATGACGGTTAGGCCTAACTCCGGAATTGCGATTGACCTGAACTTACTGGGAAATCATCGTTCGCGGGGAATAATCTGAATCCCAGATCCCCATCACTAACGGAGTTCAGCAGGTTATCTGCACCTGTAAGCGACAAAAGCTGGTCCTTTCACTGTAGTGTGCATGCAGCCCTGGACATGTACTGGAATGCTAGACCTGTTATTGCTCGATCTCACGTGCCACAGCCTCGCGTATCCCTCTAGTAAGCTTGACGCGTACCGCGGGGCCATGCCGGAGCCTCGGTCGTTAACGGAATAAAGCTGAGAAATCGCTAGCACAACTACAAACAAACATACCACACCACACACAGAATCGACAAAGCTTGCAATCTGTCCATCTTTTCTGTAGCTTGTATGGTAGTGGTTTCCCGGGTGCAGTCCAATTAAGCCACAGGCTCCACTCCTGGTGGTGCCCTTTTGGACATTCCTTTAAGGTTCAGCTTTGCAATCATACTGCCCCCGGAAACCAAAAACTTTGCCTTCAGGGACGCTGTTTGGAGGTTCGTGGGAATAACGCCGCCCGATCAGCAGTCGGCATATGGGTCGCCCTCCCAGGGCTGTGGGGTACCGGGCCGGTGTCAGTGGGATGTGTCACAGCAGCGGTGACCTGGACGGTGGCCCTGGGCGCCCATGTAAATGGCGTGGTATAATGGTAAAGAGTTTATATAGATAGTTTGACGCCACCTGTGGTGTTCGTAAACATAGATGTTAGGCCGACGCTGCATGCAGATCCTCTGGGACTGATGGTGTTGTGCAGCAAAGATGGTGAAGCTCCCCACAGGTGGAGCTGGAGTCCCAGGGAAGTGTAGATGTAGTGATGGGGGAAAGGCACAGGCGGTGTAGGTGCTGGTACCCAGATGTAGCGGTGCTGGAATAACTGTAGGACACCAGAGCGTGCAGTTCCAAAGCTTTACTCACAGTCTGCAGGTTACACAGATGCCTGCCTCCGTGCTGTGTCCTTCGGGTCAGGACCTCAGCCAACCTCCGGGACCAGAATGGAAAGCTCCCTTCCAACACTCCGCCAACATGTACCTTCCTGAACGTCTTTTTTCTAGCGCTTGTGGGGGAAGCACTCACAACACCGTGGTTCAATGAAACGCCTCCTGTCTAACAGATGTTCCTCAGACTTTACTTGTATGGCAGACAGCTGTAGCCTTTTCTTTCTGCCTCGCACACGTCAATGCTATTGCTGGGGCCTCCAAGCCTTAGTTAGGTACAGAGCATTTATAGCTGCTACTTCCCCCGGTTTCTGCTGCAGGAACGTCAGTGTCCCTACAAACTCGGAGACCGGAATCCAGACCATGCGCTCCAGCTAGGAGTGAGCCTTAACTCTACTCATCCTCCAGCTCCCCTTCTCACGTTCACACACTTCCCCTTCCCTGCACAGAGTGCCCTAACTTACCTCCTCCCGACCACAGAGAGCAGCTCCTCAGCAGTCAGGTTCAGAGGTCTCCCTGCTGGCCTGGAGTGGGAAATGTGTTGTGTGTTGGTTTCACTGCTAGAGAGGTCCTTCATTGCTCCCAAGCTTGACAACACACTCCCTAGGAGGAAGGCAATGCCACAGTGGCGACCATACTCTTGGGGACGCCACAAGTGCACTGAGGCCCAGCCACTGCTCGATGATGCTGCTGGTACATTGACCCAGACCACTACATTCCCCTCGCACTCTACACAGCCAGAATCTGACCCAGAGGAAACTCAGGTTCCCCTTCCCGCATACTATACCACCTTACACGGTGACAAAGAGGAAGGTGCAGATGAAAGTGCAGGTTCCTTGAGCAGATGGGGGGGGCATACTCATGGGCGATGGCACTGGCACAGGGCACCGCATAGTACGCAAAAGTGTCTCTGCCGGTGGGAGGGCCTAAACAGTCAAGTGCAGTGAGATGGAAGATGGGGAAGATGGGGACGACAAGGAGTTCAGAGTAGTGCAGGGATTCCCTAGCAAGGAGACTTATGTAATTGTTTTCAATGTTGGGACAGCAATTTTTGGGGAGCACTATACTCTGGTGAATGATATATGGGGCCCACCATACACTGGAGCATTCCAAAGGTGGACATCAGACACTGGAGCAGCATTTACAGGGCCCATTATACACTAGAGCAGTAGAAATGGGGCCCATTATATATGGAGCATTATTTCGGCCCATAAGACAGTGGAGCTTCATCCATTGGGACCAACATATACTGTAGCATTATGTGGAGCTCATCATATATGGTTTGAAACATTATATGGGAATAATGATTCTGTATGGAGAAATATATGGGCCTCATTACTCTGTATAGCGCGCTAAGCGCTGGCCATAATACTGTATGGAGTTATATACTGTCCGTTTTTGGAGGTATTGGAGAATTTAAAATGGATATCAGTCATGAGATATAAGAAGTGAAGTATTTTTCATTGTACTATACTGCTATTTCTCTGCCGTATCGGAGCATCATGAGTTGTGGTATGTGTTAAAAGGGCGCTCTTTGGCCCTGGACCCACAAAAACCTGGAGCCAGCCCTCCCCCCCACAACTGTAACCAAATAACCCCCATTTTTCAGTGCATAACTAGTATTATTAAGTTAATTAAGGTTGACAAGCTTCAGTAACAAGAATTTATGCTTTTGGCATGCAAATGGGCACTGTTGGTGTGTTTCCTGTCCTCCTCTCACTGCCGACTTTAATTCTCCATTGACTTACATTGGGTTTCGTGTTTCGGGACGACCCCGACTTTTCCCTATAGTCGGCCGATTTTGCTCAACCCGACTTTTGGAAAAGTCGGGTTTCATGAAACGAAACTCGACCCTAAAAAACCAAAAGTCGCTCAACACTACTCCTGTCCAGTACCCACCGAGGACAGTTGCGTATAAAAACCCTGCAAAGCCCTGATCTGGACTTTGCTGAATTTAAGGACAGGGCTATCCTGGTACTGCAGGAATCCACTGACAGCCGTCCAGTGCTCCCTAGACGCCTAGCGATCACCTACCATCAGGAAGCCCCATCTTTTCCTTCCATCCCTGCGGAGGCCGATGCACAAACTCTGGACGAAGATCCAAAACTGAGGAGCTGCGTCTACAGGTCCAGGAGTTGACCAAAGGAATGGCTGCACTCACTAAAACCATGCAGTCCCTGCAGGTGTCCTCCAAAGACAAGATCCAGCTTGCTTCCAGTCCAGAGGATGTCCCGTGGCTCTGGAGGAGGAGAGCCCTGCCACTTCGAGGAAGGAACAACGATCGCTATGACCAGGACGGACGTCCCATCTGTCGTCGCTGTCACAAGGCAGGTCACCTTGCAAGATATTGTCCTTTAAACGAGCAACCCCTGGGGCAGAGGGCCAACCCCCAGGAGTAGGTTCCCCAGGCCCAAGGAACTGGAGAGCCAAGTATGTTGAAGGGAGACCAATCCTTCCTGTGGTGATTGATGGCATCCCTATGAACGCTTTGCTGGACACTGGCTCCCAGGTGACCACTATGCCGTACATTCTGTATAACAGATATTGGGCTGATTCTGAACTCACCCGTGGCCCAACAGATGAACTGACAGTAGTTGCCAGTAATGGACAGTCTTTGCCCAGATTGGGTGTAAAGAGATTACTGTCAAAGTGGGTCGGGTAGAGCTGAAATCTCAGGGCCTGATAGTTGTTGATATTGATAGATGTGAATGTAACCCTATGATGACTTGGTACAAATGTAATTGAAAACTGTCTGTCCAAGGTTATTGTCTTGTTGCAACAGGTGGCTGAGACTGCTGGTTCCGGAGAACAAAGAGTCCTGCAGAAGGAGATCCGAGCCCTGATGCAAAGACAACAGGTGGAACTCTCTGGCGGCGAGATTGGCAGCGTCAGAGTGAGTGATGCTTTCCCCATTGCAATACCCCCCAGATGTGAAATGATGGTATGGTGTCGGGCAGCTATAGGTCTTAGAGGGAGAGATTACCAGGCATTGGTAGAACCAGTATACTCCAAAAGCAGGCCCACTGTCCTGACAGCCAGAGGCGTGGTTGATGTCAGAAAGGGGAGAGTACCTGTATGTCTTTTGAACTGTGGGGAAGAGGAGGCCACAGTACCTCGGTACGCCACAGTTGCTAAGCTGCTCACAGTTAATAACAACTCTTTGCAGGCAGCAGAGCCTTTGGTCTCATCCGATCAGGTGGAGGACAATGGTTCTGTGAAGCAGCCAGAGGAGCGGTGTCAGCAACTGCAGGTGGGAACTGACTCTACACCTTCATACCAGAGAAATGGGGTCTACAGAGTATGAGCGGGTATTCTGCAAACACCCACTAGATTTTGGGCAGGCAAAAGGGGTCCAACATCATATCCCCACGGGGGACCATCCACCCATAAAGGAGAGGTACAGACCTATACCCCCAACACAGTACCAGTGTGCTAAGAGTATGTTGAGGGAGATGAAGGAGGCTGGGGTTATCAGAGACAATTGTAGCCCCTGGGCAGCTCCAATAGTTTTTGTAAAGAAAAAGGATGGCACCATGAGAATGTGTGTTGATTACAGGAAAATTAACAGTATTACACATAAAGATGCCTACCAATTACCTAGAATTGAGGAATCCTTAGCTGCACTTAAAACTGCTAAATACTTTTCCACCTTGGACCTCACCAGTGGGTATTGGCAGGTTCCCGTGGCAGAGGCAAATAAGGAGAAAACCGCATTTACCACTCCAATGGGTCTCTGTGAGTTCAATTATATGCCATTTGGGCTCTGCAATGCCCCAGGAACATTTCAACGGCTGATGGAGTGCTGCCTGGGACACATGAACTTTGAAACGGTCCTGCTGTACCTGGATGATGTCATTGTTTTCTCCAAAACCTATGAAGAGCATCTGGAACACCTGGCTGAAGTGTTTGAAGCTTTGTCCAATTTTGGCCTGAAGGTGAAGCCCTCCAAATGCCACCTCCTGAAGCCCAAGGTACAGTACCTCAGTCATGTGGTCAGTGCAGAAGGTGTGGCACCAGATCCTGACAAGGTCACAGTCATCCGGGACTGGCCGTAGCCCAGCAACCTTCATGAAGTACGCCAATTCCTTGGACTGGTAGGCTACTACCGAAGATTCATCAAGGGCTTTACTGAAATAGTTACCCCTATGCAAGACCTTCTGGTGGGGCAGTCCAAGAAGAACAAGCAGAAAAATTCCACCTTTGAATGGACTGAAGAGTTAGAGAGGTCCTTCACCAGATAGAAGATGGCTCTCACAGGTGACAAAGTTTTGGCCTACCCAGATTATGAGAAACCCTTTGTGCTGTACACAGACACCAGCAATGTGGGACTAGGAGTGGTACTGTCGCAGGTACAGAATGGAAAAGAAAGAGTGATCTCCTACGCCAGCAGGAAGTTGCGACCCACTGAAAGTAACCCTGATAACTACAGTTCTTTCAAGTTGGAGTTCCTTGTCACAGTCTGGGCTGTCACCGAAAGATTCAAGCATTACCTAGCCTCAGCCAAGTTTACAATCTTCACGGACAACAATCCGTTGACTCACTTGGACACTGCAAAGCTAGGTGCACTGGAACAGCGATGGATGGCTCGGCTAGCTAACTATGAGTTTACCATCAAGTACCGGGCAGGGCACAAAAATGCCAATGCTGATGTGCTGTCCAGAATGCCAAACCTACTAGATGCAGGAGAAGACCCTGAAGCTCTTTAAGAGATAGAGCTACCTCCCTTCCACCGGCCACTTGCGGCCCAACGTGTCAAAGGAGTGAGAGACAGACGGTCTGTCTTGAAGGAGGTCACCCTGAATCCTTTGCCCCATCATGACTGGGCAGAAACGCAAGATAGTGACCCTGCAGTCCGCCTGGTGAAGGAGCTGTTGATACGAGATGACTCATGACCAGAGTTGGATGCTCCTGAAGAAACCCAGCAGTTGTGGAAGGAGAGAGGCCGGCTGTTTATCTACGAAGGGAAGCTGTGTCGGAGGAGTATCAATGCCCGCACACATGAACTGGTCTGGCAGGTAATGGTCCCAAAAAGAGAGGCACCAATGGTCCTGGAAGCATACCACAATGGAGCTGAACACTTCGGATTGAAGAAGTTGGAAGTATTGCTCCGGGAGAGGTTCTACTGGGCTGGTATGAGGAAAGCCATTGAGAGGTGGTGCCAGGAGTGTGGACAATGTAAGCTGCGCAGAAAGGATCGAGACAGCCAGAGAGCTCCCTTGCAACCAATCATCACCAAACAGCCCCTCGAGTTGGTAGCCCTGAACCATGTGAAGCTGGTTCCAAGCCAGTCGGGCTACATCTATGCTCTTACCATTGTGGACCACTACTCAAGATTCCTGGTAGTTGTGCCTGTCAAAGATCTAACTGCCAGGACAGCAGCCAGAGCCTTCCAACAGCACTTCTGTAGGCCACATGGGTATCCTGAAAGAGTACTCACAGATCAAGGTCCAGCCTTCGAGGCAGAAGTGTTCCATGAGTTCTGCAACTTGTATGGTTGTAAGAAGATCCGGACAACACCTTGTCACCCACAGACCAATGGCATGTGCGAGAAGATGAACCAGGTAGTGATTGACCTACTGAAGACATTGCCCTTGGAGGAGAGGAATCTGTGGCCTGAGAAGTTGCCAGATCTGGTAGACCTCTACAACCATATTCCAGTGAACTCTACCAACTGTACTCCAGCATACCTGATGAGAGCAAGACCGGGTAGGCTGCCTGTGGATTTGGACATGGGAGTCCTCACGCCGGAGGCCACATCGCCAGATGCTGACTGGGACCAGGAGAGGCGGCAGCAGTACAGAAGAGTACAGGAGTGCTTAGAGAAGAGTCTGGCCCAGGCAAGACAAAAGCAGGAGAAGCTTTACAATCAGAATGCACCTGCTGTCCCCTTTTCACCGGGAGAACTAGTCCTCAAAATGAAGAGTAGGTTGCACAAGCTGGATGATCAATGGGAGGCTGAACCTTATACCATTCTGCCCTCAAACTTTGATAATACTAAAGTATGCCTTGTTAGTAAAGATGGAGGAGAGACCTCATCAGCGGTGTCCAGGGATCATTTGAAGTTATGCCCTGACCAGTTGAAAGAAAGAGCAGAAGAATCAGATAACTTCCAACCCGTAGAGGCAGAAGAGAAGGTCAACACTGTGCTTGGGGAATTCCCTGCGAATTGGACTAGAATTAATGATGCAATAGTGGTACCAGTGTTGTTATTTCCCCAAGTGGAAGCACAGGAGGACGTGACTCGAGAGGATCAGGAAAATGTAGCTGAAGCCACACCAGCAATGGAGCCAGAGAACCCTCGCCCTGCCAGTGGTGAACCTTTTGTGCCCCTGGTGAGTCCAAGAGTTCACAGACAATCACGTATCTCTGTGCCATGTGGAGTCCGTAGTAGTGTACCCAGTACCTCACACAACTACACCAGTAGTTAGAACCAGACAATCAGTAAGGGCCACTACATCACCAGTGTTATGCAGATCTACTTGTACCACACAGGGAATACTACCAGTTAGGTTCCGCATATAAAGGAAATGTGAATATTGAAATTGAATGTAAATATGTAACTGTTTTTCAAGTTTTGTGCCTACAGGTAACCTGTAAGAGTTCCCTTTTGATTTTACCAGTTTGTTTCATGAACACTGAACCACAGGACTTGTGTGTGGTCAAAAACTTTCTTTATAAATAGTTACCATTTGCCCAGGAATTGACCATGGACATTGATGCGGGACTTATCGTCATAGGACCATTTTTGGAAACACTTGGTTTTTGTAAATTTTTCCTTTTAAATCTTGTACAAATTATTATTGCTTAAGTATTTGTGTATTATACATGTTTTTTTTGTTCTGACCAGGAGTGCTGACTTTCACTAGGGGGGAATGTGGCACCCCCAGGAGTATGGTCGCCACACTGGCTTTGCCTTCCTCCAGGAGAGGGTAATGCCAGGCTTGGAGGCAATAATGGGTGTTATGAGCTCATTTTCTGCTCCACCAGTTGAGAGTTCTCCTTCCGTTCTCCCTCTGGTGGTGACAGGAGGTAGTGAGGTTGGTTTAAGTGGTAGTCATCTGCCACCTGATGAGGAGGATAACGATTGGATCTCTGGAGTATCAGACTGGATATAAGACAGCCGATGCCCTATCCTGGTACTGGTGATTCAGTCTGCTTCTCAGGTCTTGGACTTCAGCTCTCTTCCAGTCTTCTCAAGTTAAGTTTGTTTTTTGGTAATGTTCACACTTGCGCTTGTTGGTCAATTCAGTTTCTTGTGTGGTCAGCCTGCCCCTGCTGGGGCTATGCTGAACTTCCACTCCTATTTATCTGTATTTGCCAATTTGCCTTTTTGTCCCTTATTAGATTGGCCTCTTTTTGCTCTGTTTCAGAATATTTGAGAGTGCTGATATAGTGGGAGAAGTCTAGTGACTTCAGGGTTAATTTTGCTATCAGACGGGTTGGACATTATTTTGGTAGGGTTTTTTGGCAGATTGCAGACAGTGGCTTTCCTTTCCTGTCCTTTCTAGTTAGTCGGGCCGCATCGTTTGCTCAGCCTATTTTCCTGCCTTTGTTTGTGTTTTCATCTTGTTTCACTGTCAATACATGTGGGGGGCTGTCTTTCCTTTGGGGTCTGCTCTGGGGCAGTTAGTTTTCCTCTTTTCCTGCTTTAGGCTTATGTAGCTCTCCGGTTGTGACGAGGCGTCTAGGACCATCGTAGGAACGCTCCACGACTGCTGCTAGTTGTGTGGTTAAGATCAGGGATCTGCAATCTGCATAGTTACCAACCTTTCTGGTATTCTGAGACTTAGCTTGTTGTTTTTTTTCCTCCTCAGTGACCCATTCATAACAGAATCACCAGCCATACCACAGATTCTAGGGTACTCAAAAGCAGGAAGGAATTGTAAAAAAAAAAAAAAAAGGGGAAAAAAAAGTGTCAGAATTTTTTTTTTCTTTTAATATGTATATTTTTTCCTCTTTTTCTCTGAGGCCGTAGGAGGATTTTTTTTTCTCTTAATGGAGATTAAGCAACTGTCTGATCATGTGGAGCAACTTGCTGCTGAAGTACAGGGAATTTCCACCTAGCTCATTAGGTCACAAGCTGCTGAACCCAAGATTCCTACTCCTGATGTGCTTTCTGGGGATCGGTCTAAATTTCTGAATTTTAAGAATAATTGTAAATTATTTCTTGCTTTGAAGCCTAACTCATCAGGGATCTCTGTGCAGCAGGTTAAAATTGTCATCTCCTTGCTGCGCGGCGATCCCCAGGATTGGGCTTTTTCTCTGACACCTGAAAATCCTATTCTGACTAATGTGGATGCATTTTTTCAGGCCTTGGGGTTGTTGTATGATGAACCTATTGCCGTTGATCAAGCTGAGAGAACCCTGTTGGCATTAGTCTAGGGTCAGGATCCTGCAGAGTTGTACTGTCAAAAATTCCGAAAGTGGGCGGGCCTTACTACATGGAATGATAGTGCTTTGGCAGCTCTCTTTCGGAAAGGTTTGTCAGAGACCGTAAAAGATGTTATGGTGGGATTTCCTGTTCCTTCTGGTCTGGATGGCTCTATGTCATTAGCCATTCAAGTTGATCGGCGTTTACGTGAGCGTAAAACTACACAGGAGGCGCTGCCACCTTTTGAACAAATGTCTGAACCTATGCAATGTGATGGGTTTTTGTCTAGGGCGCAACGTCGGGAGTTTAGAAGGCGTAATAAGCTGTGTTTTTTTCTCTGGCGACGCCTCTCATACTATTTCTGTCTGCCCTAAACGAGAGAAACGTTTTGCACACACATTTGCTGTGGGCAGTATACAACCTAAGTTCCTTTTGGCAATTACTCTGATCTGCTCCTTGTCCATATTTTCCACTAAGGCTTTTGTGGATTCAGGAGCAGCTCTGAATCTGATGGATTTGGACTTTGCTAAACGTTGTGGTTTGTCCATGATGCCTCTGCAGACGCTTATTCCTTTGAGGGGTATTGATGCCACTCCTTTGGCGGAGAATAAACCTCAGTTTTGGACCCAGGTGATATTGCGAGTTGCCCCAGACCACCAAGAAAATTGTAAATTTTTGGTGCTGCATAATTTGCATGATACTATTGTTCTGGGGTTCCCCTGGCTGCAAACTCATAACCCAGTTTTGGATTGGAAATCTGTGTGGTGAGTTGGGGTTGTCAGTGTGTTCTTGGGGACGCTCCTGTTTTCTACACCTCTCCTCAGTCTCATGATATTCCTGATTATCTGGCTGATTTCTCTGATGTATTTAGTGAGAGTAAGTCTGCGTCTTTGCCTCCTCATAGGAGTTATGACTGTGCAATTGAGTTGATGCCTGGGTGTAAATTTCCCAAGGGTCGGCTTTTCAACTTATCTGTACCCGAACATGATGCTATGCGATCCTATATTAAGGAGTCGTTGGAGAAGGGTCATATTAGACCATCCTCGTCACCTTTAGGCGCTGTTTTTTTTTGTGGCCAAGAAAGATGGTTCATTAAGACCGTGTATTGATTATCGTTCCCTTAACAAGATGACGGTTAAATATCAGTACCCGTTACCTCTGATGTCTGATTTATTCTCCAGAGTTAAGAGTGCCTGCTGGTTTACTAAGCTTGACCTCAGGGGGGCGTATAATCTTATTCGCATCAAGCACGGGGATGAATGGAAGACGGCGTTTAATACTCCGGAGTGACATTTTGAGTACCTGGTGATGCCTTTTGGGCTCTCTAATGCCCCTTCTGTCTTCCAGTCCTTTATGAATGATATTTTCCGAGACTTTGTGGATAGGTTTTTGATCATCTATCTGGATAATATTTTGATCTTTTCTAGTGATTGGGATTCCCATGTGGAACATGTCTGGACTGTGTTCTGGATTTTGAGGGAGAATTCCCTGTTTGTTAAGGGATCGAAGTGCCTCTTTGGTGTACAGAGGATTTCATTTTTGGGATTTATCTTGTCTCCATCGACTATTGAAATGGACCCGGCCAAGGTACAGGCCATTTATGATTGGGTTCAGCCTACTTCTTTGAAGGCTCTCCAGAAGTTTTTGGGTTTTTCTAATTTCTATCGTAAATTTTTAAGTAATTTTTCTAGTATTTTCAAACCACTGACTGATCTGACCAAGAAGGGAGCTGATGTGCTGAATTGGTCTCCTGAGGCTGTCTCAGCATTTCAGGAGCTTAAGCGGAGATTTACTTCAGCTCCAGTTTTACGGCAATCTGATGTCTCACTTCCATTTCAAGTGGAGGTAGACGCTTCTGAGATTGGTGCAGGAGCTGTTTTGTCCCAAAAAGACCCTGTGACTTCTAAGATGAATTCCTGTGCCTTCTTTTCTAGAAAGTTTTCCCCATCTGAACGCAACTATGACGTGGGGAATCGGGAATTGTTGGCCATGAAATGGGCATTTGAGGAGTGGAGACATTGGTTGGAGGAAGCTAGACATCAATTTGTGGTCCTCACCGATCACAAGAATCTGATTTATCTGGAGTCGGCCAAACGCTTGAACCCTAGACAGGTTAGATGGGCCTTGTTTTTCATGCATTTTAACTTTGTGGTCTCTTTTCTTCCGGGCACTAAGAATGTTAAGGCAGACGCCCTTTCTAGGAGTTTCTTTGCTGATTCTCTTAATGTGACCGAGCCTACTACTATCCTAGGTGAGGGGGTAGTTCTTTCTGCCATTTCGCCCAATTTGAGACGCGCCCTGGAAGAATTTCAGGAGGATAAACCTGAGCATTGCCCTATGGGAAGATTGTATGTTCCTGACCAGTGGAGAAAGAGAGTGATGTCTGAAGTCCATTGCTCTGCATTGGCTGGTCATCCGGGTACTTTTGGTACCAGAGATTTGGTGAGTCGGTCGTTTTGGTGGCCTGCCTTATCTCGTGATGTCAGGAATTTTGTACAGTCCTGTGGGACTTGTTCCCGATCTAAACCCTGTTCTCGCTCTAGTGGGTTGCTGATGCCCCTGCCGGTGCCCAAGAGGCCATGGACCCATATCTCAATGGATTTTGTTTCTGATCTTCCTGTCTCTCAGAGAATGACTGTTATCTGGGTGATTTGTGATAGATTTTCGAAGTTGGTCCATCTTGTACCACTCCCAAAGTTGCCATCTTCCGCTGAGTTGATACCCTTGTTTTTACAGCAGGTGGTTCGGTTACATGGGATTCCTGAGAACATTGTGTCCGATAGAGGGGTCCAGTTTGTTTCCAGATTCTGGAAAGCCTTTTGTTCCAATCTGAGAATTCAGATATCCTTCTCCTCCGCGTTTCATCCCCAGACCAATGGGCAGACTGAGAGAACAAACCAGACCCTGGAGTCTTACTTAAGATGTTTTATATCTGCTGATCAAGGTGATTGGGTCTCATTTTTGCCCTTGGCCGAATTTGCCCTGAACAATAGAGCTAGTTCTGCCACTTTGATGTCACCCTTTTTCCGTAATTTTGGGTTTCATCCTCGATTCTCTTCAGGGCAAGTGGAATCTTCGTCCTGCCCAGGTGTGGACACTGTGGTTGTGAGAATGCAGCAGATATGCGACCAAGTGGTGGATAAGTTGTCACTCTCTCAGGAAAAGGCCCAGCTTTTTCCAACCGGCATAGGACCATTGGTCCCCGGTTTAAAGTGGGTGATATGGTTTGGTTGTCGTCTAAGAATATTCCTATGAAGGTTGCATCTCCAAAATTTAAGCCCAGATTTATTGGACCTTATAAGATTTCGGAGATTCTTAATCCTGTTTCTTTTCGATTGGCTCTTCCAGTTACGTTCAAAATCCATAACGTATTTCACAAGTCACTGTTGAAGAGGTTTGTTGAGTCAGTAGTTCCTATGGCGGCACCTCCTGACCCTGTATTGATTAAAGGCAATGTGGAATATGAGGTAGAGAAAATATTGGATTCTCGTTTGGTTAGACGGAGACTCCAGTATTTGGTCAAATGGAAGGGTTATGGCCAGGAGGATAATTCTTGGGTCTCTGCCTCTGATATTCATGCCAATAAATTGGTTCGTGCTTTTCACCGGGCCCATCCTGATCGGCCTGGTGGCATGGATGAGGGTTTGGTGACCCCTCCTCAAGGGGGGGTACTGTTATGAGCTCATTTTGTACTCCACCAGTTGAGAGTTCTCCTTCCGTTCTCCCTCTGGTGGTGACAGGAGGTAGTGAGGTTGGTTTAAGTGGTAGTGATCTGCCACCTGATGAGGAGGATAACGATTGGATCTCTGGAGTATCAGACTGGATATAAGACAGCTGACGCCCTATCCTGGTGCTGGTGATTCAGTCTTCTTCTCAGGTCTTGAACTTCAGCTCTCTTCCAGTCTTCTCAAGTTAAGTTTGTTTTTTGCTAATGTTCACACTAGCGCTCGTTGGTCAATTCAATTTCTTGTGTGGTCAGCCTGCCCCTGCTGGGGCTATGCTGAACTTCCACTCCTATTTATCTGTATTTGCCAATTTGCCTTTTTGTCCCTTATTAGATTGGCCTCTTTTTGCTCTGTTTCAGAATATTTGAGAGTGCTGATATAGTGGGTGAAGTCTAGTGACTTCAGGGTTAATTTTGCTATCAGACGTGTTGGACATTATTTTGGTAGGGTTTTTTGGCAGATTGCAGACAGTGGCTTTCCTTTCCTGTCCTTTCTAGTTAGTCGGGCCCCATCGCTTGCTCAGCCTATTTTCCTGCCTTTGTTTGTGTTTTCATCTTGTTTCACCATCAATACATGTGGGGGCTGTCTTTTCTTTGGGGTCTGCTCTGGGGCAGTTAGTCTTCCTCTTTTCCTGCTTTAGGCTTATGTAGCTCTCCGGTTGTGACGAGGCGCCTAGGACCATCGTAGGAACGCTCCACGACTGCTGCTAGTTGTGTGGTTAAGATCAGGGATCTGCAATCTGCATAGTTACCAACACCTCTGGTTTTCTGAGACTTAGCTTGTTGGGTTTTTTCCTCCTCGGTGACCCATTCATAACAGATGGGTCTCTCTCACAGTCAATCCATACATGCAACACAGTTCCACTCCAGGCCAGCAGGGGGAACTCTGAACCAGGATTAAGGGGAGGGGTGCTCTCTGTGGGCCGGGAGGAGGAAATAGTTAGTTAGTCTGCGGAGGATGAAGTGTGCAGACGTGGAGAGAGAAGCTGGAGGTCGAGCTGCGGAAGGCGAGCTCCCTCAGCTTGAGAGCGCATGAATTGGAGCCTGGTCTACATGGTGGTACGGACACTGACGGTCCTGCCACAGACACCAGAGGAGTAGGAGGCTGTAAATGCCCTACTCCCATCTAAGACTTGAGGCACAACAGCAAAATGGATAGAGAGCCGGGAGTGAAGCGTCCCTGATCAGGCTACAGCTTTCTGCCGTGCAAATAGAGTTCTAGGAACATCTGACAGGAGGAACTTCAGAGTAACTAAGTACTGGAGTGCTTCACACCACACCAGCGCTAGGAAGGAGACTGCACAGCCCGTCTGAGAGAGAGAATCCCTAAGTTGCTTCCAGGCTAGCCTGCAATGTTACCATCTGTAATCAGGACCCTGGACTGCAGTTTTCAAGTAAAGGTACAGAAATTGCACCCCGCTGTGTCTTGTCTGCATCCTACCCTGTCGGCACTGCTACATCCCCGTGCCAACCACCTTTACACTGCCCTGGGGTCACAGCTTCACCTGTGGGAAGCTACACCATCTAAGCTGCAACACACCATGAGCCCCAGAGGATCTGCATGCAGCGTTGGCTAACACCTCACTTGCCAAACACCACAGGTGGCGTCACGAACTTTCCATATAAACTACATTCCAAACATCATCCGCCAATGACTTGGGCGCCCAGGGCCACGGACCAGGTCACCGCTGCTGTGACACATCCCCCTGACACCAGCCCGGTACCGAGTACCCCACAGCCCTGGGAGGGCGAACCACATCAACTTCAACACAGCCTGCTGACGCTTTCCACTAGCTGTTTGATAGTGGGACACCTCGTGTGCAACACTGGCAGCTGCGGATGGAGTGCTCGTGCGACTGCGCTCTGTGGACGAGCTTTCGCTTCTGGAGGAGGAGGAGGATGGTCGAACGCCTACAGCCAACTGTTTCCTATACCATTTGCTAGGCAGCACTGTCCCACCACCGCTGTCCCCTGTGGCCCCCGCATCCACCACATTAACCCAGTGCGCAGTGATGGACACGTAACGGCCCTGGCCATGCCTACTGGACTATACATCTGTGGTGAGGTGCACCTTTCCACTCACTGATTGCTTGAGTGCATGGACAATGCGGTCTTTCACATGAAGGTGGAAGGCTGGCATGGCTTTGCGAGAAAAGAAGTGCCGACTGGGTAGGTCATAGCGTGGTACTGCATAGGCCATGAGTTCGCGGAAAGCTGCACTTTCAACCAATCAGTAGGGCATCATCTCTAACGTGATTAGTTTGGCAATGTGGGTGTTCAAATCCAGTGTACGCGGATGAGAGGATGAGTACTTTCTTGTCCTACTCATAGTCTCTGGTAGGGTGAGCTGGACTTGAGAGCTGCATATGGAAGTAGCAGTGGACATGGCGGACTGAGAGAGGGTTGATGATGGTGATGGAGTTGGTGTTCTTTCTGATGGCCTAGATTCAGTCTTTCGTAGCAATAACATTGTGATTCCCTGACTGCTTTGGCCTTGCGACGACACCTCAACATTTGCTGCTGGTGGTGTGCTAACCGGTGGGCTTACAGTGGGGGAAGCAATGTAGCATTGCTGACTACCTTCATTGGGAGCAGTTGCACATGTGGTACGTGAGGTTTCGTAGTCCGTCCACGCTTGCAAGTGCATGGTGCATTAATGTCTAAGCATGCAACTGGTATTCAAATTTCTCAGATTTTTCTCTCGGCTAAAGGTCTTTGCGCACTTCTTACAGATAACCTTTGCCTGATCATTAGGATTTTGTTCAAAAAAGTGCCACACTGCACTCTTCCTACTATGGAAGACATTTTGAGGCCTTGCACGCTGTGCTAATTTGACTGTCTGGCCAAGCTGTCCTGCAACTCTTTTGGTTTTTGTAACCCATTTTTGGACTGCTCCGGGCCTGCCAGATAACAGCTGTTGCGATGTCGATGCCGGCTGCGGATGCTACTCCTCCTCTTCTGAGCTATTGGCAGCGGCACCCTCTTCCCCCAATGGATGCCAATCTGGGTCAACAACTGGGTCATCCATCACCTCCTCTTCAATGTCAAGTGCACCTTCCTCTGTGTCATCGTGTATGGTGGTATAGTATGCGGGAAGGGGCACCTGAGTTTCATCAGGGTCAGATTCTGGCTCAGTACACTGCGAGGACAATGTAGTGCTCTGAGTGAATGTACCAGCAGATAAATCTAGCAGTGGCTGTGCATCAGTGCACTCCATGTCAGAATCATCTTGGCCTGGGTAATTCACGATTTGACTTGCTAACCCAGGCATGGTATGTGAAAACAGCTCCATGGAGTAATCTGCAGTGTGGCCTGCCGCATCCTTCAATTTTGGTAGGGATGAAGGACACAAGGAAAGGTGTGGTTTATGACCATGAGCCTCCAATGGCGACTCAGTGTTTTTGTTTTTTAAAACTTCAGAAGAGGAGGCGATAGAGCTGGAGGCTGAGTCAGCAATGTAAGCCAAAACTTGTTCCTGAAGCTCCGGCTTTTAAAGCAGTTTACCTACTCCCAGAAAAGGGAGCCTTCGAGGCCTTGTGGAGCCAGACGATGACGCAGGCTCAACACCTCCTGCATTAGGTGCTATTGTGCTTTTGCCACTACCAGCAGATCCACCACCAACACCATCATTACCAGCTGGCAACCCCCGCCTACTTCCACGGCCTCTTCCACCACACTTCCTCATTTTTGGGAAAATGTACCCAAAATGCCACCAGCTACTGTAAAACAAGGTACAAGGTGTATATAGGATTGGGGAGAATTTCAATCTCCTTACACACTTCTGGACACTGAACTATTATCTCAGGCCCAGTGTAGATTACACCTCAATATAACAGGCTGAAATTGGCTGGTGTATGGCAGGTGAATATAGGATTGGGGAGAATTTGAATCTCCTTACAGACTTCAGGACACTGAACTATTATCTCAGGGCCAGTGTAGATTACACCTCAATATAAGAGGCTGAAATTGAATGGTGTATAACAGGTGAAAATAGGATTGGGGAGAATTTGAATCTCCTTACACACTTCTGGACACTGAAGTATTATCTCAGGGCCAGTGTAGATTACACCTCAATATAACAGGCTGAAATTGGCTGGTGTATGACAGGTGAATATAGGATTGGGGAAAATTTGAATCTCCTTACACACTTCTGGACACTGAAGTATTATCTCAGGGCCAGTGTAGATTACACCTCAATATAACATGCTGAAATTGGCTGGTGTATGTCAGGTGAATATAGGATTGGGGAGAATTTGAATCTCCTTACACACTTCTGGACACTGAAGTATTATCTCAGGGCCAGTGTAGATTACACCTCAATATAACAGGCTGAAATTGGCTGGTGTATGACAGGTGAATATAGGATTGGGGAGAATTTGAATCTCCTTACACACTTCTGGACACTGAAGTATTATCTCAGGGCCAGTGTAGATTACACCTCAATATAACAGGCTGAAATTGGCTGGTGTATGACAGGTGAATATAGGATTGGGGAGAATTTGAATCTCCTTACACACTTCTGGACACTGAAGTATTATCTCAGGGCCAGTGTAGATTACACCTCAATATAACAGGCTGAAATTGACTGGTGTATGACAGGTGAATATAGGATTGGAGAGAATGTGAATCTCCCTAGAGATTTTAGCAGGCTGACAATGATGCTCTCAGTCCCAAGTATGGCAGCAGACAGCCTAATAAGCAGGACTGCTGCACACAAAAGTGTGGAAAAATTAACGCTTGGTAACTGTGCAGAAAAGAGGAAGAAAAGTATTTTTGCTTTTAAAAAAGCAGTTTGCACAGCAGTGTGAAAAGAGCAATGCAGCTATCAAGGAGCCTTATAAGGCAGCCTAATAACCAACAGAGCTGATGCACCAAAATATAGCCTCCCCTTGCACTGCACACTAACTGGTGTGTTGTACAGGCAAAAACGCTAGCAGCAGAAGCAGTTTTTTTATCTTCTTCCCTGCCTAACGCTCTCCCTATAGAATCAGCAGCAGCAGCAGCTCTCCCTAGTCTGAGATCAGGAATAAGTAAGATGGCGGTCGGCTTGCATGCCCTTTTATACCCCCTGTGACGCCACACAAAGCAAGCCAATCACTTACATGCCCTTCTCAAAGATGGTGGTGACCGCTGCCTATGTCATCGCGTTGCCCTCAGTGTCTGTTCTTCCTCATTGGCTGAAAAAGGGCGCTGAAGCATCTTTTGAATTGCGACTTTTGCGCTCTGGTCGCTGACCTCGTGGCCGAACTCACGCTAAGGTCGGGTTTCGTTTCATGAAACCTGACTTTGGCGGAAGTCGGCAACTTTTCAATTTGACCGACCCGTTTCGCTCAACTCTACTTCTGAGTACGAGCTGTTCTGCAGCATCTAGCTGTGGTCACTACACACTAAATAGAGCTACTCAATGTGTCTGGCCACTGTTGGAGCTTGTAAAAGCTGATTCGTGAAGTTGTTAGGTGATAGACCCCATCGATCAGATATTGATGTGCTATCCTCGTGAACTCCTCAGAATGCAAAGAAATCCTATTCTAATATTTTTATTTAATTTTTTTTTAAGAGTAATGTGGCTATGATACATTGTCAAATGTTTGACCTATATGGCAAGAGCATGGTAATGGATACATTGATGCCAAATTGGCTTTGGTTAGGTTTTTTTTTCTGAGCCATCACTGGTGCTTATAATACCTGATCACCAAGTTGCTGGTGTCAAGTCTCCTCAATCTGATAAGGATGACTAATCTTAGTGACAAGTCTTCAATATAATTTGATTGGACAACCATTTTAAGGAAACTTGCCCTGTAAACCCTGCCAGACCATCTCCACTGTCATAAGATTCCAAACCATTAAGACAATACGCTTGTCCAAATTGTACATATAGTTTGGGCCTTAGTGTTGGTCCATATTTACCAGTAATAACTAAAGTGAATCTGTCACCAGATTTTTGGCCTATCAACTAAAAATATCATCTAATAGAGTGTGAGCTATACATTCCCCAACTACTTGTGAAACCCCCTGACTCACCATGAATCCCCCATAAAAAAACCTTTTATATTGCTCCCGTGCTGTATGTAAATATTCTCGGTTCTGTCTGATGGGCGTTGGTTCTGGTCCCTCTCTCATATTCAAATTGCCTCCCGCACCTGCGCAGTATGCTATGCCCAACTGCAGGCAAAGCCAGAAAGCATTAGTGCGCATGCACCGGTGAACTATGTCCCGGAAGTATTTCGCTGTGTTTTGAGACATAGTTCACCGACGCATGCGCACTATTGCTTTTCGTCTTTGCCCGCAGTTGGGCAAAGCATACTGTGCACGCGCGGGAGGAAATTTGAATGTGCACACGTGGGACCTGTGCGGAACAATGCTATTCACAGAACGGATTGTGTACAGCACGCCGATTTGAGGTGGTGAGAGGGACCAGAACCAATGCCCATCAGACCGGACTAAGGATATTACCATACCGTGTGAGGGCAATATAAAATGTTTCTATGGGGGATTCATGGGGAGTCAGGGGGTTTCACAAGTAGTTGGGGAATGTATAGTTCACACTCTATTAGAGGATATTTTTAGTTGAAAGACCAAAAAACTGGTGACAGATTCCCTTTAATAAACCACTCCTCTTCCCATCAAGATTAATGGATAAACACCAGTCTTAACTAACCCCTTAATGACAGCTAATTCGTCTTTTAACTGACCTGAGATCTAATACAATAACATCCCCATACAGGTGAAAATCCAGCAGCTGTCGGCTGTTCACTATAGCTGACAACTTGCTGCATTAGCCACGATCAGTGTTGGCACCGTTCTAATCTGTTTAACCCCTTATATGCTGCTGTCAATAGTAACTACATCTTATAAATGGTTAATAGAATGTGAGGGCTTCCTATTTATCCCCATCAGCACCCTGAGATCATGATTGTGTAGTCTTGATGTTTGCTATGGCAATTCATGACCAAATAGCGGCTTTAGTCTGCCGGCTACAGTGGCCTGTTCAGAAGTCAGTGACATTTAGGTCGCAAAAATACATTTTTTCATTCCTATTATGTCACTTTGCTACATGGCAGCAGTTTTCAATATGTCAAGGGGTGCTGTTTTTAACATGGTATCACTTTTGGGGGGTTCCAATATATAGGACCCCCAAAGTCACTTCAAACCTTGATAGGCCCCTAAAAAAAAATTATTTTGTAAATTTCCTTAGAATACTTCCTAAAATGCTAATAAAATAAAATAACATTTTACAAATGGTGCCGATTTAAAGCAGACATGAGGGAAATGTTATTTATTAATGTTTTTGTTTTTGTATGGTATTGACTATCTGGATTAAAGGGATTATCTTTCAAAGTTTGAAAATTGCAATTTTTTTGACAGTTTTGTCAAATTTCTGATAATTTTTAAAAATAAAAAACAAAATATATCGACCTAAATGTACCATTATCATGAAGCATTCTGTGTCATGAAAAAACTATCTCAAAATCACTGGGATATGTTGAAGTGTTCCAGAGTTATTACTACATAAAGTGATACTGGTCAGATTTAAAAAATGTGGCCCCGTCACTAAGGAGTTAAATCAAGTAAGAGTGCCACCAGAAATGTTTATTCCTGCATTGAGTATGACCTGATAAAGCACAATAGAGCCGATTAATTAAGGCTGGTCTTAATGAACGGACTCAATGGAGCAGGATGCGACAAATTTGTTAAGAGCCAAACAATACTTAAGGAATTAAGTCCATCTGTTTACTGGTGCTCACCTCTGCCAGAATTGTATTGTATTCAGGGAATGGAGCAAGTTACTGTGTAACTTTGTACATGTTTGACAGGTCGAATTGCCAAAATGTGCGAGGCAGGGCGTGGTTAAGACTGGCATGAGACCTACAAAATTCACAATATTTTTGCAAAAAAATATTGCAACTTATTAAGGTTTTCCACATAAAAATTCTGGCATTATCTCCTTAATCAATCCCAATAGGTTTGCTGCCCACATGCCTCATTTGACTACATGATGTATTCTTCTTTCCACAAATTCCTTAAGAGCGGGTGCTGGTAATGACTGCAATGCCAGTCCCAGGCGTTATTGTAACTTTTAGCCACTAAACACTGGAAATAGCTGCTGATCAGGATGAAAAAAATGAGAATGCACTAGAGAAACCAATAAAATGCTGCAACATCAAAAAATGTTATGAAGGACTTTGTATTGGGTTTTAGATGATGCCCTCAGCCTTGAAGACCTACTAAGAAATGTAGTAAAAGACTCCTTTACTCTTTTACTATCTATTATTTTCCAGATCACTGTTATGGTTTGCAGCACATATTTTTTTTGTCTTGCCTTGCAGTAGATTGACAGTGGTCTGCCGGTCCTTCAGTAAAACCACATAACCTCAGCTTCAAGTTCACACATTTCTGACATACACATGTTTCCTTTTTTTCTGTAATGGCCAAAATTGCTCACAATATTTCTTAATTTAAAATGAAATTTCTTATTGCATGGTATGTCACATCCATCGGGTTATGCTTGGAATTCAAGGATTTCACTGGTTTTGGTAAGTAGATGGATCTAACCGAGGACGGAGATCTTACTGATGATCTTCTTGCAGTGAAAGGTCTGGAGCATTGATGGATGAAGGCAAAGTAGATTTGTCATGCTCATGTTGCATTCTCATAGCAATCTAAAGTCTAATTCTGATCTCATCCCTGGTGTTTGGGGGGGAAACAAACTCATGGCTGTTAAATCTGTGTGCCCAGTCCATGCAAAGGAGAACAATGTCTTTTTTGCTCCAATATGACCTCTGTAATAGTGATGAGCGACTATACTTGTTACTTGAGATTTCCCGAGCATGCTCGGGTGATCTCCGAGTATTTGGATGTGCTCGGAGATTTTGTTTCTGTCACCATCAATGGCGGATCTTAATAGGGGCGGATGGGGCGGTCGCCCCGGGCCCAAGGTTTTTTGGGGGCCCAGGGGCAGGGGCCCAGGGGCAGGGGCGGGCTGGGCCGGGTGGCAGAGAGGCAAATGCCCCCCGGACCGCTCCCCCAGCACCTGTACAGGGCCGGCCGTGCCCTGTGCTGTGACGCCGCCGGCAGCAGACAGCCGCCCGCGTCACATTCTATGAGGGGCCGGGAGCTGTGCACGGCCGTCACCTTGACGGCTGCTCAGCTCCGGCTGTACTTCCGGGTCAGATGTCGGACGTGCGCGATGACGTCATCGTGCACGCACCGACATGTCCCGGAGGATGCTGAAAGCAGAGGCGCTGCTGGGGAGCGAGCCGGCTGTGAGGTAAGTATGGGGAACTTTTTTTATTTTTTTTTATTTATAAAATGAATTAAATGGGGGAGGGGGTGAGTGGGGGCTGTACACAATGAAGGGGGGGTGACTGGGGCCTGTATATGATGAAGGGGGGGTGACTGGGGCCTGTATATGATGAAGGGGGGGTGACTGGGGTCTGTATATGATGAAGGGGGGGTGACTGGGGGCTGTATATGATAAAGGGGGGGTGACTGGGGCCTGTATATGATGAAGGAGGGGTGACTGGGGCCTGTATATGATGAAGGGGGGGTGACTGGGGGCTGTATATGATGAAGGGGGGTGACTGGGGCCTGTATATGATGAAGGGGGGTGACTGGGGTCTGTATATGATGAAGGGGGGGTGACTGGGGGCTGTATATGATGAAGGGGGGGTGACTGGGGCCTGTATATGATGAAGGGGGGGTGACTGGGGCCTGTATATGATGAAGGGGGGGTGACTGGGGCCTGTATATGATGAAGGGGGGTGACTGGGGCCTGTATATGATGAAGGAGGGGTGACTGGGGCCTGTATATGATGAAGGGGGGGTGACTGGGGGCTGTATATGATGAAGGGGGGTGACTGGGGTTGTACAAGATGAAGGGGATGAAGGGGGGATTAGTGGGGGCTTCACATGATGAAGGGGGGTGAGTGGGGCTGCACATGATGAAGGGGGGTGAGTGGGGCTGCATATGATGAAGGGGGGGTGAGTGGGGCTGCACATGATGAATTGGGGGTAAGGGGGACTGCACATGATGTGGGGGTAAAATTAACTGCACATGATGATGGGGTAGTGGGGCTGCACATGAAGTTGGGGGGGAAGGGGACTGCACATGATAAAATGGAAGGTGGGATAAGGGGCTGCAAATGATGAAGCGGCACTGCAGATGAAGTGAGTGGATGATAGGGGACTGCAATGGATGAAGTAAGGGGACTTCAAATTAAAGTGGGGACATTAAAGTGGATCCCCTATGGCCAGGATCACGTTGGGCGATTTTGTGCGTATTGGCCGTAGGCCTACAGCTTATGTGCAACGTCTTTTTAGGCCATGTCCACACGTGGTGGAATGGTGGCGGGTTTTCCGTATGGACCCGCAGCAAACCAAGTGCTGCGGTCCGTACGGCTGTCAATTCCCGCACGGGGACCGGGAGCGCTCAGGTGGGAAGGGGGGTACAGGGGCCCAGGTTTTATGAACAGCCCCGGGCCCACAGTCCACTTAATCCGCCACTGGTCACCATAGCTGCATGATTTGCGGTTGCTGGACAGCCTGAATACATGTGGGAATTCCCTAACAAACAGGCAGTCCCTACATGTATTCAGGCTGTCCAGCAGCCGCAAATCATTCAACTACAGCGACAGAAATTAAATCTCCGAGCACATCCAAATACTCGGAGATTACCCGAGCATGCTCAGGAAATCTCAAGTAACGAGTATACTCGCTCATCACTATTCTTTAAGGTTCTTCCTCAAATACCCAAAAACTTTTGGGTACTAAATGATGAGTAGTAGATATTGGGTGAAACACCCAACTGGATGATTGAATGAAAACCATATATATTAACATATACTTGCCAACACTTTATATCACTTTGCAGGACATTTTAAACTTACGGTAATCTGATATTTTCTTTTGATGCAAAATTAAAATCTGAATGTTTTGAAAGTTCCAGTTCAATGAACAGTCTGGGGAAAAAAGGAGTGTTTGCAGCGATGTACACAATGTCTTTGCATTTATATAAGTTTTGTAATGTTGGAATATATATTGTGGCTAGAAGAATTACTCAACCTCACATGGGTCTAATTTGTCTGTTGTTTTTCGCATGTGGTAAAAAAATTAGTTTAGTACTGAAATGAATGCATAGCAAAAATATCCCTTGCTTATTGCATAGCAGGGTAAACTCCTCAGTATAGAACTAAATAGCCAAGAGGTTACTCGAAAAAATAACTTATTAATATACATTTAAAAACTTATATTTAGCTGACAAAGTGGATAAGTGTCCAAAAGGGCCCTTGTAATGTCAGGATACATTAATTGACATTAGCCACATGATATTCTCTCCACACAGGGTGATGAGCTTTGTTAGGATCCCCGAGGGTGAACCCACTGGACCACGGCAACGAACCTCCCCTGGGTGAGCGGACCAGGTGGACCACCCCATATACAGGGAGTGTTAGGGACAGACCCAGGGGAAACTATTACCACGGCAGCTGGTACCCAAAGCAGACGGGGGAGACCAGACAGGTGGTAGGCAAGGAAAACTGGGGTACAGGCTGGATGAAGACACTGGATAGCACGGCAGGAACACTGGAGACTGGACCGGGGTAGCACGGCAGGAACACAGTAGACTGGACCGGGGTAGAATGGCAGGAACTCAGGAGACTGGACCGGGGTAGAACGGCAGGAACACAGGTGACTGGACAGGGGTAGGACGGCAGAAACACAGGCTGGAGACACTGGATGGCAAGGCAGGAACACTGGAAACACAGGAGAGAACAGGTAACACGGATGGGAGTACAAGTAAAGCAGCGGGGAGCGGAGGAAGCAGCGGCGAACGCCAGCAAGTGTGGGGCCAGAATCACAAGGAAGTACAAGTGACGATCAGGCAGCGTCACTAGGGAGCGACGACCAGATAAGGGAGAGTGGGGAGGAGCTTCCGGGCCAGGATCCTCCCGACCATAGAGAGGAACGGGGGGAGCAGCCGGCTCACAAGGGAGGATGTGAGCCTGGGCGGCGAGACCTGCGGGGAGCGCACGCCCAGGAGGAAGCGAGCGCCATAGTCCGGACAGGAGAACAGACGGGACTGTGTCGGGAAGCTGCAGGCTGGTAAGTCTGACGGGGCATGGGAGGCGGCGGCGTGACAGGAGAGAGCGGCGGCATGACAGTACCCCTCTCTTTACGTGCCCCCCTCCCAAAGCTGGAAAGAAATCTTGCCAAAATCCGGGGATCTTGTATGTTCTCTCGAGGCTCCCAATATCTCTCCTCAGGGCCAAAGCCCTTCCAATCCACCAGAAAAAAGGTCTTTCCCCTTAGCTTTTTCATAGCGAGAATGTCTTTATCTTCAAAGACATCATCGGCAGAAACAGGCTGAGGAGGGAAGTTAGTAGTGGCATGGAATTGGTTGAGGACCACTGGTTTCAGAAGAGAAACATGAAATGAATTGAGGATGCGAAGCGAGGCAGGAAGCTTCAACTTGTAAGAGACATCGTTGATGCGAGTAAAGACCTCGAAGGGTCAGATATACCAGGGACCCAATTTGTGCGAAGGGATCCTAAGGCGGATAAACTTGGAAGACAGCCACACTCTGTCACCAGGGTGATAGAGAGGTGGGTCCAAGCGCCTTTTGTCTGCGTGTTTCTTCATCTTAACTCGCACTTGTTCGAGAGCGGTTTTGGTCTCCTGCCAGATCCTGGAGAACTCCCCAGACAGAAGATCAGCGGCCGGCACACTCGAGACAGGAGGAACCGGTAGAGGCACGCCTGAATGTAACCCGTAGACAATGAAGAAGGGAGACTTGGCAGAAGATTCGTTGGCGTGATTGTTATACGCAAACTCGGCCCATGGGAGCAAGTCAGTCCAGTCGTTCTGGTGAGCGTTGGAGAAATGTCGGAGGTAATTAACCAAAACTTGATTAGTACGCTCTGCTTGACCGTTAGTCTGAGGGTGATAGGCGGAGGAAAAATTCAGCGTGATGTTCATAAACTTGCAGAGCGCTCTCCAAAATCGGGAGGTGAACTGGACTCCCCTATCAGAGACAATAAGATGAGGGAAGCCATGGGCACAAAAAATATGGTGGATAAAAATCTTCGCCAATTCAGGGGCTGAGGGCAATCCAGGCAGAGGAATGAAATGAGCCATCTTGGAGAATCTATCCACAATGACAAAGATGACAGTGCATCCAGCAGAACGAGGCAAGTCAGTGACAAAGTCCATAGCAATGTGCTGCCAGGGAGCTGAAGGAACCGGAAGCGGGTGCAAGAGTCCAGAGGGTAATTGCCGGGGGACTTTGTTTTTGGCACAGGATGGACATGAGGCTAAAAACCCTCGAACATCTTGAGGAAGAGTAGGCCACCAATAGTAATGAGACACAAGACGAAGGGTCTTTTTAAACCCAACATGGCCCGCAATTTTGGAGGCATGACCCCAATGCAAGACTCGCCTCCTGTTGGTCTCAGGGACGAAGGTCTTACCCGGTGGTAGGGTAGAAAAACTGAGGGGTACCACCATGATGATCTTGGAAGGGTCCAGGATGTGCATAGGGTCCTCTTCTGTGTCGACAGCGAGAAAGGATCTGGACAACGCATCAGCCTTGAGGTTCTTCCTACCCGGGCAAAAGTGCAATTCGAAATCGAAACGGGCGAAAAACAAAGACCATCTCGCCTGTCGTGGATTTAGTCTCTGTGCCGATCGGATATATGCCAAATTCTTATGATCCGTGTAGATCTTAAAAGGATGCACAGCTCCCTCCAAATGGTACCGCCACTCCTCCAACACCATCTTGATGGCCAAAAGCTCCCTGTCACCAATGGAATAATTCCGTTCCGGAGTGGAAAACGTCTTTGAGAAGAAGCCACAGGTGACCAGTCGCCCGGAAGGAGATCTCTGAGAGAGTACGGCACCGGCCCCGATAGCAGAGGCATCCACCTCCAAAATAAAAGGTTTGTTAGTCTCTGGGCGGTGAAGGACGGGAGCGGAAGCGAAGGCTTGCTTCAGAGCGAGAAAGGATCCTTCGGCCTCTGAGGGCCAAACGTGAGGGTTGGCCCCCTTGCGAATCAGAGCGGAGATAGGAGCGGTCAAGGAAGAAAAATGAGGGATGAACTGCCGATAGTAATTGTCGAAACCCAAGAACCGTTGAATTGCCTTGACTCCATGAGGTTGTGGCCAGTTGAGTACGGCTGACACTTTCTCAGGATCCATGCTTAAGCCAGAATCAGAAACGACGTACCCCAGGAATGGAAGAGAGATTTGTTCAAAGGAGCATTTCTCCAGTTTCGCATACAGGCGATTCTCCCTCAGGCGCGACAGGACTAGACGGACACTCCTTCTATGGGCAGACAAATCTGGGGGAAAAAGACCAGGATATCGTCCAGATACACCACCACGCAAGAGTACAAGAGGTCTCAGAAGATGTCATTCACGAATTCCTGGAATACTGCGGGAGCATTGCACAAGCCGAAGGGCATGACCAACTATTCATAGTGGCCATCCCTGGTGTTGAAAACGGTCTTCCATTCATCACCAGGGCGAATACGGATGAGATTGTAGGCCCCACGTAGATCCAGTTTGGTGAAAATTCGTGCCCCCGCAACTGATCAAACAGCTCAGGAATGAGAGGGAGCGGGTACTTGTTCTTGATCGTGATGTTATTGAGGCCCCGGTAGTCGATGCAAGGACGAAGAGCCCCATCTTTTTTCTTCACAAAAAAGAAGCCTGCGCCTGCGGGAGAGGAAGACTTCCGGATGAAGCCTCTAGCCAGATTTTCCTGGATGTACTCGGACATGGCTTGGGATTCGAGAGGATTCAAAGGATAAATTCGGCCCTGGGGTGGAGTAGCACCTGGAATGAGATCGATAGGGCAGTCATATGGACGATGAGGGGGCAGGCTCTCTGCCTCTTTCTTGTTAAAAACGTCCGTGAAGGACCGATAGGCTGAAGGCAAAGCCGCGGGTGCCAAAGGAGACTTAGGACACTTGATTGGCTGAACGGGAAGTAGGCACGTAGAATGGCACGACTGACCCCATCGAAGAATGTCCCCAGATCGCCAATCGAGAATGGGCTCGTGAGTCCTTAACCATGGAAGGCCAAAGAGAAGCGTGTGGGACAGCGAGGGCAGTACAAAGAAGCCAATCTTCTCCCGATGTAGAGCTCCAACTTGTAATTCCACCTCTTCAGTGACCAAGGTAACGACCTCCCGCAGGGGAGCACCATCGACTGAAGCTAACTGCTGAGGAGACTCCAAGGATCTGACAGGTATCCGCAACATTTTTAACCGCCTCAAGCTGAATGAAGTTCCCGGCAGCCCCAGAATCAATATAGGCAAGCTCAGAGACGCGGGAGGAACCAAGATTCAATAGGACAGGAAGGGTCAAGGGTAGAGAGGTATCTCTAACACCTAGAGAGGCCTCTCTTAACTGTCCTAGGCGGAGGCATTTCCCGGTCTCACCAGACATGAACGCAGAAGATGGGAGGCACTGCCGCAGTAAAGACAGAGACCCTTGTCGAACCTCTCCTGGCTGCGCTGCTCTGCCAGTTTAAGGCGATCTACCTGTATAGGTTCAGGTGCTGGGGCAGAGGAGGTAGAGCCAAATCGCTGACTGGAGGAACTGCGGGTTGCTAGAGGAAGACGGGGAAGTCTTCTCTCCCTGGCGGACTCGCGGGAGCGCTCCTGGAAGCGCAAGTCAATGCGAGTCGCCAGGGAAATGAGATCCTCCAGGGACGTTGTTGTATCCCGACCCGCCAGCTCGTCCTTGATACGAGGAGACAAACCCCGCCAAAATGCTCCCACCAAGGCCTCATTGTTCCACCCAAGCTCAGAGGACAGGGTGCGAAACTGAATGGCATATTGGCCGACAGAAAGAGTACCCTGGCGGAGATTAAAAAGGGACTCTGTGGTAGAGGCCAGGTGTCCTGGTTCATCAAAGACCTTGCGAAAGGTCTCTAGGAACGTGAAGATCTGGGAGACCACCGGATCGTCACGCTCCCAGAGTGGGTTTACCGAAGCCAATGCTTCGCCCGCCAAGTGGGAAACCATAAAGGACACCTTGACGCGGTCAGTAGGATATTGCAGAGGCAGCAATTCAAAGTGCAATTGGCATTGATTAAGGAACCCCCGGCACAATCTGGGGTCTCCACCATATCGCGGGGGCTTAGCTAAATGGGGCGATGGCTGTGGTATAGGTGCCTGTACAGGCGCAGCTGCAGCAGACTGGAGAGAGAGGAGACAGTTATCCACCGAGGCCATGTAGTTTAAAATATGGCCCTGAGTATCGCGTTGCTGGGCGAGCTCCTGCTGGAGACTGGCCAGTTGGGATGCACTCCCGGGATCAGAGGGCTGTAGTGCTGATAGCCGAGATTCCATGGTCTTCAAGAAGGCCATGATCCAGGCCTTGTTGTCCTGTAGAGTTGCGAGTTCCTTCTCAGTGGCTGCTGAGATACCAGCGTGGTATTGGCCTGATCGTACTGTTAGGATCCCCGAGGGTGAACCCACTCGACCACGGCAACGAACCTCCCCTTGTCGAGCGGACCAGGTGGACCACCCCCTATACAGGGAGTGTTAGGGACAGGCCCAGGGGAAACTATTACTGCGGCAGCTGGTACCCAAGGCAGACGGGGGAGACCAGACAGGAGGTAGGCAAGGAACACTGGGGTACAGGCTGGACGAAGACACTGGATAGCACGGCAGGAACACTGGAGACTGGACCGGGGTAGAACGGCAGGAACTCAGGAGACTGGACCAGGGTAGAACGGCAGGAACGCATGAGACTGTACAGGGGTAGAACGGCAGGAACACAGGAGGCTGGAGACACGGGATGGCAAGGCAGGAACACTGGAAACACAGGAGAGAACAGGTAGCACAGATGGGAGTACAAGTAAAGCAGCGGGGAGCGGAGGAAGCAGCGGCGAACGCCAGCAAGTGTGGGGCCAGAATCACAAGGAAGTACAAATGACGATCAGGCAGCGTCACTAGGGAGCGACGACCAGATAAGGGAGAGTGGGGAGGAGCTTCCGGGCCAGGATCCTCCCGAACATAGAGAGGAACGGGGGGAGCGGCCGGCTCACAAGGGAGGATGTGCGCGTGCGCGGCGAGACCTGCGGGGAGTGCGTGCCCGGGAGGAAGCGAGCGCCATAGTCCGGACAGGAGAACAGACGGGACTGTGCCGGGAAGCTACAGGCTGGTAAGTCTGACGGGGCATGGGAGGCGGCGGCGCGACAGGAGAGAGCGGCGGCATGACAAGCTTTCAATAGGATGCAAATAGAATCAATTGACACCTGAACATTAATGATAGGACTGAAAAAAAAATACTTAAATGCCATTGGGAAATAAAGTGCATAGAAAAGTAGAAAAAAGTGTGGCTCTCACCCAATTCATGTGCAGACTGGCGTCGGGGTTACATCCTTAGTTGAGACCTTCTCAGTTGAGACATTCCGCAATCTGCTCTGTCATTACCTCTGCATTGACTCCTGCCCTAACAAGGGCACTACCCAAAAATACCTTTTTTCCGAATGAAAATTTGCTCCCTATGCATTTCTTCATTAGGAGAAGTCATCAGGGGAGTGTAGTTGCTATTGGGAGAGGCACCAGCTAGGATTGTTCTAGATTGAGATAGCAAAAAAGTGTGTCTGGTGTGTCTGTTCTTATAAAGTGCCTTGTCTCTCAAAACATCCAAGGAGACCCACTGTGTGTACTTGTTTTTCTGTCCTTTTATTAATGTTATGGTATCATTGGATTCTATTTGTAACTTATTGACTAGAGTTGAGCGACTTTGCCTTTTTTTGGGTCGAGTCGGGTTTCATGAAACCCGACTTTCGCAAAAGTCGGGTCGAACGAAATCGGCCGATTTTTGTGAAAATTCGAAGGCCGACTGAAACACGAAACCCAATGCAAGTCAATGGGGAAGCAAAGTAGGCAGGGAGTGGAGGCCAGGAAACACACCTACAGTACCCTTTTGAATGCCAAAAACATCAAATCTTATTACTGAAGCTTTTCAACCTTAATTTACTTCATAATACTAGCTATGCACTGAAAAATGGGGGTTATTTGGCTAAATTTGTGGGGGGGGGTAGGGCTGGCTCCAGGTTTTCATGTGCCCTGGGCCAAAGAGCGCCCCTTTAACACATACCACTGCAACCTCCTGCTCTGTGGCCTCCCCTCGAACACTCTCGCACCCCTCCAATCTATTCTAAACTCTGCTCCCCGCTATTCCCCAGCTTCTCCCCTCAGTCAATCCCTTCACTGGCTCCCCATTGCCCAGAGACTCCAGTACAAAACCCTAACCATGACATACAAAGCCATCCACAACCTGTCTCCTCCATACATCTGTGACCTCCTCTCCCGGTACTTTCCTGCACGCAACCTCCGATCCTCACAAGATCTCCTTCTCTACTCCCCTCTTATCTCCTTTTCCCACAATCGCATACAAGGTTTCTCTCGCGCATTACCCCTACTCTGGAACTCTCTACCACAACATATCAGACTCTCACCTACCATCGAAACCTTCAAAAAGAGCCTGAAGACCCACCTCTTCCGACAAGCCTATAACCTGCAGTAACCACCGATCGACCAAACGGCTGCATGACCAGCTCTACCCTTCTACCCTCACCTACTGTATGCTCACCCATCCCTTGTAGATTGTGAGCCTTCGCGGGCAGGGTCCTCTCTCCTCCTGTACCAGTTATGACTTGTATTGTTTAACATTATTGTACTTGCTTTTATTATGTATACTCCTCCTCACATGTAAAGCGCCATGGAATAAATAGCGCTATAACAATAAATAATAATAATACCACAACTCATGATGCTCCGATACGGCAGAGAAATAGCGGTATAGTACAATGAAAAATACTTTACTTTTTACATCTCATGACTGATATCCATTTTAAATTCTCCAATAGCTCCAAAAACGGACAGTATCTTGCTCCATACAGTATTATGGCCACCGCATAGTGCGCTATACAGAGTAATGAGGCCCATATATTTCACCATACAGAATCATTGGTCCCATATAATGTTTGAAACAGTATGTGATGAGCTCCACATAATGCTACAGTATATGTTGGTCCCCATGGATGAAGCTGCACTGTCTTATGGGCCCAAATAATGCTCTATATATAATGGGCCCCATTTCTAATGCTCTAGTGTATAATGGGCCCTGTAAATGCTGCTCCAGTGTCTGATGTCCACCTTTGGAATGCTACAGTGTATGGTGGGCCCCATATATCATTCTCCAGAGTATAGTACTCCCCAAAAATTGCTGTCCCAACATTGAAAACAATTAAATAAGTCTCCTCAAATAAGTCTCCTCGCTAGGGAATCCCTGTACTAGTCTGGGCGTACAGATGTGATGTCATTGCGCTCTCTGAACAGAATATCACTGTCAGGAAACGCGGAAGACGCCATGGCGGTGGAGCAGGGAGAGGTAAGTATTTCAACTTTGCAAGTGCTGTGATCCAGAGCAAGCAGGGGGGGGCCCACTCGTTGGCGACGGCACTGGCACAGGGCCCCTCATAGTACGGCGGTGTGTCTGACGGCGGGTGGGCCGAACCTGCACTTTCAGCTGCACCTTCCTTTTTGTCACCGTGTATGGGGGTACAGTATATGGGAAGGGTAACCTGAGTTTCATCTGGGTCACATTCAGGCTATGTAGAGTGCAAGGGGAATGTAGTGGTCTGGGTCAATGTACCAGCAGAATCATCTAGCAGTGGCTGGGCATCAGTGCACTTGTGGCGCCTCCAGGAGTACGGTCGCCACAGTGGCATTACCTTCCTCCTAGGGAGTGTGATGTCATGCTTGGGAGCAATGAAGGATCTCTCTAGCAGTTAAAACAACACACAACACAGTTCCCACTCCAGGCCAGCAGGGAGACCTCTGAACCTGACTGCTGAGGAGCTGCTGTCTGTGGTCGGGAGGAGGTAAGTTAGGGCAGTCTGTGAAGGGAAGGGGAAGTGTGTGGATGTGAGAAGGGGAGCTGGAGGATGAGCAGAGTTAAGGCTCACTCCTAGCTTGAGCGCATGGTCCGGATTCCGGTCTCCGAGTTTGAATGGACACTGACGTTCCTGCAGCAGAAACCGGAGGAAGTAGCAGATGTAAATGCTCTGTACCCAACTAAGGCTCGGAGGCCCCAGCAGCGACGTGTGGGAGCCAGCAGGAAAAGGCTACGGCTGCCTGCCATACGAGAAAGTTCCAAGAGAGAGTCAACAGGGGGAACTTCATTGAACTCAGCACTGCGAGTACCTCAGATAAGCGCTAGAACGGAGGCCACACTACCTATCTGCAGAGAGAGAATTCCAAATTGGCTTCCAGGCTGACCAACTCCTTCTCCATCTGTACTCTGGGTCCTGGACGGCACTTACCAAGGTAAAGGAACTGCACGACTGTGTCTGTCCTCTTTCTCCTGCACCTGGCACACGGCTCTGCTACATCCTGCACTGCACACCATCTACCAACTCTTTCATGTGCCCTGCGACAATGGCCATACCTGTGCAGGGCTTCTACATCTTAGCTGCACCACAACTTCTGTCCCAGAGAAGCGCCACTGCAGCGCTGGTCAATTTACTCAGAAACCACAGGTGGCATCACGTATCATTCACCTATAAACGTAATTCACCCCTTTGCATGGACGCCCAGGACCACGGAACGGGTCACCACCACTGTGACACATCCCATGGAGACACCGTCCCGGTACCGATTAACCCCACTGCCCTGCCTGGCCACCCACACTCCATGTCAGATTCATCTTGAACTGGGGAACTCACGATTTGACTTGATAACCCATGCATGGTATGATAGAAAGAGCTACATGGACTAATGTGAAGTGTGGCCTGCTGCATCATTCACTTTGGGTGGGGGTGCAGGAGACAAGGAAAAGGGTTCTTCCTGACCAGGAGCCAGCACTTGATGACTCAGTCCTTGCATTTTTTGAAACTTCAGAAGAGGAGGGCATATTTGCTGGAGTCTGTTTCGGCAATGTAAGCCCAAACCAGTTCCTCATGCTCCGGCTTTAAAAACGGTTAGCCTACTCCCAGAAAAGGTAGCCTTCCAGGCGTTCCGTAGACAGACCATGACGCAGGCTCTACACCTCCTGCCTTAGCTGCTATTGTGCTTTTGCCACTACCAGCAGATGCACCACCACCATCAGCACCAGCTGCACCCCCACGCCCACGTCCGCGGCCTCTTCCACCAAACTTCCAAATTTAGCATAATATAGACACAAAATAACATCACATATATGGTACTGTATCAGATGCGTACAGCTCTATTCAGTCAAAGGATAATTGTCAATCTCCATATATATTCCATCAGTCACACAGAGACACTCCCAGGCTCAGTATGGATTAGACAAGAATATAAAAAATAGACAAAGTGTACAGTATCATCAGATAGCAGGTATATATAGCATAGTTTAAACATTAACAATGTACGTCTATATATCATGAGTAGTGTTGAGCCACCCCGCTAGTGTTTTGGTTTGTCGCAAAGGAGGCAAGTTTGTCGAATGTTCGTCGAACCAAACTGAAAACAATGGCAGGCAAACACAAACACATACTAACACATAGAAAACAATTACAAAACACCTTAAATGGTGTCCCAAAGCCGACAAAATGCTCAGAAGCCAAAAATAACATGGAAAAGGGCAGCTACATTTACAAAAGAGGTGGAGGAGTAAAAGGAGGAGGTGGAGGAGACACAGATCAAGGCTTGTCATGCCCTTATGAAGTCAAGAAAGTCTGGACTAAAAATGTAAAAACCAAACCCCAAAAAACAAAATCTGAAACCAAACATGATCATATACCGTCGTACTTCCCACCAATAAATTATGGCAACTGGCGATCGGGCGGTGTTATTCCCATGAACCTCCAAACACGTCCATGAAGCCAAAGTGTTTGCTTTCCTGGGGCAGTATGATTGTAAAGCTGAACCTTAAAGGAATGTCCACAAGGGCACCACCAGGAGTGGAATTGGACTCCACCCGGGAAACCACGACCATGCCACCTTAAAAAAAGATGCACACATTGAAAGCTTTGTCGATTGTGTGTGTGTGGTGTGGTATGTCCGTTTGTAGTTGTGCCAGCGATTTGTCAGCTTTATTCCGTTAACGAACGAGACTCCGGCATGCCCATGCGGTACGCGTAAAGCTTACTAGAGGGATACGCGAGGCTCTGTCACGTGCGATCGAGCAATAACTGGGCTATCGTGGCCTTCCATGTCCGGGGCTACATGCCAGCTACACTGAAAGGACCATCTTTTGTCGCTTACAGGTGCAGATAACCCGCTGAACACCGTTAGTGATGGGGATCTGGGATTCCAATAATTCGCCGTGAACGATGATTTCCCAGTAAGTGCAGGTCAACAGCAATTCCTGATTTCGGCCTAACCGCCATTCCAGAAAAAATGCAAAACATTACGTGTCCAAACCACAGGTGCTGTAGCTTGCTTAACAGCTCTGCAGCCGTTCTCAGGCCCAGTATGGATTCTACAAGATTCGAGAAAGTTGATAAAGGGTACAGTTTCACCGGATAACACGTATATATGTTGCATAGTTTACACATTAAAAACCTATGTGTATCGATCAGGAAGCAGGCTCAGACGGTCTCAGGCCCAGTATGGATTAAACCAGATTGTACAAAGTTGAGATAGGGTACATTATCACTGGATAGCAGGTACATAGAGCATAGTTTAAACATTTAAAATCTCCGTGTTCTCTGCATGGATTACACAACAATCTAAAAACTAGAAAAAAGGAAATGTATTTCAAGCGTACACCATGATACACTTTTGGTGGTATTTTTAAATCTTCATTTATATTTCTGTCTCAGTAAGACAGCCCAGACTCCCTGCAATAGGAAATTAGATGCATACAATTATTTACCTAAACTCTAGTGATTGCAGAAATCTACGAATTACTATTCACGGGAACAACTTCCGTCACAATTCTCAGAGGCGATGCTGACCCTCAATTAATTAGTGTGCGGACAAAGCAAAAAACTTTCTTTGTGAAGAAAGTGTTGCTGTATCGCAGTACCGTTGATCCCATCGCCGTTACTCATATCCATCCAATTTTGATCACAGGGAGAGATGTAAACATGGTGCTCACTGCCTATCATGATCTGTCACGTAACTTTGGAGTGCAAAACACAGAAGCCACAGGCCGTAGGCGATTCAATTGGATTGGCATGAGAGGGAGGGCACATTTAAAAATGTGCGCTGGAATGTCACACGTCTGTGGGTAGGAAAACTGTTAAAGCTGATGAGAAACCACCACTGCATCTCATTGTGAGTCGACGTCCATAAGAAATGGAAGCCATTGATCATCTGAAGCTGGATCCCGGCCAGCGGGACAGGGCATAGCTACGTCTTAACCATCATCTTCTATCAGTTCACCAAATTTGAAGTGCCAGTCCCAGTGATGGATTTGACAGCCCAGACTACACAGCGGAGGAGCAGGGAGAGGTAAACATTGCAAATGCTGGGGCCCTGCCCAAGCAAGGGGGGCCCACTCGTGGGCATCGGCACTGGCACTGGGCCCCTCATAGTACGGCGGTGTGTCTGACGGCGGATGTGCACCACCACCGTCAGAGACACTTGATTGCACTATGAGGGACCCTATGCCAGTGCCCGCGCCCACGAGTCGGCCCACCCACCTGTCCAGGGCAATGGCACTCGCACCGTTGCGTGCGCTCGGTGGTGACCCCAGCCATTGGGGGAGGAGGCTGCCCTGTTAGGGAGGTTTACAAAATGGCATATGTTGATCTGGGACATTCACCTGCTGCTAAAGGCGAAATTGGTCAAGTCCCAGGAACAGGTGGACCAAAGAAAACAATTTTTCTGGCAACCTATGTATCATCAGGGTTAGGTGGGACAAAATCCTTGGAAACCCATGCATGGTTTATTTTAATGAAGTTTAGATCATCCACATTTTGGGTCGACAGACGGGTGCTTTTTCTGTCAGTATTGATCCAGCAGCACTGAAGACTCTTTCCGATAGCACACTTGCAGCTGGGCATGCGAGCTCCTGTAAGGCATATTGTGCCAATTCAGGCCAGGTGTCCAGTTTAGCTGCCCAATAGTCAAATGGGAATGACCTGTGAGGGAGAACATCGATATGGGAGGAAAAGTAGTTTGTAACCATACTTGACAAGTGCTGTCTCCTGTTATGAGTGAGTCACCGGAGGAGGAGAAAACAAAAATACAAGCTAAGTCCAGAAAACCAGAGAGGTTGGTGGCTATCGGACTGCAGACCCCTGATCCTCTACACCACAACTAACAGTAGCCGTGGGGGGTTCCTAGGGTGCCCTAGACCCCTCGTCACAGCCGGAGAACTACATAAGCCTAAAGAAGGAAAGGGGAAATCTAAACTGCCCCAGAGCAGACCCCAAAGCAATAGACAGCCCCCAACATGTATTGTCGGTGAAATACAGATGAAAACACAAACACAGACAGAAAGACAGGCTGAGCAAGCGATGGGGCCCAACTAACTAGATAGGACAGGACAGAAAAGATGCTGGCTGCAATCCACAAAAAACCTTACCAAAAATGTTCCAACCGTCTGATAGGGAAAAAGGCCCTGAAGTCGCTAGACTTCAAAATCACTATATCAGCACTCAGGTATATTCTGAAAACAGAGCAAAGAGATCAACTGATCAGAGACAAAAATGGAATTCAGCCAGTCCCAACCAGGACTGGCTGAATACAAACACTAAGGAAACCAGACAAAATCTCATGGAATGATAGCAGGGCAAAAACTTAGCTTTTAGTAGACAGGAACTAAACTGGATGCAAGAGCTCAGAGCAGAAAGGATCACCAGCAGCCCTGCAGGGCGTCGGCTGCCTTATATCCACTCAGAAATTCCAGATGTCCAATCACACTCCGCCTGTTCAGATGACAGCTTCTTCCTATCCCAATCAATTTCACTATCTCTCTTCTCCAGCAGAGGGAGTTCATCAGACATCAAAGGTGAAGGGGAGAATGAACTCACAACAGTACCTCCCCCTTGAGGAGGGGTCACCGAACCCTCATCCACGCCACCAGGGCGATCAGGATGGGCCCGATGAAAAGCACAAACCAACCTTTTGGCATGAATATCGGATGCAGGGACCCAAGAATTATCCTCCTGGCCATAACCCTTCCATTTAACCAAATACTGGAGTCTCCGTCTAGCCAGACGAGAATCCAGTGTCTTCTCAACCTCATATTCCACATTACCTTCAACCAATACAGGGTCAGGAGGTGCCACCACAGGAACCACTGGCTCAACAAACCCCTTTAACAGAGACTTATGAAACACGTTATGGATCTTGAATGTAACAGGAAGAGCCAATCGAAAAGAGACTGGATTAAGAATCTCCAAAATCTTGTAAGGTCCAATAAATCTAGATTTAAACTTTGGAGAAGCCACCTTCATAGAGATATTCTTTGATGACAACCAAACCATATCACCCACCTTAAACCGGGGACCAATGGTCCTATGCCGGTTGGAAAACCGCTGGGCCTTTTCCTGGGAGAGAGACAACTTATCCACCACTTGGTCCCAGATCTGGTGCATTCTCTCCACCACAGTGTCAACACCTGGGCAGGCAGAAGACTCCACCTGCCCTGAAGAGAATCGAGGATGATACCCAAAGTTACAAAAAAAAGGTGACATCAAAGTGGCAAAACTAGCTCTATTATTTAAAGCAAATTCGGCCAAGGGCAAAAATGAAACCCAAACATCCTGATCAGCAGAAATAAAACATCTTAAATACGACTCCAAAGTGGTTTGTTCTCTCCGTCTGCCCATTGGTCTGAGGGTGAAAAGCAGAGGAGAAGGACAACTGAATTCCCAGCTTGGAACAGAAAGTCCTCCAAAATCTAGAAGCAAACTGAACTCCTCTGTCAGATACAATGTTCTTAGGAATCCCGTGCAAGCGAACCACCTGTTGCAAAAAACAAGGGCACCAACTCTGAGGAAGATGGCAACTTAGGGAGTGGTACAAGATGGACCATCTTAGAGAATCTATCACAAATCACCCAAATAACAGTCATTCTCTGAGAGACAGGCATATCAGAGATAAAATCCATTGAAATATGGGTCCATGACCTGCGGGGCACCGGCAAAGGCATCAACAACCCACTAGAGCGAGAACAAGGTTTAGACCGGGAGCAAGTCCCACAGGACTGCACAAAATTCCTGACATCACGAGACAAGGCGGGCCACCAAAAAGACCGACTCACCAAATCTCTAGTACCAAAAATACCTGAATGACCAGCCAATGCGGAGCAATGAACCTCAGACATCACTCTCTTCCTCCACTGGTCAGGAACATACAATTTTCCAATGGGACAACGCTCAGGTTTGTCCTCCTGAAACTCTTCCAGAACACGTCTCAAATCAGGCGAGATGGCAAAAAGAACTACCCCCTCACCTAAGATGGTAGCAGGCTTGGTCACAATAGGAGAATCAGCAAAGAAACTCCTAGAGAGGGCGTCTGCCTTGACATTCTTAGTGCCCGGAAGAAAAGAGACCACAAAATCAAAACGTGTGAATAACAAGGCCCACCTAGCCTGTCTAGGATTCAAGCGTTTGGCCGACTCCAGGTAAATCAAATTCTTGTGGTCAGTAAGGAAAACGACTTGATGTTTAGCTCCCTCCAACCAATGTCTCCACTCCTCAAATGCCCATTTCATGTCTAACAGTTCCCAATTCTCCGCATCATAGTTACGTTCGGATGGGGAGAACTTTCGGGAAGAGAAAGCACAGGGATTCATTTTAGATGTTACAGGATCTTTTTGGGACAAAACAGCTCCTGCACCAATCTCAGAAGCGTCCACCTCTACCTGAAACGGGAGTGAGACATCAGGTTGCCGCAAAACCGGGGCAGAAGCGAACATTCGCTTCAGCTCCTGAAAGGAAGAAACAGCCTCCGGAGACCAATTCAGCACATCAGCCCCCTCCTTAGTCAAATCAGTCAATGGTTTGGCAATACCAGAAAAATTAGCTATAAATTTACGATAAAAATTAGCAAAACCCAAAAACTTCTGGAAGGCCTTCAAAGAAGTGGGCTGAACCCAATCAGAAATGGCCTGTACCTTGGCCGGGTCCATTTCAATAGTTGACGGAGACAAAATAAATCCCAAAAATGAAATCCTCTGTACACCAAAAAGGCATTTCGATCCCTTGACATACAGGGAATTCTCCCTCAAAATCCGGAACACAGTCCGAACATGTTCCACATGAGAGTCCCAATCCTTGGAAAAGATCAAAATATCATCCAGATAGATGATCAAAAATTTATCCACAAAGTCTCGGAAAATACCATTCATGAAGCACTGGAAGACAGAAGGGGCGTTAGTGAGCCCAAAAGGCATCACCAGGTACTCAAAATGTCCCTCTGGAGTATTAAACGCTGTCTTCCATTCATCCCCATGCTTAATGCGAATAAGATTATACGCCCTCCTGAGGTCAAGCTTGGTAAACCAGCAAGCACCTTCAACTCTAGAAAATAGGTCAGAAATCAGGGGTAACGGATACTGATATTTAACAGTAATTTTGTTGAGGGAACGATAGTCAATACAAGGCCTTAATGAACCATCTTTCTTGGCCACAAAAAAAAACCCAGCACCTAAGGGTGAAGAGGATGGTCTAATATGACCCTTCTCCAACGACTCCTTAATATAGGATCGCAGAGCCTCATGCTCGGGTACAGATAAATTGAAAAGTCGACCCTTGGGAAATTTACACCTAGGGCTCAGCTCAATTGCACAGTCATAACTCCTATGAGGAGGCAAAGACGCAGACTCATTCTCACTAAATACATCATAAAAATCAGCCAAATAGTCAGGAACATCATGCGACTGGAGAGAGGTGGAGAAAATAGGAGCGTCACTAAGGGCACACTGACAACCCCAACTCACCACAGACACAGATTTCCAATCCAAAACTGGATTATGGATTTGGAACCAGGGAAACCCCAGAACGATGGTATCATGCAAATTATGCAACACCAAAAATCTGCAATTTTCTTGATGGTCTGGGGCAACCCGCATTACCACCTGGGTCCAAAACTGAGGTTTATTCGTCGCCAAAGGAGTAGCATCAATACCCCTCAAAGGGATAGGTGTCTGCAGAGGTGTCATAGGAAACCCGCAACGTTTAGCAAAATCCAAGTCCATCAGGTTCAGAGCTGCTCCCGAATCTACAAAAGCCTTAGCGGAAAATGTGGACAGGGAGCAGATCAGAGTAATTGCCAGAAGAAAATTAGGTTGAACACCACCCACAGCGAATATGTGTGCAAGACGTTTCTCTCGTTTAGGGCAGACAGAAATAATACGAGAGGCATCTCCACAGAAAAAACACAGCTTATTAGGCCTTCTGAACTCCTGACGTTGCGCCCTAGACAAAACTCTATCACATTGCATAGGTTCAGACATTTGTTCAACAGGTGGCGACACCTCTCGTGCAGTTTTGCGTTCACGCAAACGCCGATCAACCTGAATGGCTAATGACATAGAATCGTCAAGACCAGAGGGAATAGAAAATCCCACCATAGTATCTTTTACGGTTTCTGACAAACCCTTCCGAAAGAGAGCTGCCAAGGCACCATCATTCCAGGTAGTAAGGACCGCCCACTTTCGGAATCTTTGACAGTACAACTCTGCAGAATCCTGACCCTGGCTCAATGCCAACAGGGCCTTTTCAGCCTGATCAATAGCATTTGGTTCATCATACAACAACCCCAAGGCCTGAAAAAATGCGTTCACATCAGTCAGAATAGGATCATCAGGTTTCATAGAAAACGCCCAATCCTGGGGATCGCCACGCAGCAAAGAGAAGACAATTTTAACCTGCTGCGCGGAGCTCCCCGATGAGTTAGGCTTCAAGGCAAAAAATAATTTACAATTATTCTTAAAATTCAGAAATTTAGACCGATCCCCAAAAAACACATCAGGAGTAGGGATCTTTGGTTCAGCAGCATGTGAATGAGCAAGATAGGCAGAAATTTCCCACACTTCAGCAGTAAGCTGCTCCACACGATCAGACAATTGCTTAATCTCCATTGAGAAAAAATTCCCCCTACGGCCTCAGAGAAATAGAGGAAAAAATATATACAAAAAAAAAAAAATTCTGACACTTTTTTTTTTTTACAATTCTCTCCTGCTATTGAGTACCCTAGAATCTGCGGTATGGCTGGTGATTCTGTTATGAGTGAGTCACCGGAGGAGGAGAAAACAAAAATACAAGCTAAGTTCAGAAAACCGGAGAGGTTGGTGGCTATCGGATTGCACACCCCTGATCCTATACACCACAACTAACAGTAACCGGTGTTCCTACGGTGCCCTAGACCCCTCGTCACAGCCGGAGAACTATATAAGCCTAAAGAAGGAAAGGGGGAATCTAAACTGCCCCAGAGCAGACCCTAAAGCAATAGACAACCCCCAACATGTATTGTCGGTGAAATACAGATGAAAACACAAACACAGACAGAAAGACAGGCTGAGCAAATGATGGGGCCCAACTAACTAGATAGGACAGGACAAAAAAGATGCTGGCTGCAGTCCGCAAAAAACCCTACCAAAAATGTCTCAACCGTCTGATAGGGAAAAATGCCCTGAAATCGCTAGACTTCAAAATCACTATATCAGCACTCAGGTATATTCTGAAAACAGAGCAAAGAGATCAACTGATCAGAGTCAAAAATGGAATTCAGTCAGTCCCAACCAGGACTGGCTGAATACAAACACTAAGGAAACCAGACAAAATCTCATGGAATAATAGCAGGGCAAAAACTTAGCTTCTAGTAGACAGGAACTAAACTGGATGCAAGAGCTCAGAGCAGAAAGGATCACCAGCAGCCCTGCAGGGTGTCGGCTGCCTTATATCTACTCAGAAATTCCAGATGTCCAATCACACTCCGCCTGTTCAGATGACAGGTTCTTCCCATCCCAATCAATTTCACTACCTCTCTTCACCAGTAGAGGGAGTTCATCCGACATCAAAGGTGAAGGGGAGAATGAACTCACAACAGTCTCCTGTCACTTTCAATCGATGCAGTATTACCAGTCGTGTGAGCGGGACTTGAAAAATCAGTCCACAACATGGTCATGAAACCCCTGTCTCCAACGCCACTTCTGATGTGTCCACCACCAACACCGCTTCCAAGTTGCCCCCGGCCCTTACGGCTCAAGTGAGAACCATCACCGCTGCTGTGTGCTGGGAATTCCTCAACCAACCGGTTTACCAGAGTAGCTTTTTTGTTAGCCAATATTAGGTCAAGGTTCTCCTGTGGCATGATGTTTTGGAATTTGCCTTTATAGCGAGGATCCAGGATGCTGGCCAACCACAGTAGTCATCATCGTTCATCATTTTGGCAATGCGGGGGTCCCTTTTTAGGATCTGCAAGGCATAATCTGACATGTGGGCCAATGTTCCCGGTGTCAATGATGCACTGCGAGTGCTGGGTGGAGGAGCACATTCAGGCAAATCCACATCCCTCCAGTCACGCCCAAACCCTGTACCAGACAGTGCAAAGCCAACATTTTCTCTTGCCCCAAGAAAAGCATCCTCCTCCCCTAAATAATCATCCCCATCATCATCCTCGTCCTCTTCCTCTTCTTCCTCCACCTCGTCCACGACAGTTCCCTGACCAGACAATGGCTGACTGTCATCAAGGCTTCCCTCCTCCTCTTCCTCCTCATCAACCTCGGCTGCAGACGCCTGCTCCTTAATGTGCTTCAAAGTTTGCATGAGCAGACGCATAAGTGGGATGCTCATGCTTATGATGGCGTCGTCAGCGCTTACCAGCCGTGTGCATTCCTCAAAACACTGAAGGACTTTGCAGAGGTCTTTCAGCTTCGACCACTGCACACCTGTCAACTCCGTGTCTGACCTCAAAGTGCCTGCCCGTGTATCCTCCCACAAATGCATTACGGCCTGCCTCTGTTCGCACAGTCGCTCAACCATGTGCAGGGTGGAGTTCCACCTTGTTGCAACGTCGACAATTAGGCGGTGCTTGGAAAGGTGGAGCAATCGCTGCAGCTTCTGCATATGAATGGAGTGTACAGGCGACCGGCGGATGTGCGCACACAGTCTTCGCACCTTCTGGAGCAGGGCTGTTAACTCCGGATAATTGTTGAGGAAGCACTGCACCACCAGGTTCAAGGTGTGAGCCAAGCAAGGTATGTGGCTGAGTTTTGAAAGGGCTATGGCTGCCACAAAATTATGGCCGTTATCACTAACTACCTTGCCTGCCTCAAGATGTATACTGCCCAGTCATGACTCAGTTTGTCGCTGAAAGTACTCGGCCAGCACCTCCGCGGTGTGTGTGTCGCCCAAAACATCATCTGCAACACAGCCTGCTGACGCTTTCCACTAGCTGATCAATAGGGGGACACCTCGTTTGCAACACTGTCAACTGCGGATGCAGTGCTCGTGTGACTGCGCTCTGTGGACCAGCTTTTGTTTCTGGAGGAAGAGCAGGAGGAGGGTCGAACGCCTACAGCCAACTGTTTCCTATACCGTGGGCTAGGCAGCACTGTGCCACCACCGCTGTCCCCTGTGGACCCTGCATCCACCACATTAACCTAGTGCGCAGTGATGGACACGTAACGGCCCTGGCCATGCCTACTGGACCATGCATCAGTTGTGAGGTGCACCTTTCCACTCACTGACAGCTTGAGTGCATGGACAATGCGGTCTTTCACATGAAGGTGGAGGGCTGGGATGGCTTTGCGAGAAAAGAAGTGGCGACTGGGTAGTTCATAGCGTGGAACTGCGTAGGCCATTAGTTCGCGGAAAGCTGCGCTTTCAACCAATCGATAGGGCATCATCTCTAATGAGATTAGTTTGGCAATGTGGGTGTTCAAAGCCAGTGTACACGGATGAGAGGATGAGTACTTTTTTGTCCTACTCATAGTCTCTGGTAGGGTGAGCTGGACTTGAGAGCTGGATATGGTAGAAGTAGCGGTGGACATGGCGGACTGAGAGAGGGTTGATGATGGTGATAGAGTTGGTGTTCTTTCTGATGGCCTAGATTCAGTCTTTTGTTGCAATAACAGTGTGATTCCCTGAATGATTTGCCCTTGCGACGACAACTCAACATTTGCTGCTGGTGGTGTGCTAACCGGTGGACTTACAGTGGGGGAAACAATGTTGCGTTGCTGACTACCTTCTTTGGGAGCAGTAGCACATGTGGTACGTGAGTTTTGGTAGTCCATCCACACTTGCAAGTGCATGGTGGTTAAATGTCTTAGCATTCAACTGGTATTCAAATTTCTCAGATTTTTCCCTCGGCTAAAGGTCTTTGCACACTTCTTACAGATTACCTTTGCCTGATCATTAGGATTTTGTTCAAAAAAGTGCCACACTGCACTCTTCCTACTAGGGAAGACAGTTTGATGCCTTGCATGCTGCGCTTTTTTGACCGTCTGGCCAAGCTGTCCTGCAATTTTTTGGGTTTTTGCAACCCGTTTTTGGACTGCTCCGGGCCTGCCAGGTAACAACTGTTGCGATGTGGATGCCCGCTGCGGATGCTACTCCTCCTCTTCTGAGCTATTGGCAGCGGCACACTTTACCCCCAATGGATGCCAATCTGGGTCAACAACTGGGTCATCCATCACCTCCTCTTCAATGTCATGTGCACCTTCTTCTGTGTCACCGTGTATGGTGATATAGTATGCGGGAGGGGGCAACTGAGTTTCATCAGGGTCAAATTCTAGCTCAGTACACTGCGAGGACAATGTAGTGCTCTGAGTGAATGTACCAGCAGATAAATCTAGCAGTGGCTGTGCATCAGTGCACTCCATGTCAGTTTCATCTTGGCCTGGGTAATTCACGATTTGACTTGATAACCCAGGCATGGTATGTGAAAACAGCTCCATGGAGTAATCTGTAGTGTGGCCTACCGCATCCTTGAATTTTGGTAGGGGTGAAGGACACAAGGAAAGGTGTGGTGCATGACCATGAGCCTCTAATGACAACTCAGTGCTTTTATTTTTTAAAACTTCAGAAGAGGAGGCGATAGACCTGGAGGCTGAGTCAGCAATGTAAGCCAAAACTTGTTCTTGAAGCTCCGGCTTTAGAAGCGGTTTACCTACTCTCAGAAAAGGGAGCCTTCGAGGCCTTGTGGAGCCAGACGATGATGCAGCCTCAACACCTCCAGCATTAGGTGCTATTTTGCTTTTGCCACTACCAGCAGATCCACCACCAATACCAACACCATCATTACCAGCTGCCAACCCCGCCCACTTCCACGGACTCTTCCACCACACTTCCTCTTTTTTTGGAAAAATTTACCCAAATTTACACCAACTCTCTGGTACTGTAAAACAATGTACAAGGTGTATATAGTACTGTGGAGAATTGGAATGTCTCTACACTTCAGGACACTGTGGGATTCAGTCAGGCCCTGTTTATTTAACACCGCAATTTGACAGGCAGATTCTCTATGCTGTTAGGAGGGTGTATAGAGGACTGTGCAGAATTGGAATGTCTCTACACTTCAGGACACTGTGGGATTCAGTTAGACCCCGTTTATTTAACCCTGCAATATGACAGGCAGATTCTCTATGCTATACCCATGATCCTAGATCAAAAAAGGCAGTAGTCACTTCAATAGACATATCTCAACAAAAATCGTCATGGGAGGTACCATGAAGACTCAAGAAGTGAAGGCAATGATAAATGTAAAAATACAATTTTTATTAATTATCAATTAAAATTAACATAATTATATTAAAAATACAGGACTAATTGATGTCCAACATGGGGGGTTAGGATAACCAGCAAGAAAACTTTATTGCGTCTCCATAGCGTGCAAACTACATAGGATAATCGAAAATCTGACTTGGTTCAAAATAATGTACCTCCAGAGATCAAAAAAATCCCTCCAAATCAAAAGTAGTATATTGAGGCATAAATTTCAATAGCAGTTGCAAAAAAATGCTAAACTTGACAAAAAAGCGCTGTAGGCACTAAAGAAAAAGTTGCCTATTCAATATAGAAAAGATGGATGGCCAAGGAGAGGAATTGCACCTCAGAGAAATATATCCAAAAGACCCCAGGGCACAGCAAGGAACATATCAAGAATAGTAAGGTGCAAAGCAATTTTAAGATTAGGATTTTACCTGTAGCTGGCCGCTGGAAAAAATGAGCCGATGTAAAGGCTAAATGCTGGTAAAGCTTCTCCCCCACCGCCGCCCGACAGCGGTGTTTCGTATAAGTTGCTTCTTCCAGGGGCGTTCTATCAGGCAATGGTGTTCTTTTTAATATAATTATGTTCATTTTAATTGATAATTAATAAAAATTGTATTTTTACATTTATCATTGTCTTCACTTCTTGAGTCTTCATGGTACCTCCCATGACGATTTTTGTTGAGAGATTCTCTATGCTGTTAGAAAGGTGTATAGAGGACTGTGGAGAATTGGAATGTCTCTACACTTCAGGACACTGTGGGATTCAGTTAGGCCCTGCTTATTTAACACCGCAATATGACAGGCAGATTCTCTATGCTGTTAGAAGTGTGTATAGAGGACTGTGGAAAATTGGAATGTCTCTACACTGTGGGATTCAGTCAGGCCCTGTTTATTTAAAACCGCAATATGACAGGCAGATTCTCTATGCTGTTAGAAGGGTGTATAGAGGACTGTGTAGAATTGGAATGTCTCTACACTTCAGGACACTGTGAGATTCAGTCAGGCCCTGTTTATTTAACACCGCAATGTGACCGGCAGAAATTGCCTAGTGTATGACAAACTACAAGGTGTATATAGAATTGGGCAGAACTGGAATCTCCCTACAGTGTAGGTCTGTAAGAACGGAACAACTCCTCGACTTATCCTTACAGAGTCACACACAGATAGCTTCACTGTGGCCGTGATAACAGCCGTTACACGGCACTGAGAGAGGAGCATGCATGTACACCGCTGTCCAGTGTATGTAAAATTGTCAAGCTCCGTGTTTTAGTATACGGACTGACACACGCTGTCTCTCTATAGTTTTGAATGTAATCAAACAGCAAATATACTAAACTGTTTGAAAACCAGACAAAACTATAAGGTGGAGGTCTGTAAGATCGGAACAACTCCTCGACTTATCCTTACAGAGTCACACACAGATAGCTTCACTGTGGCCGTGAAAACAGCTGTTACACGGCACTGAGAGAGGAGCGTGCACGTACACCGCTGTCCAGTGTATGTAAAATTGTCAAGCTCCGTGTTTTATTATACGGACTGACACACGCTGTCTCTCTAGTATATTTGCTGTTTGATTACATTCATGAAACCCGACTTTGGCGAAAGTCGGCGACTTTTCAATTTTTTTCGACCCATTTTACTCAACTCTATTATTGACAGCTCTTCACACTCAGTGGAGAAAATTAGCATGTGGTCAGTGTCAATTATTGTATCCAGACATTACAAGAGGACTCTTTGGACATATATTCACTTTGTCTCATAAATGAGTTTTAATATGTATATCAATAAAAGTTATTTATTAATCCAAGAGTATCCTCTTGGCTATTATAGTTTAGCACTGAAATGAAGCCAATTCATCGACGATGCTCTGTACAGAAATTTGACCTGGCGTGTTAATTAGCACAGAAATGGAATGTCTCTCTATTGCTGTCCCAAAGAGATTTAAATTATTATTTGCTTTGCATTCCATTTTTCGTGCATATACATTGGCATGTAAACATTTGGGCACCCCTAGTCAAAATTACTGTTATTCTGAACAGTTAAAGGGAATCTGTCACCCCATTTTTCAAGTATCAGCTGCAGGCACCACCATCAGGGGCTTATCTACAGCATTCTGTAATGCTGTAGATAAGCCCCAGAGTAACCTGAAAGAGAAGAAAAACGAGTTAGATTATATTTACCGGGGGTCCGGTCCGATGGGTGTCGCGGTCCGGTCTGGCGCCTCCCATCTGCTAACGGTGATGTCCTCTTTGCTGCCTCTCATGGCTCCTGCGCACTGCAGATTTCTGCTCTGCCCTCAAAAGTGCAGAGCACTGCGCCAGAGCCACAACAGGCAGCAAAGAAGAGGACGTCACCGTTAGAAGATGGGAGGCGCCAGACCGCAACACCCATCGGACCAAGACCGCACCACCCCCCGGTGAGTATAATAAAACTAATTTTTCTTATTTTTCAGGTTACATCAGGAGCTTATCTGCAACATTACAGAATGCTGTAGATAAGCTCCTGATGGTGGTGCTGGCAGCTGATACTCGAAAAATGGGATGACAGATTCCTTTAAGGAAGTTGAAGATAAAATGATCTCTTAAAGGCCTAAAGTTAAAGAGGACATATTTCTTTTGTATTTTAGAAAAACCATACACTATATATATTTTCATATTTTACATTTTAAAAATTACAAAAAGGAGAATGGGCTGATGCAAAAGTTTGTGCACCCTGCATGGTTAGTCCCTACAAGTACCCCCTTTTACAAGAATCACAGCTTATAAACGCTTTTTGTAGCCAGACAAAAGTCTTTCATTTTTTGTTAGGGATTTTCATCGATTTTTCCTTGGAGAAATCTTTCAGTTCTGGAAGATTCCTTGGTTGTCTTGCATCCTCTGCTATCTTGAATTCAATCCACAGATTCTCAATGATGTTCAGATCAGGGGACTGTGAGGGCCATTGTAAAACCGTCAGTTTGCACCTTTTGTGGTCATCTATTGTGGATTCTGACATGTGTTTAGGATCATTATCCATTTGTAGAAGCCATTCTCTTCCTCTTTTCAACTTCAGCTTTTTTGGCTGCAACACCACCCCAAAGCATAATTCATTCCCCCCTTCCCCCATTCTTAATGGTTGGTGAAATGTTCATTACCTGACATGCCCTTTTTTCTCCACGCATAACTTTGTTTATTGCGGACAAAGAACTCTGTTTTAACCTCATCACTCCACAGGACTTGCTTGCAAAATGCTTTAGGCTTATTTAGATGTTCTTTTGAATACTTTTGATGCTGAATTTTATGGTGAGGACGCAGGAGACGTTTTCTTTTGATTACTCTACCATGGAGGCCATATTTGTGCTGGCATCTCTGAACAGTATAACAATGTACCACAACTCCAGAGTCTGCCAAATCTTCCTGAAGGTCTTTTGCAGTCAAGTTGAGTCTAGCAATCCTACGAGCAGCTCTCACTGAAATTTTGCTTAGTCTTTCAGACCTTATCTTGACCTCCACTGTTTGTGTTAACTGTCATTTCTTAATTACATTCCGAACTGAGGAAAAGGCAACTTGAAAACATTTTGCTATCTTCTTATAGCCTTCTCCTGCTTTGTGGGCCTCGACTATTTTCATTTTCAGAGTGCTAGACAGCCACTTAGAAGAACCCATGGCTACTGTTTTTTGGCACAAGGGTAAAGGAGACCAAGTTTTTATAAAGCTAGCAAATTTGCATCATGCGGCCTTTCCTAACAATGATGGTGAACAAGCCATAACCCTAACAGGCTAATTAAGGTCTGAAACCTTTGTCAAAGCTGTCTTGGCATACAAATCTACAAAGTTGCCCAAACTTTGTCATTTGCCCATTTTATTTTTGTACTTTTCAAAATGTAAAAAAATTATATATACAATACACACACATATACATAGTATATTCTATGTATTTTTATTTTGTCTACAATACAAAGGAAGTGTGTCTTCTTTAACTTTAGGCCTTTTAGAGAACATTTCATCTCAACTTGCTTATCTGTTCAAAATAACAGTAATTTTGACTATGCCACTGTATGGAGAATGGTATGTCCTAAACAGCCAGTGTAAAACCTTCTTAAGCACCTGACATGCATATGACAAACTTGGAGGACTTTGGTCAAGTTGTTTGGCCATATATTTATTTATTTGCTCTATATTTTTGATGGGGGAGGATAAATATCTTGAGATCAGAAGAGAGAGCTGAAACCTGGTATAAAACTTTACAAATAAATTTTTGCATAATATATTTGCATTTGCTACACTTCTTGGTGACTATCCAAAGAAAGAGTAAGCCCAACAAAGCTAAAACCTGGGTTAAAACTTTCCAAAGTGCCCGATTGAACTAAATTTTTAGAGCAGGTTAATTCAGTTGCTTGGCTGTAAATCAATATTCGCTTTGGTGCTTGTTTTTTGTCAAACATCTTGAACGCTTTTGTGTTACATGGTTTGGCAAATAGGTCTTGGAGAGATGAAACCCAGTTTTTAACTGTGCAAAGTTCTTAATTTACCCGTGTGGCAAATTTGGAGGGGATTGATGCCGATGTTTTGCTATAAATAAATATTTGCATTTGTTTTCCTTTTTTGTCGAATATATAGAGAACTAGCTGATGAGCCCGGCGCTGCCTGGGCATAGTAACTAACTATGGTCAGTTATAACGAATTATAATGATTATATCTAATATATAAAGCTCAAGTGTGTGTATGTACGCATGTATGTATGTATGTCCGGGATTGGCATCCGCACCGTCGCAGCTGCAGCCACAAAATTTGGCACAGTCACACGTCGGGACCCCGAGAGTGTCCTAGGCTATGTTGTGAGGCGAAATTTTAACCCCATGCGTTCCAATTCACCAAACAATTTTTCCCCTATCTACATAATGGGGAAAAAGTGTGTATCAAGTCCCTACCCTCATTATGATGTCATAATGGCTGCCATGGTGACGCTGATGTCATCATAGTTTGCAAGCCCCGCCACTCATTATGATGTCATAATGGTTGACTATGAGAAGGAGGATGTGTGATGGGTATATGGGCACTGGACTATGGGATGGAGGATATGTATGACAGGTATATGGGCACGGGACTATGGGATGGAGGATGTGTGATGGGTATATGGGTACTGGACTATGGGATGGAGGATATGTATGACGGGTATATGGGCACGGGACTGTGGGATGACGGATATGTATGATGGGTATATGGGCACGGGACTATGGGATGGAGGATATTTATGATGGGTATATGGGCATGGGCCTATGAGATGAAGGATGTGTGATGGGTATATGGGCACTCTTCTATGGGATGGTGAATATGTATGATGGGTATATGGGCATGGAACTATGGGATGGAGGATGTGTGATGAGTATATGGGCATGGGACTATGGGATGGAGGATGTGTGATGGGTATATGGGCACTCGACTATGGGATGGAGGATATGTATGATGGGTATATGGGCATGGGACTATGGGATGGAGAATATGTATGACGGGTATATGGGCACTCGACTATGGGATGGAGGATATGTATGATGGGTATATTGGCACGGGCCTATGGGATCGTAGATATGTATGATGGGTATATGGGCACGGGACTATGGGATGGAGGATAATTATAATTTGCTATAACTAAAGACAGTTAGCTTTATATATAGACTAGCTGAAGACCCCGGCGCTGCCCGGGCATAGTAACTGAGTGAAGAGCCCCGCCCACTCCACATAGCCATATTCACTATAATATCCCACATAATTCAGTCAGCCAGAGCCACTGGACTACTACCCCTAATATCCCACATCATCCCATCAGCCAGAGCCACCGGACAACTACCACTAATATCCCACATTATCCCATCAGCCAGAGCTACTGGACTACTACCCATAATATCCCACATCGTCCCATCAGCCAGAGCCACCGGAGTACTACCCCTAATATCCCACATCATTCAGTCAGCAAGAGCCACCGGACAACTATCACTAATATCCCACATCATCCAGTCAGTCTGGAGTCAGAACCAGAGCACTGAGTGGAGCGGTCCTAACTTCCATACTGGGGATCCCTTTAAGAGAGGCCTGGTGGCAGAATCAGAGCGCTGAGTGGATTTGCCCTGACTTCCATACCAATGATCCCTTTAATAGAAGCCTGGGGTGAGAATCAGAGCGCTGAGGGATTTACCCTTACTTCCATACTGGAGATCCCTTTAAGAGAGGCCTGGGGTCAGTACCAAAGCACAGAGTGGATTTTCCCTCACTTCCGTACTGAGGATCCCTTTAAGAGGGGACTTGGGTCAGAACCAGAGGACTGAGTGGATTTGCCCTAACTTCCATGCTGGGGATCCCTTTAAGAGAACCTGGGATCAGAACCAGAGTGCTGAGTGGATTTGCGCTGACTTGCATACCAATGATCCCTTTAATACATCCCTGGGGTCAGAATCAGAGCAAGAGATTTGCCCTAGCTTCCATACGGGAGATCCCTTTAAGAGAGCCTGGGGTCAGTACCAGAGCATTTGAAGGCAATTGCCCTGACTTCCATACCGGGGATCCCTTTAAGACAGGCCTGGGGTCAGAATTAAAGCACTGTATGGATTTGCCCTGACTTCCATACCAGAGATCCCTTTAAGAAAAGCCTGTGGTCAGATTTGCCCTGACTTCCATACCGGAGATCCCTTTAAGAAAAGCCTGTGGTCAAAGCGCAGAGTGGATTTGCCCTAACTTCCATACCAATGATCCCTATAAGAGACCCTGGGGGTCAGAACCAGAGCGCTGAGTGGAACTGTCCTAACTTCCATACCGGTGATCCCTTTAAGAGAGGCCTGGGGTCAATACCAAAGTGCTGGATGGATTTGCTCTGACTTCCATACCGGAGATCCCTTTAAGAGGGAAGATGTGCCTATGGGATGGAGGATGTGTGATGTGTATATAAGCGCCGGAGGGGGGATTCATTTCTGTCATGTGCTCTCTGCTCCTTTCAGGGGGACAGACAATGGCAGGGAGCTTATATTCCCAGGGATGCTAGATTTCTCCCACCATATCAGTGTCTGCTGAGGTGTTGTCAAGTGGGAAAACTGTTGGTCATAGCAACCAATCACAGCTCAGCTTCTTTTAACCAGCTCGGGTGAAATGAAAGATGCTTCGTGATTGGTTGGTGACACACACACACACACATTCATCTTTATATATAGAGATTGTAGGTTTTATACAGCTGAAACTTGGTCTTAAACCTTTTGGAATACCTAAACCTATATTCTGATATAGAAGGGTTAATGGTTTGCCTTTAACTGCCTTTAATTCTTCAATTGCCTTTTGCCTTTCATTGCTAGAATTTATTCTTATGACACAGCAGTTTGCCTGTCTCCTCTTCAAGGAAACTATGCTTCTTATCATTTATGTTCTCAATAGTCAGCCACAACATGTTCTGGGTACATGGTGAATAAAGTATGACCCTGAGGTGACGGTGGGGGCTACATGAGCTCCATAGAATTACATATTTGTTGTAAATGGTATTAAATATTGCCTTGTGTTTCATTACGTCAGATAAAGTGATTTGCCCACGGCCTGTGTGCAGTTTCCTTTGTCTCCAAGCGCTTGTAAATTAGGGGCGTAAACTCCTAATTTGGCCTCACTGGTGATCTGGCATGCCTTATTTTCGGTCAGAACGAAAACAGCTACAACAATTCCAAACTCAGTCACTTTGTTGTAAACTTATATTTAATTTCAAGCTCTTATTTTTTGAGAATATCGCAAATGCTTTTGTATTACTTTTTCTGACAAGTATAGCAGGTCTTGAAGAGCTGAAACTTGGTGTTAAACCTTCTGAAGTTCCTAATTTATCTATGGGACAATTGTGGGGCCAATTGGTGCAGTTATTTGGCTGTAAATTAATGTTTGTGTTTTATATTCTTGCAAAATATTTTGAGAACGGTAGGAACGAGAGAAGTAAAACTTCAAACATGCCTGATTTACATTTGTGGCAAATTTAGGGCACATTGGTTCCATAGATTGGCTGTAAATGAAATATTTGCATTTTTGTTCCATTTTAGTTTTGATTATCTCATGAATGATAGAACCAAAAGTGTTAAAACCTCATCTAAAGCCTTTGTAAGCACATGAGTTACGTACCGTATTTTTCTGACCATAAGACGCACTTTTTGCCCAAATATTTTGGGGGACAATGGGGGTGTGTCTTATGGTTGGGATGCACTTACCAGGAGACACATCCCGGGCTGATGCGCGGCAGTTTGACATATGATTGGTGGTGCGGGGGCTCCGCTGGCATTGGTGGAAATCCCGAAGCCCCCCACAAATCCATCAAGGGCTGGTGCTGCACTTTTGCAGATGATCGGTGGTGTGGGAGCTCTGCCGGCCTTTTGTGAAAGGCCAGAGCCCCCGCACTTCTATTGCTGCCTGTAATAATGAGTTGAGCTTCATGAAAAAGGCTGCCAGAGGCGGCACATGCGCAGAGTGAGATCTCTGGAGATGAGATCTCGGCACCGATCATCTGCAATAGTGCCACACCAGTCCGTTATGGATGTGCGGGGTCTCTGGGATTTCCACCAATGCTGGCGGAGCCCCTGCACCACCGATCATCTGCAAAACTGCCACACATCAGCCTGAGAAGGATGTGTGGGGGCTTTCACAAAATGGTAGAGCCCCCGCACCACCAAACCTGCTGCACAAGCCTGGGATGAGCCAGACCACCGAACACCTCCTGTAACCCTACTCCACCAGCGCTCCATATCACACCCTACCCCCCAGGTAAGCTGAATAATTTGGATTGTAAGACGGTCTCTCATTTCACACATTAATTTTTTTCCCTATTTTTCTTCTGAAAATTTGGGGTGCGTCTATGATCCGGAGCGTCTTATAGTCCAAAAAATACGGTATACGTCATATATTGAGTAACATGATCCAGTCGCTCGATTATAAATTATTTGCTCCGTTATTTGGTAAATTTCTCAAAAGCTTTTGTATTGGATATTTTTTGGCAAATAGTACTTTGAAAGCTGAAACCCAGCGTAAAAACCTTCCAAAGTTCTTAATTTATTAATATGCCAAAGTTAGGGCAGATTGCTGCAGTCGTTTTAATGTAAATTTATAATGACTGTAAATAACTTTTTGCTTTTGTATACCTTTTTTTGCAAATATCTCGAGAATAGTGAAGTTTGTAAGATCATTTCTTATATTGAATTTTTTAGGATTTGTACTCAGACCTGCAGTGACCTTCACTCCAAACTGGAGCAAAGTATTTACTGGACAGTCCATAATCTTCAAGTGTGTCATGGAGCCTGAAGTGGAAAGTCCCATTTACTTGTGGTACAAAGACGGTATCCAATCTCAAATTGGAGAACAAAGCTTTACAATTCAGAGCACCAAACAAGATGATTCTGGAACTTATCAGTGCCGAACCCCAACTGGTGAAATAAGCAAGGGCCTTAGACTGGAAGTTAGTTTTGGTGAGCACAATACATGGCTTTAAAACATTCAGATTAAACATATAAAAAGCTAAAATCTGGTGGAACATCAACCAGAACAACTTAGAAAGTTGCAATGGGCTGTGAATGTATTCTAATGATTTGCCCCTGGGGGGCATTGCCAAAAACCGTGAAAAACGTAGTGCCTTCTTTTTTTTATATTTTCTTAATCTTTGTGCTAATTCTCTTATTTTTTAACATTGTATCCAATAAAACGGGAATGATTAACAAATTCTTAACAACCTAGAAAAAAAGGATTGAAACAACCAAAAATGAACTGAATGAACTCTCAAAGCTCTGTAACTTTGCCTCAACTACTATGGGCCATGTAAAAAAAAATTCAAGGGAAAGGAATTGGCACTCCTAGGAAAAAAGATAAAAACAGAATTTTCTTTTTTGAAATTTTTATAAAAAAAAAATTAAATGTGCAGTTATGTTAACCCTTTCATGCATTTCCAGCGTATCGCGTGCTCTCAGTCATACATATAATCCACCTTAAACTGTGACTATATTTAAAACCATGAAATAGTTAGAGTGAGACAGATATATGGAGCGCCAGGCTGACAGGTCCCAGGGCGCTGGTAAAAGTAATCCGATGCTGCTCCTGTCGGGTGCCTCTAGAGAGGATATAAATATGGGAAGCAGGGTAACCCGATCGCAGGGGAGCGCAAAGGAAAGGTAGAAACCACAGATAGCCAATCACATGTTAACCACATGTGAATCACATAATGTGCAGAATTTAGGAAACACCTTTTTCTCTAAGCATTACTATAGACTTGATGTTATTATTCTCAATATACTGTGCTATGAGTTCATTTTCTCCTTTACCTCTGATGTCTGATGAACTCCCTCTGCTGGTGAAAGGAGGTAGTGAAATTGATCTGGATGGGAAGAACCTGTCATCTGAACAGGTGGAGTGTGATTGGACATCTGGAATTTCTGAGTGGATATAAGGTAGCCGACGCCCTTCTGGGTTGCTGGTGATCCTTTCTGCTCTGAGCTCTGGCATCCAGTTTAGTTCCTGTCTACTAAAAGCTAAGTTTTTGCTCTGCTATTTTTCCATGAGATTTTGTCTGTTTCCTTAGTGTTTGTGTTCAGCCTGCCCTGGTTGGGACGGGCTGAACTCCATTTTTGTCTCTGATCAGTTGATCTCTTTGCTCTGTCTTCAGAATATACCTGAGTGCTGATACAGTGTTGTTCAGGCACACTATCTAAGAAAGTAAATAGATGTTTACAAGAGGGGAAGACTAATTTCATCATGAGTGGGTAAAAAAGTGAGGTAGTGGTGGAAGGCTTGGTGTTCGACATGTATGTGGATTAAGTGTTTATGTTAATGAAAGCTCATCTGAACAAACACTGTCTCATCCTCTACAAAGACCACTGACCACATCTGTTACTGGCAGGGCTACTCAACTCCCTTTCTTTGGCAGCCACACAGTCGTATGCCTTGTAGATGAGGCTCAGAAATGAGTATGTATTTGAGTGGATAGTAAACGTTCCATCAAGTGGCTTCTTCTCCACTTCCTCCACTTTAACATCCCACACAATACAATACTCAGAAGTGGTGAAAGCAGGTTGCGGGATGCAGTAACAGACAGGAGGCGGAGCAAGGGTTAACAAATTTAATAGTTTAAACAGGGTATCAACTCCTCGCAGGGAGATAAAAGGTTAAAGAATAGATAGAAGAACCAACAATGCAAAATAATGGTCCAGTTATTAAACTTATCGTGTCTTTTATGCTCCTTCACCGCAGATGATCCCGCAAGGATTTTTGCACCGGCAGCAGTCAGAAAAATGTCCACAGAGGGGGTTCTGTGAACAATGATACATCTTCTAGTGGCAGTGGTCGGTCTCCGGTACCTTCCAATGAGCCCCTAGTCCATGAACTTTTGCGGCCAAAACATTGTGGGCTGCAGCACCCTTGGGGTAGTACATGAGCTGACACCCAGCAAATGGCAGCAAAGGCTGCAAACGAGTGTCTGATACTCAGCCTTCTCTCCTGCATGCGTGTGCAGTAGGGTGACCGCAAAAAAATCGATGTCGGAATTTTGTCCGTCTGGACCCCACAAAACGATTCCCCTTTCCAGATATTGAGATAGCCAAAATTTGAGCTCGATCAAACGACGTTAACCCGTGCCGCTCGTCGCTCAAAGTTTGAAAAAATCCAAATTGAGGTATTTTAAGATTTAGGTATTTTGCATAGTCTATTAGACTATAAAGAATGTGACAACAACATTGCAGAAATAGCCCTGACCAAATTTTCGAACCATTTGTGGTATTTGAATGCAGAGTTGGTGGGATTATCGTTTTTTGATCCCACCATTACAGACAATGAAAAGTTGTTAATGGCTAATAAATTGCTCAGTAGCACAGATGAACCATCAGAGCACGCTAGGGTTGTAAATCCAAAAGTTAGGAAAGAAAAATTAAAAGAGGTAGGAAGTAACCGACTTTAACGACCTTCTGACAAAAGATGAAGAACAAAAGCAATATGTCCTGCAAGTTGTAAGCAAATGCCGAGCATTATATTCTGACGTTTCAAAAACTACTTTAACAAAAGCTCTAGAATAGATTAGATAACTATGTAAAATTATCAACTCATGTAGGTTAGCGTGCTCTGATGGTTCATCTGTGCTACTGAGCAATTTATTAGCCATTAACAACTTTTCATTGTCTGTAATGGTGGGATCAAAAAACGATAATCCCACCAACTCTGCATTCAAATACCACAAATGGTTCGAAAATTTGGTCAGGGCTATTTCTGCAATGTTGTTGTCACATTCTTTATAGTCTAACATACTATGCAAAATACCTAAATCTTAAAATACCTCAATTTGGATTTTTTAAAACTTTGAGCGACGAGCGGCACGGGTTAACGTCGTTTGATCGAGCTCAAATTTTGGCTCTCTCAATATCTGGAAAGGGGAATCGTTTTGTGGGGTCCAGACGAACAAGATTCTGACATTTTTTCCCCCCATATGAGATCCGGTCACCCTAGTGTGCAGTGCTCACAGTCTCCAGGTGCGCAACACCTCTCTCTCCTTCGGCTCTGATGGTCGTGACCGGAGCCGGCAACCGCAGCTTATCGTAGCGCCGGTATTCAGGATGCGGAGCACACTCCTCACACAGCTGCACGCTACTTGTTCACACCAGAAACCCTGCTGCTGTGTGCGTTTTTTGTTTTATATCGCCCCTCCTTCCTGGGTCATGGGGTTGGTCCTGTCCTTTCTCTCTTCCCTCAGCTAACATGGCAGCCTCACCAGTTCCGGATCCGGCTCGGTACAGGTACCCGCTGTCCGTTCTTCCTCCTTACAGTGGCAGCTCAGTCAGTCTTGTTTACCCCACATCAAAAATTTCCAAACACCCAACTGACTCTTGGGAACCACAGATGGGCCATTCTGCAGAGCTGTTCACATATTCTAATTCGTGGGCGTCAGAGGTCTGCTCCGAAGAGTCACAGAATCCAGAGGAGGAAAGCATCTGCATCAATGCCATAAATTTTTTCATGTTGGTTCCAGGGCCGGATAAAGTAAGGTCTAAGCAGAATCAAGACCCTCGTCACCAGTGGTAGAGGTGATCCTGATGAAACTCGGATACCAGAGGCACAAGTGGACTGTACTATGGTGTCAGGGCAGGAAGAGGAGGAGGGTGTCTCTCAAGGTGAGGGATATGAGAACACAGAGAATAACAATGAGGTTGTAGATCACACTTGGTGTGAACCCAGAGGTACACAGCTGAGTAGCTCAGCAGAGGAGGTGGCCAGCACTGGTTGCAAGTGTGCAGTTCGCAGGGGCAGCAAGAGTTGCCAAGCCTGGGCCTTTTTTGAGACTGCAGTTGGTGACCCAACACATTTTATCTGGCAAATTTGCAAAAAAAAACTCGGTAAAGGCAAAAATTGCAATAAATTGACAACTGCATGTATGAACCGGCACATGTGCGATCAACATGCCTTAGCCTAAAATGCAGGCTAGTGGGCCTCGCCAACCACTGGCCATCCCATCAACCCCATCTGCTGCTTCTTCTTCCTCCATCACCATGACAAGTGTTCTTACACAGGTCTCTGGCCACAGAAACTACACTTGTTTACCCCCTACAGTTGGGATGAGTGAGAGCCTGTCAGATGTTACAGAAGTAGACATGACTGCTGCTTTGTGTTGCCTAGCACAACACATCTTTCTCAATCCACCATAACATCTCTGCCTGCACCTCACTCACAGTCCAGCAGTTTGTCCTGTTATTCATATTCCACCCTCTCTCAGCACAACAGCCAGGTCTCGATCTCGCAGTTGTGGTCTCATAAAATAATGTTTGCTCCAACACATGGCAAAGCAAAGAGGTTGAGCTCCACCATCTCCAATCTGTTGTCTAGGGAAATGCTGCCTTTTCGACTGGTGTATACAGTCGGTTTCAGAAAGTTGATGGCTGTCGCAGTCCCCCAGTACCAGTTGCCAAGTCGCCATTACTTCTCTAAGAAATCTGTGCCTGCGCTACACTAGCATGTCGCCAACAACATCACCTGTCCCCTGAAAGTATCCATGATTGCCAGGGTGCATTTCACCGCTGACATGTGGACGACTAAACATGGGCAGGGGCGTTATATCTGAATGGGCATCTGGGTGACTCTGGTGGCCGTGAGGGCAGGCAGTCAAAAGGCTGCCCCACAAGTCTTTGAATTCCCAAGGCTTACGGGACAAACCTCTGTATTGAACAGTTCTACCACTTCTGCTTCCTCCACATCCTCTAGGGCCTCCACCAAAGCCCTCAACTTCTCCTTTAATCAGACATGCAGTCCAACAGTGCAGGTAGAATCTCCTCCACCTACATACTGCACAGCCATTGCTCACCACAGTCAGGCAGTGTTTAAATTAATATGCCATGAAGATCGCAGTAAAATAGCTTAAGAGTTGTGGACAGCTATCCAGGCCGGGTTGGAGCAATGGCTGTCTCTACTAAGCCTGGAAGCAAGGGAAGGCCATGTGTGTGATAACCTGATGGCGTCCCTATGCAGTGGCAACGTCACACACATGCTTTTCATGGCTCACGTCCTGAATCTGGTGGTAAAGCAATTTCTCCTCCACTATCCCAGCCTGGATGCGCTGCTACAGAAAGCACAGTCACTGTGTGCTCACTTCCTACAATAGCAGGTCATTGACTTGAATTGTTACAGAGGCCATTCGGCCTACCGGTTAACCTTTTGATTAGAAATGTTCTGACAAGGTGGAATTCTACTCTGCACATGTGAGGCAACAGCAGCGAGCCATGGTGCAATTCGTCTTTTGCATATCCTGGGCCCACGCAGTCCAGACGTGGTGCAAACCACGCTTGCGAAGAGGGCACAGATGAAGGACCTCTGTACCCTTCTGCACGGTTTTGAAAGGTTACATAGATGGTTAGTGCTGACGATGCCGTCATCAGCACCACTATTCCAGTCATCTGCATGCTGAAGTACTTTTTGAATAGTTGGGATGAAGAGATGGTGGTGCCAGAGGAAGAGGTGGAAGCAGAAGAGGATGTGGAAGCGATAACCATCTAAAATTTCCTGACTGTTGTTGCACAGGTGGGTGCCATGGAGGGTGGCTACAGTGATCAAGGGGGGGCTCATGGTACCAGACAAACTCTAGATGCAGGAGCCGAGTGTCATGGTCACTTGTGTCAGGACGCAGATGTTTCCGCAAGGTGGACCCATAACACACGTGACCCTGGATACACCGCCTCCAGTGGGGCGCATTTAAATAATAAAACGTGCAGGTGGATACGCCGCCTCCACCTGGCGAATTTAGGTATTACACGTTATACATACAATAATCAAATAATAAAGGGGGAACAAGGGAAACTTTAACAATGGTGGGCCCTGCGATAGGGAATGGGGACATGGAGACCTCCTAAGCTCCCCTGAGCCAGTGTCCCTGCACTCCTTACATTCCCTAAACAGGCTCCACACCTGTCGCCGCACGCGTACCTTAACGCCCTTGCTCACCCTGACCCTAAACCCTCACTAGGGAATGGGTCGGTGCGGAGACTAATCCCACCACTGCACTAATAACACACATGAGGAAAGAGACAATACAGGGGAAACACCACTTAGCTTTGCTCTGTTGCGTGCGCTCCTAGCAACAGAGCCCTCCACCTGAGTGCCTCTTCTCCTCCACCTGGATCCATCACCATAACAGGATCCTTCACCTTAGTGCAGCCTTGGAGCAGAGTCCAACACCAGTTGCAGCTGCTTAGTACCAGAGTCCCAAGGAAGTGTTCAGCTTCTGCCACGAAGTCAAGAATGCTTGAGTCCAGCTCAGCGGCCAAGTCCCACATGGTGAGTGCCACTCTCCATAGTAGCCACTCCACCAGCCCATGCAGACACTTCCCGCTGACACCATCACTGCGACTCCACCACGCCATGCGAGCCCTTCGTCCAGACACCATAGCTGCAACACGTCCCCCCTGGCTAAGCTGCGCAGGACTCCTCACCAGCTCCATCCTTCCTCCAGGCTCTCAAACTCAAAGTGAGAACAAACTCACAATATCACAGGCAGTGAGTGAACACCCTGAGCACACCTTTATAGGGTGTCACACCTGATCCATAATTAAGTGAACATTAACCTAAAGTGCGATACCATTCCCCACCACCGGGCAACTTAGAATGAACGACACCACGTGATGATTCTAATGGCCACCGGGTGCAATCACGACACACTTTGGAACCAAAGGAAAAAAAGTTCACTTAATGCATTTAATACCGCCAGATCCAACACTGGATCATGACAGTACCCCCTCCTTAATGAGGGGCCTCTGGACCCTCAAGACCACCCCTCATTAGGGAAACACCCACAGCGGGGACGCCCAGACCCTGAGTTCGCCCCACCATTCCCTGACACTTCAGGTTTATGACAAACACAGCTGATATTGGCAATATATGTTCCTTTTGGAGGCACCACTCATCTCCACAGCGCCGACCTGGGGAACGAGTTAATGTATGTGTAGGTTTGCTCAGAGCTGATCAGACTCCACAACACATTTCCACAAGATGTATTTTGGTGGCACCCATACATGCTCGTTCACACACAGGTCCGGACCTGAACGTTTATTGCACACATACATATGTCATAACTCGGTGAACTCACTCTGGACTCAACAGAGGCGTCCCCCTGTGTCACCACACTCACACCCCCACTATTCACCAAGGGACACCACCCTCCAACCCTTTCACCATGAGGACTGCGCCTCCTAGGGTTGGTTAATGGAGAGGGTAGAGATTTGTCCCTACTCCCCCCGCAGCACACCTGCTGCACACACCAGGAGGAGAAGGAGACTGGGAAATGGAGGAAATATACTCTTGCTGGTCACCTCCACACGACCAGGAGGGCGGCTTCTTCGATGGTATGAAGATTTGGCGTAAAACCCCGTGGACTCTCACACCAGTCAGTTCACCACAGGGGCGTACCCCTTCACCTCGGGGAATACCAGGCAGCTCCGTGGGGCACCATTCCTCCCACCTGCCTGGGTGTGCCCGCCTGCATGAACCAGTCCTGCTCCCCAGCAGCGACTCTAGGGGGTTTTAGTACCATAGCCGCAGGAATATGGAGGAAAATATATATACTCGCTGGTCGCCTCCACACGACCAGGAGGGGCGGCATCGAAGATTTGGCATGAGCCCCGCGGACTATTCACCAATCTGCTCACTACAGGGACGTACCCCTTCACCTCGGGGAGTACCAGGCAGCTCCGTGGGGCACCATTCCTCCCACCTGCCTGGGTACCTCCCCGTGCGAGAGCAAGTCCCGCTCCCCAGCAGCGACTCTAGGGGCTTTTGCCAGACCGCAGCCGCCATTTTTTTTTCTCTGGTTATCTGAGCAGAGGCCCCAGACCGTGATAACTGCTGCTGCTGTGGCTCTAAACACCTTGCCGCTCCCCACTCACATCAGTGAGGCCCGGCAGCAATTACTCAGCCGTCTCCACATGGCCAAAGCTCACCAGAAAAAAAAAACTGTATGGCCTGTGATAATGTCATGGTCACGTGTGTCAGGAAGCAAATGTTTCCGCAAGGTGGACCCATAACACACGTGACCCTGGATACACCGCCTCCAGTGGGGCGCATTTAAATAATAAAACGTGCAGGTGGATACGCCGCCTCCACCTGGCGAATTTAGGTATTACACGTTATACATACAATAATCAAATAATAAAGGGGGAACCTGGGAAACTTTAACAATGGTGGGCCCTGCGATAGGGAATGGGGACATGGAGACCTCCTAAGCTCCCCTGAGCCAGTGTCCCTGCACTCCTTACATTCCCTAAACAGGCTCCGCACCTGTCGCCTCACGTGTACCTTAACGCCCTTGCTCACCCTGACCCTAAACCCTCACTAGGGAATGGGTCGGTGCGGAGACTAATCCCACCACTGCACTAATAAACACACATGAGGAAAGAGACAATACAGGGGAAACACCACTTAGCTTTGCTCTGTTGCGTGCGCTCCTAGCAACAGAGCCCTCCACCTGAGTGCATCTTCTCCTCCACCTGGATCCATCACCATAACAGGATCCTTCACCTTAGTGCAGCCTTGGAGCAGAGTCCAACACCAGTTGCAGCTGCTTAGTACCAGAGTCCCAAGGAAGTGTTCAGCTTCTGCCACGAAGTCAAGCATGCTTGAGTCCAGCTCAGCAGCCAAGTCCCACATGGTGAGTGCCACTCTCCATAGTAGCCACTCCACCAGCCCATGCAGACACTTCCCGCTGACACCATCACTGCGACTCCACCACGCCATGCGAGCCCTTCGCCCAGACACCATAGCTGCAACACGTCCCCCCTGGCTAAGCTGCGCAGGACTCCTCACCAGCTCCATCCTTCCTCCAGGCTCTCAAACTCAAAGTGAGAACAAACTCACAATATCACAGGCAGTGAGTGAACACCCTGAGCACACCTTTATAGGGTGTCACACCTGATCCATAATTAAGTGAACATTAACCTAAAGTGCGATACCATTCCCCACCACCGGGCAACTTAGAATGAACGACACCACGTGATGATTCTAATGGCCACCGGGTGCAATCACGACACACTTTGGAACCAAAGGAAAAAAAGTTCACTTAATGCATTTAATACCGCCAGATCCAACACTGGATCATGACACCGAGGAACAAATGGAGGAGGATGATGTGATGGCCGGAAACAATCAGGAGATGGAAAGAATACAGTAATGATCCGCTCTCTGTTTTCCATGGTTGGTGAGAGGGGACACAGTAAACAACATTGTGTATTACCTTGCCACCAAAACACCCTGGAAAATGTACCTCATGGAAGCGCCCAACACACGAGCATTTTCTTTTTGCATATCTTCAACATGCTGCCCATATTTTTAGGTTTGGAAATGGTGCTGACTACTGGGTTGCCACTCTATTACATGCATGGTACAAGATTAAATTTAGCCAAATGCTTCCCCCTGGAAAGGGATGTGCACTTGCTGGTGTATCGAAACATGCTTGTAGACTATCTTAAGAGTGGTTCTCTTCAAGACAGCAGTGAGACACACCATGTGCATCTCAGTTCCAGACGTCCAATCCTGGGAATGTCAAAGCGTCATCGCAAAAACATTAGCAGCAGCAGTGTAATTGGCATAAGCAATTTCTGTGAGTCATTTCACACATTTTTTAGATCAGCCTGTGCAGCAGCAGAACAAAGTACAAGTCTGACACCATGTGAACAACAGGATATGATGGTGCAGTAGTATCTGGAACTCAATATCAATGCTATCAGGGAGTGTTTGGACCCTTTGGCATTTTGGTCTTCAAAAATGGAAGAGCTTGCTTTTCACGCCTTGAAGGTTTTACCATGTGCGGCAGCCAGCGTTCTCTCAGAATATATGTTCAGCACTACTGGTGGTGTCCTGACTGATCAGCGTATCCAGTTGTTCCCTGAAATTGTAGACTGCCTAACTTTCATCAACCTGAACAAGTTATGGATCTGCAATGACTTTTTTCACCCCAGTTGCAGACTTGGCAGAATAAACGATGGTGTAGTTTTTAGTGTTATGCATTGATCTCTCATTATTGCTGGCTGTGTGACCTTTGTGGTGTCTTTTGTGCCTGCTGTTGCTACTGCTGCTGATGTTGCAAACAATTTGTTGAAATGTGGAGACTGCAAATTGGGTCTCTATCTGGTGGGTTGCCTGCAGTAGAATGTGTGTCAGAGGCCTATTATACTGTTTCTTCTCTGTGGAAATTGATGTCACTTTAGTGGTGTGTGATAGTAACTTTATTAAATGTAGAGACTAAAAGATTGGTCTCCATCTATTGGGTTGCCCTTGTAAGTAGGGTTCCCAGACAGGTAGGCCTGTACTCACATTCAGTTAACTACCTGTGATACTTTCATTACATTTTTGTACCAATATTACTGTATGAAACTGATGTTTGTGCCATCTGTGTGGCTGGGAAATTAAAATAAAATTGAGTTGTTCCATGAGGTATCTTGGTTCCCAGCAAAGAAGGCTTACACCACACCCTTAGCCACCACATCTTAATTAAAACTTAAATTCCAAGCTGTAAATGCTGTTCCATACCTTGATACCTCATGCATGAGCCATGGCTGACTGCTTCTGTGCCATTATAAAATGTTCTACTGTGGATCAATTGATCGGTAAACTACTTGTACTACTATTGTTACATTTTCTATCAATAGTAGTCTATGAAACTGATGTGTGTGCCATCTGAGTGTGTCTGGTATTTAAAAAAAAAAAAGGTTGGCGGTTTTGCATGAGGTGTCAGGTCTTCAAGCTAAGAAGGCATACACTGCTCCCTTAACCACCAGTTCCTCATTGAAACTTCAATTTCAAGCTATAAATTCTGGGCCATACTCTGATACCTCATGCATGGCATATGACTGACTGCTGCTGTGTGTCAATTGATGCCACTTTTCATGTTGTCTGCCTCTAATATTAACTGTTTGGGAAATGTTTTGTGACCCCTTAAGGTGTTGTGTATATGTTTGGTTTGGCCTCCCATTGAATCTAATGGGGTTTTGGTACGTTCGTCGAACTGTTTCAGCGAATATGTAAGGTTGAAAGGTTCGCTCATCTTTATCTGTTACTGCTGTGATCTTTGTGTAAACTAGGATAGAAATGGTTCACTAGTGAAAAACCTTACTTAGCCAATTCTATATCCCTGATTAGGGAGCCCTGCAACACCAATTTCAGCACAGCCAGGGGGAATGGCCAGCATCCTGTTATGCAACTCCTTTATTTGGGAGACTGATCCCACACTGTGCAGGAGCTGTGGACGGGGATCAAACAGCAGACATATGAGTTTGCGATAATGGGTAAAATTTGGTAGCATTAAAAAAAGGAGGAAATTGAGATCATGCTAATAGGTAAAAACAAGTATTTTATTAGAAAAAAGTTTAATAAAAGTTATAGACATATAAACACCTAAACAGTGGGCAAAATAACATCAAACAGTGACAGATTAACCAGAATTGAATGAGCTGTGATAAGTAATGGATAAATGTATATACTTGTTCTCATAGAGGACAATTTGTCAGCTACCGTATTTTTCGGATTATATGACGCTCCGGATTGTAAGACACACCCCAAATTTTGAGTGGAAAAATAGGAATTTTTTTTTTTAATAAAATGGGTGGTGTGTCTTATGATCCATGTGTCTTATTGCTGACCGGGGATGGGGGCTGCAGTGAAGCGGGATCCCAGGGTCGCTGCTGGAGGAGGCAGGAGTGGGGTGATGCTGCAGGCTGGGATGAGGGGATGTTCCCATGTGCGGTGCACTAGTTCGGGTGTCTGGTGCTGCTGTGCATGTCTGGCGCTGTGGGTGTGTCTGGCGGTGCTGACCGATGCTGCTACGGGTGTCTCCCTTGCTGCTGCAGGTGTCCGGCGGTGCTGCGGGTGTCCGGTTGTGCTGCTCGGTGCTGCTGTGGGTGTTTCCGTTGCTGCGGGGACTCTGCCGACATTTTGTGAAAGGCCAGAGCCCTCACAGTTCCATGGTTTCCTGTGCGGTGGACTCCGGGAGAATGGCTGGGTGAGGCGCATGCTCAGAATGGAGAGCTTGGCACCAAGATCTCAGGAGATGAGATCTCAGCGCTGAATTCTCAAAAAAAGTGCATTTTATAAAGTGCACTGAGAAAAGTGCGTCTTATAATCCGAAAAATACGGTAATAGCCATATTGCAACCAATTTGAATGAAAGATACATATAGAACAAATGCATATACAGTCATGGCCAAAAGTATTGACACCCCTGCAATTCTGTCAGATAATATTCAGTTTCTTCCTGAAAATGATTGCAAACACAAATTCTTTGGTATTATTATCTTCATTTAATTTGTCTTAAATGAAAAAACACAAAAGAGAATGAAGAAAAAAGCAAAACATTGATCATTTCACACAAAACTCCAAAAATGGGCCGGACAAAAGTATTGGCACCCTCAGCCTAATACTTGGTTGCACAACCTTTAGCCAAAATAACTGCGACCAACCGCTTCCGGTAACCATCAATGAGTTTCTTACAATGCTCTGCTGGAATTTTAGACCATTCTTCTTTGGCAAACTACTCCAGGTCCCTGATATTTGAAGGGTGCTTTCTCCAAACTGCCATTTTTAGATCTCTCCACAGGTGTTCTATGGGACTCAGGTCTGGACTCATTGCTGGCCACCTTAGAAGTCTCCAGTGCTTTCTCTCAAACCATTTTCTAGTGCTTTTTGAAGTATGTTTTGGGTTATTGTCCTGCTGGAAGACCCATGACCTCTGAGGTAGACCCAGCTTTCTCACACTGGGCCCTAAATTATGCTGCAAAATTTGTTGGTAGTCTTCTGACTTCATAATGCCATGCACACGGTCAAGCAGTCTAGTGCCAGAGGCAGCAAAGCAACCCCAAAACGTCAGGGAACCTCCGCCATGTTTGACTGTAGGGACCGTGCACTTTTCTTTGAATGCCTCTTTTTTCTCCTGTAAACTCTATGTTGATGCTTTTGCCCTAAAAGCTCTACTTTTGTCTCATCTGACCAGAGAACATTCTTCCAAAATGTTTTAGGCTTTTTCAGGTAAGTTTTGGCAATCTCCAGCCTGGCTTTTTTATGTCTCGGGGTAAGAAGTGGAGTCTTCCTGGGTCTCCTACCATACAGTCCCTTTTCATTCAGACGCCGACGGATAGTACGGATTGACACTGTTGTACCCTTGGACTGCAGGGCAGCTTGAACTTGTTTGGATGTTAGTGGAGGTTCTTTATCCAACATCCGCACAATCTTGCGTTGAAATCTCTTGTCAATTTTTCTTTTCCGTCCACATCTAGGGAGGTTAGCCACAGTGCCATGGGCTTTAAACTTCTTGATGACACTGCGCACGGTAGACACAGGAACATTCATGTCTTTGGAGATGGACTTGTAGCCTTGAGATTGCTCATGCTTCCTCACAATTTGGTTTCTCAAGTCCTCAGACAGTTCTTTGGTCTTCTTTCTTTTCTCCATGCTCAATGTGGTACACAAAAGGACACAGGACAGAGGTTGAGTCAACTTTAATCCATGTCAACTGGCTGCAAGTGTGATTTAGTTATTGCCAACACCTGTTAGGTGCCACAGGTAAGTTACAGGTGCTGTTAATTACACAAATTAGAGAAGCATCACATGATTTTTCGAACAGTGCCAATACTTTTGTCCACCCTCTTTGTTATGTTTGGTGTGGAATTATATCCAATTTGGCTTTAGGACAATTCTTTTTGTGTTTTTTCATTTAGGACAAATTAAATGAAGATAATAATACCAAAGAATTTGTGTTTGCAATCATTTTCAGGAAGAAACTGAGTATTATCTGATAGAATTGCAGGGGTGTCAATACTTTTGGCCATGACTGTATGTCTGCAAAATTCAGTGTAAAGTGAGCTGAATTGGATGTCAAAAGCACTATGGCAGAGGGGAGATGAGTCCACATACCAATTGACTTCACTGCCTGGCTTCTCCGTTTTCTTTCCACTGACATTCCCACTATCATCATGGGTGACTTCAACATGCCTACTGATACCCTTCAGTCAACAGCCTCCCTTTCTTCATCTTTTGGACTTGCTCAGTGGTCCTCCTCAGCCACTGGCACAGACGTACATACATTAGACCTGATCTTCACCCATCTCTATCTAACTTCACAACCTCCCCTCTCCCTTTCTCTGACCACCATCTACTCACTTTCTCATCACTGTTCTCCTCACCTGTCACCCTTGTCCAGCAACATGCACACCCCCGCAGAAACCTTGCACGCCTAGACACCCACACGCTCTGACTCTATTCTTACCACTGGCATCCATATCCTCACTCCACAACACAGACAGTGCCACTGCTTTCTAAAATGCCACTCTTGCATCAGCTGTTGACACGGTCTCCCCTCTCGTTCATGGCAGAGTGCGACAAATCAATAGACAACCCTGGCACAATAACGTTACTAAAACGAGTAGCGTTGGAAGAAAACAAATTCACAAGATGATTTTACTGCACTCAAACAAGCAACATTCGCTTTCAAATCTGCCTTCACCTCTGCTAAACAGGCCTACTTCACAAAACTTGTATCTTCCCTATCCTACAATCCCAAACAATTATTCAAAACTTTTAACTCTCTCTTCTGCCCACCACTGCCCCCTCCAACCTCCCTCATCTCTGCTGAGGACTTTACCACACACTTCAAAAATAAGATCGACCAAACCAAGCAAGTCTTTATTTTTCAACCACCACAACCCCTTTGTATACCAGACCAATGCCCTTCCCCATAACCTCCCTCTCCAACATCATTGAAGGGGAGCTTAATTGTCTCCTCTCCAAATCACACCTCACCACTTGTGCACTAGACCGCATCCCATCCCACCTCCTCCCCAACCTCACCACCACACTTATCCCATCACTATCCCATCTCTTCAACCTATCACTAACTTCTGGTACCTTCCCTTCTGCTTTCAAACAAGCCACAATCACGTCTATCCTTAAAAAGCCAACCCTTTACCCCACCGCTAGGTCCAGCTATCGCTCAATATCACTGCTCCCATTCGTTTCCAAATGTCTGGAGCAGCACATCCACGCTGAACTTTCCTCCCACCTCTCATCTAACTTGCTTTTTGATAATCTACAATCTGGTTTCCGTCCCTATTATTCCACTGAGACTGCCCTAACCAAAATTACTAATGACTTACTTGCAGCCAAAGCTAAAAGACAATACTCTATACTCCTCCTTCTAGACCTGTCCTCTGCTTTCGACACAGTTGACCACTTCATCCTACTACAGATCTTCTCTTCCTTTGGTATCAAAGACCTCATCCTATCCTGGATCTCCTGATACCTTTCAAACTGCATATTTAGCGTCTCCCACTCCCACAATACCTCCTCATCCCAACCTCTCTGTTGGAGTCCCCCAAGGCTCTGTTCTAGGACCCCTACTCTTCTCAATCTATACACTTCGCCTGGCACAACTCATAAAGTTCCATGGATTCCAGTACCACCTTCATGCTGATGACGCTTAGATCTACAGTGGGTATGGAAAGTATTCAGACCCCTTTACATTTTTCACTCTGTTTTATTGCAGCCATTTGGTAAATTTAAAAAAAAGTTCATTTTTTTTCTCATTAATGTACACTCTGCACCGCATCTTGACTGAAAAAAACAGAAATGTAGAAACTTTTGCAAATTTATTAAAAAAGAATAACTGAAGTATCGCATGGTCATAAGTATTCAGACCCTTAGCTCAGACACTGATGGTTAAGTCACATTCTGTCCATTTCATTGTGATCCTCCTTGAGATGGTTCTACTCCTTCATTGAGGTGCAGCTGTGTTTAATTAAACTAATAGGACTTGATTTGTAAAAACACACATCTTCCAAGTGGAAGAATGGTAATAGAGAGAAGCAAGTTACATATGACAGTAATTAGTGATGTTGTAGCAGCACACAGGCTCACTATCCCCAATCTGGTAGCAGATTGGTGGTGCAGAGCTGCCTGAAGAACTATACAAATATGTCTGATTTGCTGCTGAATGTGCTTGCAGTGTTTGTGCGTGCTTTCAGAGTTATTGTTAGCAGCGGATTAATCAGTGTAACATCCAGAGTCAGCAACACAGAATGTAGATTTATTCATATCCAGGTTGAACAGCTTACAGCATGAAATGTGATCAGTCTGGTATCTGCTGTGGCTTGCAGCATGGGAGCATTACAACAACAAGAAGGGAAGAGAAGGAGGGGGCATCATGTCTGGTTTTTTTTCTTTTGTCACTGAACTTTGTTAACAATCTCACAATATGCACAATATATAAAACAGTACAGTAGTAGTTGTTGCAATACATACAGATCAATATGCATTATTCCAACACCCCCACTCAACAACTACTTATCCTCTTAGTCCCAGTGTGGTCCTCAATTCTTGAAACCTGGCTCATGGCAATGGCTTTGCCATAATGTCAGCTGCCATCTTATCAGTTTCACAATAGACGAACTGAATTATGCCACGATCTATCAAATCACGTAAATGATGATGTCTGACGTCAATGTGCTTGGTTCTAGCACTGATCTTTTCACTGCATGCAAGTTTAATGCATCCTTGGTTGTCCTCATAAATCACCGTCGGCTGAGTTGACGGTGTGCTAAGATCATCCATCAATTGTCTTAGCCAAATGACCTCCTGGCTTGCATAGGCTGCGGACACATACTCCGCTTCTGTAGATGACAAGGCAACAGACACTTGTTTCCTACTAGACCAGGAGATTAAACTTTCTCCAACTTTAAACAAGTATCCGCTTGTGGATTTACGATCATGCGAATCACCAGCCCAATCTGCATCTACATAGCCGGTGAGTTCTAGATCTCCCGTTGCAGACAGCTTTAAATTTACATCTTGCATTTCTTTTAAATATCGCAGAAGTCTCTTAACAGCATTCCAGTCTCTTTGGCGTGGTTCTTCCACATATCTGCAAAGGATTCCAACTGTTGTTGTGATATCCGGTCGAGTCATAGTTGATATATATAGAAGTGCCCCCGCCTGACGATATTTCTCATTGTTTGGCAACAGGTCATCTTCTCCTTCCAGCTTCAGGTAGGATGGTTCCATTGGGGTTGATATACCTTTGGCTTCTGACATTCCAAACTGATTCAGAATCAAATTAATTTTTGCACTTTGGTTTAGAAGAAAACTTCCATCTTCTTCTCTCTGGATTTGGATTCCTAGATAATATGTCACATTTCCAAGGTCTTTCGCTTCAAAATGCTGGTTCAGAATTTCAGCCATTTTTCTAATTTCTGCGTCTTCCTGATGAACTACAATCACATCGTCCACATATAAGAGAATATACATCCACTTTCCATCTGTATATTTTGTGTATAAGCATGGATCCGCTTGACCTCTTTTAAAACCTTCTTCCAACAAGACCTTATTCATCTTGGTATTCCATGCTCTTGCTGATTGCTTAAGACCATAAAGGGATTTTTGTAGTTTGCAAACAAGATTCTCTTCACCCCCTTTTACATAACCTTCAGATTCAGTCATGTATAAGTCCTCCTCAATGTCACCATTTAAAAAGGCAGTTTTTATATCGAAATGTCTGATATTCATCTTTTGTACAGCAGCTACAGCTAACAAAGCTCTGAACGTGGTCTGTTTAGCGACTGGAGCAAACATAGCATCGTAATATTCGCCATACTTTTGAGAATATCCTTTTGCCACCAACCTTGCCTTAAATCTGTGGACTTTACCTTCAGACTCATATTTGGTTTTGAAGACCCACTTGCACTTGATTGCTTTTTTGCTCTGTGGCAGCTTGGTGAGTTTCCAAGTTTGAAGTTGATGAACCGATTTGATTTCCTCATTAGCAGCATTGATCCACTTTGTTCTTTCATGGACAGGTAGTTCTTGCATTTCATCCCATGACTGCGGCTCTGATTCAGGTAGTGTCTTGACTATGTAGGATAGACGTTTAGCTGGTACGCCTCTGTTTGATCTTGAAGATCTCCTGATTTCAGATTCACCTGATTTTTCTGTTGTTCCTTCAGTGGTTGAAGAATCCAGCCAGACCTCTACATCCTCCTTGTTATTGTCTTGTAATTGTGACTTCAGCTGGACTACTGGCGTGATGTCACAAAACTTGGGGGACACAAAGTTCTCATCAATCACTACATCTCTACTTATTGTGACCTTGTTTGTTTCTGGGTGTAGAATCCTATAACTTTTCTGGGTTTCACTGTAGCCTACCAGGATCCCTTCCTTAGCGTGAGATTCCCACTTAGTTCGCCTTTCTTTGGGAACATGTACAAGCGCTTTACTTCCGAATATTCTTATATGATGTAGTTTTGGCTTTCTTCTGTTCCATTGCTCAAACGGAGTTTTCTCTGTAGCTTTACCTGGTAGTCTGTTCTGAAGATAGCAAGCTGTCATGATTGCTTCACCCCAATATGCTGTGGGCAGATTTGCATCAAACATACTTCTTCCACTTTCACAGAGTGTTCGGTTCCTTCTTTCCGCAACACCATTTTGCTCAGGATTGTACGGTACAGTGGTCTGAAATAGGATTCCATTTTTCTTTAAAATGCTCTGTGTCTCATTACTTGTGTATTCAGTCCCATTATCTGCATGTAGAATCTTTGGCATTCTCCCAAATTTATTATATACCTCAGCTAGATATACTTCAAGTTTCTCTGGAACGTCTTTCTTGCTGTGAAGCAGATGGACAACTGTATATCTTGAAAGATCATCAATAAATGTGAGAAAATATTTCTTCTTCCCAGGAGTCTGAGTGCTCATTGGACCACAGACATCTGTATGTATTAAATCTAGTGTCTGTTCTGTTCTTGTAGTACTTCTCTTAGGAAAAGCTTTTCTAGACATTTTCCCTTTGATGCAGCTAGTACATTTCATTATCTGGTTACATAGATCAATTGTAATGTCCTCAGCTAGTTGCTTTTGAACTAGCTTCCTTATTGCTTTTGGGTCTCTGTGTGCTAGGCGCCTATGTCATACATGAATGCAGTTATTGTGCCTTTCTTCCTGAGCAGTGTACACACACTCTTTGCATTTAAGCTGGTAAAGTTCATTTGTGATTTTTCCATCTGCTAGTGTGTGGCCCTCTTTTGAGATGATGCAGCTATCACGCTTAAATGTAACTTCATTTCCTTGTTTTGTGAGTTTCTTCACAGATAGTAAATTACTCTCAAGACTAGGCACATAGAGCACATCTTTTACTGGGATCTTCTTGCTTTGTGTTGGTGAGATTTGACAGTCAATATAACCATCTCCTATACCTTGTGAAGTCATGTACTGACCATTAGCCATAATCACTTTCTCTGACTTACTTTGGTTAAGCTTAGAAAAGAAGTCCCTGTTATTAGTCATGTGACTAAGTTGCTCCAGAGTCTATACACCATGTATGCTTTGATGTATTTACACTGACAGTAAATGCAGTTTCAGTATTCACAGAATCATTTTCTGCAGACACAGCACTTTTAACCCTTTGAAGACTGCTTTGCTTTTTCAGCTGATTCATTCTAGCTTTCCAGACTCTGCAGTCGGCTTTCAAATGTCCTGATTTCTTGCAAACAAAACATTCACGTGTTTCTTTTAGGTGCTTTCTGTTATCATTTAGATTTTGTGTCTGTAAAGCAGATTCTGCATCACATGTCCTGCTGTTTACACCTTCCGCTTTCCGCTTATATTCATCTATGAGCTTCCCTCTGACACACTCCAATGTAAGCTCATCTTCTGGGTGCACATCTAGTGCGGTTACAAGCGTGTCATAGTTTTCTGGAAGACCACTAAGCAGTAATGCGGCTTCATGAAAGTCCTTCAAAGCTTCCCCAATGCCTCTCAGGCATTCTACAATCTCTAGAATGCTTGTTATGTAGTCCTGCATATCCTGGCCATTCTGTAGTTTAGACTGGTACAATTTTCTCATGAGATAAAGTTTATTGCTTAAATTTATCCTCTCATGCACCTTTTGCAGCTGCTCCCACATTTCTCTTGCAGTTTCACTTTTACACACATGCACAATCTGATCATCATCTATACTGAGTGATATGGTACTTTGTGCTTTCTGATCCATCTCTATCCACTCCTGTGATACTGGGTCAGGTTTAGGCTCCTGTGTGTATTTCCACGTACCTTCTCTTATCAGCAGCAATTTCACTTTGAATTTCCAGGATGGATAATTCTGGTTAGTGAGACTTGGTACTGTAAACTTCATGGAGTTGCTGCTGCTGGTGGCCATCTTTGCTGTCTTCCTTTCTTTTCTTTTCTCTGTGCTCTGGGGATCTGGGACTCTAGGACTCTGGGCCCATAACCTGTTAGCAGCGGATTAATCAGCGTAACATCCAGAGTCAGCAACACAGAATGTAGATTTATTCATATCCAGGTTGAACAGCTTACAGCATGAAATGTGATCAGTCTGGTATCTGCTGTGGCTTGCAGCATGGGAGCATTACAACAACAAGAAGGGAAGAGAAGGAGGGGGCATCCTGTCTGCTTTTTGTTTTTGTCACTGAACTTTGTTAACAATCTCACAATATGCACAATATATAAAACAGTACAGTAGTAGTTGTTGCAATACACACAGATCAATATGCATTATTCCAACAGTTATCATTAGAGATGAGCGAATATGTTCGGATTCCCTCTTATTCGGCAAGCTATAGCACTTGCTGAATAAGCTGCAGAGGGAACCGGGCTTCCTGGATCACGCCGGGTGAACAGCTGATCGATGCCGCAGCTGCATGTGTCGTGGCTGTGTCACTGTCACAGCACATGCATGGAGACCCATTGTGTTGCACTCTCCATGCATGTGCTGTGACTGTGACACAGCCGCGACACATGCAGCTATGATGCCAATCAACTGTTCACCCGATGCAATCCAGGAAGCAGGGGTTCCCTCTGCAGCTTATTCAGTGCTATAGCTTGCCGAATAAGAGGGAACCCGACCATATTCGCTCATCTCTAGCTATCACCCTGCTGCTTGCCTGTCTGTGCTGCAGTGTCACTTCCACATCACCTCCTCATATGTGAGGTAACAACAAGGTGGAATTCCACATTGCTTATGCTGGCAGGACTGTGCTCGCAGCAGCAGGCAATAGTGGAGTTTCAGCTACAGCACGCACAAGTAGCGCTGCTAAATACCACCACACCACGAATGAGTGGGACTTCATGGGGAACTTGTGTGCCATGTGGGGTTTTCTTTGAATTCAAGCAAAAAGGAAGCACACTGTAGCGCCATAGTGACTCGCTCGACCCCAGAGGCCGTGGGGTACTCGGTACCGGGCCCGTTGATTACAATGGGAGATATCACAGTGGCAGTGACGCAGTCCGTGGCCTCAGGCAGTCAATGTAAAAGGGGAAGTGTGATGGAGATGGAGATAAAGTTGTTGAGATGATTCGTGACGCCACCTGTGGTTTCTGGTCAGTTTGACCAGCACTGCAGGGTTGCTTCTCTGGGACAGATGGTGTGGTGCAGCAATGATGTTGAAGCTCCCCACAGGTGGAGCTGTAGTCCCAGGGCAGTGTAGATGAGGTTGGCAAGTGGGGAGATGGTGTAAAGAAGTAGATGTAGCAGAGCCAGGTGTAAGGCGCAAGAATAAGTGGAGGACACAAGGGCATGTAGTTCCAAGGCTTTACTCACAGTCTGGGGCACACAGATTGCCTCTTCGGTACCGTGTCCTCCAGGTCAGGGGCTCAGCCAACTGCCAGGCAAGGTAAAGTACACCTTTCCAACACTCCTCCAACATGTGCCTTGTTTAAACGTCTCCTCACTAGCGCCTAATCTGAAGTACTTGTAGTTGCGTATTAAAATCAAATTCCTCCTTCTTGATGTTACTTAGAACTCTACTTGCATGGCAGACAGCTGTAGCCTGCTTCGGGGACTCCTTGCTATCATGTCCCGGCTCACCCACGTTGCTGTTGTGCTCCCAAGTCTTAGATGGGAATAAAGTGGTGACGACTTCAATTCCTCCGGTTTCTGCTGCAGGAACATCAGTATCCATACAACCTCGGGGACCAGACCCCGGCCATGCGCTTCAAACTTGAGGAAGGGCTCTGCTCTGACCCTAGTCCTTAGTTTAGTACGGATCGTAAGGAGAAGAAGAGAACTATCTTCCTTCTGAAGAATCAGGCTTTCTATGGCTTTTTCCTGTGCCAGCAGCTCCAGGTCACAGGAGTCTGCTGCAGCACTTCCTCACTCCATCCCTCTCAGGGGATCTTCTCTCACCAACTGACCTTTTCCTAATATTCTCCGGCTCTCTTGTGCAGTCTAAGCTCCACCCACCTCCCAGCACTCTTCATGTTCCAAGCAGGGAGCCACCAAGATTGCTCTGCTACACTACTGGTGTGCGTGTGGGATGTGAGTGTTGGAGTGTGGTCAGGTGTCTCCACCTTACCTGGAAAGTGGCGTACCACACCTCAGGAGGAGGTGTAGTAACTCTGTGGTGACTGAACCCTCAGGGGTGCCACATACCCCCCGTTAAACACAGCACGCAAGTGAAACAAAGATGTTACATAAGGAACATACAGTACATAATTTTATTTTTTTTAACAATACTGCCTGCAGTAAACATTACTTATATTGCTAATAAAACATCTTATCACAGGAGAGGTACTTTTTACTTTTAATATTACCAAAGATAACTTTGGTTTTACTACTACTATCTGAAGCGCTACCTTGGTGACAGCCACTGACTCCTGGTTCGTCACCTGAATTAAAAAATTTTTTTTATTCAAAACGTCACATTTTTATTAAAGATTACTTCTAAACTACTTTCTGCAAGACATTCATTTCTAACACTGCAGCTAAACATTGCTACCAACATTTTCAAAAGGCACATTATAAAATACTTCACAGTAAGACAGCAATAATTCTTGCAAGGGCTGGACACCACTCCCAGCTGGATTTTATTGCAGTGTCTCTGTAGCTGAAGTAGAACTCGGGTCTGAGGTAGTCCTTGTTGAAGACTGTTCATGTAAAACCAAGAGAGAGCACCTTAAGAGGCGCAAACTATTTACAAGCAAAGTTTGTGGATCACTCCAAGTTCATGATCGCTCAGTTCAATAAAATGGGTGCCAACTGGACAAACTGGGAAAACACAGAAAATGAGGGCACATCAGTGCCCATACCCTCCTGGGTAACAGTTCAGTTAGAAATGTACTTAGTGGTTTTGTCGCTTGCATGATGAAATGCGAGGATAACGAATCTCTGGTAAGAGGAAATCCATGATGCATGGTAACACCCATCATCTGCTCAAACTCCACCGCCAAGATCAGAAGACGCCGGATGGGATGCGTCTGCTCCAGCTTTGCGATGGAGAAGTGGAAGAAGTCGCTGCTGAAAAGAGCAGTCAGCTTAGCGTCTTGGAATTGAGAACACAACTCCTCCATTTGTTCCATGCGAAGTACCGGCCTGTTGCACGCGATGGACGAGAACTCAGAGGTCTCCCCAGCTGCAGGGGCAGCGGTCATACCTGATGCTTCCTGATGGTGTTCCGGCTCCGGTGCAGGCACTGGATGGCAGCCAGTGGCAGCGGTGGTTGTTGGAGCTGGCGGTGACTGGAGTGGAGCTGGTGCTGGTTCAGGGTCTGCTGAGGCCTTTGGTGGGACCTGCGAGGCCGCACCAGGTCCAGGCAGGAACACAGTCTCTACTTCATAGTCAGCTTCTGGGTCCTCAGGTAACTCCTCCTGGCAGACAGTGCCCAGCGGCGGCAGCAGCGTGGAAGTGGTGACAGGCGCTGCCGATGGCATAGCAGTGGCCACAGGTTTCACAGGTGCTGCCTGGGGGAGAACTGGTGCAGCGGCGGCAGGTACCAGTGGTGGAGGTACCGTTTCTACAGGCCCCTCCTGGGTGCGCTGCCGGTCCAAGGTCCGCAGCGCTTCCTGCTTCAGCCACAGACTGCGGTTCAGCATGGCGATTTCTTCCTCCAGCTGCTGATGGTCCATTACAGAACCAGGGCCGGAGCCTTCGACTACTGCGCCGGGGAAGGCAAGCTCCTCTTCATTGTGCTCTTCATGCCTCCGTGCTTCTTCCATCAAGGCGTCCTGGCATTCTGGCTTATCTCTAGGCTCCTTTCCCACCACAGGGCTTTGCTCCTCCTTCCTGGAGCGGTGTCTTCATCCTCTGCCTCCATACAAAGCCAGTGTACGAACCCCTCTGGGGGGTGGGCCATGTTGCTGTTGCATAAAAGTTCAGGCAGGGGAGGCCCAGGACAGTTCATGCTCTTTTCTTAGGGCCACCCATATTGTCACGCCCTTCTTCACCGCGCTGGTGGCCATTTTGAGAGTCCATTTTACAGTCTATCATTTTAGTTCTTTTGCACATTTTCAGCAATTTTAAGTCCAATAAATTTTCAGCACCTAGGACCCAGTGGTACCGGGCTTCGTCATCCTGTTCATGAAGCCAAAATTGACTCGCCCCCAGAGGCCGTGGGGTACTCGGTGCCGGGCCTGTTGATTACAGTGGGAGATGTCACAGTGGCGGTGACCCGGTCCGTGGCCTCAGGCGGTCAATGTAAAAGGGGTAGTGTGATGGGGATAAAGTTGTTGAGATGATTCGTGACACCACCTGTGGTTTCTGGTCAGTTTGACCAGCGCTGCAGGGTTGCTTCTCTGGGACAGATGGTGTGGTGCAGCAATGATGTTGAAGCTCCCCACAGTAGGAGCTGTAGTCCCAGGGCAGTGTAGATGAGGTTGGCAAGTGGGGAGATGGTGAAAAGAAGTAGATGTAGCAGAGCCGGGTGTAAGGCACAAGAATAAGTGGAGGACACAAGGGCATGTAGTTCCAAGGCTTTACTCACAGTCTGGTGCACACAGATGCCCACTTCGGTGCCGTGTCCACCAGGTCAGGGGCTCAGCCAACTCCCAGGCAAGGTAAAGTACATCTTTCCAGCACTCCTCCAACATGTGCCTTCTCTGAACGTCTCCACACTAGTGCCTAATCTGAAGTACTTGTAGTTGCATATTAAACTCAAGTTCCTCCTTCTTGATGTTACTTATGTGGCGCCCCTGAGGCTCAGTTGCCACAGAGGTACTGCACCTTCTCCTAAGGTGTAGTGCCCCACCATCCTGGTAAGTTGGGAGCTCCTTTCCGCACTCCAACACCTGCATCCCACACACAGGATAGTTCAGCACTAATCACATTGCGGCTCATGCTTAGAGGGTAGCAGAGCACCTCTGGTGATTCCTTGCTTCGTAACACAAGATGTGCTGGGAGGTGGGTGGAGTTGAGATCCATATAAAAGAGTGGGAAAGCTTAGAATTACAAGTCAGTCCCTGAGAGGGTCAGTCCCTTAGGGGGCCGTCTGACAGAAGGTCGGCGGAGTAGGAAGACACTCAGTAAGGAGTGAGGATCCCTGGAAGAAGGGATGAAGGAAGGAGTGCTGCAGCTGCCTCAGTGACCTGAGCCAGCTGGCACGGGAAAGTAAGAAAGGTGGAGAGACGTAGACCTGTAACCTAAGCATCCATATGAAAGAGAGACAAGTACGGAACGAAGGAGTAAGAGATCAGAGAGGAGGAGTGGGTTGGATAAGAACCCTGCCTATAGGTTCTCAGCATAAGGCCGGGGCCCGGTCCCCGAGGTTGTATGGACACTTATGGTTCTGCAGCAGACACCGGTGGAGTAGTTGGCTGTAAATGCACTACTCCCATCTAAGACTTGGGACACAACAGCAACACGGATAGAGAGCCGGGATCCAGGAGGTCCCTGATCAGGCTACAGCTGTCTGTCATACAAGTAGAATTGTTAGGAACATCTGACAGGAGGAACTCCAGAGAACCACGGTACTGGAGCTCTTCACACTAAAAGGCGCAAAAGAGGAGTCGCTCAGGAAAGGCACATGTTGGCGGAGTGTTGGAGAGGAGAGCGCTGACTTGACCGGGAGGTTGATTGAGTCTCTACCCTGGAGGACACGGCACAGAGCCAGGCACCAGTGTGCACCATGAACTGTGAGTAAAGCTTTGAAACTGCAAACTCTGGTGTCCTCCATTCATTCATCGCTAACACCTTCAGCACTGCTACATCTGGGTACCAGCATCTATACCCTTCTGCGCCTCTCCGCATCCATTGCATCTACACTGCCCTGGGGTTACAGCTTCACCTGTGGGGAGCTACACCATCTAGGCTACGACACACCACCAGCCCCAGAGGATCTGCATGCAGCGTCTGCTTCTCATCTCACTTGCCACTTGTCACGGACCGGGTCACCGCTGCTGTGACACATCCCCCCTGACACCGGCCCGGTCCCGAGTACCCCACAGCCCTGGGAGGGCGACCCACTTAGAACTCTACTTGCATGGCAGACAGCTGTAGCCTGCTTCGGGGACTCCTTGCTATCATGTCCCGCCGACTCACCCACGTTGCTGTTGTGCCCCAAAGTCTTAGATGGGAATAAAGTGGTGACAACTTCTATTCCTCCGGTTTCTGCTGCAGGAACATCAGTATCCATACAATGTCGGGGACCGAACCCCGGCCATGCGCTTCAAACTTGAGGAAGGGCTCTGCTCTGACGCTAGTCCTTAGTTCTCTTCTTCTCCTTACGTTCTGTACTAAACTATCTTCCTTCTTAAGATTCAGGCTTTCTATGGATCTTTCCTGTGCCAGCAGCTCCAGGTCACAGGAGTCTGCTGAAGCACTTCCTTCACTCCATCCCTCTCAGGGGATCTTCTCTCACCAACTGACCTTTTCCTAATATTCTCCCACTATCTTGTGCAGTCTAAGCTCCACACATCTCCCAGCACTCTTCGTGTTCCAAGCAGGGAGCCACCAATGTTGTGGGATGTGAGTGTTGGAGTGTGGTCAGGTGTCTCCACCTTACCTGGACAGTGGGGTACCACACCTCAGGAGGAGGTGCAGTACCTCTGTGGTGACTGAACCCTCAGGGGTGCCACAATAGCATGCAAACATGAAATGAATTGCATTATTGCATTAGAAATATGAAAAATTGACAAAGCTTAGCGCATAAAATGGCCAACTTATGTGTACCTGGAAGCCACGGTAAGGCGTTTCTTGTTTTCCAGGACCCTCACCTAATGCCAATCCTCACTTAGACTAATGTCTTCATCTGTATGGGAACCGATGTAAATCCTCTCCTTAGACTGAAATCTATATCTCTCTTTTATCAGGCCTGTCTTCCACACATGGCTCGGAGGGTGGGTTCCTGCATCCACAGAGGCCTCGTATGCAAGGGTCCAACCAAAGAACTGTTATAGAGGATGAGGAGGAGGACGACATTGACGATCCATGTTTCCAGCAGGGTGGCATTACAATCTGCTCGCGAGCATCACTCAAGCATAGCTGGGGCGATACAGAGGACCCAGACCATACACTTCCCACCAAGGACAGCTTGTCGTTTTCTCTGGGCAACCTGTCACACATGAGCCAATACATGCTGCAATGCATATGCAGCAAAAGCAAAGTTGCCCGTATTATTACCAGTCTGATAACAGAGTTGCCACTATGCTGGATCCCCCTACAAGAACTACGTAACATCCTTACTTCCGTCTTTGGACTAGGATCCCAAAATGCACAATGCGACAACATCCAGCACCTTCATCAGACATGGTCCATAGCAGCAGCATTTCAACAGCATGGTTGAAGAGGATCTCCACGTTATAACTGATGCGCCTGCCCCATTTAACGTTTTGGTCTACAAATTGGACACTTGACCATCAGTGTAATGTTCAACAATACTATATTAAGCTATGGCACTTCCCATCAACAACGAATACTACTCCTTACTCATAATAGAGGAAGAATAAACAAAGAGATCCATAAAATAATTTATTTTATTTAAATAATCATAAAAAAACAACCAATATCATATTAAAAAGCAGAACACCTCAAATAAATAGGATCGTTTAGCAATCACAGCAATATCCCCATATAGGTATATACATATATTCCCAATATTATAGTCAATATAAAAATATTATCAATCATAAATATACCAAATCTCTATAATAATATAAAGTGCAGTGCAAATGAATACTCAGAGATAAATCTATAAATGACATAATTCTATAAACTATATTATACAATAAAAAAGGGGAAATAAATAAATCCAACTTAAGGCAAATACATTTGGATAAAATCATATAAATAGGGGAAACAAATACCTCAATAAATAGATATGGTGATAAATAAGTCCAAACTAGGATTAATGTATATGGATAAATAACACCTCAGGCTCCTGATTCAAGATAATTGTTTGGTTTTGTATTTTAGTCTGTTATTTCCCCTTAATAAATGGAAAAAATTAACAAAAAAAGATAAAAATAACAACAAAAAAACAGTGCTGGATACCTTTCACACGTGCATCACCATGTACGCCTCCAGATCCACTTGAACCTTGGCCTCCTGGTTCAAGATTATTTTTATTTTTTTATTTTAAGTCGGTGCCCTATCCCCATTTGTAGAGGGAAGATCCTTTGTCTACCCTCAAAACAGAAGTACTTTAAGTAATTTCCCTATCCACATTATTTGCAGGGCAACTCTCCTTCTATTACTCTTATTTTGCTTCCTTTTGCAACACTTTACCCCTTATTACTTTCATTTTACAGCACAAATTTTCAGGCATCCATTGCCTCTTGAGGTGAAATTTGAATCACTGTCTGTGCCCCATGCTCTGAGGCTGCAATTTTTTAATTTATCTGTGGGGGTATTGAGCGCCATGCTCTGTGTGTTAAGTTTTAAGGGCTACTCACAAAACAGATTCCATAATAGTCTCATCCAGACTGGTGTTAAAGGCCCTAATTCAGGCATGTGGCTAACACTCCGTACATCTTGTACATGCGCGGCTCCGCACACCTCGTACATGTGCGGCTCCGCTCTGTCCACCTTGTACACATACGGCTCTGCTCCATACACCTCGTACACGTGCGGCTCCATGCACCTCGTACACGCGCTGCTCCACTCCATACACCTTGTACACGCTCCGCTCCGTACACCCGCAGCTCCGCTCCGTAAACCTCGTACAGGCTCCGCTCCATACACCTCGTAGACACACGGCTCCTCTCTGTCCACCTCTTACACATGTGGCTCCACTCCGTTCACTTCGTACCCACATGGCTCTGCTTCATATACTTCGTACACACGTGGCTCCACTCCGTACACCTCATATACACACAGCTCTGCTACATCCACACGGTAAACCCCTCCTGACCCCACACATAAACTTACCCCATCCAGAACCATGACAACCAGCACAGCAGAATCCTGCATTCACGGAGGCCCCTGATCATGTGACCCCTGACTCCTTCCCTCCTGTGACCTCATCACAATCGGGCCCCTAAGGACTCAGGGCCCTGTCGCAGCTGCGACCGCTGCGACCGCGGTAGTCTCGCACCTGGTGTAGGATTAATTTTTTAACATTTGGGGTATCGCACCCCATGCTCTGGGGCTGAAATTTAGCGCAATCTTATCTGGAGTTATTCTTCCCCATGCTCGGAGATTGAAATTTCACTCACAGAGCATGGAGAAAAATACTCCCACAGAAGAAGTTAAAAAATGTAAATCAGCTTCTGTAGGGGTACTGTGCTTCATATTCTGGAGGTAAGATTTGTAATCTTCTTCCATTGGGATATTCTCAACCATTCTCTGTGGGTGACATTTTTAACTGGACTGGCAGTAGCAAACCTCTCTGTGAGGTCCCTGTGAGGGCACTGTTACATTTCTTTGTTATTGATTTACTTCCTATTTTATCATGATTGCTAAGTAGTGATGAGTGATTATACTCACTGCTCGGGTTTTCCCGAGCATGCTCGGGTGTCCTCCGAGTATTTTGGCGTGCTCGGTAGTGTTGAGCGATACCACCGATACTGAAAAATATCATATGAGAATAGTCCAATGAACATAGTGGATAAGAGGATTAAAAAGTATTATAATGGACACAGCCACAATCTCACATATCCACCATAATGAAGACAGAAAAAATACCAACTGCAATGTGAACTCACAGACAAAAGGCAAATACAGTCAAAAGGTCAAACACCAAGTAAAAACAATTTTATTGGTATGTATAAAAATATATATACACACATATATACAGACAAACATGCATGGAAAAGCGCTGAAAGATGGAAAAAGGCTAAATCAACCACATACAAAGAGCCCAGGTAGGTATGTCACAGGGGAGTAGCAATAAACAACAGGGTATTGTGAATACATCAATCACTCATAATGTTATGCCAACAGGTAATGAATACCAGGTATCCATACAGGTACCCCAACGCGCGTTTCGGCGTGCCTTCATCAGGGGGAATCGCGTTGGGGTTGGTAGGTCGGTCCGGGAGGGTTGCCTTTTGCCTACAAGGTACCTGTATACTTCTATACTTTCCTTAATATTGGTGGCATTCACCTCTTGTATGAACATGTGACTCTGTTCTGGGTATGGCATATTTGCCTGTATGGGTACCTGGTATTCATTACCTGTTGGCATAACATTATGAGTGATTGATGTATTCACAATACCCTGTTGTTTATTGCTACTCCCTGTGACATACCTACCTGGGCTCTTTGTATGTGGTTGATTTAGCCTTTTTCCATCTTTCAGCCCTTTTCCATGCATGTTTGTCTGTATATATGTGTGTGTATATATTTTTATACATACCAATAAAATTGTTTTTACTTGGTGTTTGACCTTTTGACTGTATTTGCCTTTTGTCTGTGAAAAATATCATATCAGAATGGATCGGCCGATCTAAAAAAGTATCGGGTATCGCCGATTCCGATCCCGGAAGTCCCATTCAAGTCAATGGAACTGAAATATCGGAATTAAAAAAAAACCTTTTTTTCCCTGTAGGTTAATTCTACATGAAGAAACACAACTAATAATAATGTAGAATGTATTGTGGGTGGTGTAGGACACATTAAAAAAAAAAAATTAATTCCTGCTATTCCTTTTGATTGGGCTAAACCTCTATGGCTTTAAAGACGTTTGGAGTTACAAAGATATTTACTATGTTAACCTCTTTTATATTTTGTCAGATGTGTATGTTTCACTACTTCCATGCTCTTAACCTTCTTTTTTACTTCTCCCACACTTTCTCCTTCATCATCCTCAGCAGCATCTTTTTCATCAACTTCTTCTTCACCTTATTCATCTTCTTCTTCTTCTTCTTCTTCTTCTTCTTCTTCTTCACCTTCTTCTTTTTTTTTTTTTACATTCTTCATATTCTTCTTATTCAACTATTATTCTTCTTCATATTCTACTTCTTCATCTTCTTCCTATTCTTCTTCTTCATCATATTCTTATTTGTGTCAGGCATTCCTGTAGTTGTAATCTATAAAAGTTTGAAGATTACACCTTCCGTTCAGCCTGTGACAACAGATTTACAACAGGATTTGTCCGCGTTCAGTTTGGCCTGCAGCAGCAGGCCTTTTCCAGGGGCACCACGAGGAGGAATGGACTCACCCCCATACACTGCTTAGTCTTCTTCTGCTTATAAATTAGATAATATCATTTGCTCTGATTTTTAGTCTTATGCTTAATGTTCTTCTGCTTTTGGTTTTTATGCTTCTTGGTCTTCCGTCTCTTGTTGTTCTGCATCTTGGTGGTTGTCTTCCTGTTCTTTGTCCTCTTGGTCATCTTCTTCAGGGTCATCTTTTAGGTATTCTTTTGTGTGGTCTTCAGGGTCGTCTGTTATGATTGAGTCACCGTAGGAGGCAAAAACAAAAATGCTAGCTAAGTCCAGAAAACCAGAGAGGTTGGCAGCTATCGGATTGCAGACCCCTGATCCTATCACAACAACTAACAGTAGCCGTGGGGGGTTCCTACGATGCCCTAGACCCCTCGATCACAGCCGGAGAACTAAATAGGCCTAAAGAAAGAAAGGGGAAATCTAAACTGCCCCTGAGCAGACCCCAAAGCAATAGGCAGCCCCCAACATATAATGACGGTGAAGCAAGATGAAAACACTAACACAGACAGAAAGATAGACTGAGCAAAGACGGGGCCCAAAACTACCTAGATAGGAAAGGACAGGAAGGCTGCTGTCTGCAATTCGTGAAAAACCCTATGAAAATAAGAGCCAACAGACTGACAGTGAAAAAGGCCCTGAAGACGCTAGGCTTCAAAAAAGCTATGTCAGTACTCAGGAATATTCTGAAGACAGAGCAACCGGCAAAAGGAAATTCAGTTCATCCCAGCAGGGAATGGCAGAATCCAGAAAAGCAAGGAAAACAAACACAAAACATAAATGCAAACAGGCAAAGCAGAAACTTAGCTTTAGGGAAGCAGGAATCAGACTGGTGTCCTAGAAGTCCACAGAGAAATCACCCGCAGGGCAGAAGGGCGTCGGCAGCCTTATATCCAGTCATTGACTCCACTCAGCCAGTCATCCTCATTAGACTCAGGTGCCTGATAATCAGGCTCATTACCTTCCTTTGCCAGAATAGGGAGTTCCCCAGACCTCAGTGACGAAGGGGAAAATGAACTCACAACAGTCGTCGTCTTCAGGGTCATTGTCAGGGAGATCCAGAGTGAGAATCAAAAACCATTTCCACAAGCTTGAACTTGGAAAAGTAGCAGAAGGTACAAGAAGGCTGAGGAACTGCCGAGAACCAGCTGACGGTACTGGAACCCGGAGGGGCAGCAGAATGAACAAAAGCCAATGGCACAACTGTGGACCAGCTGATGTTGCTGGAACACGGTTACTAAGCAGGAGGTACCTGTGCTCCAAAGCACTACCAAGGACCAGCAGACGTTGCTGGAACTCGGATACCAAGAAGGAGGCACCTAGGCCAAAGGCACTGCCGAGAACCAGCTGACGGTGCTGGAACCCGGATGGGTAGCAGAAGCTGCAAGAGCAAATGACACTAGCGAGGACAAGCTGACGGTGCTGGAACCCGGTGGGGCAGCAGAAGGAACAAGAGCCAATGGGAGAACCGTGGACCAGCTGACGGTGCTGTAACACGGTTTCTAAGCAGGAGGTACCTGTGCTAAAAAGCACTACCAAGGACCAGCAGACGTTGCTGGAACTCGGATGCCAAGAAGGAGGCACCTAGGCCAAAGGCAATGCCGAGAACCAGCTGACGGTGCTGGAACCCGGATGGGTAGCAGAAGGTACCCAGGAAAACAACAAAGTTGCAAGGCTGTGAGCCGGCCGCAGTCACCGAAACCCACAGTCCTACAGGGGGCTTGTCCTATTGGCACTACAGAACCAGCCTTTATTACCAGAACCCGCAGCCCACATAGGAAGCACCGAAACTGCAGGCACCATAGACTCGGCTAACCCGACCGCAACACGACAGGACAACGTATTGGTGGCAAAGTGACGTTGACACTACCCGGAAACAGCAGGCGTGCTGGAACTAGGCTGGGCAGGAGGGAGTGCCCGTGCCAAAGACACTTCCGAGAACCAGCTGACGGTGCTGGAACCCAGATGGGTAGCATTAGCTACAAGAGTCAATGGAACTATCGAGAACCAGCTGACGGTGCTGGAACCCAGAGTGGCAACAGAAGGAACAACAGCCAATGGCACAACCGTGGACCAGTTGACGGTGCTGGAACACGGTTACTAAGCAGGAGGTACCTGTGCTACAAAGCACTACCAAGGAGGCACCTGTTGTGAGTTCATTTTCCCTTCACCATTGAGGTCTGATGAACTCCCTCTTCCGGTGAAGGAAGGTAGTGAGGCTGATTACCAAGCACCTGAGCAGGATGATGATGACTGGGTGACGGGAATTGCTGACTGGATATTAGGCAGGCGACGCCCTTCTGCCTGGCTGGTGATTTCTCTGAGGGATTCTAGGAGACCAGTCTGATTCCTGCTTCTCAAAAGCTAAGTTTTCTGCTCTGCTTTTTGCATTTGTGTTTTGGTTTTGTTATGCATTGTTTTTCTGGATTTCTGCCATTCCCAGCTGGGGTGAGCTGAATTCCTTTTTGCCTTTTTGCTCTGTCTTCAGAAAATACCTGAGGACTGATATAGTCTTTTTGAAGCCTAGCGTCTTTAGTTAGCTTGGGCCCCATCATTTGCTCAGCCTATCTTTCTATCTGTGTTAGTGTTTTTTTCATCTTGCTTCACCGTCATTATATGTTGGGGGCTGCCTATTGCTTTGGGGTCTGCTCTGGGGCAGTTTAGATTTCCCTTTCTGTCTTTAGGCTATTTAGCTCTCCGGCTGTGATTGAGGGGCCTAGGGCACCGTAGGAACCCCCATGGCTACTGCTAGTTGTTGTTGATAGGTTCAGGGGTCTGCAATCCGATAGCTGCCAACTTCTCTGGTTTTCTGGACTTAGCTAGTATTTCTGTTTTTGCCTCCTACGGTGACTCATTCATAACAGAATCACCAGCCATACCGCAGATCCTAGGGTACTCAATAGCAGGAAAGAATTGTAAAAAAAAAAAAAAGTGTGTATATTTTTTCCTCTATATCTCTGAGGCCGTAGGGGGAATTTTTTTTTCTCTCAGTGGAGATAAAGCAATTGTCTGATCGTGTGGAGCAGCTCGCTGCGGAAGTGCGGGGAATTTCCGCCTACCTTGCTCATTCAGATGCTGCTGAACCAAAGATCCCTACTCCTGATGTGTTTTTTGGGGATCGGTCTAAATTTTTGAATTTCAAAAATAATTGTAAATTATTTTTTGCCTTGAAGCCTAACTCGTCAGGGAGCTCCGCGCAGCAGGTTAAAATTGTAATCTCTTTGCTGCGTGGCGATCCCCAGGATTGGGCGTTTTCTTTGAAACCAGATGATCCTATTCTGACTAATGTGAACGCATTTTTTCAAGCCTTGGGGTTGTTGTATGACGAACCTAATGCTATTGATCAGGCTGAAAAGACCCTGTTGGCATTGAGCCAGGGTCGAGATTCTGCAGAATTGTACTGTCAAAAATTCCGAAAGTGGGCGGTCCTTACTACCTGGAATGATAATCCCTTGGCAGCTCTCTTTCGGAAGGGTTTGTCAGAAGCCGTAAAAGATACTATGGTGGGATTTCCTGTTCCCTCTGGTCTTGACGATTCAATGTCATTAGCCATTAAGGTTCATCGGCGTTTACGTGAACGCAGGACTGCACGAGAGGTGTTGCCACCTGTTGAACAAGTGTCTGAACCTATGCAATGTGATAGAGTTTTGTCCAGGGAGCAACCTCAGGAGTTCATAAGGTGTAATAAGTTGTGTTTTTTTTGTGGAGATGCCTCGCATATTATTTCTGTCTGTCCTAAACGAGATAAATGTTTTGCACACACTTTTCTGTGGGTGGTGTTCAAACTAAGTTTCTTCTGGCAATTACTCTGATCTGCTCCCTGTCCACATTTTCCGCCAAGGCTTTTGTGGATTCGGGAGCAGCCCTGAACCTAATGGACTTGGATTTTGCTAAACGTTGTGGATTTCCTATGACACCTCTGAGGACGTCTATCCCTTTGAGGGGGATTGATGCTACTCCTTTGGCGAAAAATAAACCTCAGTTTTGGACCCAGGTAGTAATGCGGGTCGCCCCAGACCATCAAGAAAATTGCAGATTTTTGGTGTTGCATAATTTGCATGATACCATTGTTCTGGGGTTTCCTTGGTTGCAAATTCATAATCCAGTTTTGGATTGGAAATCTGTGTTGGGGTGAGTTGGGGTTGTCGGTGTGCCCTTAGTGAGGCTCCGGTTTTTTCCACCTCTCCTCAGTCGCATGATGTTCCTGACTATTTGGCGGACTTTTATGATGTATTTAGTGAGAATGAGTATGTGTCTTTGCCTCCTCATAGGAGTTATGACTGTGCTATTGAACTGAGCCCGGGGTGTAAATTTCCCAAGGGTCGGCTCTTCAATTTATCTGTACCCGAGCACGAGGCTATGCGATCCTATATTAAGGAGGCGTTGGAGATGGGTCATATTGGACCATCCTCTTCACCCTTAGGTGCTGGATTTTTTTTCGTGGCCTATAAGGATGGTTCATTAAGGCCTTGTATTGATTATCGTGCCCTCAGCAAAATTACAATTAAATATCAGTATCCGTTACCCCTGATTTCGGATCTATTCTTCAGAGTTAATGGTGCTTGCTGGTTTACCAAGCTTGACCTCAGGGGGGCGTATAATCTTATCTGCATTAAGCATGGGGATGAATGGAAGATGGCGTTTAATACTCTGGAGGGACATTTTGAGTACCTGGTGATGCCTTTTGGGCTCACTAATGCCCCTTCTGTCTTCCAGTGCTTCATGAACGACATTTTCCGAGACTTTGTGGATAAATTTTTGATTATCTATCTGGATGATATTTTGATCTCCAAGGATTGGGATTCTCATGTGGAACATGTTCGGACTGTGTTCCGGATCTTGAGGGAGAATTCCCTGTATGTCAAAGGATCAAAATGCCCTTTTGGGGTACAGAGGATTTCATTTTTGGGATTTATTTTGTCTCCATCAACTATTGAAATGGACCCGGCCAAGGTACAGGCCATTTATGATTGGGTTCAGCCCACTTCTTTGAAGGCCCTCCAGAAGTTTTTGGGTTTTGCTAATTTTTATCGGAAATTTATAGCAAAATTTTCTAGTATTGCCAAGCCATTGACTGATCTGACTAAGAAGGGTGCTGATGTGTTGAATTGGTCTCCGGAGGCTGTTTCTTCCTTTCAGGAGCTGAAGCGAAGATTCACTTCTGCCCCGGTTTTGCGGCAACCTGATGTCTCACTCCCGTTCCAGGTAGAGGTGGACGCTTCTGAGATTGGTGCAGGAGCTGTTTTGTCCCAAAAGGATCCTGTAACATCTAAAATGAATCCCTGTGCTTTCTTTTCCCGAAAGTTCTCCCCATCTGAACGTAACTATGATGTGGGGAATCGGGAACTGTTAGCCATGAAATGGGCATTTGAGGAGTGGAGACATTGGTTGGAGGGAGCTAAACATCAAGTTGTGGTCCTCACTGACCACAAGAATTTGATTTACCTGGAGTCGGCCAAACGCTCGAACCCTAGACAGGCTAGCTGGGCCTTGTTTTTTACACGTTTTGATTTTGTGGTCTCTTTTCTTCCTGGCACTAAGAATGTCAAGGCTGACGCTCTTTCTAGGAGCTTCTTTGCTGATTCTCCTGTGGTGACCAAGCCTGCTACCATCTTAGGCGAAGGGGTAGTTCTTTCTGCCATCTCGCCCGATTTGAGACGTTTTCTGTAAGAGTTCCAGGAGGACAAACCTGAGCGTTGTCCCAGTGGAAAGTTGTATGTTCCTGACCAGTGGAAGAAGAGAGTGATGTCTGAAGTTCATTGCTCTGCATTGGCTGGTTTTCCAGGTATTTTTGGTACTAGAGATCTGGTGAGTCAGTCTTTTTGGTGGCCCGCCTTGTCTCTTGATGTCAGGAATTTTGTGCAGTCCTGTGGGACTTGCTCCTGGTCTAAACCTTGAACTCGCTCTAGTGGGTTGTTGATGCCTTTGCCGGTCCCCAGGAGGCCATGGACCCATATTTCAATGGATTTCATCTCTGATATGCCTGTCTCTCAGAGAATGACTGTTATTTGGGTGATTTGTGATAGGTTCTCTAAGATGGTTCATCTTGTACCACTCCCTAAGTTGCAATCTTCCTCTGAGTTGGTGCCCCTGTTTTTGCAACAGGAGGTTCGCTTGCACGGGATTCCTGAGAACATTGTATCTGACAGAGGAGTTCAGTTTGTGTCTAGATTTTGGAGGACTTTCTGTTCCAAGCTGAGAATTCAGTTGTCCTTCTCCTCTGCTTTTCACCCTCAGACCAATGGGCAGACGGAGAGAACAAACCAGACCTTGGAGTCGTATTTGAGATGTTTTATTTCCGCTGATCAGGATAATTGGGTTTCATTTTTGCCCTTGGCCGAATTTGCTTTAATAATAGAGCTAGTTCTGCCACCTTGATGTCACATTATTTTTGTAACTTTGGGTTTCATCCTCAATTCTCTTCAGGGCAGGTGGAGCCTTCTGCCTGCCCAGGTGTTGACACTGGTGGAGAGAATGCACCAGATCTGGGACCAAGTGGTGGATAAGTTATCTCTCTCCCAGGAAAAGGCCCAGCGGTTTTCCAACCAACATAGGACCATTGGTCACCAGTTTAAGGTGGGTGATATGGTTTGGTTATCATCAAAAAATATCGCTATGAAGGTGGCTTCTCCTAAGTTTAAGCCTAGATTTATTGGACCTTACAAGATTTTGGAGATTATTAATCCAGTCTCTTTTCGGTTGGCTCTTCCTGTCACATTTAAAATCCATAATGTGTTTCATAAGTCCTTGTTGAAGAGGTTTGTTGAACCAGTAGTTCCTGGGGTGGCACCTCCAGGCCCTGTATTGGTTGAAGGTAATATGGAATATGAGGTAGAGAAGATACTGGATTCCCGTCTGGCTAGACGGAGACTCCAGTATTTGGTTAAGTTTTAGGGTTATGGTCAGGAGGATAATTCCTGGGTCTCTGCCTCTGATATTCATGCCAAAAGATTGGTGCGTGCCTTTCATTGGGCTCACCCTGATCACCCTGGTGGCGTGGATGAGGGTTCGGTGACCCCTCCTCAAGGGGGAGGTACTGTTGTGAGTTCATTTTCCCCTTCACCATTGAGGTCTGATGAACTCCCTCTTCTGGTGAAGGAAGGTAGTGAGGCTGATTACCAAGCACCTGAGCAGGATGATGATGACTGGGTGACGGGAATTGCTGACTGGACATAAGGCAGCTGACGCCCTTCTGCCTGGCTGGTGACTTCTCTGAGGGATTCTAGGAGACCAGTCTGATTCCTGCTCCTCAAAAGCTAAGTTTTCTGCTCTGCTTTTTGCATTTGTGTTTTGGTTTTGTTTTGCATTGTTTTTCTGGATTTCTGCCATTCCCTGCTGGGGTGAGCTGAATTCCTTTTTGCCTTTTTGCTCTGTCTTCAGAAAATACCTGAGTACTGATTTAGTCTTTTTGAAGCCTAGCGTCTTTAGATAGCTTGGGCCCCATCATTTGCTCAGCCTATCTTTCTATCTGTGTTAGTGTTTTTTTCATCTTGCTTCACCGTCATTATATGTTGGGGGCTGCCTATTGCTTTGGGTCTGCTCTGGGGCAGTTTAGATTTCCCTTTCTGTCTTTAGGCTATTTAGCTCTCCGGCTGTGATCGAGGGGTCTAGGGCAGGGGTCCCCAACCGCCGGTCCGCGGCCCAGCACCGGGCCGCTGCAGTGCCCTTGCCGGTCCGCGGACACAAGGGGAGCCAGGGGCGGTCAGTGGCGTAGCGGGGGCTGGGGCGGCGTGTGTAGCGGCGGCAGGGAGCGATCAAGCAGCTCCGCTGCCTGCAAGAGGGAATAGCAGGAGCGGAGCTGCAAGGACCCGGCGTCCAGCTTCCTGCCCGCCGCCCGCGCTTCCTGTCTCTGACTGACACAGAGAGGAGAGCGCGGCCGCTGCTGTGTCAGAGCGAGGAAGCGCGGGCGATGCTGCGGACAGGTGAGAGGAGAGAGGTGGTGTGTGTGTGTGTGTATGTATGTGTAATGTGTGTGTGTATATAATGTGTGTGTGTGTGTATGTATAATGTGTATGTGTGTGTCTGTCTGTGTGTTGGTGTGTGTCTGTGTGTGTGTTGGTCTGTCTGTGTAGCCTGGCCCTGGAGGAGATGGGGACATGAGGAGAAGGCCATGAGGGGAGTGATGGGGTGAAGGCAATGATGGAGAGATGGCAGTGATGGGGTGAAGGCAATGATGGGGAGAGGGGAGTGATGGGGTGAAGGCAATGATGGGGAGAAGGGAGTGATGGGGTGAAGGCAATGATGGAGAGATGGCAGTGATGGGGTGAAGGCAATGATGGGGAGAAGGGAGTGATGGGGTGAAGGCAATGATGGGGAGAGGGGAGTGATGGGGTGAAGGCAATGATGGGGAGAAGGGAGTGATGGGGTGAAGGCAATGATGGGGAGAAGGGAGTGATGGGGAGAAGGCAATGATGGGGAGAAGGGGGTGATGGGGTGAAGGCAATGATGGGGAGAGGGGAGTGATGGGGTGAAGGCAATGATGGGGAGAAGGGAGTGATGGGGTGAAGGCAATGATGGGGAGAGGGGAGTGATGGGGTGAAGGCAATGATGGGGAGAGGGGAGTGATGGGGTGAAGGCAGTGATGGGGTGAAGGCAATGATGGGGAGAAGGGAGTGATGGGGTGAAGGCAATGATGGGGAGAAGGGAGTGATGGGGTGAAGGCAATGATGGGGAGAGGGGAGTGATGGGGTGAAGGCAATGATGGGGAGACAGCAGTGATGGGGTGAAGGCAATGATGGGGAGAAGGGAGTGATGGAGCACTTATTCAAAACCTATGGTGAGTTGAGTCACATTATAAATGTTATTTAATTGTAAGTATGCACTGCTACACTACAACCGTGTCCATAGCCCCGCCCCCTTATGACCAAAGCCCCGCCCCTGCCACACCTCCATCCCCGCCCTGCCGGGCCATGGAAGAATGGTCTTGCTTGAAACCGGTCCCCGGTGCAAAAAAGGTTGGGGACCACTGGTCTAGGGCACCGTAGGAACCCCCCACGGCTACTGCTAGTTGTTGTTGATAGGTTCAGGGGTCTGCAATCCGATAGCTGCCAACTTCTCTGGTTTTCTGGACTTAGCTAGTATTTCTGTTTTTGCCTCCTATGGTGACTCATTCATAACAGGCACCTAGGCCAAAGGCTCTGCCGAGAACCAGCTGACGGTGCTGGAACCCGGATGGGTAGCAGAAGGTACCCAGGAAAAAAACAAAGTTGCAAGGCCGTCAGCTGGCCGCAGTTACCGAAACCCACAGTCCTACAGGGGGTGCTTGTCCTATTGGCACTACGGAACCAGCCTTTATTACCAGAACCCGCAGCCCACATAGGAAGCACCGAAACTGCAGGCACCATAGACTCGGCTAACCCGACGGAAACACGACAGGACAACGTATTGGTGGCAAAGTGACGTTGACACTACCCGGAAACAGCAGGCGTGCTGGAACCAGGCTGGGCAGGAGGGAGTGCCCGTGCCAAAGACACTTCCGAGAACCAGCTGACGGTGCTGGAACCCAGATGGGTAGCATTAGCTACAAGAGTCAATGGAACTACCGAGAACCAGCTGACGGTGCTGGAACCCAGAGTGACAGCAGAAGGAACAACAGGCAATAGTACAACTGTGGACCAGCTGACGGTGCTGGAACATGGTTTCTAAGCAGGAGGTATCTGTGCTAAAAAGCACTACCAAGGACCAGCAGACGTTGCTGGAGCTCAGATACCGAGAAGGAGGCACCTAGGCCAAAGGCTCTGCCGAGTGCCAGCTGACGGTGCTGGAACCTGGATGGGTAACAGAAACTGCAAGAGCAAATGACACTAGCGAGGACCAGCTGACGGTGCTGGAACCCGGAGGGGCAACAGAAGGAACAAGAGCCAAAGGGACAACCATGGACCAGCTGACGGTGCTAGAACACGGTTTCTAAGCAGGAGGTATCTGTGCTAAAAAGCACTACCAAGGACCAGCAGACGTTGCTGGAACTCGGATACCGAGAAGGAGACACCTAGGCCAAAGGCTCTGCCGAGAGCCAGCTGGCGGTGCTGGAACCCGGAGGGGCAGCAGAAGGAACAAGAGCCAATGGGACAACCGTGGACCAGCTGACGGTGCTAGAACACGGTTTCTAAGCAGGAGGTGCCTGGTACCTGTGATAAAAAGCACTACCAAGGACCAGCAGACGTTGCTGGAACTCGGATACCGAGAAGGAGGCACCTAGGCCAAAGGCTCTGCCGAGAGCCAGCTGACGGTGCTGGAACCCGGAGGGGCAGCAGAAAGAACAAGAGCCAATGGGACAACCGTGGACCAGCTGACGGTGCTAGAACATGGTTTCTAAGCAGGAGGTACCTGTGCTAAAAAGCACTACCAAGGACCAGCAGACGTTGCTGGAACTCGGATACCGAGAAGGAGGCACCTAGGCCAGAGGCTCTGCGGAGAGCCAGCTGACAGTGCTGCAACCCGGAGGGGCAGCAGAAGGAACAAGAGCCATTGGGACAACCGTGGACCAGCTGATGGTGCTAGAACACGGTTTCTAAGCAGGAGGTACCTGTGCTAAAAAGCACTACCAAGGACCAGCAGACGTTGCTGGAACTCGGATACCGAGAAGGAGGCACCTAGGCCAAAGGCTCTGCCGAGAGCCAGCTGACGGTGCTGGAACCCGGATGGGTAGCAGAAGCTGCAAGAGCAAATGACACTAGCGAGGACCAGCTGACGGTGCTGGAACCCGGATGGGTAGCAGAAGGTACCCAGGAAAAAAACAAAGTTGCAAGGCCGTGAGCCGGCCGCAGTTACCAAAACCCACAGTCCTACCGGGGGTGCTTGTCATATTGGCACTACGGAACCAGCCTTTATTACCAGAACCTGCAGCCCACATAGGAAGCACCGAAACTGCAGGCACCATAGACTCGGCTAACCCGACCGCAACACGACAGGACAACGTAATGGTGGCAAAGTGACGTTGACACTACCCGGAAACAGCAGGCGTGCTGGAACCAGGCTGGGCAGGAGGGAGTAACCATGCCAAAGACACTTCTGATCTGCAACTGGCGATGTTGGAGCCCAGGGGTCAATCATGCAGCAGGCTGAGGCCTACTTGGAGCGAGTTTTATATTAGTTGTACACAACTACTGATTTTAACCGGGCTCCACTTAGGCCTTTGGCTCTACTGTCTTTAGTATTTCCCCTTGCCTACAACCCCACCAGTCGCTGCTCTGAAGTGGCGTGTGCACAATCCACACTTGTTCCTGTGTGACTGGGGCTCATTTACGTCAGTTGATCCACTGATGTGTGTCCGGCAAGGTCTCCTGCTCTGTCCACATTCCCACTACTAGTAATGGGAATGGGGACAGAGCGGGAGACCTTGCCGGACACACATCAGGGAATCAACTGACGTGACTGAGCCACAGTAACTCAGGAACAAGTGTGGATTGTGCAGACGCCACTTCAGAGCAGCGACTGGCGGGGTTGGAGGCCAGGGGAAAAACTAGAGACAGTGGAGCCAGAGGTCTAAGTGGAGCACGATTAAAAATCAGTAGTAGTGTGAGGTTGGAGGCAGCAGGAGACTTTGCCATCCACACAGCAGGGGATCAGCTGGCGTTACTGAACCCCACAGACACCAGAGCGAGTGTTTCAATCTGTGCGGACGGCACTTCCAGGCTACAACTGGCTGTGTTGTTGCCCAGGATCAATGCTCCGAGCAGGCTGAGGCCTACTTGGAGCGAGGAGAAAATACGATGTAGTGAGTTTGGAGGCAGCAGGAGACTTTGCCATCCACACAGCAGGGGAACAGCTGGCGTTACTGAACCCCACAGACACCGGAGCGAGTGTTTCAATCTGTGCGGACGGCACTTCCAGGCTACAACTGGCTGTGTTGTAGCCCAGGATAAAGCATGCAGCAGGCAGAGGCCAACTTGCAGCTGGTTTCATAGAGGTTGTAGACTACTACTGACTGTAACCGTGCTCCACTATGGCCTCCGGCTCCACTGTCTCTAGTATTTCCCCTGGCCTCCAACCCCGCCAGTTGCTGCTCTGAAGTGGCGTCTGCACAATCCACACTTGTTCCTGTGTAACTGTGGCTCAGTCAAGTCAGTTGATCCCCTGATGTGTGTCTGGCAAGGTCTCCTGCTCTGTCCTCATTCACACTACTAGTTATGGGAATGTGGACAGAGCAGGAGACCTTGCCGGACACACATCAGGGGATCAACTGATGTGACTGAGCCCCAGTAACTCAGGAACAAGTGTGGATTGTGCAGACGCCACTACAGAGCAGCAACTGGCGGGGTTGGAGGCCAGGGGAAAAACTAGAGACAGTGGAGCCGGAGGTCTAAGTGGAGCACGGTTAAAAATCAGTAATAGTTTGCATGTGGAGGCAGCAGGAGACTTTGCCGTCTACACAGCAGGGGAACAGCTGGCATTACTGAACCCCACTAACACAGGAGCTAGTGTGTTTTGCTCTGTGAAGACGGCACTTCTGAACACCAACTAGCATTGTTGGAGTCCAGGTTGAGGCATGGAGCAGGCTCAGGCCTGATGTTGTTGGCATGTGGAGGCAGCACTAGACTTTGCCATCTACATAGCAGAGGAACAGCTGGCATTACTGAACCCCACTAACACAGGAGCTAGTGTTTTTCTCTGTGAAGACGTCACTTCTGAACACCAACTGGCGTTGTTGGAGCCCAGGATCAAGCATGGAGCAGGCTGAGGCCTGATGTTGTTGGCATGTGGAGGCAGCAACAAGACTTTGCCGTCTACACAGCAGGGGAACAGCTGGCATTACTGAACCCCACTAACACAGGAGCTAGTGTGTTTTGCTCTGTGAAGACGGCACTTCTGAACACTAACTGAGTATCTTGCTGCTGAGGAAGCCAGGCCCTGTTCTGTGTGTCTCCTTCTCTGGAGGATTACTCTAGTCTTGCTTTGTACCCTGGCTGCCTGCCAGGAGGCTGAATATCCTGGCCCTTGAGTCTTGTTCCCTGTACCTTGTACGTACTCTGTCCGCCTGCCAGGAGGCAGAATATCCTGGTCCTTGTGTCTTTGTCCCTGTGCCTCTGTCTGAACTCAGTCTTACTTCTGTCTGTCAGTCTCCTTGTTTGTGGTTCCTTCTCTGCCGTGTCTTTCCTTTTGTCCTCCTTATCTGTGCATCTGCACCCTCGCAGCTTTATCTGTGCATCTGCACCCTCGCAGCTTTATCTGTGCATCTGCACCTTCACAGCTTTATCTGTGCATCTGCACCCTCGCAGCTCTGTCTGCTCGGCTCCTTAGCCGCTCTGTCTGCACGGCTCCTTAGCCGCTCTGTCTGCACGGCTCCTTAGCCGCTCTGTCTGCACGGCTCCTTAGCCGCTATGCCTGCTCTGCACTCCTGCGGCTCTGCCTGCTCCGCACTCCTGCGGCTCTGCCTGCTCCGCACTCCTGCGGCTCTGACTGCTCCACACTCCTGCGGCTCTGCCTGCTCCGCACTCCTGCGGCTTTGCCTACCTGCACCTCCTGTGTGAACAGGTCAAAACCTGTTCCTTCATATTCCACTCCTTCCTACCTATATCCATACCTGCACCTCCTGTGTGAACAGGTCCAAACCTGTTCTCTTATACACCACTCCCTCCTGCCTACACCTGCTGTGTGCACAGGTCCCTACCTGCCTCTTCTCATACCACACCAGTCTGTCCTGTGTCTCCAAGCCGTGCCCGCCTGTCCTGTGTCTCCAAGCCATGCCCGCCTGTCCTGTGTCTCCAAGCCGTGCCCGCCTGTCCTGTGTCTCCAAGCCGTGCCCGCCTGTCCTGTGTCTCTAAGCCGTGCCCGCCTGTCCTGTGTCTCCAAGCCGTGCCCGCCTGTCCTGTGTCTCTAAGCCATGCCCGCCAGTCCTGTGTCTCCAAGCCGTGCTCGCCTGTCCTGTGTCTCCAAGCCGTGCCCGCCTGTCCTGTGTCTCCAAGCCGTGCCCGCCTGTCCTGTGTCTCTAAGCCGTGCCCGCCTGTCCTGTGTCTCCAAGCCGTGCCCGCCTGTCCTGTGTCTCAGCCTGCTTGTCACTCGCACCGGTCCAGGTGTCCTGTTCCCGAGTGGGATCAGCAGCCACAGCCAGACACCACCCTGGAGTGGCACCCGGCAGCTACCTGCCGCACCAGCCTGACCTCACCATCCGAGGCTCCAGTGAAGACCAAGGAAGCTGCCGTAGTTACGCCCCTTCCAGGGTAGTCTGGTTTGTGGCACAGTGGGGCCACAACCCTACGGCTCACGCCATTCAGCCAAGGCGCGAGCGTGACAGTTTACTAAGGCCATGGTCCCCACTGAGTCCCATGTCCTTCTGCTTGCAGAGCATGAGGAACTTTCTCTCTGCCAGTAGGAGCATCTGGAAGAATTTGTAACGCCCTGTGTGGTTCCGATTGTTGAGACTTCTGAACCCATCATTGTCTCCAATGCCATCTACAACCAGCTCCTGGCTTATGAGAGGCTTGACCCTGAAGATCCTCCAAGGTTCTATGGAAATCCTAAGGAGTGCCAAGGGTTCCTGGAGCAATACCTGTGGTACAATGAGTGGAATTCAGCCTGTCCTGTGTCTCCAAGCCGTGCCCGCCTGTCCTGTGTCTCCAAGCCGTGCCCGCCTGTCCTGTGTCTCCAAGCCATGCCCGCCTGTCCTGTGTCTCCAAGCCGTGCCCGCCTGTCCTGTGTCTCCAAGCCGTGCCCGCCTGTCCTGTGTCTCTAAGCCGTGCCCACCTGTCCTGTGTCTCCAAGCTGTGCCCGCCTGTCCTGTGTCTCAGCCTGCTTGTCACTCGCACCGGTCCAGGTGTCCTGTTCCCGAGTGGGATCAGCAGCCACAGCCAGACACCACCCTGGAGTGGCACCCGGCAGCTACCTGCCGCACAAGCCTGACCTCACCATCAGAGGCTCCAGTGAAGACCAAGGAAGCTGCCGTAGTTACGCCCCTTCCAGGGTAGTCTGGTTTGTGGCACAGTGGGGCCACAACCCCCCGACTCGCGCCATTCAGCCAAGGCGCGAGCGTGACAAATCCCATTGGCTGAATCAAAGCGAGCAGGCTGATAGCATTATGGGAACTTCCGATTCCGGTATCCGATATGAAAAAAGTATCGGAAGTCAGTATCGGAATTCCGATTCAGCTAATATCGGCCGATACCCGATACTTGCGGTATCGGAAAGCTCAACACTAGTGCTCGGAGATTTAGTCTTATCTGCATGATTTGTGACTTGCAAAAAAAGTATCGACTAAATACCCTGTATTTGTTATCCAGCAATTGCTGATTGCAGTAAAATATATGACAGTAGAGTATTTTTGCAAATCTGTTTTCTTGTTGTGTCTCAGTGGGTGGTGTGAACGTTGTCTTTCCGACTTGTTCACATTTGTGCATGTCACATGTGTTTTTAATATGATTTGTGACTTGTAGACAGGCTGAATACCTGTGGGAATTCCCTAACAAACAGGCATTCCACACATGTATTCAACCTGTCCAGCAGTCACAAATCATGCAGATGAGACGACGAAAACTAAATCTCCGCGCACGCCAGTATACTCGAAGGACACCCGAGCATGCTCGGAAAAACCAGAGCAACGAGTATACTCGCTCATCACTATTGCTAAGGTGAAATAGCTCCTTTAAGTAATTTTCCTATACACTTTTGTTTACATGGCAATTGTCCTGCTCTTAACCCAATGTAGCTTCTTTTTACAGCTGCCTAGCTCTTACTACCACCATTCTATAGCCATTTTACAGCTCTTGAGTTCAGCATTGACTTATATGGGGTCCGGGGTCAAGCTCGCGTCCCGAACCGAACTACTTGAAAAAAAAGAGCCAAACATGGACATCCATGGATTCGCTCATCTTTACTATTGAACCATTTATCTCCTAGTCTATACAGAGATCACAGCAGTAACAAAACAAAATGTCGATCACAAAATGGTTTCTATAAGTGTGGAAAAAATAAATGTGACATTTGTTAACCTCTTTCCGACATTGGGTGCAATTATACGCCGATGTTGGACACCCTCCCTTTGATGTGGGCTCCGGCTCTGAGCCCACATCTTTTACAGCACATGTGCCACTCGAAGCAGCGGGTTGAATCGGAAAATAGCCCAATTTCTTTTTTACAATGTTTGCAATTTTTTTCCACCACTTAGACACCAAACATGTCTAGGTTTTGTTTTATCTATTAACTCGAAATGACCTGGAGAATCATAATGGAAGGTCAGTTTTAGCATTTAGTGAACCTAGTAATAAGCCAAACAAAAAACAACTGTGGGATTGCATTTTTTTTGCAATTTCACAGCACTTGCAATTTTTTCCCGTTTTCCAGAAAACCAATGTTGTCGTTCAAAAGTATAATTTGTCCTGCAAAAAACAAGCCCTCAGCTGGCTGTTTTGCCAAAAAAATAAAAAGGTTATGGCTCTGGGAAGAGAGGGAGCAAAAAAACTAAAATGCACAACTGAAAATACCGCCGGTCATGAAGGGGTTAATAAACTAAAGAAAAAAAACTATAGAAATCCCTTAAAAAGATCAAATTATTAACAACTTCATGAACTGTGATATGGAGCATATTGTATACTGCATTAAGGCTGTGTACCCACGTTGCGGATTGTATGCGTTTTGCCACGTTTTTTACTGCGAAAACGCATACAGAACACACCCCATGCATTCCTATCGCATTCTGCACATGCTGTGCTAATGCTGTGTTTTTTCCGTGGTGGAATCGCACAGCAGAAAAAAACACAGCAGGCTCATTATTTTTGCGGAATCGCCGCGATTCCGCACACATAGGAATGCATGAGATCCGCTTACTTTCCACATGTGGCTTTGCCCACCATGCGCAAAGTAAGCTGATCATGTGAGGATGGTACCCAGGGTCTGGAGGAGAGGAGACTGTCCTCCAGGCCCTGGGTACCATATCCCTGTAAAAAAAAAATAAAAAAATTTGGGTTATACTCACCTTCCGGCGTCCCACGCAGCCTTACCGATGCTCCCGCCAACTCCCGTTCCCAGTAATGCCTTGTGGCAAGGACCTGTGATGACGTAGCGGTCTCGCGAGACTGCTACAGTATCGTGAGACAGCTATGTCATCAAAGGTCATTGTTGCAAGGTATCACTGGGAACGGAAGCATCGCTGAGGTATGGGGACACTGCGCGGGACGCCGGAAGGTGAGAATATCACAATTTTTTTTTTTTATTATTTTTAACATTCTATCTTTTACTATTGGTGCTGCATAGGCAATAGTAAAAAGTTGGTCACACTAGTCAAACAATATGTTTGACAAGTGTGACCAGCCTGTCAATCACATTCCAAGCAAATCACTTGGAATGCGCTTGAATTCCGCAAGCGAAAATCGCGTGAAAAACGCTTGTTTTCCACGGGAAGAACACATGCCAATTCCATGCGTTTTTCCCGCTGCGGGAGTTGTGGAAATGCTGCGGAAATTTCCGCAGCATCTCTGCAACGTGGGTACATAGCCTAAATGTACAGAATGTGATTATATGTAGGTTGATCAGGAAGTTTATAAAACATGTGTCTCAACACATTATTATTATTATTTATTTATTTAAATAGCGCCATTAATTCCATGGTGCTGTACATGAGATGGGGCGTTACATACAAAGTTATAGATATCGTTAACAGTAAACAAATTTACAATGACAGACTGGTACAGAGGGGAGAGGACCCTGTCCTTGCAGACTTACATTCTACGCATGCATAAAGTCATAAATGGCAACAATAAGTATTCAGGGACAACCAAGCACCTCATAGAGAAACACCTTAAAAGTATCAGTAGTTTGGTAAGTTATGGTTTTTTTGAAAGTTACTTGCCCGGAAAGGGGAGATGATTGGAGCAAAAAATGAAGGCGAGAAATGTTTTTGGATTCTGCTGCTAAACGCCAAACAATCTAATGGGTTAAATTATAGAAATGACACAATGTATATATTGAGGCTAATAACATCATGTTTATAGAGATGCTCAGTACAACAAGTGTTTCCTAAATTCTGCACATTATGTGGTTGTCCTCATGTGATTGGTTCTCACTGGTTTTACATATACTCAATATTCTCACAGTTTAAGGTGGATTATCTCTATGGCTAGGGCCACGTTCACACGTTCAGTATATGGTCAGTATTTTACCTCAGTATCTGTAAGCCAAAACCAGGAGTGGGTGATAAACACAGAAGTAGTGACGTGTTTCTATTATACTTTTCCTCTGATTGTTCCTCTCCTGGTTTTGGCTTACACATACTGATGTAACATACTGACCATATACTGAACGTGTGAATGTGGCCTGAGTGTGTGATATGCTGGAAATGCGTCAGAGGGTTAACATTGAACTGCACAATGTTAGGGATCTGGCGGAACGCACCAAATAATAAAGACGTAACCACAGGGTGCGTTGGCAGCCCGGGGTCCACCGTGCAGAGATGTTACCTGCTGCCAGATAATGGCGGACACTATAAGGCGGTGTAATAGTAGAACGCACACGGGTTAACATCACCCGTTGTGTACGGAGGCAGACTCTGTTACTTCACATAGTCTACCTAAAGTGCAACATAAATACCGTAGCCTGTTTGAGGTTCTCAGACCTTGGCGGTGGCACTACGCCACAACTGTGGTGCCAGGGAGAGACTGCGCTAATAGATTAGTGTGCTACTTGCGAACAGTACCACTCAGGCGGACGCCACTAACCTCCCCTAACTGTGGCTAGGAAAGCGCACTAATTGCGCATTGGCGCCGCACGGGCTATAGCTGCTACTCAACGCAATATGCTCGTGCCTGGATGGCTCAGTCTGGCGCTAGTCAGCTAAAAGACCCTACTACACGCACAACCAGAGGGAGGGAGTAATAAGGAGTCAGTCACCAGAAACATGAATCCATCATAACACACACGAGTATAGATTTTTTTTTATACTAGAGCATGACCAGGTGGGCATGCGAGCCTTTTATAGTTGCAGCCTTCTGGCACCTTCTTAGTGATCCAATCGGAGCAGCAATAGGACCTGAGCATGTGACCTCCGGCCTCAAATGAGAGGTTGTACCACGGGCATGCTCAATAGGCCGAAAGAAGGACTTAGTCCCAGGATCTGCTCGCTGCTGGCTAGTGTGGATTGCCATAGCTGAACCAGAGGTGGCAGCAGCAACCAAACCGACAACACTAGGCTGAGCAAGATGCCGGGATTCACGTCTCTGCTGAGCAGCCTTCTCTGCAGCCAGGAATTAATGGCAGACCGCAGAAGGCAAAGCTCGGGATTCCTCCTGTGCAGGGGAAGAAAACACGACGCCTAATACACATGTGATATTTTTAACGAAGAGATTAATAAAGAAAATCCTGTTTTATGTCTATCCTGGTAGTGCCAATTCCTTTACCTCAAGAGAATTTGAGGATGATCTGAGCTGCTGTTATCTCATATAATAAATCCAAGTCCAGACAGAAAGTATTTGCAGTTTTTCTTTATTCAGTCAACATGTTTCAAAGTATTACAGACTTCTTCATCAGGTCAAGAAAGAACACCTACATCTAAATGTTGTGTATGCACAATCAAATCAGGTTAGTACAACCTTATTTAACACCCTTATCTTTCGAGGATGAAGCCCTATTGTGCTGTGTTCTTCCCCAAGTTTTTCCAATTACTTTCCCTTGAATTTTCCTGTGTATGCTGCAGGGCAGCAGTGATGTGGCTCCTACATAATATTTAGTGGAGTATACACTAAGTACATTTGGTCAGTCCAGCAAACCTTTTTTCTTGCTGCTTTTTATGAGCCATATACTTCTTAAAGGTGGCGTATTCTGATATCAGGGGCATTTGGGTTTCACCAGGTGCTATGAATCACATTCAACTGATATCTCTTCAGTATTTTTATCGAAAATAACCTGAAACCAACTAAGGATGTGTACTCTATGAAAGCGTCTTATAGCAACCACATCACTACCTCAATGGTGCGTATGGCCTTAAATGTGACCTATGGTAATGCATTGAGAAAATGGAAAACGGTCTTAGGAGCGCAGGAAGGAGACTCAGACAAGAGATGGGTTTAAACCCATCTCTTGTCTGAGTCTCCTTCCTGCGCTCCTAAGAAAGTTTTCCATTTTCTCATTGCTCCTATCCTCCATTGGAGGTTTTTGACTGGAGCTGCGGTGGAGACCTGAGATCCTTGTCTGCCCCTGGGTTGCTTCCTAAGCGCTCCTTTATGACCACTTATCACTGACTCCTATGGTAATGCATGGCCTCTCTCAATAAACTTCCAAGAAAAGTTCTTCTTAAATATTTGACTCCAATGGTGATAAAGTCTTGGCACTCATTTGGCCAAGCTTGGGAGAACTTTATCCTTGAAATTGATGCATTATGTACTAATTAAAAGGGACTTGGATCTTGATGATCCCTATAAAAAGCTTAAGGTTGTTTGGCAATGTATCTCTAGCAACCAAACTGTTTGACAAGACTCTGGCATCAAGAAAGTGTTATGGTAGTTTAGTGTAAGTCAAGTTATCTACGGCTCCCGCGTAACTATGCAGTGCTAAGGTTTAATATGGTAACACCAAAGAACTTCTCTGAATGCATCTTTTTGACTTCAGGTTATCTCATCTTACAAGTTCCAGCCTTGGTGTATGAAGGGGATGACGTGTTTCTGAGATGTCACAGCTGGCCAGGCTACTCAGTGCGACGTACAATATTTTACAAGGACCAAACAGAATTTAAACCTTCAGTTGGGGACACGGGACTACTCTTGAAAAATATTAAAATAGATATGGCTGGAAGATACAGATGTGTGAAGAAAGCCGAGCAATCACGCGTTGCAACTTACGCTGATGAATCCTTTATTCATATCAGAGGTAAATGGTTGAGTAATATCTACATTGTAAAGACCAGCTTTGGACCTAGGTACCTAATATCCACTAAAGTGGTTTTAACACCCCATATCCAATCTTTACACAACATTTATAAATCCCCATTAGAGATGAACGAATCTTCCAAAATTTTAACTTTGCAGATTTTGTGGAATTTGGCACAGAAATTTGATTTTCCACCTCTTATGGCAACCTGTTCCACTCATTAATCACCCTCACTCTCAAATTATTTTTTCTAATATCTAATCTGTATCTTCTCCCTTTCAGTTTCATTCCATTGCTTCTTGTTTTCATGTGCAAATGAGAATAATGATGATCCCTCCAACACTGTGACAGCCCTTCAGATATTTGTAGACATCTATTAAGTCTCCTCTTAGCCTTCTTTTACACAAGCTAAACATTCCCAGATCCTTTAACTATTCCCTCTAGGACATACTTTGCAGTTGGCTTCCCATCCTGGTAGCTCTTCTCTGAATGTTCTTGAGTTTTTATGTCTTTTTTAAAATGTTGTGCCCTGTACTGGACACAATATTACAGATGAGACATGACCAAGGAGGCCTAGAGGGGGATAATTACTTCATGTGATCTAGACTCTATGGTTGTCTTAATACATCCTATAACTGTGGTTTGTGTTTTTTGCTGCTGCATCACACTGTTGACTCATGTGCTGTATATGATCTATTAGTTTACCCAGGTTTTTGTTACAGATGCTGTTGCTTAGTTCTATTCCTCCCATTCTGTAGATGTAACCTTTTTTTTGCCCACATACAGAATCTTGCATTTTTCTTTGTTAAATACCATTCTATTAGTAGCTTCCCATTGTTCAAGCTTATCTTGATCCTTCTGAATCCTTGCTCTGTCTTCTCTAGTGTTAGCTATCCCTCCTAGCTTTGCGTCATCTGCAAATTTGAGTATTTTACCTTCGGTTCCATTTTGTAGATCATTTAAAAAATCGTTGAACAACACTGGTGCCAGGACAGAACCTTGTGGTACCCCACTTGGAACACTCTTCCAATTGGATTTATTACCAATCTTTGAGTGCGATCACTGAGCCAGTTATGAATCCACTTAATCGTAGCCTTGTCAATCCCATATTCGCTCATTATTTAAATAAGGATTATTTAATCAATTGCTTTGCTGAAGTTGAGAAATACTATATCTACCGCATTTTCTGATCCACCCAGTCAGTGATTCCATCATAGAAGGAAAATACATTAGCCAGGTATGACTTGTTTGCTACAAACCCATGCTGGCTCTGGATAATTGCTGTATTCTTATAAAAGTACTTACATACATGCTGTTTAATAATTTGTTCAAAAATTTTTCCTGGTATAGAAGTAAGGCTCACTGGCCTGTAATTTACTGGCTCTGTCTTCTTTCCTTTTTTGAAGGCAGGGACAGCATTTTCCTTTCTCGAATCTTCTGAGACTTCTCATGTTCTCCAGGATTTTTCACTATCCCAGGATATAATTTATCTGGACCAGGAGATTTCAATTCATGTAAATTAGCTAATTGTTCCCTCGCCATCACTCTGTTTATGGATAATGTGGATTCTTTTATTCCTTCGATGACACTGTGAAGATCAGTTGATGTTATAATTGTTTTCTTAGAGAACACAGATGCAACATAGGAATTTAAATGTTTGGCCCACTCAACATCATTTTTGATAACTTCACCCTTTGCATCCTTTAACAATCCTATAGCATCTTTGACTTTTCTTTTGCTTTTGACATATCGCCAAAATCCTTATCAAATAATTTTGATCTTCCTTACAAGCCTCACTTTATTACTGGTTTTAGCATGTCTAACACTTGTCCTGATTTTCCGGCAAATAGAATTATATTCGTTTTTTTTCCCTTTCTTAACAAGTGATTAAGTTCTGTGTTCATCCACACAGGTCTCTTTAATGCTTCTAACTCTTCCTTCCTTTAGAATTCTTGCCAATTGTGTAGTGAAAATTTAATTTATCAAAACCTCCCATCCTTCTTGGACATTTCTGTACTTTAGAACATCCAGCCATTGGATAATTCCTGGATGAATTTAATTAAATTTTTATGAATTTTTCAGAGCTGTTCTCCATCCCAAAAATAAGAGTAACACCAAATCCAGCAATGGAAGGTGACAGAATGATCTTGACTTGCCACACAGATCTTACTCCTTTCCGAAAGCATACAACACTGCTGTTTGCCTTCTATAGAGATGGACGAGATGTTCAGAAATACAGTCCATCTAATAAATATGAAATTCAGCCCGTTCATTTAGAGAATTCTGCAAAATATTTTTGTGCCATAAAAACCTTACCCAGCAATATCAGAAAGGAAAGTCCTAAGTTATATATTCAAGTACAAGGTGGGTACCCAGCTATTGAGTGACTTGTATTTCTGAATGACACAAAGCAAATAAAAAACAAATATTCTTATAAATATTCGAGATGACTGAAGCTTTGAATTTGTCAGGTTTGATAAACTTTCATGGGGGATTTGATTTGCAGCAAATCAATTTGCTGCAAATTGAAAGTAATCCTAGGCCTCCAATTGCACTGAAAAGCATGTATGACCCCCTACAGTTAAGTGATTTATTACTTTCTCCTCATATCTCTTTTGCTAAACTGTGAGCGGGCATGTCCTTGTTCTATACAGATTCACAACAAATGTCTGCTGCATTCCCTGCTTCTGCTTTTATAAAGGGTATGATAATCCCTCTTATAGTCTGTATAAGGTTGTGTGAACCTTCCCTGGCTGATGCAATGTGTAAATGGCATAATATTAGATGAATTGCAAAGTAATTTGCAAATTGTTCAAATTCTTAAAAAAACATGTTTGCTTTAACAAGCAATGAAACTTAGTTTTTATTACAATATCTTATTATCTCTTATGCATTTTAAAGGGAATCTGTCACCCCTTTTTTCGAATATGAGCTGCCGACACTGACATCAGGGGCTTATTTACAGCATTCTGTAATGCTGTAGATAAGCCCCCGATGTAGCCTGAAAGATAAGAAAAGAGTTATATTATTCTCACCCCGGCATCCGGTCCGGTCCAATGTGTGTTGCTGTCCTGTCTGGTGTCTCCCATCTTCATACGATGCCTTCCTCTTCTTTCCTTCCTTCCTGTCGTGGTGTAGGGAGGAGGGCCCCTGCAGAGTGTCTGGGCCGGAACCAAGGGGACCGCCATCTAGGTTCCTAAGGGAACTGTACCCGGGGAGCGGAGGAGGAAGGTGGATGGCTGAGAGTGACAGGACAGCAAGGGGAGAGGCGAGTATAAAAGGGGCAGGGAGCGAGCAAGGGAGTCAGTTAGCAGAACGGCAGACACATAGCAAGAGACTGTGGGGGCGTGACAGAGCCAGAGCGACAAACAGTGACCAGAGAGGAGACCAGCAACAGAGGGGCGATTTACAGTGGCCTTCGGGGAGGAGGCGCCGAGCTTACCGACAAGAGACTGCCGCTTCACTCCAATCTGGGGCCTGTCCGCTGCCTCTTGCGGCCGCTGCCGCTTCACTACACACTGCGGTTGCGGCCTGCCCACTGCCACCCGCAGATGCTGCCGCCCCGCTTCAGCCCGCGGCTGCGGCCTGTCCATCATCGCCTGCAGCTGCCATCACCCCGCTGCAGTCGGCAGTTGGGGCCTGCTCCTCACCAACAGAGAGACTCTTTGCTCAGCCCCAGGGCGTGCATGTGGCCGACCAACCGCCACTCATGGTAACTGCGACATACCCCTTCTTGGGGACTGGAGTCTCCCTGAACCTGCTAACGAGCGGAACCCTGCTGTCTTTACAGGGGGTTACCTCATCAAAGGACTCACCCAGGGCCTGTTGTGCCCCAACCCCTCTTGGGCGCTTGGGCGCCCGAAGACTACGCCAGATCTTCAGCAGCTGGGCCCAGCGGCTGCGACACCAAAGCAGCTTCATCAGAGACACTGAGGGACGTCAGGATGGATAAGTAACACTATAGGATATAAGGACCCGTAGTCGGCCATACCACGGCCCTATAGTAACCGGCCTTTGCCGTGTTATTCGTGTTCTCTTTGGTTGTCCTGAGTCCCTGCGAGGACAATTGTTGTTACTTTGCTTTGGTTGCTTAGTATAGCGCTAGCGGCTTCAATTTATAAAAGTTACTTCTCAAAGTACAACTCAGTCTCGCGTCTCGTCACTGCATCCTGCATACCTGCTATTACCTACAGTGGCTCCTGCACAGGCGCACTGCTCTGCTCTTTTGAGGCAGAGCAGAGTCCTGCAGTGCGCAGGTGCCGGGAGAGGTGCGGCGCCTGCTCATGGCAGTATTTTGCTCTGCTCTCAACAGGGCAGAGCAGTGCGCTTGCGCTGGAGCCGCGACGGGAAGGAAAGAAGAGGACGGCATTGTATGAAGATGGGAGTCACCGGACCGCAAACACCCATTGGAACCAATACCGGACCGCCCCTCGGTGACTATAATCTAACTCCTTTTTCAGGTTACATCGGGGGCTTATCTACAGCATTATAGAATACTGTAGATAAGCCCCTGATGTCAGTGCCGGCAGCTCATGTTCGAAAAAAGGAGTGACAGATTCCTTTCAAACAATGTTCTCCCATGTGAACTTGTCTTGTAAATTGTATGTACTATTCAGTCAGTTAGTTACTCTGGGTTGCCGTCAATTGAAAATCTTCACAATAATTCAGAATAGGCAGATTAAGGACATTATTTTTTATTACTCCTTATGCATTTTAAACGTAGTAATAAAAGGTAAGTTTTATGGCTTGTTAGAGAGGGTTTTAATTGTGAGTTTCTCCTCTTCCTGTTCAGATACGTAAATATATCCCTCACAAGTCATGTGTTTCCCCCTTTTTTTGTTCGGTCATGTTTGCATTCTCCTCTCTAATAAATATGCTACGAAGCCAAACATACTGTATGTGACCCTCTTGTGATTTGGTAGATTAGCCACATGCAATTCTGCCCCAAGCCGAAGATTGTAGATAAAATGGTTATTAAGAGCATGATGCATGACAATCCCATTAAAAGCATTGTGGCTGTCGGGCAGTTTATCCCCAGCGATCAAACTTTTGGCAAAGTCTCTACTGTTCAGCTCGTGAATAAATCAGCAACATTTTGGTACCTGAGAGTTCCTTTTTGTATTTCATAGAATTATTCTCATATCCCCTTATAAGTGTGGGTCCAAATCAAATGAAAGAGGGTGATCGCATGACGCTGATGTGTAACACGAGTCTCAACCAGCACAGACCGAATGAAGACCTGCTGTTTGCTTTCTACATGGATGAATGGAAAATTCAAGGATTCAGTTCATCCAATAAATATAACATTTCATCCATCCAGTTGCAAGATTCTGGGAATTACTCTTGTGAAGTTAAAACCTCAAATAACATTGTGATGAAAAGGAGTCATGAGATTAAAGTTGCAATTGAATTGAAGCCAGGCAAGTATTCACTCACATTTTAGCTTCACATATGCAAAATCCTTTTTTTTTTTATCTTGATTGTCTTTTGTGACTCAATGAGCATCAATAATCATAATGACACATAGATGAAAAGTAAATCTCTTAGGGCTCATACTCACTTGTGAGAGACCCGCATGATTCTCATGCGAGTCTCTAGCATGAAAACCTGGCACTGCCGCCAGCACTTGGACTGGCTGCATAGAAATACATGTAGCCGCACACTCCAGTCCGAGTGCTGGAGGCAGTGCCACACTTTCATGCAAGAGACTCACATGAGAACTGTGCAAGTCTCTTGCAAGTGAGTTTGAGCCCTTAGTTTCTAAATAGATGAAAGACTATGCAAAGAAATAATTTAGGATCACCACACTAATAACTAGTAATTGTGAAAAAATCATGAATTTTTATTGTACATCAGGTCATGAAACACTACACACAATAAAAACATTTAAAAACAAGGCAAGGGACTATAACAAACAAGAGGTCCCATAGTCCACAATATGTCCACCAACTGCCTGGACAGTATACAAATCACATATAAATCACTATTTAGTAGTAGTATGCTGCTGGTTGTTCCATTTAGGTAAGACCATAGGTTATGTAAAACAAAACCTGATACACAGTGGTTATAGTATACTCAGGTAGAGTGTAATATCATATCAAGCATAATACCTGAATAAATGACCACACAAAGAATATGTTTAATCCTAGTAGTCAGTGGCTCTAGCAGATCAAAAGTGAAATACTGAGAGATGCACTAGCCCTGATTAAAGTATAGCTATACATCACCATTTCCCTATCAGGGTAAGTATCAGAGTCCGGTCACCCAGTCATCCCAGTCAGCAGTCAGACAGGCAGCCCATCAGGTGGCATAAAGAAACCCACGCGTTCCGACACACGAGGTGTCTTCCTCAAGGTGAGTGTATCCCATCCCTGTGTACACCAGATATTTATATACAACAATCATTAGAAAATAAAGAGAAGATTATTACCAGCTGGGAGCCCTCAGCAATAGAGCGGTTAAAGTCAGAGTCTCGGCGCATGGTGTAATACCCGGAAGAGCACGCTCAGGGCGGGGGGAAATGACCCACAGGAGTCTGTGACGTAACACAGACGGCGTCTACGCTCATAGAGCACAGCACGGGCTAATCCTCCAAGGTTACTCCAAGTTGTGTACGCAAACAGCGTACCAGATAGAGCAGTTAGCACCAAGGGAGGAGTTACACAGATGACGAAAATATGAGGGAGATTGCTAAACAGGCAGCGCCCTCATGTGGTGAAAAAGTCATCCCGATCAAACGCTCCCATATGTGTCAACACAATTATTAACCGTACAAACGCCAAGATATGGCACCCTTATATCATGGCACAAAGGGTACGTTGCATAGCGTTTTTGAACAGAACACCTTTATTTAGAAATATAAGGGTCACACTATCAATGTAATACAATAATTCCACTTGTATGTAAAAGTGGTATAGCGTAAATCAACAGAATATTTTAGCAGATAGAATTTCAAGGCAGACTGCTCATCCAGATCACCTGCGTGTACATATATCATACAGGACGCGTATAAATTGACAAAATTACTATGCAAAGGCTGTATTAAAGTAGTCCTCATCAAATACCCCTAAATAGGTAGAGTCAGGTAACCTGTTGTTGCCCTACAAGCTCATCAAGATCTCTTACGTCTAAAGTACATTGTACAGAGCATACAGTATGTAAATGGAAAAAACAACACTTGTATAGCAAAATAATATAGCGCGAATCAGCACGATATTAGTACACCCAGAGCTTACAATAAAATACTAATCCAGGTTGAAAAAACTTTTGATTCTCTTACATGCTCATCCAGATCTCCTACGTCCAAGATGTATTATTTGTGTGAAGCACATATGGATGAGAAAACTCTCCAAACAGAGACAATATTTCCATAGTGAAAATAGTATGACGCAAGTTTACATGGTGATAATACATGATGATAATACACGGAGCTTGGAATGAGGTACTCATCCGAGTCACTTGTAGCTACGGTATATTATGCAGACCACATATAAATGTGGGGGTGGCCATACAAAGACAGCACTTATATACTAGAGCGATAAAACGCAAATTGGGAACAGTCCCAATAGAGAGACCCTATATATAGGTAAAATCGAGGGACCTATTGTTACCTTACATGCCTCAGTGAAAAAGTATACAGTAGAGGCTATCTTAATGCAAGGTTTAGGAAACATACCAGCAGCATACTCCAAACTAGGTGCCTCAAAAAGAGGCAGAAAATTCTAAGAAATGGCAAGAGGTTTTTCCTTTCTTCCCTTTATGTGTATACAATGCTGTAACAGCAACCTAATGCAATGTATACGAAGAGTAACCCTAAGTATTTTATTCACCCTTTAGCATAGTATATAATGGGTATTACAATCTTGCCACACCAGATTCAACAATTCAGAGTGACATTGAAAATATAAACAGAGTATAAAAGAGAAAATGGGTATAAACAGGATAAAGACTGATATAATAAATGAGAAGGGAATGCAATGGACTAACAGCATATGATCCCTATTCCTCAGTTGGTTTAAATCAGGAAAACAGACAGCAAGTGAGAGCTCCTTGATCTTTGGTAGATTTGCTTTTTGAAAAGCCAGACAGAAGAGGGGACTCCCAAAAATGCCATTCTCTCATTGCACAGACCTGTGGGAGAAAAGGATCAAATTAGAAGGGTGACAACGCATACCAATCAAACACCGAATTTAAGATCTCCTATAAAAACCGGTGTATAGCAGTTCCTCGTTTAGACCAGCAGGGGAGAGGCTGTCAAGGTAGAATATCCATCTAGCCTCTCGCCGAAGTAATTCATCCGTAATATTGCCACCCCTAATGTTAGTCTGTACACCCTCAAGGCCCATGACTCGTAGAGAGGCCGAAGACCCCCCATGATAGTCCAAGAAATGGGCTGCCACCGATGAAATGGGCTTACCCTTTGACTTGTCCACCCGAGCGGTAGATATGTTCGATAAATGCTGCTGTGTTCTACGTCGCAGTTCCTGTGTCGTCTGTCCAACGTAGATCTTTCTACAACCGCAAACCAATGCGTAGACCAAGTTCCGAGAGCGGCAGTTAAAGTAGGCCTTAGACCATAGCTGTAAGGGTAGATGGACCAAAAGAGCAGCTTGGTTAGAAATAGTAATAGAGCAAATCGTACAACCCCCACAGGGGAAAGTTCCTCTGTTATCATGTCCTGACCTTAGTTTGGCCATAGGACGCCTATAATGACTGTTTGACAAATGGTCCTTAAGGTTCTTAGCCCTCCAGGCTACCACCTTAGGTTGATCACCAATGAAGCCCCTAAGTTTGGGTTCACTGAGTAGAATACCCCAATTGTTCCCCAAAAGGCGATAGATGTCACTCCATTGGTTATTAAATCTCGTGATAAGGCTGATCTTATGTGTATTCGTCCTTACCCGGGGTCTGAGGGCATCATCTCTTGATTTGTTCATCGAATATTCAAAGGCTCTTGAAACGGTCTTCTTTGGATAACCCCTCTCATGGAACCTTTTGGTAAGCTGTCGGGATTCTTGTAAAAAGTCTCCCATATGACTACAGTTACGTCTAAGCCTCAAGAACTGCCCTTTTGGTATCCCTCGTCGTAGATGTGCCGGATGGAAACTGTCAAAATGTAGTACATTGTTCGTGGCGGTTTTCTTTCTGAATAGAGTGGTGGTTATACGATTCTGGTGTATCATTAGTTTTAAATCCAGAAACTCCACCGAGCTGAAAGAGAAGGAAGAGGTCAACTTGATATTCCAGCAGTTATCATTCAGACCACCAATGAATTCATGAAGTTTATCCAATGTACCAGACCAGATGATCACAATGTCATCAATATATCGTAGCCATTTGGTGACTGATTCCTTAAATAGATGTTGTTTATACACATGTGTCTCCTCCCACCACCCCATAAAGAGGTTGGCGTAGGAGGGCGCACATTTGGCTCCCATAGCCGTCCCGGATACTTGTTTGTAGAATGCTCTTTCAAAAACAAAATAATTCTTCTCTAGGACGAATTTTAAAAGCTCCAGAATAAAGGTATCATGTCCCCTCTCCCCCCGTAGTCTGACATTCCAGAAAAAAAGACACAGCATGCAAACCTAGACTGTGATCAATGTTGGTATAGAGAGCTTCTACATCCAGTGTTGCTAGGATGGCGCCCTCCGGTAGATCCAATTTCTCCAGGAGAAGTATCAAATGTGTTGAGTCACGGACAAACGAATCCAGGGTCTGTACAATTGGCTGCAAAAAGTAATCCAAATAAGAACATGGCCTCTCATATAAACTCCCCATCCCTGAGATGATAGGTCTACCTGGAGGGTGTGTCATAGACTTGTGAATTTTTGGCAACATATACAATGTCGGTACCACAGGATGGATAGTTGTCAGAAAGTCCAGCTCTTTCTTATTGATGATGTCACAGGAAAAAGCCCTCATTAACATTCTGTCCAATTGTCCTTTAAAAATAAAGGTAGGATCAGAGGGGAGTAGTTGGTAATGATGGCTATTGTCCAACTGTCTTCTTACCTCTTGGCAATACATCATTTTGGGCCATAGGACAATATTTCCGCCCTTATCTGCTTCCTTAATTTCAAAGGCATCGTTATTTTTTAAATCATATAGGGCTTGCCTCTCAGCCACACTTAGATTGTTGCCCCGATACTTATCGACCCTCAGGTCCCTAATATCACTGCATGTCTTCTCAAAAAATATTTGTATTACTGGAAACAACGAGAATTTGGGAGTGGCCTGTGATGGGAGTCTACCAGTAAATCTGTGCCTGGTTTGTCCGGTCTCACTTTCAGTTAGTAGGTCCAACAGGTCACGGAAAACCTGTCTGTCTTGGTCGGGGAGTTCATCAATAAGGGACGGCTGATGATACAGCATTTTAAAAGTTAGTTGCCTGCAGAAAAGGTACAAGTCTTTTGTCAACTCAAATTTGTCCAGACACATCATGGGTGAAAATGAGAGTCCTTTGGTAAGTAGCTTGGTTTCAATGTCAGAGAGTGTATATGTGGACAAATTGATGATGCGCAAATTTCCCACATCACCAATATTGTCCTGCCAAGGAACAGTACCTATCGATATCTCCGATTGTTGAACCTGGTCTCTCTTTTCGAGGTCGGTGACCAGACTCGAAAGTTCCCTTTCCTTTTCTGTCGATGGCCTAGGCTTCCTTCGCCCCCTTCTAGTTTGAGCCCTTAGTGTTCAGACCCAGAGAAAAAATGGCAGGCAAGAGCACAACCTGAAGACATGCAATAGTACGAACATGAAAATTAAGTTCTGTATTAGTAGTCCTATCATAATATCATGATTATTGCTCCTTTTTTGTGTTTGGTCTACAAAAGAGTAGAATTGCATGATGATCATGGAGTTGCAAAATCATGGTGGCCTAATGTACATGAACTGCAAGGGTTACTCCCATTCTTTGAGTCAGAACAGTTTTTTTTCTTCAGCTTGTGTTGTTCTCTCAGAAATAATAGGTGATGTTCCAATTATTAAAAGTCCTACCAGTAGTATAAGAGGGAACTAAATCAATTTACTCTCGTTTTCAGTTGGATCTACCCAAGAGAACAATAGTACAACAACCATGTTGTGCAGATACTATCAGCATATTCATCATAGATATTTAAGGATAGACAAGCTACAAGGTTTTCACCATTCCTTGATTTGAAATTTTGATTGTCCTCACTGGAGTCCTGTTTTTCTTCACTCCCATAATTCTCAACATTAGTTTGAAAAAAGGCTAGATCCTCAATAGCAAACAAGTGTCAAAAGCCACAAGGTTCTGTATGTGTTGTGTATTTTAAGAAGCGCAGTATGATAGACAAGCTTTCCAATGCATCATGTGAGGATGGGGAGGCAGGATAACCCAAACCTGACGTCACATCCGGTGCCAAGAAGCTCAGTATGATAGACAACGCTTCCAAGGTATCATGTGAGTATGGGGAGGTGGGATAACCCGAACCTGACGTCACATCCTGCATCAGAAGGCCCAGTATGATGGACAAGCTTCACACCACGTCCTGTGAGCGTGTGGAGCGCGATGTCACATCTAGCGTCAGGAGGCAGTGGATGGGGAAATTAGTATTCCATCCATCACAGACAACATCCGCCCCCTAATGACGCCATCAGTGACTCACACTGGAGGACGGCCATCGACATACACTACCCGCAGTGGGAAAGAGTGCCCAGCATACAAATGTAAAATGATCATAACACCATCTTACTTATGGGCAAAGAGAAGGGCGCATGGGGTGATCAATAAATTTGCAAAAAAAAATGTACATATATGCATGTAATTAAAACAGTTCATTATTAAATAACAATTAATCCTTATCACTTTAAAATTAATAAATGCATAACTGCGTGCTTCATCCATTGAGAGTGTTAATCCAAAAGCTCAGGAAATTGATCGAACACAAAATCCATGGGTGTCAGAATAGCCATATTATATGTAGAGATTCAAAGGGCACAGGTTAGATGCTGAGATAACATCCGCTACTAGGAAATAATAAAAAACACAAAAACACATAATTAAAATAATGTAAGAAAAAAACAAAAAACAGATGAACTACATTGAAAAAGGGAAGAGACAAAGCGCAAAAATACATCACAAAAATGAAGAAAAGCTTAATTTTTCATTAAGACCCAAAGGGATCATAGTATTGAGCCTGATGATCCATTTACATTCAAGCTGTGCCAACCTGCGTTCAGATCCCCTCCTCTAATGCCACTATGTATTCGGTCAATACCTCTTATCTTAAGGAGATCAGAATCACAGGCAATGCACAGCCTAAAATGGTGGGGAATTGTCTTTAGGGATGCAATGTCTACCACAGTTTGGGCTGCCTTAATGTCCCTGACACAGACACGCAATTCTCTAGATGTTAGTCCTACATAAATCATCCTGCAGGGACATGTTGCGTAGTAGACAACAAAATCACTACTACATGAGATGTATTCTCTGATTTGAAAAGTTTTAGTACCATCAGTTGTACAAAAATCCTTGGCCCGCACCAAATTGCGGCAAGCTAAGCAGGACCCACAAGGAAAACAGCCCTAACATGGTTTTCCAATGTTAAAAGGAAATGAAGGCCTAGCCACATAGTGGCTCTTAACTAGCATGTCCCTCAAATTACTGCTTCTTCTTGCGGTCATTAATGGTCTCGCGGGAAGTAATTCACCAAAAACAGGTTCAGTTTTGAGTATCGGCCAGTGTTTATTAAGAATGCCTCTAATCATATTCCACCTATTATTATAGGTAGAGATGAAATGAATTTGATTAGAGTCATCCCTGGATCTATGTGAGCCGGACAAGAGTTGGCCACGGCTAGACGTCTTGGCCCGAAAATATCCTTTTTTCACGCAACGTTTACTGTTACTACGTGTATAGAATCTATCTCGTAGGTCCAGTGCCTGCTTCTCAAAACATTCCTCTGTGGAACATAGGCGTCTGTCCCATCGGGACAGCTCTTACCGTGGATGGCATGTGAGCGGATGAAGCGTGTAGGAGGGAATTCACCTATGTCTCCTTACGGAAGACGTCAGTTTGTACCCTTCCATTGTTACCCACAAGAACCTGGATATCCAAAAAATCCATCTTTTGTTTATGAGGTACAATACAAAATAATATTGTGGTACCGTGTTAGCCAGAAAAATAGATGTAAATACTTATGTCCCCCCAAAAAATTGAGAAAATTATTCAAGGTGTGATACCTTTATTGGCTAACCAGAGAAATTATATTAGCCCATAAAGGTATCACACCTTGAATACTTTTCTCAATTTTTTGGGGGGGACATAAGTATTTACATCTTTTGTTTATGAAATTTAAGCGTCAATTTGATGTTATAATTGTAATTTCATGAATTACTTGAACATCAACAGAATTCGTCACTAGATCCTTGCCAGATGATCAACAGATCGTCAATATATCGGTACCATGCTTGTACCGGGGTCACGGCATGCGCACCATCGCCGAAAACCTCCCTCTCCCAAAAACCAAGAAAGAGGTTAGCGTACGATGGCGCACATGCCGCGCCCATGGCGGTACCACACCTCTGAAAGAAGGAAACGATCCTTAAAAGTGAAAAAATTATGAGTTAAAATAAATTTCAATAACTCAAGAATCAAAGATTGAAGTGTGGTATCCAAGTTACTTGTGCTGAGATAAAATTCAGCCGCCCTCAGGCCATCCTGGAGTGAGATACATGTATATAGGGATTCGACGTCAGCCGTGACCAGCCACATGTCCCGCTCCAAGACCAGACTATCAACTCTCCAGAGTATGTAGGAAAGTCGCAGTTCTCCTTTGTAGCTCCATTTGGGGCTAAGCTTCACAGATTAAACCGTATGATGGCAAAGGGGGGCCTCGGTAATCTGAAAATTCTCCTCAAACAATTCATGGGTGCAATGTAATCCAGTTATGCAGAACAGCTGCTGTCTGCCTGATGTGAAGTAGATTCAGCTCCTGTACAGGCTTCATACATTCCTTATTAATCTATGATGAAAATTTAGACACCGGGTTGAACTACTAATGAGCTTTTGTTGGAATTTTTTTTTTTTTATACTTCTGAATTTCGTAGTCCCAAGATATTGCAATTGCACTATTTATTTTGCTTAGCAAAAGTTAAAAGGCTCTATTTTTTATTGTTTTTGCTTTTTTAGTTTTATATTATTTTTTATTTTAGGCTCAAAGTCTACAAGTTTTGAACTGGAGAACATCGTGAGACTGGCAATGTCGTCCTTTCTATTTATCGTCTGTTGGTTCATGATTATTAAGTGTTGCTGATATTTCTACACAACTATTTGACAGTCGATATTAATCGAAAGCCAAAGAAGAAGGAAATCAATCACAATATGTCTTCACTTGATATCACTATTACTTATCGCTATAGGTGACTTTCCAGGTGTTGTGTCTGTAATATGAAGAATAACACTATTTATGGCCTTTTATACAACTTGTATCCTGCATTTTTCACCTGTTTTCTAAACCAGCAAACTTTCTCTATTTATCAGTTGCCTCTGAGCTAGTTGGTGGGAACGAGCTACTATGTCTCCCATACATAGCACACACAGTCATCTGCTATTCCTGCTCTCCTATCTCTATGCAGGTAAGTTCAGAAGAACCAACAGCTAGATGAGATGACATTAAGAGTATAGTGATATAGAGTTTCCTAGCAAAGATCATCTTCACAAGCTATTTTGATTTAAATTTTAAGTTTAAAATAAAAAGAAACAAAGAGTTTACAAAAACTCCATTTTCAAATTTGACATAGCAATCATCATGAGCGTCTTTATGATTGATTATCCTCTTGCGTGGAAAAAACATCACAAGGTAAATACGGATAAAGCTTGCAGACAGCTTAACATCAGGGGGCGCCAGGAGCACACTTCAGCTGATGAAGGCTTGTTATTTTTTAAATGGAGCATAATTTTTAATAAATGCAAATTGCATAGCCATTTATTTCCACTTTTTCTGCTTAGTTACATATATTTTTTATGGTGACACAACCTCTTTAAGCTTTAGAGTTTGCCATTGTCATTATGGGGGAACCGTTAAACTTCTGTATTAATTCCAGTGTAAGTCTGCGGCGATTGCTCATTGCAGACTGTTCTTGCCTGTTCTTGCCTGGCAGATCTGGACAGGCTTATCTGCATGTTTTCAGTTTGGTTGTGAGTGAGTGTGTGTCCCCAACTTTGACATTAGTGCCGTAGTAGAAAAGAGTGGAGCCAGCTCACCTGTTGTGGCGTGTTGTCAGCACGGACCGCAAGCGGACCACTTGGAGGCAATGAGAAATAAAGGAAAACGGTCCAGCTGGTGCAAAAGGCTATTTATTGAAGACTCAGAATAAAATCAGTATCCCGCAGGCAATGAGCGGTAACGCAGCTACGCGTTTCGAACACTGCATGTGTTCTTTGTCAGAGCTGCACAATGACGAATGCACAAACAATTTATACACTCCCACTAAAAGTACCACTCCCCCCTACAAATCACATGATTAAAAACCGCACGTATAGTGCACATAAATGTACAATTAATTAAAAAATATCTTCCATGCAATATACAATTAAACAGAAACAAAAAACATGCTTTCAAAGCAGAATTCAATCTTAACACCTGTCATCCTTGTGGACTTAATCTTTGAAGAGAATTATTCCATTATTGAACATCCAGAAAGCCTCACGGTCACGCAGGAACTTGCGAGTATCGCCTCCCCTTGCTGACGGAGTAATTTTTTCTATTGCTAAAACTTGAAAGGATGCAGTATTGCATTCATGACATTATACAAAATGTTTAGAAGCCTGCGACGTTGTGCGAGAAGATTCAGAAAAATTACATATATCATTTAAATGCTCTGAAATGCGTTTTTTCAAATTGCGGATAGTACATCCAACATACATTTTGTTACATATAGAACAATTAACTATATAAACCACATACTGGCTACTGCAATTCAAGAATTGTTTTATAATGAATTGTTCAGAAAAATCAGAGTTTGAAAAGTTTTTAGTGGTTGTAACAAATTTACATATTCTACACCGGCTTTCACCACATTTGTAAAAACCATTGCAGCTGAGCCATGTAGAGCTATCATTTTTTCTCCTATTATTTGGTGCTGGTAAAATGCTGCCCAACGTTCTAGCCCTTTTTGCTACCACAGCGCATCCCCGTTCTAAAATTTTAGATAATATACACGAGTATATACGTACCTCTTTTGGAGGAAGATGCTATAAGTCGACCTGTGTATAAGTCGACCCCCCTAATTTTACCTCAAAAAACTGGGAAAATGTATTGACTCGCGTATAAGTCGAGGGTGGGAAATGCAGCAGCTACTGGTAATTTTCAAAAATAAAAATAGATAAAATGACATTAATTGAGGAGTCAGTAGGTTAAATATTTTTGAATACCGTATTTAAAAACCTAGCCACCCACCTCACCTCCGCTCTTTTCAGCACGCAGCTGCGTATGAGAATCAGAGCAGGGAGGGGGTGGGGGTGGGAATGCAGGACAGAGGAATTGAAAGTTAGAGCTGCAGAGCCGGAGGGGGAGGCGGGCCAGAGTGGCCAATTGCATTTTTCCTAAGTTCTCTGACTGGTGATTCACCAGTCAGAGAGAAAGCTTCAGCGCTGCAGAGCCGGAGGGGGAGGCGGGCCAGAGCGGCCAATTACATTCGTCGTACGTTCTCTGACTGGTGATTCACCAGTCAGAGAGAAAACTACAGCTCTGCAGAGCCGGCAGGGGAGGTGGGCCAGAGCGGCCAATTACATTCGTCGTACGTTCTCTGACTGGTGATTCACCAGTCAGAGAGAAAACTACAGCTCTGCAGAGCCGGCAGGGGAGGTGGGCCAGAGCAGCCAATTACATTCGTCGTACCTTCTCTGACTGGTGATTCACCAGTCAGAGAGAACACTACAGCTCTGCAGAGCCGGCGGGGGGAGGCGGGCCAAACCGCTGCTACTCATAAAGAAGACATGGCGCCGGAGCAACGCGGAGGACATCGCCGTGTGCTGGCAGTGTACTGGCTGGACTGCCGCGTCCCCGCAACATCTCCCGAAAAGTAAGTTTGACTTATACACGAGTCAAGCAAGTTTTTAAGTCGAGGGGGGTCTTTTTCAGCCCATTTTTTGGGCTGAAAAACTCGACTTATACACGAGTATATACTGTAAATATTTAAGCACAATTTTTTTGATATCATGAATTTGTAAACTACATTGTAAAGACAATACCGGTTTAGCTTGCCACGTTTTCTTATTAGATGTATCACCCTCCAAAAGGTCAGAGCAATTTTCCTTTTCCAATATATTTTTTGCTCTATGCAGCATCCATTTTGGGTAACCACGATTACGGAGGTTTTTTTCACTCTCTTCCAATTCTCCCCTTAATTTTGTTTCATCGTTACAATTACGTTTTATGCGGGTGAATTCCCCTACAGGAATCGATCTAATTGTGTGCTTCGGATGACAGCTGTGAGCATGTAATATGCTATTTCCCGACATTGGTTTAGAGAAAGTGGAAGTCATGATTGCATTACCTTTGCCCTCCAGAAAAAGATCTAAAAAGGAAATGGAAGAAACATGAGTACTGTATGTGAAAGACAGTCCGAAAGTATTATTAATGTATTCAACAAAATTAGGGACAGTGGCAATATCTCCCCTCCAAATAAACAGCAGATCGTCAATGAATCTTCCATACCATAGTATGCTAGTAATAAATGGATTGGAATCTATCTATAATAATAATTGCCCTAAGCAGCTTACGGTTGTAACAACTTCCGTCCAGTTGTAACCGGTGACGTCACCGCACACCTCTTTCCATGTTAACCCTCAACACACACACTCCTCTCACCTTTCACCATCTCCACTCACTCTTTCACTCCACATACGACCCTTTCTCTCACTCCGTCTCTCATACTCACGCCGTCATCACCGCTGATCCACGATCCCCGACATCTTCTTCCGCAGGCGCCATCCTGGATCCAGACGTCCTCCACGCCGACGACATGTTCTTGCGGCGACGCCATTTTGGATCGGCGAAATCCCGCGATAGTCAAGATGGCGTCGCCGCAAGAATATGTCGCCGGCGAGGACGACGTCGGGATCCAAAATGGCGTTGGCGAAAACTCGCGAGATTTCGCCGACGCCATTTTGGATCCCGACGTCGTCCACGCAGGCGTCATGTTCTTGCGGCGACGCCATCTTGACTATCGCGGGATTTCACGATACTCAAGATGGCGTCGCCGCAAGAACATGTCGCCGGCGTGGACAACGTCTGTATCCAGGATGGCGCCGGCGGAAGAAGATGTCGGGGATCGTGGAGCAGCGACGATGACGGCGTGAGTATGAGAGACGGAGTGAGAGAAGGGGTCGTATGTGGAGTGAAAGAGTGAGTGGAGATTGTGAGAGGAGTGTATATGTTGAGGGTTAACATGGCAAGAGGTGTGATGCTATTGCATCCTCCCGATGCGATAGCATCGGGCCATAATCAAGTATATAGATAAATTAGTTCCCAGTAAGACATTACCAGATTTGCCCCCATGGAATCACCCCTACATTGTAAATAAAATTGATTATCAAAAGTAAAAAAATTGTGTGTCATCAGAAAAAAACCAAATCCAATATATAATTACATATATCTTTAGAGTAATCACTATAACGGGACAAGTGACATTTCAATGCTTCCAAAGCAATCTCATGAGGAATGCAAGTGTACAAAGACACTACATCACAGCTGACCCAGGAACAATTAGAATTCCAAGACACCTGAGACAGCTGTTGTAAAACGTTACGGGAGTCTTTAAAAAAACCGCAAGATCATTGTACTAGTGGCTGCAACATATGATCGAGCCACTCACCTGCACGTTCGGTCACCGAGTCAATCCCAGAAATGACTGGTCTCATAGGAGGGGGAGAAATGGCCTTATGAGTTTTTGGTAGACCATAAATATATGATATTGTGGGTTGATCAACAGTCATATATTCTTTTTGTTATTGAGTTAATACCCCCAAGACAAAACCTTCATTTATAATGGAATGGGTCTCTTTCATATACATTTTTAATGGATTCCCTGATAATTTGGTATAAATAGATGAATCAGATAATAACGCATGCATTTGGGAGTTATACATGTCCATATCCATCACAACGACTAATCCCCCTTGTCAGACATTTTAATGCTGACATTATCCAGGGATCTAAGCTGTTTGAGAGCAATGGTCTCAGCATGGGTATGATTAGATTTCCTGGAATTAAATTGTGAAGATGTGTACAATTTTTTAAATCACGCTGAATAGCTTCTTGAAATTGGTCCATCAAATCCTACCTAGACTGAACAGGATAAAAAGTAGGATTTTTATTTTGAAACTTATGCATATTTTCCAATAAAATTTGCTCATCTCTTTTACCTACATTTAAATCCTGTAAATTCAATAAAGTTACACATTCATCAAAATTAAATGATCGATATTCATTAATGGTAGACATGGGGATATATTCCTCAGTCTCATTATCATTATCAGCAAAAAAAGTCTCTTTACCGTGAGGTTGCGTACAAAACGGTTAATGTCCAATAATGTTCCGAAAAGGTCAAAACTATTTGCCGGTACAAAATTAAGTCCATAACTAAGCACTAGTGTTGAGCGATACTTTCCGATATTGAGAAATATCGTATCGGATTGGATCGGTCCGATACCCAAAAAGTATCGGGTATCGCCAATTCCGATACCGGAAGTCCCATGCAAGTCAATGGGACAGAAATATCGAAATAAAAAAAAAACATTTCTTTACTTGCATATCCTGTTCTGGAGGGAGGAAGAGTGTGGGCGGTGCGTGGGCGGACACTGTGCGTTTCTGTGTGTGCGGGTGGGGTCTGTACGGGCCTCTCGGGGATCTGTGTGGGCTGCCGGGGGTCTGTGTGGGCCTGCCGAGGGTTTGTGCGGGCTGCCAGAGGTCTGTGCCGGCCTGCCGGGGGTCTGTGCTGGCTGCCGGGTGTCTGTGCAGGCCTGCCGTGCGTCTGTGCGAGCCTGCCGGGGGTCTGTGCGGGTCTGCCGTGGGTCTGTGCGGGCTGCCGGGGGTCTGTGCGGGCTGCCGGGGGTCTGTGCGGGCTGACGGGGGTCTGTGCGGGCCTGCCGGGGGTCTGTGCTGGCCTGCCGGAGGTTGTGTGTGTGTGCAGGCATCGTCCGATGGGTCTACATGTCCCATCGGGCTATGCCTGCTACAATCACAGTGATTGACACATGAGCCAATGATGGGACAGTAGTAGTCCCATCATCCGGCTAATGTGTTGAATGTAAAAAATACATACTACATACATGCTACATATATACTACATTCATACAACATACATACATACCACATGCTACATACATGCTTCATATATACTACATTCATACAACATACATACATACTACATACATATATACTACATTCATACAGCATACATACATACTACATACTACATACATACCGCATATATACCACATTCATACAACATACATACATACTACATACCTACTACATATATACTACATTCATACAGCATACATACAGTACATTCTACATGCTACATACATACCGCATATATACCACATTCATACAACATACATACGTACTACATACATACTTCATATATACTACATTCCTACAACATACATACTACATACATACTACATATATACTACATTCATACAGCATACATACATACTACATACTACATACATACTACATTCATACAACATACTGTGGTGTAGTAACCACTATGTCTGCTAGTGGGCGCTGTGCTGAGGTTCCATGGGAGAGGATGAGTGGCAGAATCCTGAAGGATGGTTGTGTATCTCAAAGGGGGTGGCTTTGAGATGGAGACTTAGTTATGCGTATTGATCAGCAATGGTATTGCTGAGGTGTTATTTCAAGGTATAAGGGAGAAGTCTCTAGGTAACTTGGGAGTTGGGCGGGCCAGTTACCTACAAACCCACCCAGGGGTGTGTCTGAAAACGCCTGTAGTAAAAGACTATGTGAGGGTGTGAAGGACCTGTGATGAGGTCATAGTCACGTGACCCGGTGGGTGTGGCTATAGACCATATAATGTGGCCAGGGTAGGTCACAGGGGAGGAATGCTGGGACCTGGTTGGTCCAGTGTGGAAGGTCCTGCAGAGATGGAGCTCCCTCCTAGACAGCACGTGTGAAGTGGCTGGGAGCAATGGCGATGTGTGCCTGAGAGTTCCCTGGAGGGAACGAATGTCTGCGGAATGCTGCAGCTGCATGAGGAGCCCTGACGTGGGTGAGATAAGTGTGAGGCTAAGTGAACCTGCATACTGGACATTGATAATAAGAGTGAAGCATTATAATGGACGCTATGCTGCTAATGCTATTAAGTGAACTTTCTGTTGCTGCTGTGGTTTATGAGGCGTGAATAAACCGCAAGGACTGTATGATTTGATGGAAAATCCTGTGCCGGAACTGTTTTTTGTTCGCTGCAAGCGAGAATCCCCTAAGTAAATGACAGTGCTACCTCACATTTGGTGGAGAAGCAATGGGCAATATTGTAGCCTTGTTGCTGGGAGCAACGGAAGAGGACTGCAAAGTCGGTTGCTAAGGGCAACTGTTTCCAAAAAGTGCATGTTGCAGTGCTGGCAACACTGAGCCAGGAAGGCTGATGGTTGGGGAAGCCACAGCCCGGCTGTCGTTCTGGAACCATGGGGCGGCCTAGTGAGTAAGGCACTGTCCGGATCGGTGAGCCCAGTGCGGCAGTTTCCCCAGGAGAAAGACTGGTGATAGCTATAGGGTGCCTCTGAGGAGAAGAGGTATCCGAGGACCTGTGTGGCCGACACAGGCAACGGACTGGTGTTCGTGGTGTACTGACCTGGGTCAGTGGTAAAGACTGTGTTCCTGGAGGGTCAGTGTTGGAAAGAGCCCTGGAGCACGTGGTATGACCTTAGACCTGGCGAGGCGTAAGTGTTGGGCAGTCTCAGGCCGAGACGGATGGCCTGAATAGCACCCGCTAAGCCCCTGGACCTGGTGAGGCTGGTGTGTTGGGAAACCCTGGAAAGAGGGTCGGCCCTGAATAGCACCCGGTGCGCCCTGTGTGTTGGACGGTCTCAGGCGGAGATGGAATGTCCTGAATAGCACACAGAAAGGACACATGAGTTTGTTTTTTTGTGTGGTGTTTTTCTTTTCTTCTTTTCTCAAATCAGCCTGCGGTGGCTCAGTGGGAGTCAAGAAAGTGACAAGCGGCTTGATGTGGCTCAGTGGGATCACGAAGGTGACAAGCGGCTTCCGGTAACTCGGCGGGGTTACGAAGGTGACAAGCGGCTTTCGGTGGATCGGCGGGTCCACGAAGACGGTGCTGCAGTGACTCCAGCCGCTGTGTGTGTGAACAGCAACCAGTGGTGTCGGTGATCGGTGACAGCAGGAGCTGTGGTGGTGCCAACAAGGACTTGTGTGGTATCGTTAAGACATAAACTGTGTTGTGTGAACTGTGGTCTGAGAAGACCGGTATAACGGACATGGGGAGATCCCGAAAGGGGGTGGAGTCCCAGAAGGGGGCGGTGACCCAAAGCGGGGTGGTAACCCAAAAAGGGGTGGAGTCCCAGGAGCGGGCGGCAACCCAAAGTGAGGTGGTGGTCCAGAAAGGGGCCAAGTTTGAAGGAATGACAGCACTGGGTGACTGAGTGGGTATGTCTGGAGTACCGCAGTGTATGTGTATGTCATTTCCAGAATGTGGGATATTCTTTCCGAATGTTGACGGGCCGCAAGTGTGTACCGTGATGCTACACCGGGAAGGGATATCGGGACGGTTGGACTCAAAGAGTCAGGTGACTCTGGTAGGAACTCCTCTCACTCTCTGTCTGACCGAGAAAATGGTCCAGGGTCGCTGTGCTTATGGGGTCACAGTGAACTATGCGGTAGACAGAGTAATGTTGGAGGAGTACGGAGGCCGTGAGTACCAAGGTGGCAGTATACCACCAAACTTTGTTTATGCCTTGGAGTGGGGCTGGGACTTGGTCAGGTTTGATGACCTATGCCAGGAGGATGGAGATGTGCCTACTGTAGGGCTAGCAGACACTGAGACGCTGACGCCTCCTAACGTGGACAGGCCAGACATAGGGGCGACCAGAGAAAGAATGGCATTGGACAAATTTACTGACCTGACATCACCTGAAGGGTACATCAGTGTGAATGAGAAGGGTGTGGTAAACAAAAAGAGCAGAGTTGACACACGGGAAGAGAGTGCCTTGGGGATTCACCGGACGGTGTGGTGTGACTGTGATGTGTTATTACCAGTAGCCACCTCTAGGACAGAATCTAGTGCTGTGCTGACTGAAACTAGTGACAGGACGGATGGTAACCTGGTCGAGAAGATAACGGAAGTAGAGATACAGTCAGAGGGTAACTTGGGGGTTCACTCGACTGACGGGACTAACCCAGGGGTATCTTTTGATGATATGATTAAAGAAGTAGCAGTGCAACACATACTGGCCAAAAGAGAACGAGAGCAGGAGTTACAGTTAATAAAAGAGACAGTAAAGGAACATCTCGCACGTAAAAGTGTGAGGAGACAAACGGCCGTGCACAGAGTGAAGGAGCTCGAGAAAGAAGTCTTGAACCTCAGGGGTCACCTGTCAATGTGGCACAGTGTGAACACCTTAAGAGAGGATGTGGTAGGGCTTGAGAAAGAAGTCTTGGAGCTCAGAAGTCACCTGTCAACGTGGCAAAATGTGAACAAGACCCTTACAGAAGAAATGGAAGAACTCAGAGGAGTAGTTAAAAGTCTTCTGCGGGAGAATTTGGATGAAGACTTACCGCGGGTGAGCGTAAGTGATAACAGGACAGAACAGCCAGTAGCCCTCGGGGCAAAGGGTCTTGAAGGGACCAAGTCATGTGAAATTGATAAGTTAAGAACGGAAGAAGACAGTCACCTGGTCGGGTCAACGGCAGTGAGGGAAGTGTCCGTGGTAAAGCCAGAGCCTTCGGTCCAGGAAGAGAGCAAGACCACAACATTCCAAGGTGTGCATGAGGCTTTCAAGGAAGCGGTCAAGGCGTGTGAGGTGCACTGGGCACCTGAGACTCGGCAGTTGGTGATAGTATCGGACAGAGAAGATACGTCTACCTGAATAGCTGTCCTAAAGGAGATGCATCTACAATGTCTCTACACTAAACAAAGGGTCAGGCAGAGTAATATGAACGCTGCTCGACGCCTAGAGTTAGCAAGGGAGGCTATGGATCAGCTGGGTTTGCGGAAAGAGGTGGTGCCGGTACCCAAAGCTCTGATTGGGAGAATCATTGGAATATCCGGGAAGGTAATGCAAGACCTTGTAAATATCTCCGTTGTGGTGAGAGTGAGGATCCCTCCTGATGATGAAGACCAAGTATCTAGGGAGGTGGGTAGGATTCCCATCCTGGTATTTGGCTCCGTGGAGAGCCTGAGAGACTTTCAGATGCTCTTGGAGTATCGAGTGAGGTACCTGCAAGAGATCGAGCAGTTGAGGTAGGACCGCCGGCGAATTAATAAAGAAGTACGGAATACCAGGTGGCGGCCGCCTGCAACCCAACAAGATGTAAGCACCCGGAGAGTTCCGCCAAGAAGTGACAGGGCAGATGGCCGAAGAATGTCAGCAAGTGGTAGTTCGACTGGCAGGATGACGTTGAGAGACCGTAGTTCCTGTGAGACCCTAAATGAATCAGACTCAGGCCAGACAGTAGGCCTGATTAGGACTGATGACCGTACCAACCGGGGGAGCTGGTCGGGGAACGGAACAAACAGAAAGAGGAAGGTGGTGACTGGACCGTGTCTGATGACGCACTGTAACTGGAGGGTCAAAGAGCAGGACCAATATTCTGACCGCTGGGGGAGGCCTAACATAGAGAGGAGGCCGTATGACAGGTGGAAAAGGTTCTCTCGACCTGTAGGGCAAGGTGTGATGAGTGCCCGGTCTCAAGAGCCTGATGTAATGTTGTGTGTTCAACCCCACAAGTTTGAACAGAGGGGCGAGGAATGTGGTGTAGTAACCACTATGTCCGCTAGGGGGCGCTGTGTTGAGGTTCCAAGGGAGAGGATGAATGGCAGAATCCTGAAGGATGGTTGTGTATCTCAAAGGGGGGTGGCTTTGAGATGGAGACTTAGTTATGCATATTGATCAGCAATGGTGTTATTTCATGGTATAAGGGAGAAGTCTCTAGGTAACTTGGGAGTTGGGCGGGCCAGTTACCTACAAACCCACCCAGGGGTGTGTCTGAAAATGCCTGTAGTAAAAGACTATGTGAGGGTGTGAAGGACCTGTGATGGGGTCATAGTCACGTGACCCGGTGGGTGTGGCTATAGACCATATAGTGTGGCCAGGGTAGGTCACAGGGGAGGAATGCTGGGACCTGGTTGGTCCAGTGTGGAAGGTCCTGCAGAGATGGAGCTTCCTCCCAGACAGCACGTGTGAAGTGGCTGGGAGCAATGGCGATGTGTGCCTGAGAGTTCCCTGGAAGGAACGAACGTGTGCGGAATGCTGCAGCCGCATGAGGAACCCTGATGTGGGTGACATAATTGTGAGGCTAAGTGAGCCTGCGTACTGGACATTGATAATAAGAGTGAAGCATTATAATGGACGCTATGCTGGTAATGCTATTAAGTGAACTTTCTGTTGCTACTGTCGTTTATGAGGCGTGAATAAACCGCAAGGACTGTATGATTTGATGGAAAATCCTGTGCCGGAACTGGTTTTTGATCACTGCAAGCAAGAATCCCCTAAGTAAATGACAGCGCTACCTCACATTACATACATACATACTACATATATACTGCATTCATACAACATACATACATACTACATTCATACATACTACATATATGCTACATTCATACAACATACATACATACTACATTCATACAACTTACATACATACAACATACTTACTACATATATACTACATTCATACAAAATACATACATACATAGTCCATACATACTACATACATACAACATACATAAAACATGCTACATACATACTACATACATACTACATACATACTACATACAATACATTCATACAATACATACATAGAGACATAGAGTACATACTCAACATCACTTGTCACTTTGATCCCCAAAGACACTGGCATCTTTAAAAAATATTAAAATAACAAGCAAGCGATATGCTCCCTGAGCCGCTGAAATCCACGAGTGTCCCACGACGATCTCCCGTGGAGAACAGCAGCATCAGCTGATGCCACGGCTCTCTAGGGGCCCCAGGAATACAATCACGGGAGGTAAGTATCATTCCGCACTGTATTCCTCCGCCACTGCAAAAAAATAGTCCCTATTCTCACTTTTGGCATTGCTGTGTGAGAAAGTTCCCACGCAGCTTTTGCCATAAAGTGAGACCAGTGAACTATAGTAACCTCTCAGTGATGCAGTGCAGGAGATCGTCATGGGACACTTAACATTATGGCTGGTCCATACAATCAGGGCAACTGTTACCACCCACCTTTCATGTCTCCCTTTTTTCCTCATAGATTATAACAAATAACAAGAGGAATGAGGGCCCAGCTCACAAGCTTACAATCTATGTGATTATTGTTATGCTGTAATGTCTATTGTCTGTACAAATCCCCTCCGAAATGTAAAGCGCTGCGGAATATGTCGGCGCTATAGAAATAAAATTTATTATTATTATTATTATTATTATATGTTATATGCACTGTATGTCTGTATGAATGTATTGTATGTAGTATGTAAGTAGTATGTATGTTGTATGAATGTAGTATGTATGTATGTTGTATGAATGTAGTATATATGTAGTATGCATGTTGTATGTAGTATGAATGTAGTATATATGTAGTATGTATGTAGCATGTATGAATGTAGTATATATGTAGTATGTATGTTGTATGAATGTAGTATATATGTAGTATGTTTGTATGTTGTATGAATGTAGTATGTATGTTGTATGAATGTAGTATATATGTCGTATGTATGTTGTATGAATGTAGTATTTATGTAGTATGTATGTATGTTGTATGAATGTAGTATATATGAAGTATGTAGTATTTAGTATGTATGTATGTTGTTTGAATGTAGTATATATGTAGTATGTATGTAGTATGTATTTATTTATTTTTTTATATTCAATACATTAGTCGGATGATGGGACTACTACTGTCCTATCATTGGCTAATGTGTCAATCACTGTCATTGTAGCAGGCATAGCCCGATGGGACTTGTAGTCCCAACGGACGATGCCTGCACACACACACACAACCCGCGACAGGCCCGTACAGACCCCCGGCATTCCGCACAGACCCCCGGCATTCCGCACAGACCCCCGGCAGGCCCGCACAGACCCCCGGCAGGCACGCACAGACCGCGCATCATGATGCGCACAGACCGCGCATCATGATGACATCATTTCAGCAGCCAATCACAGCCACAACACTGGCTCATTGCATTATGGGAACTTCCGATTCCGGTATCCGATATTGTAAAAATATCGGTACTCGGCATCGGAATTCCGATACAGCGAATATCGTCCGATACCCAATATTTGCAGTATCGGAATGCTCAACACTACTATGCACACGTAACTGCAAAGGAGTTAATATTTGTTGCGATAAGTTCAGTACATTGGAAAATTCAACAGTATTTAAAACTTCCTCCTGTGTCTTGTTACCATCCCTTGAGTGTTTGTGGTGCTTCCGTCCTGCCCACCTTCTTTGTTTTTTAATCCGTTTTTTGCTTTTCTGAAATAGGAAAAATCCTGACAAGGAGTGTTAAATTCAGGTTCAGTGTTATTGCCATCAGAGGAATCAAGATTCGATGAGTTAAAGCTGACATGTGTCCTGGATAAACTTCTGTCCAGAGAGCTAGTACGTTTCAAAATAGATGTGGGGGGCTTCTCCCACCTCCCCCACTCATATACTTGATTAATTTTATAATCATTACTGTCACGTTGAAACTTGAACTGTTTTCTGCTTATAATGGTATCTTCCAATTTTGATATGTCCATTCGAATTTTTTGCATCATATCATCAAAAGCAGACCCATCCAGTTTAGCTTTTATATCATTAGTGATAGACTCCATTTCACTCTGTATCAAATTTAATTTGATTTCCTCCTCCTCCACAATTTTATCAGTTCTAATGAACAATTAGACAGTATGTTGAACAGTAAATTTAAAAGGAATTTGTCAGCAAGCTTTTGCTATGTAGCCTGACAGCGGAGTTATGTACGGTCAGAGACCCTGATTACCTTGATGTGTCACTTACTGGGTGCAATGGTTGAGACAAAATCACTGTTTTCTCAGCTGCATATCTAGCTATGCTGTGAAGTTGAGCCCTGTTTTACCTTGCCCACACCACTTATTGGTAACTTATGTGTACATTGACAGCTGCCAAGCAGTTGTAAGTGCATGGCTACCTAGAGCAGTTGGCTAGGAGGCACACAACACCTATTCCTGTAGTGTTAATCTCTAGCTGATAAAGCAAAGATTTTATTGTAACACCTGCACAGGGAACTGTCAGAGCATCTACCGGCATACTGGAGCTTACAGACACTAAGAAGAGTTTTGCAGCGGCTGTTAAACAGGGACCTACAGACATTAATCATTTTTCCCCTGAGTGGCAGTGGACTACAATTCCCAGGGACCCTTGTTTCAGTCAGATGATAGAAGGAGAGAGAGAGGATTGGAGGAGGAGGGACTTGGGGGAGGAAACTGGGCAGAAAGTGAAAGTAAATGTGGAGAGGAGAAGTGTGGCAGCTTGCTGCGAGAAACAGAGCAGTGGGGATCTGCATTCCTCTATGCTGCAGAGTGTGGCAGCCCCCACTGAGAGACCCGCGCTGCTGGAGAGAGCAAAGATCCGGAGAGTTCTGCCGGCACTCCCACTGCATAAAGGCCTAAATCCTGCCACCCCCAGCTGGTGTCCAGAGAATCCTCCGACTGTTTGAGACACACAGTGAGTGCCCTTCTGAGACTTGTGGTTCTACCAGTGCTATTTACAGTGAGTACACTACAACCTAGACTATTGACAGTAATATTCATCTAAGTGCACCCACGGTTCTACTTTGAGTGCCACATCCACGGCAACTGAGCCCCAACGTTTGGACTGAGTTAATACAAAAGAGGGGGAATCTGCTACGTTATATTTGCAGGGTCGGAGTAGAAGTAGACTGTGATGTGTTTATGACTTTTATAGAGCACCGTAAATTGTATTGTATGTTATTCCTTTTAACCCACCTCAATTCTGCTGCATAGCAATAAATCTGTTAAACGGTTTTACTCCTGTTCCCTGAGTGTGTACCGAGCTTTGGCAGGGGTTTCCCGTATCAGCCCCTGGCAGAAGATAACTGTCCTTCTGCAGCCCCAGAGAGAGAGCGCCAATCAAGATTCGGGTGAAGGCACAGCGCCCTAGAGAGGTGAGACCCCCCATAACACCCAGTGTACCGTGGTAGCCCTAAAGGGGTGTTACAGTGGAGGCACTGCTGAGATTCCAGAACTAATACAGGAGTATTTACTATGGAGACTTTAACAGAGCAAGAAGTGTATTTGTGGTGCGAAGAGATGGATGTTACAGCTAAACAAAGCTTTGCAGTGAGTGGTGAGCTCCGTTATGCGTCTGATGAAGAGATACTGAAAATAGTTAACTGACTCACTGAACTTGCCCACCCTAAAGTGGTCGACCGCAGGAAGGAAAAGGGGGGACAGTTACCCACAGCCCTCATATCAAGCGGGCAGATCTTGAGGAAAGAATATTTCCCATCCATGATAGCCGTGTCCCCAGAGTATGGTCGACAATGGAGGATCACTTGGCCTACTGAGTCCAAAGTGGAGACCCGGCAACAGGAATCAACCACTCAGCCTAGAAAGACTAGTGAAGGTCTGCCCTATACTCCACTTAGAGCCAGTTAGGAAGAGACAGCAGCCCCTGCTGATGTGCTTATGGCAGCTATGGAAAAGTTAGTCAGTCAGTTTCCAAAGATGCAGCCAGAAGGGAACTACTGTCATCTAAGAACTTTCTCGGGTGCCCTCCCCACCCCTGCTGGAGAAGAAGGATATGATACTTGGAGGGATGTCACTTTGCTGTGCTTAGAAGAGTGACAGTGCACTGATGCCATAAAGAAGCAGAGAATAGTAGAAAGTTTGAGGGGTACTGCTATGGAAGTGGTGCAGGCTGCTTGGCGGAGCAAGCCACAAGCAACTTATCAAGATTATATGAGTGCTTTAGAAGATGCTTTTGGATCCCCTGAAGATGCTACTGATCTTCTCTATAAACTCCGTACCACCTACCAACTGTCAGATGAGAAGATGTCCGACTATCTCTACCGACTAGACAAGCTGGTTCATAGAATAGTATCTAAAGGTGGAGTCAGCCCTAAAGAAGTTGACCAGTGTCGTCTGGAACAAGTACTCAGAGGAGCTCTCATGCATGATCCAATTGCCCAGCAGATGAGGCCTTGTGATAGAGAGAAGATTCCTGGTTCTTTTCGTGAGCTGCTTAAGGAAGTTCGCAAGGAGGAGGTTATTTTAGCCGCAAGAGAGAAGACATCCCCTCAGGTGACTACTGTTGCCCTGAAGCCAGCAGCCGACTGCCGAGAGATGGAACTGCTGAAAGTCATCGAGAAACAGGGGGAGCAGATTACACAATTGTTAAGTGCCCAGGCCAAGACAATACAGCGGCTACAAAGTGCTGAGGAGGTAGCCGAGGTTCAAACCCTGGTTTCAGGAAGCGACAATGATGATCTCTGTAGAGTAAAGAGCAGGAAACCAGGAGGGTGCTTTGTCTGTGGGAGTCCAGGCCATATGGCTCGTCAGTGTCCGAAGAGGTGGAGCTCAAAGAACTCTTCACATCTTCCCCATCACACTCAGAGGCAGTCGGGAAACGGGAAAGGGGGGCCAGTAGAACCCCATACTGCACCCCCTTCAGCAGCTAAGACCTACTCTACCGCCCCATCCAATAGCGCCTCATCGAAAACACTGCCTGAAGGTTTAGTGGGACCAGCCCCACATGTCCCTGCATATATCAATGGTCAACCTTGTACAGTATTGCTGGATAGCGGGTCTCAAGTGTCCTTCATCTTCGAAGGATGGTATAAGAGGTATTTATCCAACGTGCCTCTGAAACCGTTGTCTGGACTCGTGGTGTGGGGACTGAGTGAGCACAGCTACCCCTACAGAGGGTACGTGTCCGTGACCCTACGATTCCCAAAGACTGTTGTTGGAGTGGATAAAGAGATACCCATCATAGCGCTAATCTGCCTGGAGGCAGAGGCAGATGAGAGACCAACACCTGTCATAGTGGGAACAAATGCTAACATCTTCCATAAGTTAGCTCAGTGGTGTGGGGAAGATGGGGGTGAAAATTACTCGCAGACCCTATCCATCCACCCAGTCTGTTTGGAGGCCTATGTGAGAACGGAGGCGGAGAAGAGGGAACTATAGCCTGAAAGCTTTGACCCTTGTTTTGAAGGAAGTGAGCTGAAAGGAGAAGAAAGGAGGCTGGTCATCAACGGCATGATGATGCGGGGGGCAGTTTTCTCTTTGGGCGAATGGGACATGGGCCTCACCCAAGGAGTAGAGCATCGCATTCGGTTGAAGGATCAAACGCCTTTCCGAGAGAGATCCTGAAGATTGGCCCCGGCGGATATCGAAGATGTCAGGCGGCATTTACGCGGTATGTTAGGCACAGGAGTCATCATAGAGTCTAGTAGCCCCTATGCTTCCCCTATCGTGATAGCTCGGAAAAAAAATGGAGCTATTCGAATGTGTGTGGATTATCCTACTTTGAACAAACGTACGGTCCCTGACCAGTACACTGTGCCCCGATTCGATGAAGCTTTGGATTGTCTGCAAGGGAACCAATGGTTTTCTGTGTTAGATCTCCGGAGTGGCTACTATCAGATACCCATGTAAAAAGAAGATCACGAGAAGACCGCTTTTACCTTCCCCATTGGGTTCTTCGAGTTTCAGAGACTGCCTCAAGGACTGACAGGTGCTCCAGCCACTTTTCAGAGATGTATGGACAAAGTAGTGGGGGACATGCACTTACGTGAGGTCCTGGTTTATCTAGATGATCTTATTGTTTTTGGAAAGACTCTGGAAGAACACAACCAGCGGTTGTTCAAGGTGCTGGATTGGTTGAATGAGGCTGGGTTGAAGTTGTCCATTGACAAGTGCAGGATTTGCCAGACGACTGTGAAATATGTGGGGCACATAGTCAGCAGAGAAGGAATTTCCACTGATCCAGCCAAAGTGGAGGCAGTTGTAAGCCCACCAAACTGAAGGAGTTTAGGTCCTTTTTAGGATTTTGTGGATATTACCGAAGATTTGTACCCCAGTACTCTCGGATTGCGAAGCCGTTGACTGCCCTTACCCAAGGGTATTCCCCTTCCAGGAGGACAGCTCGCTCCTCAAAGTCAAGAAAGTGGGTCTACTTCCGAGTTAATGAACCCCAGTAAACCATATGTGTTACATGTAGATGCTTCTCTCCATGGACTAGGAGGAGTTCTCTACCAGGACCATGATGGCTGTCTGCGTCCCGTTTACTACATTAGTCGAGGATTGACTCCCAGTGAATGCAACTACCCAGCTCACAAACTGGAGTTTCTGGCTCTGAAATGGGCTGTAGTGGACACGCTGCATGACTACTTCTATGGGGTACACTTCGTGGTTCATACTGACAACAATCCATTAACCTACGTGAGAACCACAGCAAAACTGGATGCCACGGGGCAGTGGTGGCTTGCCGCACTCTCTTTGTACGATTTCTGCTTAAAATATCGACCAGGGATCAGTAACATTGATGCAGACACCCTCTCTCGCCTGCCTAGGGAACCCTCAATTGAGGAAGAAGAGGGAGGATGGATAGAGGTCCCCGCCTCAGAGGTGAAGACTCTGTGCCATGGACATCAAACTAATGCCCTCTCTATGCAGTGCTGTGCTAAATTCTTGGGAGCATCCAGTGAAGCGCTCCCATTGTTGTACTGCCGAGTGAAAAATGTAACCCCAGACTCTCTTCCTCAACTGACTCGTAATCAAGTTAGAAAGGCGCAGCAGGAGGATCGGTCGGTGGGGGTAGTCTGATGGTGGGTTAAGAGGGGCTGGAGGCCCGAAAAGAATGCATTAAGAACAGAGGAGTCTGTCCTGCTGACTCAGCAGCTAGAGTCGCTAGTAGTAAGAAATGGACTACTATACCGGGAGGCAAAGCGCCAGAAGGGAGGAGTCCGTAGACAGCTGGTGTTACCCATCCAATTTCGGAGGATGGTCATGAAGTCCCTGCATGATGATCATGGACATCTTGGCATCGAGAAGTCCACGGGTCTTGTGGCCGACCGATTTTACTGGCCTCGGATGGAAGCGAATATTGAAGAATACTGCAAATCATGCTCCCGGTGTGTGTTGAGAAAAACCTTGCCTTTGAGAACAGCCCCCCTTTGAGCATTACCAATGATGGCCCACTTGAGCTTGTGTGCATTGATTTCTTCTCCATCGAGCCTAAGGAAAGCAATATCAGTAATGTGTTAGTGGTCACTGACCATTTCACCCGATATGCCCAAGCCTACCCCACTAAAGATCAAAGGGCAATTACTGTGGCAAAAATCCTATGGGAGAAGTTCTTCGTACATTACGGGCTGCCAGCCCGCATCCATACCGATCAAGGAAGAGATTTTGAAAGTAGACTAATCAAGGAGCTATGCGCCATTTGTGGGATCAAGAAATCCTGAATAATAATAATACATTTTATTTCTATAGCGCCGACATATTCCGCAGCACTTTACATTTCAGAGGGGATTTGTACAGACAATAGACATTACAGCATAACAATAATCACATAGATTATAACAAATACCAAGAGGAATGAGGGCCCTGCTCGCAAGCTTACAGTCTATGAGGAAAGAGGTAGACACGAAAGGTGGGTGGTAACAGTTGCCCTGATTGTATGGACCAGCCATAATGTTAGGCCGTGGTCACACTAGCAATTAAATCGGACGAATGCAATGCGATAAAAAATCGCATTACATTTGTCCCAATGTTATTCTATGGGGCAGCTCACATCATGCGTGTTTTTTTTTTTTTTTTTTATCGGATCCGATCCTCGGACCGAGACAATCGCAGCATGCTGCGATTGTCACCGATTTTCGGATCGGATTCGACAATGCAAGTCTATGGGGGCGAGAAAAAATTGGATTGCAAACGGACCCGATGTGTGAGTCGCGGTAAAATCGCACCAAAAGCCCAATTTTTTTTTTTTCAAATACAGTAATATCACAGTGACCGTTAAATAATGAAACGAATTAATAGATCTAGACACATATATATATATATATATATATATATATATATATATATATATATTTTATACATGTCATAGAGACACATTTATATATATATTTCTAATTCATACAGTTCTTCATTGCAGAATAGCCGCTGAAACATTTGCCGGCTTTTGTATAATCATTCTTCTGCCCGACATGAAATGACACATGGTTTACATATAGTTAACCATTTCATTTCATGGTTTTTTTATGTCTATCACTATTAATTATGAGGGTTTGTGGGTAAAATTTTGGAGTTGTAGGGGTTCATTTAAGGGGTTAATTTGTTGTATTAAATTGCTGGGACTCCCGCTGACGTCACTGAGGCTGCAGGGAGTCCCAGCAATTTAATACAACGAATTAACCCCTTAAATGAACCCCTACAACTCCAAAATTTTACCCACAAACCCTCATATAATTAATAGTGATAGGCATAAAAAAAAACCATGAAATGAAATGATTAACTATATGTAAACCATGTGTCATTTCATGTCGGACAGAAGAATGATTATACAAAAGCCGGCAAATGTTTCAGCGGCTATTCTGCAATGAAGAACTGTATGAATTAGAAATATATATATATAAATGTGTCTCTATGACATGTATAATATATATATATATATATATACTGTATATATATATATATATATATATACTGTATATATATATATATATATATGTATTTAATGTGTCTAGATCTATTAATTCGTTTGTGTGCGGAAACCTGTCATTGGGCTCCATTATATGTCCATTTAGCTAACCTGCGAGAAAATCTCACCAGACGGATGTCAAACGGATCCTTACATGCGATTAAAATCGCATCAATGAAGAAAAATCGCATCAAAAACGGATGACTGGTTAAGATACTTTTGTGCGATTTCGGACCGTTAAAATGGGACCGATTTTTTTTTTTATTGGTTGTGTGCGACTCCAGCCTTAAGTATGTAACAGTACAGACACAGAGGGCTAATGGATGCATAAAGCATGTGGGAGCATGATGCGGGGAACCTGGTTATGGTAAAACTTTTGGCTGTGCCACCCAGGGACAGATTAGGGTAATGTGTTGAGGCGATAGGCCCGTCTGAATAAATGCGTTTTCAGAGCACGCTTAAAATTGTGGAGATTGGGGACTAATCGTATTGGCCTGGGAAGTGCATTCCAAAGAATTGGCACAGCACGTGTAAAGTCTTGGAGACGGGAGTGGGAGGTTCTGATTAATGAGGATGCTAACTTCAGGTCATCAATAGAGTTGAGCGACTTTTGGTTTTTTAGGGTCGCGTTTCGTTTCGTGAAACCCGACTTTTCCAAAAGTCGGGTCGAGCAAGATCGTCCGATTATAGGGAAAAGTCGGGGTCGTCCCGAAACACGAAACCCAATGTAAGTCAATGGGGAATAAAAGTCGGCAGTGAGAGGAGGACAGGAAACACACCTACAGTGCCCATTTGAATGCCAAAAGCATCAATTCTTCTTACTTAAGCTTGTCAACCTTAATTAACTTCATAATACAAGTTACGCACTGAAAAATGGGGGTTATTTGGCTAAAGTTGTGGGGGGGGGAGGGCTGGCTGCAGGTTTTCATGTGCCCTGGGCGAAAGAGCGCCCCTTTAACACATACCACAACTCATCATGCTCCGATACGGCAGATAAATAGCGGTATAGTACAATGAAAAATACCTCACTTTTTACATCTCATGACGAGGCCCATCTATTTCTCCATACAGAATCATTGGTCCCATATAATGTTTGAAACAGTATATGATGAGCTCCACATAATGCTACAGTATTTGTTGGTCCCCATGGATGAAGCTCCACTGTCTTATGGGCCCAAATAATGCTCCAAACATAATGGGCCCCATTTCTAATGCTCTAGTGTATAATGGGCCCTGTAAATGCTGCTCCAGTGTCTGATGTCCACCTTTGGAATGTTCCAGTGTATGGTGGGCCCCATCTATCATTCTCCAGAGTATAGTGCTCCCCAAAAATTGCTGTCCCAACATTGAAAACAATCAAATAAGTCTCCTCGCTAGGGAATCCCTGTACTTGTCTGGACAGGTGCTGTAGCTTGCTTAACAGCTCGCCAGCCGTTCTCACGCCCAGTATGGATTGCACGTGATTGCACAAAGGTTAGAAAGGGTACCGTATCCCTGGATAACATGTATGGATAGCGTACACATTCAAAATATATGTCTCAGGAGGCAGGCTCAGACGGTGTCAGGCCCAGTATGGATTGCACGTGATTGCACAAAGGTTAGAAAGGGTACCGTATCCCTGGATAACATGTATGGATAGCGTACACATTCAAAATATATGTCTCAGGAGGCAGGCTCATACGGTGTCAGGCCCAGTATGGATTGCACGTGATTGCACAAAGGTTAGAAAGGGTACCGTATCCCTGGATAACATGTATGGATAGCGTACACATTCAAAATATATGTCTATACAGCATGAGGCAGGCTCAGACGGTGTTAGGCCCAGTATGGATTGCACGTGATTGCACAAAGGTTAGAAAGGGTACCGTATCCCCGGATAACATGTATGGATAGCGTACACATTCAAAATATATGTCTATACAGCATGAGGCAGGCTCAGACGGTGTTAGGCCCAGTATGGATTGCACGTGATTGCACAAAGGTTAGAAAGGGTACCGTATCCCTGGATAACATGTATGGATAGCGTACACATTCAAAATATATGTCTATACAGCATGAGGCAGGCTCAGACGGTGTTAGGCCCAGTATGGATTGCACGCGATTGCACAAAGGTTAGAAAGGATACCGTATCCCCGGATAACATGTATGGATAGCGTACACATTCAAAATATATGTCTATACAGCATGAGGCAGGCTCAGACGGTGTTAGGCCCAGTATGGATTGCACGTGATTGCACAAAGGTTAGAAAGGGTACCGTATCCCTGGATAACATGTATGGATAGCGTACACATTCAAAATATATGTCTATACAGCATGAGGCAGGCTCAGACGGTGTTAGGCCCAGTATGGATTGCACGTGATTGCACAAAGGTTAGAAAGGGTACCGTATCCCCGGATAACATGTATGGATAGCGTACACATTCAAAATATATGTCTATACAGCATGAGGCAGGCTCAGACGGTGTTAGGCCCAGTATGGATTGCACGTGATTGCACAAAGGTTAGAAAGGGTACCGTATCACTGGATAACATGTATGGATAGCGTACACATTCAAAATATATGTCTATACAGCATGAGGCAGGCTCAGACGGTGTTAGGCCCAGTATGGATTGCACGTGATTGCACAAAGGTTAGAAAGGGTACCGTATCCCTGGATAACATGTATGGATAGCGTACACATTCAAAATATATGTCTATACAGCATGAGGCAGGCTCAGACGGTGTTAGGCCCAGTATGGATTGCACGTGATTGCACAAAGGTTAGAAAGGGTACCGTATCCCCGGATAACATGTATGGATAGCGTACACATTCAAAATATATGTCTATACAGCATGAGGCAGGCTCAGACGGTGTTAGGCCCAGTATGGATTGCACGAGATTGCACAAAGGTTAGAAAGGGTACCGTATCCCTGGATAACATGTATGGATAGCGTACACATTCAAAATATATGTCTATACAGCATGAGGCAGGCTCAGACGGTGTTAGGCCCAGTATGGATTGCACGTGATTGCACAAAGGTTAGAAAGGGTACCGTATCCCCGGATAACATGTATGGATAGCGTACACATTCAAAATATATGTCTATACAGCATGAGGCAGGCTCAGACGGTGTTAGGCCCAGTATGGATTGCACGTGATTGCACAAAGGTTAGAAAGGGTACCTTATCCCTGGATAACATGTATGGATAGCGTACACATTCAAAATATATGTCTATACAGCATGAGGCAGGCTCAGACGGTGTTAGGCCCAGTATGGATTGCACGTGATTGCACAAAGGTTAGAAAGGGTACCGTATCCCCGGATAACATGTATGGATAGCGTACACATTCAAAATATGTCTATACAGCATGAGGCAGGCTCAGACGGTGTTAGGCCCAGTATGGATTGCACGTGATTGCACAAAGGTTAGAAAGGGTACCGTATCCCTGGATAACATGTATGGATAGCGTACACATTCAAAATATATGTCTATACAGCATGAGGCAGGCTCAGACGGTGTTAGGCCCAGTATGGATTGCACGTGATTGCACAAAGGTTAGAAAGGGTACCGTATCCCCGGATAACATGTATGGATAGCGTACACATTCAAAATATATGTCTATACAGCATGAGGCAGGCTCAGACGGTGTTAGGCCCAGTATGGATTGCACGTGATTGCACAAAGGTTAGAAAGGGTACCGTATCACTGGATAACATGTATGGATAGCGTACACATTCAAAATATATGTCTATACAGCATGAGGCAGGCTCAGACGGTGTTAGGCCCAGTATGGATTGCACGTGATTGCACAAAGGTTAGAAAGGGTACCGTATCCCCGGATAACATGTATGGATAGCGTACACATTCAAAATATATGTCTATACAGCATGAGGCAGGCTCAGACAGTGTTAGGCCCAGTATGGATTGCACGTGATTGCACAAAGGTTAGAAAGGGTACCGTATCCCTGGATAACATGTATGGATAGCGTACACATTCAAAATATATGTCTATACAGCATGAGGCAGGCTCAGACGGTGTTAGGCCCAGTATGGATTGCACGTGATTGCACAAAGGTTAGAAAGGGTACCGTATCCCCGGATAACATGTATGGATAGCGTACACATTCAAAATATATGTCTCAGGAGGCAGGCTCAGACGGTGTCAGGCACAGTATGGATTTGACGGCCCAGATTACACAGCGGAGGAGCAGGGAGAGGTAAAGATTGCAAATGCTGGGGCCCTGCCCAAGCAAGGGGGACCCACTCGTGGGCATCGGTACTGGCACTGGGCCCCTCATAGTACAGCGGTGTGTCTGACGGCGGGTGTGCACCACCACCGTCAGAGACACTTGATTGCACTATGAGGGACCCTGTGCCAGTGCCCGCGCCCAAGAGTCGGCCTACCCACCTGTCCAGGGCAACGGCACTCGCACGGTGTCGTGCGGTAGGTGGTGAACCTGGCCATGGGGGGGAGGCAGCACAGTTAGGGAGTTTTAGAAAGTGGCATATGTTGATGTTGGACATTCAGCTGATGCAAAAGGCGAAATAGGTGAAGTACCAGGAAGAGGTGGACCAAAGCAAGCCATTTTTCTGTCACCCTATGTGTCATCAGGGGAAGGTGGGACAAAATCCTTGGAAACCCATGCGTGGTTCATTTTAATGAAGGTTAGATCATCCACATTTTGGGTTGACAGACGGGTCCTTTTTTCTGTCAGGATTGATCCAGCTGCACTGAAGACTCTTTCCGATAGCACACTTGCAGCTGGGCAAGCGAGCTCCTGTAAGGCATATTGGGCCAATTCAGGCCAGGTGTCCAGTTTAGCGGCCCAATAGTCAAAGGGGAATGACCTGTGTGGGAGAACATCGATATGGGAGGAAAAGTAGTTTGTAACCATAGTTGACAACTGCTGTCTCCTGTCACTTTCCATCGATGCAGTATTACCAGTTGTGTGAGCGGTATTTGAAAAATCAGTCCACAACATTGTCATGAAACCCCGTCTCCAACGCCACTTCTGCTGTGTGCACCACGAACACCTCTGCCAAGCTGCCCCCGGCCCGTACGGCTCGTGTGAGAACCATCACCGCTGCTGTGTGCTGGGAATGCCTCAAGCAACCGATTTACCAGAGTTGCTTGTTTATTAGCCAATATTAGGTCAAGGTTCTCCTGTGGCATGATGTTTTGTAATTTGCCTTTATAGCGTGGATCCAGGATGCTGGCCAACCAGTAGTCGTCATCGTTCATCATTTTGGCAATGCGGGGGTCCCTTTTTAGGATCCGCAAGGCATAATCTGACATGTGGGCCAATGTTCCCGGTGTCAATGATGCACTGCGAGTGCTGGGTGGAGGAGCACTTTCTGGCAAATCCACATCCCTCCAGTCATGCACAAACCCTGTACCAGACCTTGCCACGCCAACATTTTCACTTGCCCCACGAGATGCATCCTCCTCCCCTAAGTAATCATCCCCATCATCCTCCTCCTACTCCTCTTCTTCCTCCACCTCGTCCAGGAGAGGTCCGTGAGCAGACAATGGCTGAATGTCATCAAGGATTCCCTCCTCCTCTTCCTCCTCATCAACATTGGCTGCAGACGCCTGCTCCTTATGGTGCGTCAAAGTTTGCATGAGCGGACGCATAAGTGGGATGCTCATGCTTAGGATGGCGTCGTCTGTGCTTACCAGCCGTGTGCATTCCTCAAAACACTGAAGGACTTTACAAAGGTCTTTCAGCTTCGACCACTGCACGCCTGTCAACTCCATGTCTGCTCTCAAAGTGCCTGGCCGTGTATCCTCCCACAAATGCATTATGGCCTGCCTCTGCTCGCACAGCCGCTCCACCATGTGCAGGGTGGAGTTCCACCTTGTTGCAATGTCGATAATGAGGCGGTGGTTGGGAAGGTGGAGCAATCGCTGCAGCTTCTGCATACGAACGGAGTGTACAGGCGACCGGCGGATGTGCGCGCACAGTCTTCGCACCTTCTGGAGCAGGGCTGTTAACTCCAGATAATTTTTGAGGAAGCACTGCACCACCAGGTTCAAGGTGTGAGCCAAGCAAGGTATGTGGCTGAGTTTTGAAAGGGCTATGGCTGCCACAAAATTACGGCCGTTATCACTAACTACCTTGCCTGCCTCAAGATGTACACTGCCCAGCCATGACTCAGTTTGTCGCTTAAAGTACTCGGCCAGCACCTCGGCGGTGTGTCTGTCGCCCAAACACATCATCTGCAACACAGCCTGCTGACGCTTTCCACTAGCTGCTCGATAGGGGGACACATCGTGTGCAACAGTGGCAGCTGCAGATGGAGTGCTCGTACGACTGCGCTCTGTGGACGAGCTTTCGCTTTTGGAGGAGGAGGGTCGAACGCCTACAGCCAACTGTTTCCTATACCGTGGGCTAGGCAGCACTGTCCCACCACCGCTGTCCCTTGTGGACCCTGCATCCACCACATTAACCCAGTGCGCAGTGATGGACACGTAACGTCCCTGGCCATGCCGACTGGACCATGCATCAGTTGTGAGGTGCACCTTTCCGCTCACTGACTGCTTGAGGGCATGGACAATGCGGTCTTTCACATGATGGTGGAGGGCTGGGATGGCTTTGCAAGAAGTGCATTGAGCAGCAAGGTGGTGTGCTGGTGAAAGGGGAAAAAAAAAAAAACTCTTTTAAATCTTCTTCCTGAGCGAGTGTGAACGAGCTGAGTGTGACCTGAGCGTAAGTGCGAACTGTGGTAAGTGTGTGACTTGAAATTCAGTGACTTTAGATTCAGAGAGTTTCCAAGGGAGGTCTTACTGAATTGCTGTTATAGTAATACTTTTTATTTATTCTTGCTTATCTTATTGTCTGGTGCAATCCCCATTAGGATGTGCTCCACTATTGCCAATGCCATCCAGTGCACGTCTTGCCGCATGTATGCAGTCCTTGAACAGCCGGTCGAGGGTGCATACTGCTGTGCAAGATGTGAGCACGTTGTGCATTTGGAAGCCCAGATACTGGATCTAAATGTGCAGCTGGCAACACTGAGATCCATAGACAATATGGAAAGGAGTCTTCTGCTCACTGAGCAGACGCTCAATGGGATAGATGAGGGGGGGGGATGCTAGGTTGGAGCTGCAGGACAATGAAGCAGCTAGCTGGGTGACAGTTAGAAGGCGGGGTAGAGGGAAGAGCTCCAGGGAGGCTAGTCCTGATCTGGCACACCCCAATAAGTTTGCAAAGTTGGCAGATGAGGGGAGTGTTAGTGCAGGAGTAGCACTGCTGCAGCAAGGCATGTCCTCTGAAAGCCGGAGGAGTGTCTTCTCCAGTAAGGGGGGAAATAGGAGAGCAGGGCAGGCCAGACAGGTTCTGGTAGTGGGAGACTCAATTATTAGTGGAACAGATAGGGCAATCTGTCACAAAGACAGGGATCGTCGAACGGTGTGCTGCCTACCTGGCGCTCGAGTCCGACACATCGCTGATCGGGTTGACAGATTACTGGGAGGGGCTGGTGAGGATCCAGCGGTCATGGTGCACATTGGCACAAATGACAAAGTTAGAGGTAGGTGGAAGGTCCTTAAAGATGATTTCAGGGAATTAGGCTGTAAGCTTAAAGCAAGGACCTCCAAGGTGGTATTTTCGGAAATACTTCCTGTACCACGTGCCACGCCAGAGAGGCAACGGGAGATTAGGGAGGTTAATAAGTGGCTCAGGAATTGGTGTAGGAAGGAGGGGTTTGGGTTCCTGCAGAACTGGGCCGACTTCTCAGTTGGCTACAGGTTCTACGCTAGGGACGGGCTGCACCTCAATGGGGAGGGTGCAGCTGTGCTGGGGGAGAAAATGGCTAGAAGGTTGGAGGAGTGTTTAAACTAGGGACGGGGGGGGAGGGTATTCCTTTTATAGGAGGGGAAGACAGTGCAGATAGAGACCTGGGCACAAATAATGACATTGGGGGTGGGGGTGGCATGGGGGGTGGGGTTAGAACAGTTAATAATTTAAGAAAGAATAGAGGTACAGAGAGATACATAAAGTGCATGTATACTAATGCCAGAAGTCTCGCCAACAAAATGGAGGAATTGGAGTTAATGTTGTTGGAACATAATTATGACATGGTGGGGATATCTGAGACATGGCTGGATGAGAGCCATGACTGGGCAGTTAATTTACAGGGCTATAGTCTGTTCAGAAATGACCGTACAAATAAGCGAGGGGGAGGCGTGTGTTTATATGTAAAATCATCCTTAAAACCCATCCTTTGTGATAATATATATGAATCTAATGAAAATGTAGAGTCCCTGTGGGTAGAGATAAGGGGAGGGGGGAAAAATAATAAATTACTGATAGGGGTTTGTTATAAATCTCCAAAAATAATGGAAGCTACAGAGAATATCCTCATAAAGCAAATAGATGAAGCAGCGACTCAAGGAGAAGTCATTATTATGGGGGACTTCAACTACCCTGAAATACATTGGGGAACCGAAACCTGCAGTTCCAGCAAAGGTAATAGGTTTTTGACTACTATGAGAGACCATTACCTTTCACAACTGGTTCAGGACCCAACAAGAGGGGGTGCACTGCTAGACCTAATATTATCCAACAGGCCAGACCGCATATCAAATGTAAGGGTTGGGGGTCACTTGGGTAATAGTGATCACAAATTAATAAGTTTTCATGTATCCTTTAATAAGATGTGTAGTAGAGGGGTTACAAGGACACTAAACTTCAGGAAGGCAAATTTCCAACGGATGAGAGATGATCTTGGTGCAATTAACTGGGACGATATCCTGAGACATAAAAATACACAAAGAAAATGGGAGACGTTTATTAGCATCCTGAATAGGATCTGTGCACAATATATACCGTATGGGAATAAACATGCGAGAAATAGGAGGAAACCACTATGGCTAAATAGAGCTGTAAGGGGCGCAATAAGAGATAAAAATAAAGCATTTAGAGAATTAAAGCAAGTAGGTAGTGATGAGGCATTAAATAAATACAGAAGATTAAATAAATTCTGTAAAAAGCAAATCAAGACAGCAAAGATTGAGACAGAGAGACTCATTGCCAGAGAAAGTAAAAATAATCACAAAATATTCTTTAACTACATAAATAGTAAGAAGCTAAAAAATGATAGTGTTGGTCCCCTTAAAAATAGTCTGGGTGAAATGGTGGATGAGGATGAGGAAAAAGCCAATATGCTAAATGACTTTTTTTCAACAGTATTTACACAAGAAAATCCCATGATGGATAACATGATCAGGGATAAAAATTCTCCATTAAATGTCACCTGCTTAACCCAGCAGGAAGTACGGCGGCGTCTACAAATCACTAAAATTGACAAATCCCCGGGCCCGGATGGGATACACCCCCGAGTACTGCAGGAATTAAGCACAGTCATTGATAGACCACTATTTTTAATCTTTAAAGATTCCATAATAACAGGGTCTGTACCACAGGACTGGCGTATTGCAAATGTGGTGCCAATATTCAAAAAGGGGACAAAAACTGAACTTGGAAATTATAGGCCTGTAAGTTTAACCTCAACTGTGGGTAAAATCCTGGAGGGTTTTCTAAGAGATACTATACTGGAGTATCTGGAGAAGAATAACCTTATGACCCAATATCAACATGGGTTTACAAGAGACCGTTCCTGTCAGACTAATCTGATAAGCTTTTATGAAGAGGTAAGTTCCGGACTGGACCAAGGGAATGCAGTGGACGTGGTGTACATGGACTTTTCAAAAGCTTTTGATACGGTGCCACACAAAAGGTTGATACATAAAATGAGAACAATGGGGATAGGGGAAAATATGTGTAGGTGGGTTAAGAGCTGGCTCAGGGATAGGAAACAAAGGGTGGTTATTAATGGAGCACACTCGGACTGGGTCACGGTTAGCAGTGGGGTACCACAGGGGTCAGTTTTGGGCCCGCTTCTTTTTAACATATTTATTAATGACCTTGTAGGGGGCATAGAGAGTAGAATTTCAATATTTGCAGATGACACTAAACTCTGCAGGGTAATTAATACAGAGGAGGACAATTTTATATTACAGGAGGATTTATGTAAACTAGAAGCTTGGGCTGATAAATGGCAAATGAGCTTTAATGGGGATAAATGTAAGGTCATGCACTTGGGTAGAACGAACAAGTTGTATAATTATGTGCTTAATTGTAAAACACTGGGCAAAACAGTCACTGAAAAAGACCTGGGTGTATGGGTGGACGACAAACTCACATTTAGTGGCCAGAGTCAAGCAGCTGCTGCAAAGGCAAATAAAATAATGGGATGCATTAAAAGAGGCATAGATGCTCATGAGGAGAACATAATTTTACCTCTATATAAGTCACTAGTGCGACCACACTTAGAATACTGTGTACAGTTCTGGTCTCCGGTGTATAAGAAAGACATAGCTGAACTGGAGCGGGTGCAGAGAAGAGCGACCAAGGTTATTAGGGAACTAGGGGGTCTGCAATACCAAGACAGGTTATTACACTTGGGGTTATTTAGTTTGGAGAATCGAAGGCTTAGGGGTGATCTTATTACAATGTATAAATATATGTGGGGACAATACAAAGACCTTTCTAATGATCTTTTTACTCTTAGACCTGTGACGGGGACAAGGGGGCATCCTCTACGTCTGGAGGAAAGAAGGTTTAAGCATACTCACAGACGCGGATTCTTTACTGTAAGAGCAGTGAGACTATGGAACTTTCTGCCATATGATGTTGTAATGAGTGATTCACTACTAAAATTTAAGAAGGGACTGGATGCCTTTCTTGAAAAGTATAATATTACAGGGTATATACACTAGTCTCCTTAATATTGCGTTGATCCAGGGAACTAGTCTGATTGCCGTATGTGGAGTCGGGAAGGAATTTTTTTCCCCAATGTGAAGCTTACTGTTGCCACATGGGGTTTTTTTGCCTTCCTCTGGATCAACATGTTAGGGCATGTTAGGATAGGATATGGGTTGAACTAGATGGACTTAAAGTCTCCCTTCAACCTTAATTACTATGTTACTATGTTACTAAGAAGTGGCGACTGGGTAGGTCATAGCGTGGTACTGCATAGGCCATGAGTTCGCGGAAAGCTGTGCTTTCCACCAACCGAAAGGGCATCATCTCAAACGAGATTAGTTTGGCAATGTGGGCGTTCAAACCCAGTGTACGCGGATGAGAGACTGAGTACTTTCTTGACCTACTCATAGTGTCTGGGAGGGTGAGCTGGACTTGAGAGCTGCATATGGTGGAAGTAGCGGTGGACAGGGCGGACTGAGAGAGGGTTGATGATGGTGATGGAGTTGGTGTTCTTTCTGATGGCCTAGAATCAGTCTTTCGTTGATATAACAGTGGGATTCCCTGACTGCTGTGGTCTTGCAACGACACCTCAACATTTGCTGCTGTGCTAACCGGTGGGCTTACAGTGGGGGAAACAATGTAGCGTTGCTGACTACCTTCGTTGTGATCAGTTGCACATGTGGCACTTGAGGTTTGGTGTTGTGTCCACGCTTGCAAGTGCATGCTGGTTAAATGTCTAAGCATGCAACTGGTATTCAAATTTTTCAGATTTTTCCCTCGGCTAAAGGTCTTTGCGCACTTCTTACAGATAACCTTGGCCTGATCATGAGGATTTTGTTCAAAAAAGTGCCACACTGCACTCTTCCTACTTTGGCAGACATTTTGCGGCCTAGCACGCTGTGATCTTTTGACCCTCTGGACAAGCTGTCCAGCAACTCTTTTGATGTTTGGAACCTGTCTTTGGAGTGCTCCGGGCCTGCCAGATAACAGCTGTTGCGATGTCGATGTCTGCTGTGGATGCTCCTCATCTGAGCTATTGGAAGCAGCACCCTCTTCCCCCAATGGATGCCAATCTGGGTCAACAACTGGGTCATCCATCACCTCCTCTTCTATGTCATGTGCACCTTTCTCTGTGTCACCGTGTATGGTGGTATAGTGTGCGGGAAGGGGCACCTGAGTCTCATCAGGGTCAAAATCTGGCTCTGTACACTGCGAGGACAATGTAGTGCTCTGAGTGAATGTACCAGCAGAATCATCCATCAGCGGCTGTGCATCAGTGCACTCCATGTCAGATTCATCTTGGCCTGGGTAATTCACCATTTCACTTGATAATCCAGGCATGGTATGTGAAAACAGCTCCATGGAGTAATCATTAGTATGGCCTGCGTCATCCTTCAATCTTGGTTGGGGTGAAGGACACAAGGAAAGGTGTGGTTCATGAACATGAGCCTCCAATGACGACTCAGTGCTTTTACTTTTTACAACTGAAGAAGAGGAGGCGATAGAGCTGGAGGCTGAGTCAGCAATGTAAGACAAAACTTTTTCCTGATGCTCTGCCTTTAAAAGCGGTTTGCCAACTCCTAGAAAACTAAGCGTTCGAGGCCTTATGTAGCCAGACGATGACGCAGGGTCAGCACCTCTGCATTCGGTCCTATTTTGCTCTTGCCACTACCATCAGATCCACCACCAACACCATCATTACCAGCTGCCAACCCCCGCCCAATTCCACGGCCTCTTCCACCAGAATTCCTCATTTTTGGTAGAAATGTAGACAAAATCCAACAAACTATATAGTAATGTAAAACAAGGTACAAGGTGTCTATAGGACAGGGGAGATTTAGAATTTCTGCACACACTTGTGGACAGTGGACACTTTTGGATTGTGTGAGGCCCACTGATATCTGAGCGCTATGTGACACGCTCGATGGCACAGCTGCCTGTGACCAAAGTGACAAGAGGATAATGGAGATTTTGAATCTCTGCGCACACTTTTGGACACTGGACACTTGTGGATTGTGTGAGGCCCACTGATATCTGAGCGCTATGTGACACGCTCGATGGCACAGCTGCCTGTGACCAAAGTGACGAGAGGATAATGGAGATTTTGAATCTCTGCGCACACTTTTGGACACTGGACACTTGTGGATTGTGTGAGGCCCACTGATATCTGAGCGCTATGTGACACGCTCGATGGCACAGCTGCCTGTGACCAAAGTGACGAGAGGATAATGGAGATTTTGAATCTCTGCGCACACTTTTGGACACTGGACACTTGTGGATTGTGTGAGGCCCACTGATATCTGAGCGCTATGTGACACGCTCGATGGCACAGCTGCCTGTGACCAAAGTGACGAGAGGATAATGGAGATTTTGAATCTCTGCGCACACTTTTGGACACTGGACACTTGTGGATTGTGTGAGGCCCACTGATATCTGAGCGCTATGTGACAGGCTCGATGGCACAGCTGCCTGTGACAAAAGTGACGAGAGGATAATGGAGATTTTGAATCTCTGCGCACACTTTTGGACACTGGACACTTGTGGATTGTGTGAGGCCCACTGATATCTGAGCGCTATGTGACACGCTCGATGGCACAGCTGTGACAAAAGTGACGAGAGGATAATGGAGATTTTGAATCTCTGCGCACACTTTTGGACACTGGACACTTGTGGATTGTGTGAGGCCCACTGATATCTGAGCGCTATGTGACACGCTCGATGGCACAGCTGCCTGTGACCAAAGTGACGAGAGGATAATGGAGATTTTGAATCTCTGCGCACACTTTTGGACACTGGACACTTGTGGATTGTGTGAGGCCCACTGATATCTGAGCGCTATGTGACATGCTCGATGGCACAGCTGCCTGTGACCAAAGTGACGAGAGGATAATGGAGATTTTGAATCTCTGCGCACACTTTTGGACACTGGACATTTGTGGATTGTGTGAGGCCCACTGATATCTGAGTGCTATGTGACAGGCTCGATGGCACAGCTGCCTGTGACCAAAGTGACGAGAGGATAATGGAGATTTTGAATCTCTGCGCACACTTTTGGACACTGGACACTTGTGGATTGTGTGAGGCCCACTGATATCTGAGCGCTATGTGACACGCTCGATGGCACAGCTGCCTGTGACCAAAGTGACGAGAGGATAATGGAGATTTTGAATCTCTGCGCACACTTTTGGACACTGGACACTTGTGGATTGTGTGAGGCCCACTGATATCTGAGCGCTATGTGACACGCTCGATGGCACAGCTGCCTGTGACCAAAGTGACGAGAGGATAATGGAGATTTTGAATCTCTGCGCACACTTTTGGACACTGGACACTTGTGGATTGTGTGAGGCCCACTGATATCTGAGCGCTATGTGACACGCTCGATGGCACAGCTGCCTGTGACCAAAGTGACGAGAGGATAATGGAGATTTTGAATCTCTGCGCACACTTTTGGACACTGGACACTTGTGGATTGTGTGAGGCCCACTGATATCTGAGCGCTATGTGACACGCTCGATGGCACAGCTGCCTGTGACCAAAGTGACGAGAGGATAATGGAGATTTTGAATCTCTGCGCACACTTTTGGACACTGGACACTTGTGGATTGTGTGAGGCCCACTGATATCTGAGCGCTATGTGACACGCTCGATGGCACAGCTGTGACAAAAGTGACTAGAGGATAAGGGAGATTGGATTGCTTTTAAAAAAGCAGTTTGCGGAGCAGTGGGTAAACAGCAATGCCAGCGTGTCAGGAAGCCTTAAAAGGCAGCCCAACAACCAACACCACTGATACACCACAATATAGCCTCCCCTTGCACTGCACACACAGTGACTTGTGTGTTGTGCAGGCCAAATCGCTAGCAGCAGAAGCAGTTTTTTTGTCTTCTTCCCTGCCTAACGCTCTCCCTACAGAATCAGCAGCAACCTCTCCCTATACTAAGATCGGCAGAAGTAAGATGGCGGTCGGCGTGCACGCCCTTTTATACCCCCTGTGACGCCCACCAAAGCAAGCCAATCACTTGCATGCCCTTCTGAAAGATGGTGGTGACCCGTGCCTAGGTCATCACGTTGCCCACAGTGCCCGTGGATCCTGATTGGCTGAAAAAGAGCGCAAAACAAACTTTTGAAACGCGACTTTGGCGCGTAAGTCGCCGACCTTGTGGCCGACCTCATCCTAGGGTCGGGTTTCGTTTCATGAAACCCGACTTTGCCAAAAGTCGGCGACTTTTGAATTTTTTCGACCCGTTTCGCTCAACTCTAGTCATCAGCAGAGCGAAGGGCGTGGGTTGGATGGTATACTGAAACAAGGGAGATGTAGGGTGGTGCTGAGCCATGGAGGGCTTTGTGGGTGAGGGTAATAAGTTTATACTGAATTCTGGAGTGGATGGGTAGCCAGTGTAATGACTGGCACAAGGTAGAGGCATCGGTGTAACGATTGGTGAGGAATATGATCCTGGCTGCAGCATTCAAGACAGATTGGAGAGGGGAGAGTTTGGTAAGAGGGAGACTGATTAGAAGAGAGATACAATAGTCGAGACGAGAATGAATAAGAGAAACAGTAAGAGTTTTTGCAGAGTCAAAAGTAAGAAAAGGTCGAATTCTAGAGATGTTTTTGAGGTGCAGATGTCAAGAGCGAGCCAGTGATCGAATGTGGGGGCGAAGGAAACCTCGGAGTCAAGTATGACCCCAAGACAGCGGGCATGTTGCTGGGGAGTAATAGTGGAACCACACACAGAAATGTCAATGTTGGGTACAGGGAGAGGGAGGAAACACAAGGAGTTCAGTCTTTGACAGGTTCAGTTTCAGATAAAGTGAGGACATGATGTTGGACACAGCGTTTAGACAATTTCCAGTGTTTTCTAGAAAGACTGGCGTGATGTCAGGAGAAGAAGCGTATAATTGGGTGTCATCAGCATAGAGATGGTACAGGAAACCAAATCTACTGATTGTTTGACCAATAGGGGCAGTGTACAAGGAGAAGAGGAGGGGGCCTAGAACCGATCCTTGAGGAACCCCAACAGTAAGGGGAAGGTGAGAGGAGGAGGAGCCAGCAAAAGATACAGTAAAGGAGTGGTCAGAGAGATAGGAGGAGAACCAGGAGAGAACGGTGTCCTTGAGGCCAATGGAACGGAGCATAGTGAGGAGGAGCTGATGATCCACAGTGTCGAATGCTGCAGAGAGATCCAAGAGAATTGGCATGGAGTAATGACCATTTGATTTAGCTGTTAGTAGATCATTAGAGACTTTAGTGAGGGTAGTTTCAGTAGAGTGTAAAGAGCGGAAACCAGATTGGAGAGGGTCGAGAAGAGAGTTATCAAACAGATAGCTGGTAAGACGGGAGTGGACCAGGCGTTCCAGGAGTTTAGAGATGAAGGGAAGATTAGAGACAGGTCTATAGTTAGCGGCCCAGTTTTGGTCGAGGGATGGTTTTTTAAGTAGTGGATGTATGATGGCATGCTTAAATGAGGAGGGAAAGATACCAGAAGAGAGAGAAAGGTTGAATATTTTAGTTAGGTGAGGGGTGACAGCAGGGGAAAGGGACTGGAGGAGATGTGACAGTTATGGATCACTGGTGCAAGTGGTTGGGCGAGAAGATGCAAGGAGCCTGCTTACTTCTTCTGTGACTGGTTCAAAATCAGAGAGTGAGCTTGATGCAGTGGGGGAGGGAGGACAGTGCATGGTATGAGGTGATTGGGAGATAATTTCCTGTCGAATCTGGTCTATTTTTTCTTTGAAGTAATTGGCCAGATCGTCAGCTCGGAGCTCCGTGGTTGGGGCGTGTACTCTTTGGTTGAGTAGAGAATGAAAAGTGTCAAAGAGACGTTTCGGGTTATTGGACAGTGAGGTGATGAGGGTGTTGAAATAGGTTTGTTTGGAGAGGTGAAGGGCAGTGTTGTATGTTCGAAGCATAAACTTATAATGGATGAAATCTTCGTGTAGATTGGATTTTCACCACAGACGTTCGGTGCTCCTGGAGCACCGCTGCAGGAAACGTGTTTGGAGGGTTGCCAGGGTTGTCGCCGTCTGTGTTGTGGTGTTCTATTTATAGGGGTGCAAATTCATCCAGGGCACTTTGAAGTGTTTCATTGTAATGCTTCAATGCAGAATCAGGATATGAGAGGGAGGAGATAGGGACCAATGAAGAACTTGCACTGCAGTCTTCATTGGCCCCTAAGTTTCTGGGTGTTAATGGCCTGTATGTTTCTATAAATATGGACAGTGGGGGTGACCTGAGCAGCCTGGCAGTTCTTGATAGAGAATGAAAGAAGATTGTGGTCAGAGAGCGGGAGAGGGGAGTTTGCAAAATCATCCACTGTACAAAACCGAGAGAAGACCAAGTCGAGGGAGTTTCCATCTTCATGCATTGGAGAATTAGTAAGCTGCGAAAGGCCAAGTGAGGAGGTTAGAGATAAAAGGTGAGTAGCAGATGGGGAGAGGGGAAGAGCAATGGGGATCTTGAAATCTCCCATGATGAGGGTAGGGATGTCACAGGAGAGAAAATATGGAAGCCAAGTGGCAAAATGATCCAGGAACTGATGGGAGGGGCCGGGAGGATGATACACCACCGCCACCCGCATGGAGAAGGGGGTGTAGAGTCTGACGGCATGGACCTCAAAAGAAGGGAAGACTAGTGAGGGTAGTTGAGGATAACCTGAAAGGTACATTTTGGTGATAGGAGCAGACCAACGCCTCCACCTGCTCTATATTCTGATCTTGGGGTATGAGAGAAGTGTAGTCCCCCGTATGAAAGAGCAGCAGTGGTGGTAGTGTCTGACTGCTGGATCCAGGTTTCAGTAAGAGCCAGTAGGTTAAGAGAATTAGAAAGGAAAAAGTCATGAGTGAAGGAGAGTTTGTTACACACTGAGCGAGAATTCCAAAGTGCGCAATTAAGAGAGACAGATGGCATGCAGGGAATATTAATAAGATTAGAGGGGTTTCTCAGTGTAGCAGTTGGGGGGTTTGACTTTCTATAACATGAGGGACCAGGGTTGGGAGCAATGTCTCCTGCGACTAGGAGGAGGATAGAAAGAGTGAGCAGATGGTTAAGTGATTTGTGATTGTCTCTTATGTTGAATGGTGGGACTGAATGGATCTGTGCTGTGTAGCAATGTGAAAAGAGCGTGAGTGCTATACAAAGGAGAGGAAAGGAGTGAGGGGCCGATATGGATAGAGTGTAGAGAGTTAATGCCAGGGCAGTGCATGTGTGTGAATGCAGCGGCCAGGATATAAATTACACAAATGCATATGGTATATAATTGTTGTATTCCAAATGTACAGGGAGTAGATATATATAAAGGTCTTACCTGTCTCTTGCCATGTTATAACTGCCAGTACTTTGATAAACTGTACTTCGATAAAATGTGCATAAATGCCCCCTGCATAAATGCTATCCCCAAGCTATGTCTGAATATATAGGAGGATAAGACATAGAACTTTTTTTTTTTTTTGCTCTCTCTCTTCTCGTTAATCAATCAAACTAAATTGAGACAGCAGGCCCAAATAAAATGTTGTGGTCAAATAAACAGATGTCCAGCACTACATGGATCATAAAGCACTTTGAAAAGTTTCTTGACCTCACAACATAAGGGTACAAGCAGAGTAAGTTGAAAAAACTATATACCAGATAAAAGCTTGCTGACATTGAATGGAGTGGAGAAACACAGGTTGATTCAGAGCAGAGATTGAAAGAGCTGGTTACCAGATAGAAGCTTGCATAGTTGAAAACACATACAGTGGGGCAAAAAAGTATTTAGTCAGTCAGCAATAGTGCAAGTTCCACCACTTAAAAAGATGAGAGGCGTCTGTAATTTCCATCATAGGTAGACCTCAACTATGGGAGACAAACTGAGAAAAAAAAATCCAGAAAATCACATTGTCTGTTTTTGTTTCATTTTATTTGCATATTATGGTGGAAAATAAGTATTTGGTCAGAAACAAGCAATCAAGATTTCTGGCTCTCACAGACCTGTAACTTCTTCTTTAAGAGTCTCCTCTTTCCTCCACTCATTACCTGTAGTAATGGCACCTGTTTAAACTTGTTATCAGTATAAAAAGACACCTGTGCACACCCTCAAACAGTCTGACTCCAAACTCCACTATGGTGAAGACCAAAGAGCTGTCAAAGGACACCAGAAACAAAATTGTAGCCCTGCACCAGGCTGGGAAGACTGAATCTGCAATAGCCAACCAGCTTGGAGTGAAGAAATCAACTGTGGGAGCAATAATTAGAAAATGGAAGACATACAAGACCACTGATAATCTCCCTCGATCTGGTGCTCCACGCAAAATCCCACCCCGTGGGGTCAGAATGATCACAAGAACGGTGAGCAAAAATCCCAGAACCACGCGGGGGGACCTAGTGAATGAACTGCAGAGAGCTGGGACCAATGTAACAAGGTCTACCATAAGTAACACACTACGCCACCATGGACTCAGATCCTGCAGTGCCAGACGTGTCCCACTGCTTAAGCCTGTACATGTCCGGGCCCATCTGAAGTTTGCTAGAGAGCATTTGGATGATCCAGAGGAGTTTTGGGAGAATGTCCTATGGTCTGATGAAACCAAACTGGAACTGTTTGGTAGAAACACGACTTGTCGTGTTTGGAGGAAAAAGAATACTGAGTTGCATCCATCAAACACCATACCTACTGTAAAGCATGGTGGTGGAAACATCATGCTTTGGGGCTGTTTCTCTGCAAAGGGGCCAGGACGACTGATCCGGGTACATGAAAGAATGAATGCGGCCATGTATCGTGAGATTTTGAGTGCAAACCTCCTTCCATCAGCAAGGGCATTGAAGATGAAACGTGGCTGGGATTTTCAACATGACAATGATCCAAAGCACACCGCCAGGGCAACGAAGGAGTGGCTTCGTAAGAAGCATTTCAAGGTCCTGGAGTGGCCTAGCCAGTCTCCAGATCTCAACCCTATAGAAAACCTTTGGAGGGAGTTGAAAGTCCGTGTTACCAAGCGAAAAGCCAAAAACATCACTGCTCTAGAGGAGATCTGCATGGAGGAATGGGCCAACATACCAACAACAGTGTGTGGCAACCTTGTGAAGACTTACAGAAAACGTTTGACCTCTGTCATTGCCAACAAAGGATATATCACAAAGTATTGAGATGAAATTTTGTTTCTGACCAAATACTTATTTTCCACCATAATATGCAAATAAAATGAAACAAAAACAGACAATGTGATTTTCTGGATTTTTTTTCTCAGTTTGTCTCCCATAGTTCAGGTCTACCTATGATGTAAATTACAGACGCCTCTCATTTTTTTAAGTGGTGGAACTTGCACTATTGCTGACTGACTAAATACTTTTTTGCCCCACTGTATATAGCATTCAGGATTAACTGCTTGCTGACATTGAATGGAGTGGAGAAACACAGGTTGATTCAACCACTCCATATCACCACCAAGGGGACCCTCAACCTGAGAGGTTCAACCGTACCCTTCTGAACATGTTAGGCACTTTGGATCCCAGGAAGAAGGGACACTGGAGCAAGCATGTGAGTCAGTTGGTTCATGCCTACAATTGCACCACAAATGAGACAACTGGATACTCGCCTTATTTACTCATGTTTGGAAGACAAGCCCGGCTACCAGTGGATATTAGTATTGGGACATCCTTTGACAGTTCTAATGGGATGACCTACTTAAAATATGTGTCCCAGCTACAAGAAGATTTGAAAAAAGCTTACAGATTGGCAGAGCAGGCCTCTGGTTGGTCAGGGAGGCGCAATAAGACTTGCTATAACTGTAGAGTTCGAGAACAAGCTTTACTGTCTGGAGATAGAGTCCTTATCCAACTTCTGGGCCTTCCTGGGAAGCACAAGCTTGTTGATCGGTGGTGTCCTGACCCTTATGTGGTGATGGAGAAGCTGCTCGGTGTCCCGGCCTACAGAGTAAAACCCGAGAAAGGGGGCGGAGCTGTCAAAACCTATCATCAACACCATCTGTTGCCTGTGGGAAAAAACATCCCTTTACCACCATTGCCAACCCATGGAGGTCATACCACCCTTCCGTGCAACAGGAAAAGTCGTAGGGGTGAACCACCACCCCAGCTTGGGGTTGCCTTAGGAGGAAGTGACAGCGAGTCTGGGGATGAATGGGAAACCGACGGTCAATGGAGCTACCAATGGACCGAGGACTCATGCCCCATAGGCTCGGGCCCTGTAAACCAGACTCCTGAAGTGGAAACACCAAAAAAGGACATTTGTCAGGAGGCTAATGCGCTCTGCCCACAATTGGGGGAGAGTTCAGAAGAAGGACATTTATTGAATGAAGAGATCCATCCGGAGAAGCCCGTTTTGGAGAGACAAGAGTCGGGGGCCCCCTCAGTACACACTCGTCCCAAACGGGACAATAGGCCACCCATGATGCTGACCTATGATAGAATGGGACATACCACTGAGGTCCCCAGGCTGATACACCCTAATTCAAATTCTGTTTGGCCTTATTTCCCGGTATCTCCCATGTGTCCAGGTGGTGGTTTGTGTGCATGTAAATTTGGTGTTAGTCAGGATGCCTTAACCCCCCCTTCCTGTTTCAAGTGGTGAGTCCTCATATCGTGATGGGACACTTTCAATGACTCACCAGGGGGAGAATGTAACACCTGCACAGGGAACTGTCAGAGCATCTACCGGCATACTGGAGCTTACAGACACTAAGAAGAGTTTTGCAGCGACTGTTAAACAGGGACCTACAGACATTAATCATTTTTCCCCTGAGTGGCAGTGGACTACAATTCCCAGGGACCCTTGTTTCAGTCAGATGATAGAAGGAGAGAGAGGATTGGGGGAGGAAGGTGGGCAGAAAGTGAAAGTAAATGTGGAGAGGAGGAGAAGTGTGGCAGCTTGCTGTGAGAAACAGAGCAGTGGGGATCTGCATTCCTCTACGCTGCAGAGTGTGGTGGCCCCCGCTGAGAGGCCTGCGCTGCAGGAGAGAGCAAAGATCCAGAGAGTTCTGCCAGCACTCCCACGTTTGAGACACACAGTGAGTGCCCTTCTGAGACTTGTGCTTCTACCAGCGCTATTTACAGTGAGTACACTACAACCCGGACTATTGACAGTAATATTCATCTAAGTGCACCCACGGTTCTACTTTGTGCGCCAACATCCACGGCAACTGAGCCCCAACGTTTGGACTGAGTTAATACAAAAGAGGGGGAACCTGCTACATTATATTTGCAGGGTCGGAGTAGAAGTAGACTGTGATGTGTATATGACTTTTATAGAGCACCGTAAATTGTATTGTATGTTATTCCTTTAAACCCACCTCAATTCTGCTGCATAGCAATAAATCTGTTAAATGGTTTTACTCCTGTTCCCTGAGTGTGTACCGAGCTGTGGCAGGGGTTTCCCGAATCAGCCCCTGGCAGAAGATTGCTGTCCTTCTGCAGCCCCAGAGAGAGAGCTCCAATCAAGATTCGGGTGGAGTCACAGCGCCCTAGAGAGGTGAGACCCCCCATAACACACAGTGTACCGTGGTAGCCCTAAAGGGGTGTTACATTATTAAAACAAAAACACACTCTAGGAAGTGACACATCGCTGTGGACTTCGTGAGGACTACTATTGGGAGATAAAGCTACTACCACGGGTTCACCATGACAGAGAGGGCCATAAGACAGCAGTGTCTAATTTAACATACTCCTGCACTGATTAGAAACACTTCACCATCATTTTAAACAGTGTAGGTTTCTGCTATCAGTGCAGGTGGTAATATTTTCAGTTGAGAGTTTCTTGAGCTTTCCTGATTTGATGGTCTCAGCTGTTCAGTGTTAGCCACTCCCCTCTGCTATATATACTCACCTTTGGCATTCTGGGATTGCCAGTGTTAGTTTCATACTGCCTGGTTCTGGAGTGGAGTTTTAGGATTGGAGTGTTGTTCAGAAGACTGTTGCTTGGCGATTTGTGTGAATATCTTCATTCTCTATATCTTTTTTCCTTCCTTTTTGTCCAACTTTTCCACTCTGTTTGTGTGTGTATATTTGTATGATTGATATTTTTATTTATCTCTGTATGTCTTCCCTTCTTAGTCTGGATTGTGTATTCTTATACACTACAACACCTCACTTTCCTGGGTGGGGGGAGAGAACAGATGGTAGCTGTATTGCTGCAGGGTGCATCTCTTGGTAAATAGCGTCCGTGTGCATATTTTTCTAAGAAATTGTCATCCGCAGAGAAATCCTATGACATTGGTAATAGGGATTTCTAGGCAATTAAGTGGGCTTTTGAAGAGTGGTGACATTTTCTAGAGGGTGCAGTTCATCTGGTAATGGTAATCACTGACTATAAAAATATTTTATATTTAGAATCTACTAAGCGCCTGATGCCTAGAAAGGGAAGATGGTCGCTGTTCTTCATCAGATTCAACTTTTTCTGTGAGATAAAGGCCAGGGAATAAGAACTTTAAAGTGGATTCTTTATCTTGTTCTTATCTTGTTGTTTTCTTGGGGGTGGAGATAATTTTGAACCGGTTCCAATATTACAGAAAAGGGTGGTTAGTGCATCTATATGTTATGAAGTGTTATGATCTTGAGAATGGGGTTTTAGAGACTCCGGAGGATGGCCCTGCTGCCTGTCCATTAGGTAAGGCTATGTGCACACATAGAGAAAGGTGCTGTGGATTTTTCAACACGGATCTGGAAAAATCCGCAGGTAAATCCTCAGGTCAAAAGACCTGCGGTTTAGCCCTGCGGTTTCACACCTCTACAATGGAGGTGTGAAACCGCTGCGGATTCCACACAAAGAATTGACATGCTGCGGATTTGAACCCGCAGCAAATCCGCAGCATGCGCACAGCATTTTTCATTTTACCATTGAAAACAATGGTACTGTACAATGCAGCTAAATCTGCTGCGGTTTCGCAGAGCCAAAAATGCTGCGAATCCACAGCAGAATCCGCAACGTGTGCACATAGCCTAAACTGTCCCTACTTGTGAATCTCCGTCTCACAGTTTTAAGTAAACATGATTCGGTCTTGGCCTGACATCCTGGTAGTAAATGCAACACACATCTCCATTCTCTGCATTTTCGGTTGTCTGGAGTACACCAGGATGCTCGGGAGACTGTAGCTGCCTGCAGTGTTTGTGCATGTATATGCAGGTAATACATTAAATTTGGTGGTGGTAGACAGATTCAGCAAGATGTTTCATTTCATTGCACTACCAGCTTTACCCAACGCCAAGACCTTAATGCAAATTTTTATCAAAGAAATTGTGAAATTACATGGGATTCCTACTGATGTGTTTTCAGACTGGGGGGTGGAATTTATTTCCAAATTTTTGGAATACCTTTTGCGCTCTTTGGGGATACATCTTTTGTTTTCTTCAGCCTTTCATCCACAGTCTAATGGGCAAACTGAACTTTTTAACCACAATCTTGAGACTTAGGTGTTTTGTGTTTATGAATCAGTAGGGAGCGATACATTTATGGTTTTTAAGGAAGCCTGGAAATTATATTTCAGGCTCCATCCTCATTCCTCAGAGAGTTTTGAACTATAAGAGGGGATTGTAGTCTCCCTTCTAAAGGGTCCTCCCCAGTCCTGGGCCAGCTACCTGTCAACCAACTCTTCATATTTGCAGTCAGTGGATGACCGTAACTCCAAGCGGGGACCTGACCAGTGTTCTTTCAGCCCAACACTGTGCAGGGCAATTGGCATTTGCAAGAGAACTCCAAGATGGGCAGATTCGACATTGGTGTCCTGTGCTCTTCACACTGAGCCCATGTGACTGACTTGACAGGCTGGAGATGCCATGGAGAATGTTCTGCTGCCTGCAACATCCTCCAGCATGACTGCTATGATAGTGTGGGTCGCCCTCCCAGGGCCGTGGGGTACTCGGTACCGGGCCGGTGTCAGGGGGAGGTGTCACAGCAGCGGTGACCCGGTGGCCTTGGGCGCCCAAGTCAATGGCGGATGATGTTTGTAATGTAGTTTATATGGAAAGTTTGTGACGCCACCTGTGGTGTTTGGCAAGTTAGGTGTTTGGCAAGTGAGGTGTTAGCCAACGCTGCGTGCAGATCCTCTGGGGCTGATGGTGTGTTGCAGCTTAGATGGTGTAGCTCCCCACAGGTGAAGCTATAACCCCAGGGCAGTGTATAGGCGCAGGCAGTATGAGGAGCGTGGGTAACAAGATGTAGCAGTGCTAGCGGTGTTGACGCACAATTGAATGGAAGACACCAGGGCTTGTCGTTCCAAAGCTTTACTCACAGTTCGTGGTACACATTGGTGCCTGCGTCTGTGCCGTGTCCACCGGGGTAAAGACTGAACCAACCTCCCAGGCAAGTCTGGATTCTCCTCTCCAACACTCCGCCAACATGTCCCTTTCCTGAACGACTCCTCTATTGTGCCTTTTAGTGTGAAGAGCTCCAGTACCGTGGTTCTCTGAAGTTCCTCCTGTCAGATGTTCCTAACAACTCTACTTGTATGACAGACAGCTGTAGCCTGATCAGGGACCTCCTGGATCCCAGCTCTCTATCCGTGTTGCTGTTGTGTCCCAAGTCTTAGAAGGGAGTAGTGCATTTACAGCCAACTACTCCACCGGTGTCTGCTGCAGAACCATAAGTGTCCATACAACCTCGGGGACTAGGTCCCGGCCATGCGCTGAGAACCTATAGGCAGGTTCCTCTTCCAACCCACAACTCCTCTCTGTTCTGCTACTCCTTCGTTCCGCGCTGTTCCTTCTCTCTCTTATGGAAGCTTAGGTTGCAGTTCTACGTCTCTCTCCTTCTCTTCTCTTTCCCGTGCCAGCTGGCTCAGATCACTGAGGCAGCTGCAGCGCTCCTTCTCTCCTTGGACCCGTCCTCAGACTCTCCTGACTGACTGTCCTCTCTCCTCTGGAACTCACCCCAGACTCCCCTAAGGGACTGACCTTCTGTCAGACTGAAACTGTAATTCTAAACTTTCCCACTCTTTTATATGGATCTCAACTCCACCCACCTCCCAGCACATCTCGTGTTACGAAGCAAGGGACCACGAAAGGTGCTCTGCTACCCTCTAAGCATGAGCCGCAATGTGATCAGTGCTGAACTATCCTGTGTGTGGGATGCAGGTGTTGGTGTGCGGAAAGGAGCCCCCAACTTACCAGGATGGTGGGGCACTACACCTTAAGAGAAGGTGCAGTACCTTTGTGGCGACTGAGCCTCAGGGGCGCCACAAGTGCATTTGTAATAGTGTGGTGAGGAATTTCTTTGGTGAGCCGCACAGCTCTCCGTGTGCTAGCAGAGATACCCTGACTGCCATTGTGAAACTATATGCAGGTGCACTGCGCCCTGGGTTCCTTCTAATGCATGGCAATGCTAAGCCTCATGTGATTGAAGTGTGTCAGCAGTTCCTGCATGATGAAGGCATTGATGCTATGGATTGGCCTGCCCATTCCCCAGACCTGAAACCAATTGAGTACATCTGGGACATCGTCTTGTTCCATCCACCAGCAACAAATTACACTAGACTGTCCAGGAGTTTTAATCCAGGTCTGGGAGGAGAACCCTCAGGAGAACATCCATCATCTCATTTTGAATACCATTTAAAATCCAGACCTCTGTTGGGAGTATGATATATTACGGTAATGCCCTTGCCTTTCGCTTTTGTCCCTGTGCTGTATATTATCAGTGTATGTATATTTGTTAATACATTATGGTACTGCTACACGATTAAGTGTATTACCATGTCTATATAATGGTACTGTTACACTATTATGTGTATTACTGTATCTTGTATATATGTACAATGTTATACCGTTGTAATGATGCTATGTATAGTGTATAGGGTAAGTGTAGTTATTGGATTGGCCACTAGATGGGGGCATTATAGTGTACAGAGCATTCAGCTAGTGAATAGTATTGAAAATGGTTAGCTATAGGAGGGGCTGCTGTGTGGTAAGCTAGGAACTTTCCCTTAGGTAGGCAGAAGGGTCTGGGTGCCCGAATAGTCCACATGGGCTCTAGGTCCAGGACACCACAGCAGTCATGTAATGTTAAAGAGAAGCTTAGCCATTCAGAGTGTATAAGACAGAAGTATGGCGTCAAGCAGCAGGATTGCAGCAATTCATAGCTGGAGAAAGTGAGCGGTCCGAGAAAGTACAGGGAGCAGATAGTTGCATGGGCCTATGCTCTCAAGACTGGGGCAAAACAGGCCAAAGAATTCCCAAGCACAGGAAGTTTGAACAGGGTGAATAAGCTGCTAAAGCGCTATTACCCTGTAATGTACTGGAGGACGTGGAACTGAGTACAGGAAAAGAACAGAATGAGAGCTGCATAGAAGTAGCTGTTGATGTTGTAACTGACAAGAATGTGCTGCCAAGTTGTTCAAGTAAAGTTTCACTTGTTTCATTTGAACCAGACTGTGTCTCAATTCTTGCGAAACCAATTGCAGAAAGTCTAAAGCATCAGTGGTATCCCTGATGGCGCAGTGAGAGAAGTCACAGGTATGCTGGTGAAAGAATGCTGTCTTCATGTGAGAGGAGGCCAGGGCACAGATACACCAGAGTTCTCAGCCATGAGTACAGCCCTCGACCTCCCTTACACCTCCATGGGAAAATAATTTTGATTTTTATTTACATTGATCATTTTTACTTTTTTTTTGCTCTCAACTCATTCTACTATGCAATGCATAAAGATTTGCAACTGGAATAATTTTGGCCAGTGATATCTTGGATGTGGTATTGTAGTGTTTCCTAAAAATTTTTTATAGCAGTGTATATATTGCAATTTGTCAAACATGATACTAGCATTTGTGCAATAAGTTTCAAAGTTCGCTTGTTCACAAAGTACTTTCAAAACTAACTCGCTGTTCCAATACATATTTCATTATACTTGCCCTCATTTTTCTGTACACAACACAATAAGAGCTTCTTCTTACAAAAGGCATATCCTTAAACTGTATTGCTGGTCCAAAAGGACCAAATAAGAAAGTGATGATATAGAAGGGTTAATGGTATGCCTTTATATCCCTTTAATTGCCTTTAATACTTCAATTGCCTTTTGCCTATTATTGCTAGAATTATTCTTATGTCAGACTATTAGTCTCTGTTTCAAGGAGACACCATATATGTTCTCAATAGTCAGCCACAACGTGTTCTGGGTACATTGTAAACAAGCTACGACCCTGAGGTGATGGTGGGGGCCACATGAGCTCCATAGAAGTACATATTGTTGTAAATGGTATAAAAGATTGCCTTGTATTTCATTACGTCAGATAAAGTGATCTGCCCACGGCCCGTGTGGGAGCAGTCTCTTTTGTCTCCAAGCGCTTGTAAATTAAGGGCGAAAACTCCTAATCTGGACTCACTGGTGATCTAGCTTACCTGACTTTGGGTCAGAACGAAAAGCAGCTACAACAGTTTTGGCGCCCGACGGGGACCGTGGAAACCAGCCTATTCGGAATCCGTATGTGGGAGCTTCCTGGGAGGTTGAATATGCAAAATCCGTCTGCAGCAGGTAAGAACATTTATTCTTACATAGATTTTGCATTTGCAACCTCTCTAAGGATGTCTACATATCTCTGGGTAAGGCTGTACAACACGGTTCAAAAGAACCCTACATCACCAGTGAGCAGTGAGTGAGTATGTCCGTATGAGAGATGAATAATAGAGTAATAAGATAGTTATTGTCATCTGTATTATCTGTCAATCTGTTCTGGCAATATACTAATATACTAACTGGTTGTGCACTGGTGTACTGTGTAGCACAGAGCCTGGGATAGACTCCGTGCAGTGTTTATTTTGGATTGGCAGTAAATCATATGAAGCTGTATTTTGTATAGGACTGTGGTTTTTAGGTTGTTTTGGTTTTCATTGATTCTTGTTGTTTAAGAAGTTGGCTTTGGTGTTCTCAGAGTGCCAGTGGACACTGCTGTAGGTTAAGGTGTCAGATCCAAAGTGTAAGATACAGGAAAGATGTATATCTTCGTACCGTGTTAGTCAGTAGATAGAAAAATCTTCAGGATTGAGAGTCCTCAGTAGTTGATACCTTTTAATGGCTAACTGAAAAGATGGTAACACATTGCAAGCTTTCGAGACTACTCAGGTCTCTTCATCAGGCTAGACTAATACAAAATCTGAAGTCACATATTTATGCACAATACAGCCTAGAAAAAATGCAATAGATAAGACAAGTGACGTGAAGCAGAACTATCAATATGGGAGAGGGAGAAACATAAATATAAACATTGGACCAGTTCATAGATAAGGAGTCCGGATGTTTCATCCTAAAGGGGGTTTTACACTAAGCAATATCGCTAGCAATATCGCTAAAACGTCACTGGTTTTGTGACGTTATAGCGATATTGCTAGCGATATCGCTATGTGTGATACTTACCAGCGACCGGCTCCCCCGCTGCTCATCGCTGATCGCGCGAGAATGTCCAGCTCCATTTCTCGTCGGGCGCTTCCTGCTGAGACTTCCTGCTGTGACGTCCAGCGACGCGTGGAGGCGGGCGGGAGGACGCAGGATCGCTGTGTGTGAAAGGTGAGTATCGTGCGCTGCGTCGCTGCTGCATCGCTGTGAGATCTTTCTGTATGAAAGCTCACTAGCGATCATTTAGTGATGCACCAGCGATCCTGACCGGGTCGGATCGCTGGTTGGATCGCTGGTGCATCGCTAAATGTAAAAGGGCCTTAAGTCATATTACAAGACTCGTTAAAGGGTTGATTGTGACTTGTAGGATCGCTACTACCAATAGGTGGCGCTGTAGAGTAAAAGTCCTCTTTCTCTCTGAAGAGGCAATTTGCATATAAAATTTCCGGGAGGAGCATTGCACGGCGAATAAGCCTCCTTACCTTGACAAGCCAGAGCTGGTATGTCACTCTCCACAAGCAGAAACCTTACCCCTTAGACCTCAGTCCAGATCCTCTCACCTAGCCAAATCAGATCTCATACTTTGCACTGATGAGAGTCAATAGCTCAAAACACTGTCTACAAATTGAGATTCTGATTTGGCTTTTATCCTAAGTCATATTACAAGACTCGTTAAAGGGTTGATTGTGACTTGTAGGATCGCTAGTACCCATAGGTGGCGCTGTAGAGTAAAAGTCCTCTTTCTCTCTGAAGAGGCAATTTGCATATAAAATTTCCCAGAGGAGCATTGCACGGTGAATAAGCCTCCTTATCTTGACAAGCCAGAGCTGGTATGTCTCTCTCCACAAGGAGAAACCTTAGACCGCAGTCCAGAGCCTCTCACCTAGCCAAATCAGATCTCATACTTTGCACTGACGAGAACCAATAGCTCGAAACACTGTGTCTGCAAATTGAGATTCTGATTTGGCTTTTATCCTAAGTCATATTACAAGACTTGTTAAAGGGTTGATTGTGACTTATAGGATCGCTACTACCAATAGGTGGCGCTGTAGAGTAAAAGTCCTCTTTCTCTCTGGAGGCAATTTGCATATTTAGAACTACTAAACCCTCAGTAAAATATATCAAAGGGCTCTACGACAAACTAAACTTGGAGTAACGTCGGTTTACTAATCAGACAATAGGGAAAAATTCCCTGCTGACTGGACATCACCCCCCCCCCCCGAAAAGAATTTCTACCCCATCCCACCATTAAATATTTCCCCTTCTATATTGTATTTCTCTAATTGTTTCCCTTTCTACTTAAAGGTTTGCAACTTGGTATGACTGACGTATACATTTTTTCCAGTGATCATCTTCAAAATTCTGGTCTAGGACTCACGAACTTGAACATTAAAACTTAGACAGATATTATCTGGTTAATTATATAGAAGCATGTAACAAGTAGAAATATATGAGAAGTGAGTATATGCTTAGTAAGATTGGACTGGAAATTTATGAAACTAATAACGATGGAACATACTTGTCATATGTAATGTTATTTCTTCTTGTTGAACCAATAAAAAGATGTTAAAAAAAAGAAAAATATAGCCAGAAATGTGGAATTTACCGCAAAATTCGAGCATGCTGCATTTTTTACCGCAAAGCATTTTTTTTGCGGTAAAAAACGCATCAATATGCACAAAAAGTGCAACATGCATTACAATGAATAGGAAGCTTCTTTTAAGCGTTTTTTGAGCTGATTTTTTGGTAAATCCGCGGGAAAAACGCGAAAAAAATGCTGTGTGTGAACACAGCCTAACAGCCAAGTTCTTTAGGTCATTTAAGTCTGACCACATGGTGGATCCTAACTCCACTGGGGAGAGGGGGGAGTGATGGTTCTGGGTGATCTGGGACCAATTTGACGCAAAATGACTAAGACGCTCCCCAACCAGGATGGCGTCATTGCCTTCTCGATTTTGAGCCTGACCCGAACAGGGAACCTCTACCTTTTCTGCCTCTACTGTTGGTACTGCTGTAAGGACCCCTAGAGGATTTCCCCTGGCCCCTGTACTCTGTCTCCGAGAGGTACCTGGCCTATGAAAGTACTGATTCCTTTTGACTCTCTCCTCCCTCAGGAAACCCCTTCTTTTTATGAGAGGCCTTTTCTAAAATGTCATCCAGGGCTGGGTCAAAGACCCTCAACCCGAAAAAGGGGATGGAACAGAGCTTGTTTTTTGAAGCCCCGTCCCCAGACCAGATTTTTAACCAAATGGCTCTACGAGGTGCATTAGAGAGAGAGCTATTTCTAGCCGCGAATCTTACTGATTCCGCTGACGTGTCAGCAAGAAAGGCCGTGGCCGATTTCATCAGAGGCAGGAGGCTAAGATCTCCTCCCTCGGGGTCTTATTGGTCAGATGCTTCTCCAGTAGCCCCATCCACAGGAACATAGATCTGGCAACTGAAGTAGCGGCTATATTTGTTTTAACTAGATCCGCCGATGACTCCTAAGCTCTTTTAAGTAGGTTGTCCGCCTTTCTGTCTATAATAGGGTCTTTTAAACTGGACAAGTCTTCAAAGGGGATGGAAGTCTTTTTGGCTACATTGCTTTTGGAGATCTCTTCCCAAATCTTTATGTCCTACCGATCAGAGTCTAAAGTCCCGAGATAACAGCAGGCCTTCCTCTGTGTCCTCCCATTCCTCCAGAACCATAGCCCGGATGTGATTATTTACTGGAAACACGCTTTGTTTCTGTGCCCTAAGACCTCCAAACATTAAGTCCTGTCTGCACTGCGGCTTTGGGGCTTCCTCCACCTGTATAGTGTCCCTGACTGCTCAGACCAGTTCATCTGTATCGTCTGATGAGAACAGATATCTTCTGCCTCGTTCCTGGCCCTCTGATAATACCTCCCCCTCTTCCAGGTCAGACTCCAGGGAGTAGGATTCCTCATCTGAGCTCAGATCTCTCTACCACCTAGCTCTCTTAACACACAGGCCAGGGCTGGGGGGTTGTGGCCAAGGGAGACTGAACATGGAGGCTTGAACCTCTTCCCGGATCTCAGAAAAGAGGGATGGTTGTTCCTCCCTCACGACCTTGCTGGTACACGTGTCACAGAGTGTTCTGCCATGCCTGTCAGGCAGTTTTATGTGGCAAACAGGGCACTTTCTGGACTTGGTGGTTGCTTTACCGGATTGCTTGGGTGCAGACAGGGGTGTTACTGGAAGTCCCTTTTCCTGTGCAGAGCAAGAGAGGGTCCTGTCAGGACTGTGGATAGGGAGAGCAGGCTTGCGCACAGCACACTTACCCCTTCCTGCTCCATCCCCTCCATGGCTGCTGCGACTGCTGTTGCTTCTGATGCCGCTCTCCTGTGCCCTGCGAGATCCAGGGAAGGCTCCGCTGCCTGTCTTGCTGTTCCCCTCTGGAACGCACGACGGTCTCTTACCTCCGTTGCACCCCCTGACGTCACCGGAAGAGTGACGGCTTTCTCCCTGCGCTACTTCCGGTCTGGCGCTCTGACATATCGGCCGGTGTCGGAGCCGAGAGCCTTCACCGCGGGAGGAAGCGGCTCTAATCCAGGAGCCCCGACTGCTCGCTGGTCTTTGGAGCTGAGGAACTCCCACCCAGTAGAGTGTCAGCTCTGGGCTGCTGTGGTGACTAGTGGACCTCCAAGAGTGGACCCGCTGGACCATGACAACGAACCTCCCTCGGACGAGCTGACCAGGTGGACAACCCCCAATACAGGGAGCATTAGGGGCAGGCCCGAGGGAGACTATTCTTTAACTACATAAATAGTAATAAACTAAAAAATGATAGTGTTGGCCCCCTTAAAAATAGTCTGGGTGAAATGGTGGATGAGGATGAGGAAAAAGCCAATATGCTAAATGACTTTTTTTCAACAGTATTTACACAAGAAAATCCCACGACGGATAACATGATCAGGGATAAAAATTCTCCGTTAAATGTCACCTGCTTAACCCAGCAGGAAGTACGGCGGCGTCTAAAAATCACTAAAATTGACAAATCCCCGGGCCCGAATGGGATACACCCCCGAGTACTGCAGGAATTAAGCACAGTCATAGATAGACCATTATTTTTAATCTTTAAAGATTCCATAATAACAGGGTCTGTACCACAGGACTGGCGTATAGCAAATGTGGTACCAATATTCAAAAAGGGGACAAAAACTGAGCTTGGAAATTATAGGCCAGTAAGTTTAACCTCAACTGTGGGTAAAATCCTGGAGGGTTTTCTAAGAGATACTATACTGGAGTATCTGGAGAATAACCTTATGACCCAATATCAACATGGGTTTACAAGGGACCGTTCCTGTCAGACTAATCTGATAAGCTTTTATGAAGAGGTAAGATCCGGACTGGACCAAGGTGAATGCAGTGGACGTAGTGTACATGGACTTTTCAAAAGCTTTTGATACGGTGCCACACAAAAGGTTGATACATAAAATGAGAACAATGGGGATAGGGGAAAATATGTGTAGCTGGATTAAGAGCTGGCTCAGGAACAGGAAACAAAGGGTGGTTATTAATGGAGCACACTCGGACTGGGTCACGGTTAGTAGTGGGGTACCACAGGGGTCAGTTTTGGGCCCGCTTCTTTTTAACATATTTATTAATGACCTTGTAGGGGGCATAGAGAGTAGAATTTCAATATTTGCAGATGACACTAAACTCTGCAGGGTAATCAATACAGAGGAGGACAATTTTATATTACAGGAGGATTTATGTAAACTAGAAACTTGGGCTGATAAATGGCAAATGAGCTTTAATGGGGATAAATGTAAGGTCATGCATTTGGGTAGAACGAACAAGATGTATAATTATGTGCTTAATTGTAAAACACTGGGCAAAACAGTCACTGAAAAAGACCTGGGTGTATGGGTGGACGACAAACTCCCATTTAGCGGCCAATGTCAGGCAGCTGCTGCAAAGGCAAATAAAATAATTGGATGCATTAAAAGAGGCATAGATGCTCATGAGGAGAACATAATTTTACCTCTATATAAGTCACTAGTGCGACCACACTTAGAATACTGTGTACAGTTCTGGTCTCCGGTGTATAAGAAAGACATAGCTGAACTGGAGAGCGTGCAGAGAAGAGCGACCAAGGTTATTAGGGAACTAGGGGGTCTGCAATACCAAGACAGGTTATTACACTTGGGGTTATATAGTTTGGAGAATCGAAGGCTTAGGGGTGATCTTATTACAATGTATAAATATATTCGGGGACAATACAAAGACCTTTCTAATGATCTTTTTACTCTTAGACCTGTGACGGGGACAAGGGGGCATCCTCTACGTCTGGAGGAAAGAAGGTTTAAGCATACTCACAGACGTGGATTCTTTACTGTAAGAGCAGTGAGACTATGGAACTCTCTGCCATATGATGTTGTAATGAGTGATTTCCTACTAAAATTTAAGAAGGGACTGGATGCCTTTCTTGAAAAGTGTAATATTATAGGGTATATACACTAGTTTCCTTAATATTGCGTTGATCCAGGGAGCTAGTCTGATTGCCGTATGTGGAGTCTGGAAGGAATTTTTTTCCCCAATGTGAAGCTTACTGTTTGCCACATGGGTTTTTTTTTGCCTTCCTCTGGATCAACATGTTAGGGCAAGTTAGGATAGGATATGGGTTGAACTAGATGGACTTAAAGTCTCCCTTCAACCTTAATAACTATGTTACTATGTTACCACGGCAGCTGATACCCGGGGGTAGAACAGGAGCCTCAGTGAAAGACAAGGCGGACAGGCAGCAGGCTGGCACAGTTGTGACACGGGAATACGGACGGGATGGAGACTCTGGCAGCCGAGCACGGCTAAGACACGGGAACACAGGCAGGCTGGAGACACTGGCAGGAAGACACAGGAACGCGGACAGAGACATTGGCTGGTAGATGTGGCGGAGACACGGGAACACGGGTAGGTCACAGCGACTCAGGTGGGCAGGCACTAGGAGAAAGCAAAGGAGGGCGTATGGTCAGAGGCAAGGCGGGAAGGGCTAGCCACAGAGAAGACAAGGAGCGTCGATGGACGTGGGGCCAGGATCACTTGTATAGCACAAATGACAGTGAGGCACAGCCAGGAGGAAGAGGCGGCCTGATGCGCAGAGGACTTCCGGGTCAGGGTCCTCCACACCATAGAGCAGGCTGGAGAGAGAGGCAGGGTTGCTAGGAACGGTTACTAGGGACGGAGCGCGCATGCGACACTGAACTCAGTGCACGCACGCCCCCGACAGGAGACAGGAGCCGGAGCAGGGACTGAGTGGGCACGCCCCGGGATGCCAAGGACCGGTAAGTACACCGGGGCTCGGGCGGGGGGAGGTGGCGTGACAGGGAGAGGCAGCAGCAGTGAGACAGGAACAGGCCGCGGCGGCATCGTGACAGTACCCCCTTCCTTACGCGCCCCCCTCCTATGGCCAGAAAGAAATTTAGCCAGCATTCGAGGAGCCTGGATGTTCTCCCGGGGTTCCCAAGATCTCTCCTCAGGACCAAAACCCTTCCAATCAACCAGGAAAAAGGTTTTGCCTCTTTATTCTTTCATGGCGAGGATGTCCTTAACCTAAAAAATATCATCAGTGGAGACAGGCTGAGTGGTAGAAAGAGTGGTAGAAGCATGGAACTGATTGAGAACTGGTTTCAGAAGAGAGACGTGGAATAAATTGGGGATACGGAGCGAGGCGGGTAGCCTCAACTTGTAAGAGACATCATTGATACGAGCCGAGACCTCGAAGGGTCCAATGTACCGGGGACCCAGTTTATGCGAGGGGATCTTTAGGCGGATGAATTTAGAAGACAGCCAGACCTTATCTCCAGGATGATATAGAGGAGGGTCTAAGCGTCTCTTGTCCGCGTGTCTCTTCATTCTGTCACGTGCTTGTTCGACAGCAGTCTTGGTCTCCTGCTAGATCCTGGCGAACTCCCCGGATAGTAGTTCAGCCGCTGGCACACCCGAGACAGGAGGTACCGGCAGAGGTACACCAGGATGCTGCCCATGGATGACAAAGAAGGGTGACTTGGAAGAAGATTCGCTGCCGTGATTGTTGTATGCGAATTCAGCCCATGGGAGTAAGTCAGTCCAGTCGTTCTGGTGGGCGTTAGAGAAATGTCAGAGATAGGTTACCAGAATCTGGTGAGTGCGTTCTACTTGACCGTTGGTTTGCGGGTGGTAAGCAGAGAAGTCAAGCGTGACATTCATACTTTTGCAGAAAGCCCTTCAGAACCGAGAGGTGAAATGGACTCCCCTGTCCGAAACAATATGTTGTGGAAGGCCATGAACACGAAAAACATGGTGGACGAAAATCTTCGCTAGCTCAGGTGCCGAGGGTAAACCAGGAAGCGAGATGAAATGAGCCATGTTGGAAAATCTGTCCACAACCACGAGGATGACGGTGCAGCCCGAAGACCGAGACAGATCAGTAATAAAGTCCATAGCAATGTGCTGCCAAGGGGCCGATGGAACTGGGAGCGGGTGTAAATGACCGGAGGGAAGCTGTCTGGGAATCTTGTTCTTAGCACAAGAAGGACAAGAGTCTATAAAGTTATGGACATCTTGGGGAAGGGTTGGCCACCAATGGTAGCGGGGCATGATGATGAGAGTTTTTCTGAGGCCTACATGACCTGCCAGGTTTGGAGGCATGACCCCAGCGCAGGACTCGCCTTCTGTTGTTCACGGGAACAAAAGTCTTACCTGGAGGCAGGGAAGTTAAACGGATTGGTGCTGGCGTAATGACCTTGGACGGATCTACGATGTGCGTGGGTTCCTCCTCTGTATCCACCGACAAAAAGGAACTGGACATTGCATCAGCCTTGAGGTTCTTATTGCCGGGACGGAAGTGGAGCTCAAAGTCGAAGCGGGCAAAGAATAGGGACCACCTAGCTTGCCGGGGGTTAAGTCTCTGTGCCGCTTGGATATATGCCAAGTTTTTATGGTCCGTAAAGATCTCAAAAGGATGTACGGCCCCCTCCAAAAAGTACCTCCATTCCTGCACTGGGACTATTGGACCTCCAAGGGTGGACCCGCTGGACCGTGACAACGAACCTCCCTCAGACGAGCTGACCAGGTGGACCACCCCCTATACAGGGAGCGTTAGGGGTAGGCCCGAGGGAGACTATCACCACGGCAGCTGGTACCCGGGGTAGAACAACAGGAGCCTCAGCCAAAGGCTGATTCGTGTGACGCCCTTTATCTCCTGCAAAGAAAATAAAATAAACCAACACAAATACTCCATGTTCCGATGTAATCCATTTAATAACGAGTGTCCCACGATGATCTCCCGTGTAGAATGGTCACATCGGGAGATGTCACTGTTCTACAGAGCCTCCGGTGATACACTGAAAGGAGGTAATGGCTCCTGCAGTGCATCACTGGAGAGGTCACCGGAGTTCGTGTTCTCATTTTACGGCACTGCTGCGTGAGAATTTTCTCACACAGCATTGCCGGTGACAGCATGAACTCAGGGGTGACCTCTCTCCCGGTGGTGGAACGATACACTGCGGAGGAATACCTCTGGTCAGTGCATCGCCGGAGGCCTTGTAGAACAGTCACATCACCCGATGACACTGTTCTACACGGGAGATCGTCGTGGGACACTCGTTATTAAATGGACTACAGCAGAAAAGTAAGTGTAGGTTGGTTTATTATTTTATTTTTGTTACAGGAGAATGAGGGCATTGGGGACTAGGTCTTTGGTGAGTATGTACTGTATGTTTTTTTTTTTTTTTTTTTACAATTGAGCACAGGCATTGCCTGATGGTACTATTGCCCCATCATCGGCTCATGCGGTCACTGATATATGTGACAACAGACATAGCCGGATGGGAGCAGTAGTCACATCAGATGATGCCTGGCTACACACAGACCCCCGCAGACAGACACGCACATCTTCTCCGCTCACACATGGTCTCCACCCACACACTCTTAACCTCCTGCCTTTCTGCAGCGTTTTTGGCACGCAACTCCGCAGCAAAACCACCTTTTTACACCTGCAGTTTTTCTGCGGATTTGACTGACTCAATGGAAGTCAATGGGTGCAGAAACGCTGCAGATCCGTAAAAAGAATTAACATGCAGCGGAAAATAAAATGCTGCAAATCCGTGTGGATTTTTCCCCAGCATGTGCACACCAATTCTGTAATTCCCATTAACATTGGTTGTGCACTACATTGCGGATTTGGTGCATTTCCGAGCGTTCAAAATCACTGCGGATCCGCAATAAAATCCGCAACGTGTGCACATAGCCTAAAACTGTCCCACTAGTTAACCCCTTTAGTGACCAGCATTTAAAAAAAAAAAAAAAAAGCAATGCAAAAGACAATGCTTTATCATCATAATGCGAACAAAAAGTGGAATAACATGCGATCAAAAAGATGGATATAAATAAACATGGTACCGCTGAAAACGTCATCTTGTCCTGCAAAAAATGAGCCCCCATACAGCGTCATCACCGGAAAAATAAAAAAAAGTTATAGGTCTCTCACAATACAGCAATGCAAAAATAATTATTTTTTATATAAGTTTGCATAAAAGCCCCAAAACAAAAAAAAATTATATAAATGAGGTATTGCTGTAATCGTACTGACCCAGAGAATAAAACTGCCATATCAATTTTACCACTCGCGGAACTGGATAAACACCCCCCCCAAAGAAATTTATGAATTGCTGGTTTTTGTTCATTCTGCCTTCCACAGATCTTAATAAAATGCGATCAAAAAATGTCATGTGCCCGAGAATGGTACCAATAAAAACGTCAACTCGTCTCGCAAAAAACAAGACCTCACGTGACTCTGTGGGGCAAAATATGGAAAAATGATAGCTCTGAAAATATGGTGATGCAAAAACTTTTTTTCAATAAAAATTGTCTTTTAGCGTGTGACAGGTGCCAAACATAAAAACCCGCTATAATGCCTCTTTCACACGTCGTGATATTTCCGGTGATGTCAGTGCCCGTGTGTGTAATACTTGTGGCACACGTGTGCCGCATAAGTACAAGGATGGGCGCCAGGGAAGAAATGTTACAGTAAGCGCTGTAGCCCGGCGCCGGGTGCTGAACACAGCTCTCATCATTCTCCCTACTTGCTCCGATAGCTGGCAGAGCAAGGGAGAATGATGAGAGCCATGTTCAGGACCCGGCGCTGGGGAACGGTGCTTACTGTAACGCTTATTCACTGGCACCAATGCGTGTCACATGGATGACACCCATGTATATTATGAGTATGCACATGTGCTGGATGGTTTGTGGTCCATGCTGACATTAAAAAATGGACAAGTCAGCGCGTTTTGCCCACGGACACACGGTCCGTGGAAACACACTGACATGTGCACAGACCCATTCACTTATGGTGGGGGATTTACTCTTTTGGCACCTCATGGGCTCTCCCAGTGGGTCAAGGAACCTGCAAACCATAAAAGTAAAATCTTGGGCTCCTTCCCTTCTGAGCTCTGGCATGCGGCCAATCAATGGTTTACCCCCACACGGGGTATCAGCATACTCAGGAAAAATTGCACAATAACTGTTGGGGTCAAATTTCTTCTGTTACCCTTGGGAAAATAAAAAATTGGGGCGAAAAGCTCATTTTTGTGGAAAAAAATGATTTTTTTTATTTTTACAGCTCTACGTTAAAAGCTTCTGTGAAGCACTTGGGGGTTCAAAGTGCTCACCACACATCTAGATAAGTTCCTTAGGGGGTCTAGTTTCCAAAATGGTGTCACTTGTGGGTTTCCACTGTTTAGGCACATCAGGGACTCTCCAAACGCGACATGGCGTCCGATCTCAATTCCAGCCAATTCTGCATTGAAAAAGTCAAACGGCTCTCCTTCCCTGCCGAACCCTGCCATGTGCTCAAACAGTGGTTCACCCCACACATGGGGTATCGGTATACTCAGGACAAATTGCACAACAACTTTTGGGTTCCAATTTCTCCTGCTACCCTTAGTAAACTAAAAAAAATTGGACCTGAAGTACTGTAAATTTGTGAAAAAAGTTATTTTTTTTTTAAACATTCCAAAAATTCCTGTGAAGCACCTGAAGGGTTAATAAACTTCTTGACTGAGGTTTTGAGCACCTTCAGGAGTGCAGTTTTTAGAATGGTGTCACTTTTGGGTATTTACTATCATACAGACCACTCAAAGTGACTTCAAATGTGATGTGGTCCATAAAAAAATGGTGTTGTAAAAATGAGAAATCGCTGTTTAACTTTTAACCCTTACAACTTCCTAACAAGAATCCATGGAAGCGTTCCAGAGTTATTACCTCATAAAGGGACAGTGGTCAGAATTGTAAAAATTGGCCAGGTCATTAACATGCAAACCACCCTTGTGGGTAAATGGGTTAAAAAAGCCCACTCCTCAGAATGTGGCAGCTACGGACACAGGACTGTGACAGCCTGGAAATGTCATACTCTGGTAACTCTGAACCAGGGCCGTATTTGCCACTAGGCACTTAAGGGCATGTGCCTAGGGCACCAGGATGCGGGGGGGGGCGGTACCTGAGCAAGGTTTTTTTTTTTTTTCTTAAAGTCCGGGGGTTGGCTCGCCCACCCACCTCAGTCTTCCGCTTCTCTAAAGTCTTGATAAGGAGCCTTTACCTGAGCAGCCCAGGTTGTGGGCGTGGGCCATTAAGCGACATTCCATCTTATCAGCGACCAATGGTGAGCGCAGCCTTTGATTGAAACCAATAGCACACCAGAAGGGCGGCACGCTTGGCGCTGTCAGTGAGCAGGGGGTGGAGTTACGCGTTAACTGTGAAGCTGGTTTGTGCTGAGGGAGATCGAGTGTACTGGTCCATGTAATATGCCGCTCGCTCAACTGGTAGATTTGTGGCCTGACGTGGAGCTGGTGCCCGAGGAAACTGAGGTGAGAATGGACAGCGCTTCACCATGCATGTCTGTGAATGCATCACTTCATTCTGTGCAGGCTCTGCAGGGGCTCTCAGTGATTAGTTGCCGTGCATGACCATGGACACGGGTGTTCTTGTCATGTGGAGTTTACTTTGGATACAATGAGTAGTGTAGGTTATATCGGTGAAGAGCATGCTCTGTGTGTGTCATGCTGAGTTCCCTCTAGTGTATGCTTGCTGTGCAGTGCTGTGCAGCAACAGGTGCCAGATTGGCCTCAGTTGTCACACTACAATATGTTGTTTAAGGTGGAAGTGCTGTCAGCCGCCAGAAGCTTTCATGTTCTCTACACTAGGCTGCTGGCCGTGCACTGTCATGGCAATAAACACAACAGCAGAAGTGTGTGCGTGTATGCGGCTCTGTGGCGAGGCAATGTGTGTGTGTGTATGCGGCCCTGTGGCGAGGCAGTGTGTGTGCGTGTATGCGGCTCTGTGGCGAGGCAGTGTGTGTGCGTGTATGCGGCTCTGTGGCGAGGCAGTGTGTGCGTGTATGCGGCTCTGTGGCGAGGCAGTGTGTGTGTGCATGCGGCTCTGTGGCGAGGCAGTGTGTGTGTGCATGCGGCTCTGTGGCGAGGCAATGTGTGTGTGTATGCGGCCCTGTGGCGAGGCAGTGTGTGTGCGTGTATGCGGCTCTGTGGCGAGGCAATGTGTGTGTGTATGCGGCCCTGTGGCGAGGCAGTGTGTGTGCGTGTATGCGGCTCTGTGGCGAAGCAGTGTGTGTGTATGCGGCTCTGTGACGAGGCAATGTGTGTGTATGCGGCCCTGTGGCGAGGCAATGTGTGTGTGTATGCGGCTCTGTGGCGAGGCTGTGTGTGCGTGTATGCGGCTCTGTGGCGAGGCAATGTATGTGTGTATGCGGCTCTGTGGCGAGGCAGTGTGTGTGTATGCGGCTCTGTGGCGAGGCAGTGTGTGTGTGTATGCGGCCCTGTGGCGAGGCAATGTATGTGTGTATGCGGCCCTGTGGCGAGGCAGTGTGTGTGTATGCGGCTCTGTGGCGAGGCAGTGTGTGTGTGTGTATGCGGCCCTGTGGCGAGGCAATGTATGTGTGTATGCGGCCCTGTGGCGAGGCAGTGTGTGTGTGTATGCGGCTCTATGGTGAGGCAATGTGTGTGTGCATACGGCCCTGTGGCGAGGCAATGTGTGTGTGTATGCGTTCCTGTGGCGAGGCAGTGTGTGTGCGTGTATGCGGCTTTGTAGTGAGGCAATGTGGCGAGGCAATGTGTGTGTATGCGGCCCTGTGGCGAGGCAATGTGTGTGCGTGTATGCGGCCCTGTGGCGAGGCAATGTGTGTGCGTGTATGCGGCCCTGTGGCGAGGCAATGTGTGTGTGTATGCGGCCCTGTGGCGAGGCAATGTGTGTGTGCGTGTATGCGGCTCTGTGGCGAGGCAATGTGTGTGCGTGTAAGTGGCTCTGTGGCGAGGCAATGTGTGTGTGTATGCGGCCCTGTGGCGAGGCAATGTGTGCGTGTATGCGGCTCTGTGGCGAGGCAATGTGTGTGCGTGTATGCGGCTCTGTGGCGAGGCAATATGTGCGTCTATGCGGCTCTGGGGCGAGGCAGTGTGTGTGTCTATGTGACTCTGGGGCGAGGCAGTGTGTGTGTCTATTTGACTCTGGGGCGAGGCAGTGTGTGTGTCTATTTGACTCTGGGGCGAGGCAGTGTGTGCGTCTATGTGACTCTGTGGCGAGGCAATGTGTGCCTCTATGCGGCTCTAGGGCGAGGCAGTGTGTGCGTCTATGTGACTCTGGGGCGAGGCAGTGTGTCTATTTGACTCTGGGGCGAGGCAGTGTGTGTGTCTATTTGACTCTGGGGCAAGGCAGTGTGTGTCTATGCCGCTCTGGGGCGAGGCAGTGTGTGTCTATGCTGCTCTGGGGCGAGTCAGTGTGTGTATGTGTGTGTATGTGGCGAGGCTGTGTGTATGCGGCTCCGGCAAGGCATTGTGTGTGTGGGTGTATCTGTATGCATGTGGCTCTGTGGCGAAGCAGTCTGTATATGTATGCGGCGAGGCAGTGTGTGTGTGTATATGCGTCTCTGTGGTGAGCCAGTGTGTGTGTGTGTGTATGTGTGTATATATATATATATATATATATATATATATATATATATATATAATGTGTGCGGCGAGGCAGTGTGTGTATATGTATGCGGCTCCGCGGCGAGGCAATGTGTATGCAGCTCTGTGGTGAGGCAGTGTGTGCGTGTATGCGGCTCTGTAGCGAGGCAATGTGTGTATTTGCGGCTCTGGGGAAAGGCAGTGTGTGTGTTTAAGTGGCTCTGGGGGGAGGCAGTGTGTGTGTATGCAGCTCTGTGGCGAGGCAATGTGTGTGTATGCAGCTCTGTGGCGAGGCTATGTGTGTGTATGCAGCTCTGTGGCGAGGCTGTGTGTGTATGGATGCGGTGAGTCAGTGTGTTTGTGTGTATGTGGCTCCGGCAAGGCAGTGTGTGTGTGTATTTGTATGCATGCGGCGAGGCAGTGTGTGAGTATGTATGCGGCTCTGTGGCAAGGTAGTTTGTGTGTATGTATGCGGCTCTGTGGCGAGGCAGTGTTTGTATGTATACAGCTCTGTGGCAAGGCAGTCTGTGTGAGGGTGTGTGTCTGTATACGGCTGTGCGGTGAGGCAGCTGTGTGTGTGTATGCGGCTCCGCGGCGAGGCAGTGTGTATGTGGCTCCATGGCGATACAGTGTGTGTGTGTATGGGGCTCCACGGCGAGGCAGTGTGTGTGTGTGTAAGCGGCTCCATGGCGAGGTAGTGTGTGTGTGTATGCGGCTCCACGGCGAGGCAGTGTGTGGGTGTGTGTGTGTGTGTATGCGGCTCCACAGCGAGGCAGTGTGTGTGTGTATGCGGCTCCACAGCGAGGCAATGTGTGTGTGTATGCGGCTCCACGGCGAGGCAATGTGTGTGAGTGTGGGAGAGGGGGTCCCAGCCGAGTGTCCAGTTCGGAACCAAGGGGACCGTCAACTGGGTTCCGGGTGAAACTGTTCCTGGGGCACAGAGTTCAGGGGCGGACCGTGGAGACTGACAGGTGGACTGGGGGAGGGGCCAATATAAAAGGGGCGGGGAACACGAGTCACAGTGAGTCAGCAGATCGAGACAGAAGGAGCAGGAGATCGTGGGAGTGATTGAGAGCCAGAGCGACTCACCAGAGCCAGGAAGGAGGCCAGAGACAGGAGAGATACTTCCCCTGGACATCAGTGGGACGGCGCCGAGACGACCGTCCGAAAACCGCTGTCCTGTGTCGACCAGCGGCCGCCTTCCCCCAACCCGTGGCTGCGGCCTGCCCGCGGTCACCAGCGGCCGTTGCCGCCTCGCTCCTGCCCGTGGTCACCAGAGGCCATTGACGCCTCGCTCCTGCAAGCGGCTGCAGCCTGCCTGCGGACACCAGCAGCCGCTGCCGCCTCACTCCAGCCCGCGGCTGCAGCCTGTCGCCCGCAGCTGCTCTGCCCTCACCCATGGCAATTCCAGTGCCGTCGTCGGCCACCACTGTCCTGCTCCGGTCAGCGGCAGGGGCCGAGCCTCTGCTTGCTACGGATTCCCCGTTGCAGCTGCTAGCTGCACAGGTGGCCTGCCACTCGCCACCCCGCACCGCTTACCCCAGCCCGGGGGCCACGGCCCACTCATCCAAGAACTCCTCCGGGGTCGGAGGTGCCCCAGTATCACAGGAGCGTCGAAACGCTCGAAGACTACGTCGACTCTTCAGCAGCTGGGCCCAGCGGCTGCTCCGCCGAAGAACCCCCGTCCAGGACGCCGAGGGACGTCAGGACAGCTAAGTTGACTATATAGTTAAGGACTCGTAGTTGGCCATACCGCGGCCGTATAGTGACCGGTTCTCGCTGGAAGTAGTCGTGTTCTACTCTGCTTGTGTTTACTTGTATTGAGCCCCTGCGAGGGCAACCCTTGTTACCCCTTTTGGTTGGTCAGGCTGAGACTGAGGAAAGTCACCTCTAGGCCTATAAATGTTATTATAAAAAGCACCAAACCGTCTCGCGACTCGTCACTGCATCCTGCGTACCTGCTTGTACCACGTGTATGCGGCTCCACGGCGAGGCTGTGTATGTGTGTGTGTATGCGGCTCCACCTCGAGGTAGTGTATAAATTGCACCATGGCCAGCACATGGACTGGACACCACACAGGTTCCTTCTGGTACATCACAGCTGTATTTTTTTCCCAGAAAACTATTCTCTAACCTCCAAACATCTTGGAGCCTATGTGAAGGCACTCTGGGCCACAAGATGCCCTGACAATGGGCCTCCTCATCCTGACAGGCGTCCCTGTTACTTCCAGATGCCTGTATAATGAGGGAAGGGCAGCTTCTTGTTGTGTTCCATAGGCTGTGTGTTCAGTAGGATATATGCGTAACAGATCCATTTACTTCCTATAGTGCCAATCGCAGCTGGAAACTAAGACTCAATCCAGTATGACTCTTCCCAGCCATAGGTGATGTGTAACTCCCTTTCCTGCAGTCCTGACTCCTTAGATAATAGGACATGTCCATTCATTATGTGGTCAGTAACCACTCCAATAAAATGAGGTCACCTATTAAAAATGTAGGGAGACTTTTAAGGGTATGTGCACACGTTGCGGATTTGGCCCTGCGGATCTGCAGCAGTTTTCCATGCGGTGTACAGTACCATGTAACCCTATGGAAAACCAAATCCTCTGTGCACATGCTGCAGAAAATTCCGCGCAGATTTGCTGCGGTTTATTTTACGCAGCATGTCAATTCTTTGTGCGGAATCCGAAGCGTTTTTCCGCCTGCTCCATTATAGGGATCAGTAGGTGAAAAAACGCAGGTGGAAACCGCACAAATTCCGCAGTAAATCTGCACTAAATCCGCAGGTAAAACACAGGTCATTTTACCTGATGAGTCAGCCAAATCTGCAATGGAATCCACTGTGTGTGCACATACCCTTAAGGTGTTGTCTGGTGAAGATAAGTGATCACCTATCCACAAGGTTGGTGATAACTGATACAGCGGGGAAATAAGTATTTGATCCCTTGCTGATTTTGCACGTTTGCCCACTGACAGAGGCATGAACAGTCTATAATTTTAAGGGTAAGTTAATTTGAACATTGAGAGACAGAATATCAAAAATAAAATCCAGAAAATCACATTGTATAAATTAAAGATATTGATTTGCTTTTTTGCAGTGAGAAGTAAGTATTTGACCCCCTATCAACCATAAAGGGTATGTGCACACGTTGCGGATTGTCCTGTGGATTTCCCCTGTGTTTTTACACCTGCAGATTCCTATAATGGAGCAGATGTAAAACGCTGCGGAATCCACACAAAGAATTGACATGCTGCAGAAATGAACCCTGCGGATTTTTCCGCATGTGCACAGCATTTTCCAATATACATAGAATATAATGGTACTGTACAACGCAGGAGAATCTGCTGCGGATCCACAGGGTCAAATCCGCTGCGGATCCACAGCAGAATCTGCAAAGTGTGCACAGACCGTAAGGCTGCGTTCACACGTTGCGGTTTATTTGCGTTTTCGCTGCGGTTTTTAATGCGCGATTTTGCCGCGAAAACGCAAAAAAACAGCATCCCATGGGATTCCACAATGCTGTGCTAAAGCTGCGGATTTTCCCGCGGTGGAATCGCATCGTGGAAGAATATGCAGCATGCGGAATCGCGGCAATTCCATCCACATAGGAATGCATTGTTCTGCTTACGAGGGGCGCCTGAAAACTTCGAGGCCCACCCATTAAATCTTTTTTGCATGGTCTTGTTTTGCAATGCAATGTTATTTAGTTAGTTGAAGGGTCTCATGAGCAATCTGGATTCATTTTGATCTTTTTTGGTTCCGTTACAGCATTTTAACCCCTTCACCCCCAAGGGTGGTTTGCACGTTCATGACCGGGCCAATTTTTACAATTCTGACCACTGTACCTTTATGAGGTCATAACTCTGGAACGTTTCCATGGATCCCGGTGATTCTGACATTCTTTTCTCGTGACATATTGTACTTCATGATAGTGGTAAAATTTCATTCAAATAACTTCCATTTATTTGTGAGAAAAACGGAAATTTGGCGAAAATTTTGAAAATTTCGCAATTTTCCAACTTTGAATTTTTATGCCCTTAAATCACAGAGATATGGCACCCACAAAACTGGATAACTAACATTTCCCACATGTTTACTTTACATCAGCACAATTTTGGAACCAACATTTTTTTTTGTTAGGAAGTTATAAGGGTTAAAAGTTGATCAGCAATTTCTCATTTTTACAACACCATTTTATTTTTACGGACCACATCACATTTGAAGCCACTTTGAGGGGTCTATATGATAGAAAATACCCAAAAGTGACACCATTCTAAAAACTGCACCCCTTAAGGTGCTCAAAACCACATTCAAGAAGTTTATTAACCCTTTAGGTGCATCACAGGAATTTTTTTGAATATTTTAAAAAAAATGAACATCTAACTTTTTTTCACAAAAAAAATACTTCAGGTTCAATTTTTTTTATTTTACCAAGAGTAACAGGAGAAATTGGACTGCAAAAGTTATTGTGCAATTTGTCCTGAGTACGCTGATACCTGATATATGGGGGGGGGAACGACTGTTTCAGCGCATGGCAGAGCTCAGAAGGGAAGGAGCGCCGTTTGACTTTTTCAATGCAAAATTGGCTGGAATTCAGATCGGACGCCATGTCACGTTTGGAGAGTCCCTGATGTACCTAAACAGTGGAAACCCCCCACAAGTAACCCCATTTTGGAAACTAGACCCCCCACGGAACTTATCTAGATATATGGTGAGAACTTTGAGCCCACAAGGGCTTTACAGAAGTTTATAACGTACAGCGGTATAATTAAAAAATCATATTTTTTCCACAAAAATGATCTTTTCACCCCAATTTTTATTTTCCCAAGGGTAACAGGACCCTAAAAGTTATTGTGCAATTTGTCCTGAGTACGCTGATACCCCACATGTGGGGGTAAACCACTATTTGGGCGCATGGCAGAGCTCAGAAGGGAAGCAGCGCCATTTGACGTTTTTGGCTGGAATTGAGATCGGACACCATGTTGCGATTGGAAAACCCCTGATGTACCAAAACAGTGGAAACCCCCCACAAATGACACCATTTTGGAAACTAGACCCCCTAAGGAACTTATCTAGATGTGTGGTGAGCACTTTGAACCCCCCAGTGCTTCACAGAAGTTTATAACGCCCGGGCGTGAAAATAAAAAATTCGTATTTTTTCCACAAACATGATCAATTAGTCCCCAATTTTTTCATTTTCCCAAGGGTAACAGGAGAAATTGGACCCCAAAAGTTGTTGTCCAATTTGTCATGAGTACGCTGACACCCCATATGTGGGAGAAAACTACTGTATGGACACACGTCGGGGCTCGGAAGGGAAGTAGTGACGTTTTGGAATGCAGACTTTGATGGAATGGTCTGAGGGTGTCATGTGCGTTAGGAGAGCCCCTGATGTACCTAAACTATTGAAACTCCCCACAAGTGACCCTATTTTGGACACTAGACCCCCCACGAAACTTATCTAGATCTGTGGTGAGCACTTTGAATCCCCAAGTGCTTCACAGAAGTTTATAACGTTCGGACGTGAAAATAAAAAAATCATTTTTTTCCACAAAAATGATATTTTTGCCCCCAATTTTTTATTTTCCTAAGGGTAACAGGAGAAATTGGACCCCAAAAATTGTTTTGCAATTTGTCCTGAGTAGGCTGATTACCCTACATGTGGGGGTAAAACACTATTTGGGCGCATGGCAGAACTTGGAAGGGAAGGAGCACCATTTGACTTTTTCAACTCAGAATTGGCTGGAATTGAGATCAGACGCCATGTTGCATTTGGAGAGCCCCTGATGTGCCCAAACAGTGGAAACCCCCAATTCTAACTCCAACCCGAACCCCAACACACCCCTAACCCTAATCTCAGCCCTAACCCTAACCCTAATGGAAAAATGGAAATAAATACATTTTTTTAATTTTATTATTTTTCCCTAACTAAGGGGGTGATAACGGGGGGTTTGATTTACTATTTATGGCAGTTTTTATGTTTGGCAGCTGTCACACGCTAAAAGACGCTTTTTATTGTTAAAATAGTTTTTGCATCACCACATATTGATAGCTATAATTTTTCCGTATTTTGACCCACCAAGTCATGTGAGGTCTTATTTTTTGCGGGACGAGTTGACATTTTTATTGGTACCATTTTCGGGCATGTGACATTTTTTGATCGCTTTTTATTCCGATTTTTGGGACGCAGAATGAACAAAAACCAGCGTTTCATGAATTTCTTTTGGGGGGGTGCGTTTACACTGTTACGCGTGCGGTAAAATTGATAAAGAGGTTTTATTCTTCGGGTCAGTATGGTTACAGCGATACCTCATTTAGGTCTTTTTTTTTATGTTTTGTCGGTTTTATGCAATGAAAACTATTTTATATGAAAAATAATTATTTTTGCATCGCTTTATTCTGCGAGCTATAACTTTTTTATTTTTTCGCTGATGATGCTGTATTGCGGCTCGTTTTTTGCGGGACAAGATGACGTTTTCAGTGGTATCATGGATATTTATATGCGTCTTTTTGATCGCGCGTTATTACACTTTTTGTTTGGCGGTATGATAAATCATTATTTTTTGCTTAGTTTTTTATTTTTTAAGGGGTTCGCTAAAGGGGTTAACTAATGGGACAGTTTTATAGGGCGGGTCGTTACGGATGCGGCGATACCTAATATGTGTACTTTTGTTTTGGTTTTTTTTATTTCCAAAAAATGGATTTATTGGGGGAATATTTTTTTTTTTTTCTAATTTATTTGACGATTTTTTTAAAAAATTATTTTAACACTTTTTTTAATTTTTTTTTAACTTTATTACATAGTCCTAGGTGGGACATCACTGTCCTGTGACAGATCGCTGATCTGTCACCTCACAGATCACTGTGACAGATCAGCGATCTGTCACAGGCAGTGCAGAAGGCTTCCTCATGCCTGCGCTTTGCAGGCACTGAGGAAGCCAGCTTCCTGCAGGCCCCCGTCGCCATCTTGGATTCGGGGGCCTGCAGGAAAGGAGCCCCCCACAGCAGCGCTGCACATTGCGCTGCCGTGGGGGGCTCAGGGAAGCACGGAGGGAGCCCCCTCCCTGCCGATGCTTCCCTTTAACCCCCGGTACACCGCGATCATGTTTGATCACGGTGTACAAGGGGTTAACGTGTCGGGGGCGGTCCGTGACCGCCCCTGACACATTGTGCCGGGTGTCAGCTGTGATAATCAGCTGACACCCGGCCGCGATCAGCGGCGCTCACCACGTGGGCGCCGCTGATCACGGTAGACGTACTATCCCGTCCATGGGCATAGGGGCCCGGGTCCCATGGACGGGATAGTACGTCGGATGTCAGGAAGGGGTTAAAGTTGGGTCGCAAGGCTGAAATATGGAAATGGAGAAGTTGGCCAAGTTCACACATCGGCTGCTGCAATGGCTGCAATTCCACCAAGGTGCTTTTTCCTCTGTGGGAATAGGTGATAGTCCGAGGGAGCCAAATAAGGGGAATAGGGTGGGTGCGGAAGCAGTTGGAAACCGCAGGAGTGAATTGCAGCAGCCGATGTGTGAACTTGGCCAACTTCTCCATTTCCATATTTAAGCCTTGCGACCCAACTTTAAAATGCTGTAACGGAAACAAAAAAAATAAAAAAAAATCCAGATTGCTCATGAGACCCTTCAACTAACTAAATAACATATTGCAAAACAAGACCATGCAAAAAAGATTTCATGGGTGGGCCTCGAAGTTTTCAGGCGCCCCTCGTACTTTCCGCATGTGGCTGTGCCCACCATGCGAAAAGTAAGCAGAACATTTGCGGATGGTACCCAGGGGGTGGAGGAGAGGAGACTGTCCTCTGGGCTCTGGGTACCATATTCCTGTAAAAAATAGAATTAAAATAAAGAAATCAGGTTATATTCACCGTCCGGCATCCCGCGCAGCCTTACCGATGCTCCCGCCAACTCCCGTTCCCAGTAATGCCTTGCGGCAAGGACCTGTGATGACGTAGCGGTCTCACGTTGCGGATTCTGCTGCGGATCCGCGTTTCAGGCTCTGCGGGTTCACAGCAGACTTAGCTGCGTTGTACAGTTCCATTGTTTTCAATGATAAACTGAAAAACACTGTGCACATGCTGTGGGTTCAAATCCGCAGCATGTCAACTCTTTGTGTGGAATCCGCAGAGGTTTCACACCTTCTCCATTGTAGAGGTGTGAAGCCGCAGGTCTTTTGACCTGTGGAGTTACCTGCAGATTTTTCGACATCCGCGCTGAAAAATCCGCAACACCTAAAACTATGTGTGCTTATAGCCTAAGAGTTCTGGCTCTTACAGACCAGTTAGACGCTCCTAATCAACTCGTTACCTGCATAAACGACAGCTGTCTTACATAGTCACCTTTATAAAAGACTCCTGTCTACAGACTCTAGCCTCTACAACATGGGCAAGACCAAAGAGATTTATAAGGATGTCAGGGACAAGGTAATAGACCTGTGCAATAGTAAGAAGATGGAATAAATACAGAATGACTGTTAATCGACCGCCCTGGGGCACCATGCAGAATCTCACCTCGTGGGGTATCCTTGATCATGAGAAAGGTGAACGATCAGCCTAAAACTACACGGGGGGAACTTGTTAATGATCTCAAGGCAGCTGGGACCCCAGTCACAAGAAAACATTGCTAATGCATTGCACCGTAAAGGTTTACGATCCTGCAGTGCCCGCAAGGTCTCCCTGCTCAAGAAGGCACATGTGCAGGCCTGTCTGAAGGCTGCCAGTGCACACCTGGATGATTCTGTGAGTTGGAAGGTTCCCTTTAAAAATCCATCAGCCAAACCTTGCAGCCATGGCAGAATCAACTGACCATGTACGGTGTATGAGACTCACCAGATTCTCACATGACAAGGAAAGGAAAGGTTTGCTAAGGCTACTTTCACATCAGCGATTATTGCCAGATCCGGCAGTTTTTCCGCATCGGCCGCGTAACGGATCACTTAGGGCAACGCTGCGTTTGGCCTCGTTCATTCCCTATGGGACTTGCAGTTCTGCACTTGTGGTGAGACAAAAAAGCCCCACAGCTAGCAGCGTTTTTTGTCCATTGCTGCAAATACCGCATTTGCCGGATCGCGGCAAAACCGCAAGTGCCAGACATGTCCGCAAGTCCCATAGGGAATGAATGAGGCCGAATGCAGTGTTGCCGTAAGTGATCCGTTACGTGACAGATGCGGAAAAACTGCCGGATCTGCCGCGAAGGGCAAAAATCGCTGACGTGAAAGTAGCCTGCATTATTCATCCTCTCCAATGGGGGAGGCAGCACGAAAAGTGTCTAGGGCAGCATAAACTCCCAATACAGCCCAGCTCTGAACAATCAGCGCTGAGGGGAATTGCCGAGATTACAAAAAGGACAATAAAAATGGAAGTTACACCAAATGCATGAAATCTAACAGTGTAAAATATCTCCATGTCTGCGCCATGAAAGCCTTGAGCAATTCCATAAAAACCATGAAAAAGCTGGATGAGGGGACGAGAATGGACGTGTATGAGGCCATGCGCACACGGTGCGGATTCTGCTGCGGATCCACAGCGTTTCAGGCTCTGCGGATTTAGCTGCGTTGTACAGTACCATTGTTTTCAATAGTAAACTGAAAGACGCTGTGCACATGCTGCAGATTTTTCCGCGGGTTCAGATCCGCAGCATGTCACTTCTTTGTGCAGAATCTGCAGCGGTTTCACACCTTCTCCATTGTAGAGATGTGAAACCGCAGGCTAATCCGCAGGTAATCCGCAGCTAATCCGCAGGAAATCCGCTGGTAATCCACTGGTAATCCGCAGGTAATCCGCAGGTAATCCACAGGAAATCCACTGGTAATCCGCAGGTAATCCGCAAGAAATCCGCAGGTAATCCACAGGTAATCCGCAGGTAATCCACAGGTAATCCACAGGTAAACCGGAGGTTAATCCACAGGTAATCCGCTGGCTAATCCGCAGGTAAACCACAGGTTAATCCACAGGTAAACCGCAGGCTAATCCACAGGTAATCCGCTGGCTAATCCACAGGCAATCCGCAGGCTAATCCGCAGGTTAATCCACAGGTAAACCGTAGGTAATCCGCAGGTAAACCGTAGGTAATCCGCAGGTAAACCACAGGCTAATCCACAGGTAAACCGGAGGGTAATCCGCAGGTAATCCACAGGTATTTTGACCTGAGATTTTACCTGCAGATTTTGACAAATCTGTGCTGAAAATCCGCAGGACCAAAATGTAGGTGTGCACATAGCCTGAGGGTGCAGGGACCACCTGCATTCCAGTCCTCTCATCGGAGGGGATTACCGGGGTCCAGCATCTCCTACAGGGGCTGAAATGACGACCCCAGAGAATCACCTCTGATCTAGACGCAGCCCGCCGCACATCGCATGTCACTCTGCCTTCACTGTGCAGTCCTGAGAGCACAGACCAGCCAATGAGGAGGCGGAGACGCGTGCGCATGCTCAGATTCTCCAGCTGAGCGTTAATAGCTCGGAGGCTGAGTGCCGCCAGTTGTAGGTGTAACAGAGAGTGGAAAGCAGCGGTCAGTGAGAGCAGGAGAGAGAAAGTGATGGTGCGGAGAGGGAGCTGTGCGAGGACTGAGGTAATAATGGCCGCCGGCTCCCCATTCCCAGCGGTAGTGTGGACGGCACACTCTTGCAGTAACCATTGTCACTGCTGCCGCCTCTGTGGTACTGGGCACACAGCTATGGGCTGACCATGGTCTTGGCTCCCACTTCAAAGATCCCAGTACTAAAACGCTGCAGGGAGGAGCCCTCTGTGACTGCACTGGCCAGCAGCCTCCCAAGGGGCATCAAAGTGGAGCTAGGGAAAGGGTTAATGACCCCACACTGAGTGTACACTTCTCGTATTCTTCCTGAGATATCAGGGGCTCAGTCATTAACCCCTTAAACATCAGTTATGTGGGCCAGGTTCACCGAGCGTTAACACAGCCCATTCAATGCATAGCGCTGACTGGCTGCGTTACTGGGTCGCCCGCGCACACCCAGGGCAGCGGGGTACTCGGTACCGGGCCGGTGTCAGGGCGGCAATGTGTCACAGCAGCGGTGACCCGGTCCGTGGCCCCGGGCGCCCAATATCAATGGCGGTGATGTTAATGGTGTTAGAGTTTATAGGAATAGTTTGTGACGCCACCCGTGGTGTTTGGCAAGTAAGGTGGTCAGCCAACGCTGCATACAGATCTGCTGGGACTGATGGTGTGGTGCAGCAGAGATGGTATAGCTCCCCACAGGTGGAGCTGTAGTCCCAGGGCAGTGTAGGTGCAATGGATGAGGAGAGGCACAGAATGTATGGAGGCTGGTACCCAGGTGTAGTGGTGCTGGAATAACTGGAGGACACCAGAGTGTGCGGTTCCAAAGCTTTACTCACTGTTTGCCGTTCACACCACTGCCTGCCTCGTACTGTGTTCTCCAGGTCAGGGCCCCAGCCAACCTCCAGGCAGGATAGGATTCTCTCTTCCACACTCCGCCAACATGTACCTTACTGAATGACTCCTCCAATGCGTCTTTAGGGGCGAAGCACTCCAGTACTTAGTTACCCTGGAATGCGTCTCTCTAGGTGGTCCTAGTCTCTACTTGTATGACACAGCTGTAGCCTGCTTCGGGGACTCCTCTCTGCGTCCCGACTCTCTATTCAGTTGTTCTTGTGTCCCAAGTCTATGATGGGAGCAAGGCGTTAGCGGCTCACTACTACTCCGGGGTCTGTTGCCGGACATAAAGTTCCAATCAACCTCGGGGACCGGCCTTTGCGCTCTCTGGACTGGAAGGGTTCTCTTTCTCAACCTGCTTCCACCGTCCTTTTATTCTCCTTCGTTCTGATCTGTTGTCTGTCTCTTATGGAAGGTTTGGTTATCAATCTTATCAGTCTTTCTCTGGTCTTTCTCGTGCCAGCAACCCAGATCACTGGGACCTGCTGCAGCACGTCCCTCAGACACCCATCTTCTCTCTCCTCTCCCCAACTAACTACTAACTTTCACTCTTTTGTATCATCTCTCTCCACCCGCCTCCCAGCACATCTCGTGTTATGAAGCAGGGTTCCACGAGGGGTGCTCTGCTAACCCCCAGCCTGAAGCTGTTAGGTGGCCCCATTGAACTATCCTGTGTGTGGAATGCAGGTGTGGAGCGTGGTCAGGAGTTCCCACCTTACCTGGATGGTGGGGCACTACACCTTAGGAGAAGGTGCAGTACCTCTGTGGCGACTGAAGCCTCAGGGGCGCCACATTAACGCTATAGGATAATGCGATGTGTTATGCTATACCGCTAGTGCTGATGATTCATTAGCGGTGACTGCGCCTCAGACGAGGCTCTGTCAGTGAATGGCGGCACATCGCGATCACGTGACTCTTTACGGCATGTCACGATGCGCCACATAATGGGGGTCAATGGCAGCGTTTACAGACTGCGTTATACCTCGGCAGTGTTACCCCGGCGTTATTCAAATGGCCAAAATTGACTGTCTGACCGCTGTAATGACAGTTCTGCTGCCCGGAACCCATTTGGGCCAGGCTGGAGAAACCTGGTTTTGATGTGGGGCTCCCTGGTCTATGTGACTGAAGTGTGATATCATTGGCACAGTCACTTAACCCTTTCATTAATGCCCTTTGGCGCCCACTTTTGTGCCAGTCTTATAGTTTTTGTAGCGGTTTTAAGGGTATAGAATCATAGAATCGTAGAGTTGGAAGGGACCTCCTGGGCCATCTGGTCCAACCCCCTGCTCAAAGCAGGATTCGCTAAATCATCCCAGTCAGATGTCTGTCCAGCCTCTGTTTGAAGACTACCATTTACATCATGGCACCTCACCGCATTATGTGTTACGGTGATGTGTGTGGTTTTTTTTTTTTTTTTTTAAGGGAATCTGTCACTTTATTTTTCGCATTTAAGCTGTGGTCACCGCCAATAGGGGCTTATCTACAGCATTCTATAATGCTATAGATAAGCCCCCAATGTAACCTGAAAGATAAGAAAAACAAGTTAGATTATACTCACCGGGGGGCGGTCCGGGTCCGATGGCTGTCTCAGGTCCGGGTCCAGTGCCTCCCATCTTCATACGATGACATCCTACTCCTTGCTTCTGTCGTGGCTTCTGCGCAGGTGCACTTGTTTTCCCTTTTGAGGGCAGAGTAAAGTCCTGCAGTGTGCAGGCGCTGGGCCTCTCTGACCTTTCCCTGGCGCCTGCGCACTGCAGGACTTTACTCTGCCCTCAAAAGGGAAAACAAGTGCACCTGCGCAGAAGCCACGACAGAAGCAAGGAGTAGGATGTCATCGTATGAAGATGGGAGACACCAGACCTGAGACAGCCATCGGACCCGATCCCCCAGGTGAGTATAATAAAATTCCAGACAATTCTGCGTTGAAAAAGTCAAACCGTGCTCCTTCCCTTCCGAGCTCTGTCATGTGCTCAGTGTTTCCCTCCCACATATCAGGTATCAGCGTACTCAGGGCTAATTGTATGACTTGGGGCCCAATTTCTCCTGTTACCCTTAGTGTAATAACAAAAATTGGACCTGAAGTAAATTTGTGAAAAAAGTTAATGTTCGTTTTTTTTTTTTTAAACATTCCAAAAATTCCTGTGAAGCACCTGAAGGGTTAAAACACTTCTTGAATGTGGGTTTTGAGCACCTTCAGGAGAGCAGTTTTTAGAATGGTGTCACTTTCGGGTCATTTCTATCATATAGGCCCCTCAGTGACTTCAAATGTGATGTGGTCCCCAAAAAAAAAAAAAAAAAAATGGTTGGTGTAAAAATGAGAATTCTCTGTTTAGCCTTTAACCCTTATAACTTCCTAACAAAAAAAAGTTGGTTCCAAACTTGTGCTGATGTAAGGTAGACATATGGGAAATGTTACTTTTTAAGTATTTTGAGACATTTCTCTGATTTAAGGGCATGAAAACTCAGTTGGAAAATTGAGAACCTTAAAAATTTCTTGTCAAATTGCCATTTTTTTTTTTTCACTAACGCAAGTAATATCAAAGAAATTTTACCACTATCATGAAGCACAATATGTCACTAGAAAAGAATGTCAAACACCGGGATCCATGGAAGCGTTCCAGAGTTATTACCTCATAAAGGGACAGTGGTCAGAATTGTAAAAATTGGCCTGGTCATGAACGTGCAAACCACCCTTTGGGGGGTGGGGCTAAGGGGTTAAAAAAAGCCCACTCCTCGGAATGTGGTGGCTGTGGACATGACTGTGACAGATTGGCAATGTCACTTTCTGGTAACTCTGAACCAGGGCACATGCCTAGGGCACCAGGATGCAGGGGGGGAGGGCGGCAGCACCTGAGCAAGGTTTTTTTTTTTTTTTTTTTTTCAAAGTCCGGGGGTTGGCTCGCCCACCCTCCTCAGTCTTCCGCTTCTCTAAAGTCTTGATAAGGAGCCTTTACCTGAGCAGCCCAGGGTGTGGGCGTGGTCCATTAAGCGGCATTCCATCTTATCAGCGACCTATGGTGAGCGCAGCCTTTGCTAGAAACCAATAGCACACCAGAAGGGCGGCACGCTTGGCGCTGTCAGTGAGTAGGGGGTGGAGTTACGCGTTAACCGTGAAGCTGGTTTGTGCTGAGTAGGGAGATCGAGTGTACTGGTCCATGTAATATGCCGCTCGCTCAACTGGTAGATTTGTGGCCTGACGTGGAGCTGGTGCTCGAGGAAACTGAGGTGAGAATGGACAGCGCTTCACCATGCATGTCTGTGAATGCATCACTTCATTCTGTGCAGGCTCTGCAGGGGCTTCAGTGATTAGTTGCCGTGCGTGACTATGGACACGGGTGTTCTTGTCATGTGGAGTTTACTTTGGATACAGTGAGTAGTGTCGGTTATATCGGTGAAGAGCATGCTCTGTGTGTCATGCTGAGTGCCCTCTAGTGTATGCTTGCTCTGCAGTGCTGTGCAGCAACAGGTGCCCGATTGGCCTCAGTTGTCACACTACAATATGTTGTGTAATGTGGAAGTGCTGTCAGCCGCCAGAAGCTTTCATGTTCGTGTGTGGCGAGGCTGTGTGTGTATGCGGCTGAGTGGCGAGGCTGTGTGTGTGTGTGTGCGGCTCTGTGGCGAGGCAATGTATGTGGGGTGTGTGTGTGTGTATTCGGCTCTGTGGCGAGGCTGTGTGTGTGTGCGGCTCTGTGGCGAGGCTGTGTGTGTGTGCGGCTCTGTGGCGAGGCTGTGTGTGTGTGCGGCTCTGTGGCGAGGCAATGTATGTGGGGTGTGTGTGTATGAGGCTGTTTGACGAGGCTGTGTGTGTGTGTATGCGGCTCTGTGTCGAGGCTGTGTGTGTATGTATGCGGCTCTGTGGCGAGGCAATGTGTGTGTGGGGGGGGGGGTGTATTCGGCTCTGTGGCGAGGTAGTGTACACATTGCACCATGGCCAGCACACGGACTGGACACCACACAGGTTCCTTCTGGTACATCACAGCTGTATTTTTCCCAGAAAACTATTCTCTAACCTCCAAACATCTTGGAGCCTATGTGAAGGCACTCTGGGCCACAAGATGCCCTGACAATGGGCCTCCTCATCCTGACAGGCGTCCCTGTTACTTCCAGATGCCTGTATAATGAGGGAAGGGCAGCTTCTTGGTGTGTTCCATAGGCTGTGTGTTCCGTAGGGTATATGCTTAACAGATCCATTTACTTCCTACAGTGCCAATCACAGCTGGAAACTAAGACTCAATCCAGTATGACTCTTCCCAGCCATAGGTGATGTGTAACTCCTTTTCCTTCAGTCCTGACTACTTAGATGATAGGACATGTCCATTCGCTATGTGGTCACTAACTACTCCAAAAAAATGAGGTCACCTATTAAAAATGTAGGGAGACTTTTTAAGGTTTTGTCTGGTGAATATAAGTGATCACCTATCCACAAGTTTGGTGATAACTGATACAGCACGGAATTAAGTATTTGATCCCTTGCTGATTTTGTAAGTTTGCCCACTGACAGAGGCATGAACAGTCTATAATTTTAAGGGTAAGTTTAATTTTAACATTCAAAAATAAAATCCAGAAAAGCACATTGTACTCAGTCTGTCAGACTGTAACCTCTACAACTTGGGCAAGACCAAAGAGCTTTATAAGGATGTCAGGGATAAGATCATAGACCTGCACAAAGCTGGAATGGGCTACAAAACTATAAGTAAGACGCTGGGTGAGAAGGAGACAACTGTTGGTGTAATAGTAAGAAAATGGAAGAATTACAAAATGGCTGTCAATTTTCATTGATCTGGGCACCATGCAAAATGTCACTTCGTGGGTTATCCTTGATCATGAGGAAGGTGAACGATCAGCCTAAAACTACACGGGGGGACTTGTTAATGATCTCAAGGCAGCTGGGACCCCAGTCACAAAAAACCATTGAGAGCACATTGCGCCGTAAAGGCTTACGATCCTGCAGTGCCCGCAAGGTCTCCCTGCTCAAGAAGGCACATGTGCAGGCCTGTCTGAAGGCTGCCAGTGCACACCTGGATGATTCTGTGAGTTTGAGGCTATGTGCCCACGTTAGCGTTTTAAACCTGATACAAAACGCTTCTTCCCAGAAATCGTGCGTTTTTTTCTGCATTATTTTCCGCGTCTTCTGGACTCAGAAAAAACAGCTAAAAACGCGGAAAATAATGAACATGCTGCATTTTTAGCCGCTAAGCTTTTCCTATTCGGAAAAAAACGCATCATTTGGCACAAAAAGGTCAAAATGCATTATAATGTATGGGATGCTTCTTTTAAGCTTTTCTGAAGCGTCTGATCCAGCACAAATGCTTAAAAAAAAGCAGCGTGGGCACACAGCCTGAAGGTTCCCTTTAAAAATCCATCAGCCAAACAGTACAAGTCAGTGTACTACGCCCCTAATACGCCAATGCAAGTCTATGGGCGCGCTAAAAATACGGATTACACACGGACCACACATGTGACTTGTGAGAAATACGAATTAACCCCTTAAAATAACTACAACTCCCAAATTTTGCACACAAACGCTCATCTATTAGTCAGGGACATATTAAGAAACAAGAAATGCTTTACTGAATGTAAACCATGTGTCATTTCATGTCGGGTTGGGGAAGGATTTGGTAGAAGCCGGCAATTTAATTAGCGGCCATTCTGCTATGAAGAACTCTGGGGGAAAAAAAAAAAAAATATATATATATTTTGTCTTAATGACATGTATGTATGTATATATGCATTCTGTGTGTCTATATCTATTTTGTTTGTGTTAGAAACCCTGTCATAGGGCTCCATTATGTCCATTTTGCAAGGCAGCGAGAATCTCGTCATACGGATGCAGACATGCGCAAAATACGCGAACACACCTTGCTCACGGATGACATACGGAGCACTATTTAGGGGTCACTCATCTGTATTACGCCTGTAAACTACGGACCGTATTTTGCGTCGGTTAGTGTGACCCCGGCCTAATTCCTACTCTCCAATGGGGGAGGCAGCACTAAAAGTGTCTAGGGCAGCATAAACTCCCAATACAACCCTGCTCTGAACAATCAGCGCTGAGGGGAATTGTTGAGATTACAAAAAGGACAATAAAAATGGAAGTTAAACCAAATACATAAAATCTAACAATGTAAAATATCTCCCTGTCTGTACTGTGTGCGTCACGAAAGCCTTGAACAATTCCATAAAAACCATGAAAAAGCTGGATGAGGGGACGAGAATGGATATGTATGAGGATCCAGGGAACACCTGCATTCCAGTCCTCTCATTGGATTGGATTACCGGGGTCCAGCATCTCCGATCCAGCGTCCTCAGCACTGAAGCAGTCTACAGTCATGGCCAAAAGTTTTGAGAATGACACAAATATTAATTTTTACAAAGTCTACTGCTTCATTTTTTCTAATGGCAATTTGCATATACTCCAGAATGTTATAAAGAGTGATCAGCTTAACAGCAATTACTTGCAAAGTCAATATTTGCCTAGAAAATGAACTTTATCCCCCAAAACACATTTCAGCATCATTGCAGCCCTGCCTTAAAAGGACCAGCTAACATCGTTTCAGTGATTGCTCCATTAACACAGGTGTGGGTGTTGATGAGGACAGGGCTGGAGAGCAATCTGTCATGATTAAGTAAGAATGACACCACTGGACCCTTTAAAAGGAGGCTGGTGCTTGGCATCATTGTTTCTCTTCTGTTAACCATGGTTATCTCTAAAGAAACACGTGCAGTCATCATTGCACTGCACAAAAATGGCCTAACAGGGAAGAGTATCGCAGCTAGAAAGATTGCACTTCAGTCAACAATCTATCGCATCATCAAGAACTTCAAGGAGAGAGGTTCCCTTGTTGCCAAAAAGGCTCCAGGGCGCCCAAGAAAGACCAGCAAGCGCCAGGACCGTCTCTTAAAAGTGTTTCAGCTGCAGGATCGGGCTACCAGCAGTGCAGAGCTTGCTCAGGAATGGCAGCAGGCAGGTGTGAGTGCATTTGCACGCACTGTGAGGCGGAGACTCTTGGAGCATGGCCCGGTCTCAAGGAGGGCAGCAAAGAAGCCACTTCTCTCCAGGAAAAACATCATGGACAGACTGATATTCTGCAAGAGGTACAGAGAGTGGACTGCTGAGGACTGGGGTAAAGTCATTTTCTCTGATGAATCCCCTTTTCGATTGTTTGGGACATCTGGAAAACGGCTTATTCGGAGAAGACCAGGTGAGCGCTACCACCAGTCTTGTCTCATGCCAACTGTCAAGCATCCTGAAACCATTCATGTGTGGGGTTGCTTCTCAGCCAAGGGAATGGGCTCTCTCTCAGTCTTGCCTAAAAACACAGCCATGAATAAAGAATGGTACCAGAATGTCCTCCAAGAGCAACTTCTCCCAACCGTCCAAGGGCAGTTTGGCGATCAACAATGCCTTTTTCAACATGATGGAGCACCTTGCCATAAAGCAAAGGTGATAACTAAATGGCTCAGGGAACAAAACATAGAGATTTTGGGACCATGGCCTGGAAACTCCCCAGATCTTAATCCCATTGAGAGCTTGTGGTCAATCATCAAGAGACGGGTGGACAAACAAAAACCTTCAAATTCAGACAAAATAAAAGCATTGATTTTGCAAGAATGGACTGCTATCAGTCAGGATTTGATCCAGAAGTTGATTGAGAGCATGCCAGGGAGAATTGCTGAGGTCCTGAAGAAGGGTCAACACTGCAAATATTGACTTGCTGCATTATCTCATTCTAACTGTCAATATAACCTTTTGCTACTCATAATATGATTGCAATTCTGTATGTGATAAAAACATCTGACAAACACACATAAAAACCAGAGGCCAGCAGATCATGTGAAAATATAATATTTGTGTCATTCTCTAAACTTTTGGCCATGACTGTACAGGTGCTATGGCGAGTTCCTCATCAGCTCCCTAGTGAGCCGCGCAGGGGCTAAAATGACGACCCCAGAGAATCACCTCTGATCTAGACGCAGCCCGCCGCACATCGCATGTCACTCTGCCTTCACTGTGCAGTCCTGAGAGCACAAACCAGCCAATGAGGAGGCGGAGACGCGTGATGTGCGCATGCTCAGATTCTCCAGCTGACCGTTAATAGCCGGGAAGTTGTTTGGTGGAGAGTGAGAGAGCAGCGATCAGCGAAAGGAGATGGCAGAGATCAGCCAGTGGAGAGAAGAGCGGATGAAGAAACTGATTGGGCAGAGCGGGAGCTGTGCAGAGGCGGCGTTAATAATGGCGGCCAGCTCCCCCACTCGGAGCAGTAAGGCTGTGTGCCTATGTAAGCAGTTTTTTAAGCGTTTCTACCGGCAAAAACACTTACAAGAAGCATCCCATTCACTTTAATGAATTCTGCACTTCTAGTGCATATTGACGCGTTTTTTTTCCTTAAAAAAACGCAGCATGCTCATTAATTTCACGTAAGAATTTCTAACTATTTTTCTATGAGACTGGGGACGCTCCGGGGGAAAACGCGCGTTTTCTGGGATGGAGTCTGGTTTTCAGTCAGGAATTTTCTGCATACGTGGGTACATAGCCTTATTATCCTTCCAGAGGCATTTGTGGAGTCTGGCCAGCAGTCTCTTGCAGTAACCATTGCTGTCCCATGTCACTGCTTCTCATGGCCACCATGATGCTTGCTCGTGCCTCTGTGGTACCTGAGCACACGGCTCTAGGCTGACCATGAAGTTGGCTCTGGGTTTTTCCTGATTTTATAGGTTCATCAACAAAGATCACAGTAATAAAACACTGCAGGGAGGAGCCCTCTGTGACTACACTGACCAGCAGCCTCACAAGGCAGTGTGTGTGTATGCAGCTCTGGAGAGGCAGTGTGTGTGTGTATGTATGCGGCTCTGGAGAGGCAGTGTGTGTGTGTATGTATGCGGCTCTGGAGAAGCAGTGTGTGTGTGTGTGTATGCAGCTCTGCGGCGAGGCAGTGTGTGTATACGGCTCTGGAGAGGCAGTGTGTGTGTGTGTATGCAGCTCCGCGGCGAGGCAGTGTGTGTATGCGGCTCTGCGGCGAGGCAGTGTGTGTGTGTATGTGACTCTTGCAGTGACTATTGCTGTCCCATGTCACTGTTTCTCATGGCCGCCATGATGCTTGCTGGTGCCTCTGTGGTACCTGAGCACACGGCTCTAGGCTGACCATGAAGTTTGCTCTGGGTTTTTCCTGATTTTATAGGTTCATCAACAAAGATCACAGTAATAAAACACTGCAGGGAGGAGCCCTCTGTGACTACACAGACCAGCAGCCTCACAAGGCAGTGTGTATGCAGCTCTGGAGAGGCAGTGTGTGTGTATGTATGCGGCTCTGGAGAAGCAGTGTGTGTGTGCGGCTCTGGAGAGGCTGTGTGTGTGTGTGTGTGTGTGCGGCTCTGGAGAGGCTGTGTGTGTGTGTGTGTGTGTGTGTGTGTGTGTGTGTGTGTGTGTGTATGCGGCTCTGGAGAGGCTGTGTGTGTGTGAGACTCTTGCCGTAACCATTGCTGGCCCGTGTCACTGTTTCTCATGGCCGCCAAGATGCTTGCTCGTGCCTCTGTGGTACCTGAGCACACGGCTCTAGGCTGACCATGAAGTTGGCTCTGGGTTTTTCCTGATTTTACAGGGTCAACAACAAAGATCACAGTAATAAAACGCTGCAGGGAGGAGCCCTCTGTGACTACACTGACCAGTAGCCTCATAAGGGGCATCAAAGTGGAGTGAGTGACAGGGTTAATGACTTTGGGCCACTGGCCTCACACTAAATATACACTTGTATTCTTACTGTGATATCAGGGGCTCAGTCATTAACTCCTTAAACATCAGTCACTTATTCATATCTGTGACAATGGTCTGTTTGCCCACTTTGATGCCAGTTCTGATACCCAGAACCCATTTGGGCCAGGCTGGAGAGACCTGGTTTTGATGTGGGGCTCCCTGGTCTATATGTCTGTGGTGTGATATCGGTGGCCTAAAGTTATTTAACCCTTTCATTAACACCCTTTGGTGCCCATTTTTGTGCCAGTTTTATTTTTGTAACTGTTTAAGTGTATTTACATCAGGGCACCTCGCTGCATTTGTTATTATTGTGATGCTTATTTTTTGTTAAACCTATAAATAAAGAGAAAATTGCCAAAACTGACTAATAAGAAACCAACTTCAGCTCCACATAAGAAACTGGACGAATAAGAAATTAACTTCAGCCTCATATACTCACCTGAGTCACCTATGGCGCGGCCCATTCCAATGGTCGTCGCTGGTCCTGGCACCTCCTCTCTTGTGATGCTGTTCTGCTTTTGTGTGGTTGATGCATTTTACGTCATCCACACAGTGTCCCAGTCCCCCAGCTACTACAGTGCACAAGTGCTCTTTGGCCTTTCCCTGTGCATGCGCAGAACAGTACTGTGCTCTGCCCTCAGTAGGGCAGAGAGAAGTGTGCCTGCAGTGGGCATCTCTGTGTGGATGGCATAGGGTGCATCATCCGCATGAAGCAGAGAAAGAGGGCCGCAAGAAGAGAGGAGGCCCTAGACCAAGACCAACGACACTCAACCAACTGGACCGCAACACAGGTGAGTATAATAAAAGGTTTTTTGTTTTTTTTTCTCAGTTTTACATGGTAACTTGGAGACCTATATACAGCATTATAGAATGATGCTACATGGGGCTGAAAGGTGGTGTCCGTAGGTTGTATGGAGAAAAACCTGATGACTTGATTCCTTTAAGTAAACATTGCCCGACCACTTCAGTTACGTACCAATATGTTACCCCACCCTGGGCCCCAATAAAATAAAAAAGCTTGTACTCATCTCCCATGCTGGCATTGTTCCTGCAGTGTCAGCCGTCGTTCTCCCTGAGGCTCCTGTGCTACTGTGACATGACCCCAGCGCCCAATCAGTGCTAGCGTCACTTTCCCCGCCTCCTGTGAAATTGAACATGAAAAGGATGTCAGATCAACCGCAGCCCGAACTTTGTTTTCAAGTTCAATTTGTTCATAGGAGACAGTGACGCCAGCACTGATTGGGTGCTGGGGTCACGTGTCACAATCATCGCACGAGAGTTCTGGGACAGCGAATGCCGACACCACGTAAACTTAACCGGCACGAGAGGTGAGTATAACCTTGATTAAATGTTTGGCCCCAATAAAATAATAAAGTAGTAAACCATGTCCAACCAATTCAATGACACCAGTGTGTTAAGTAAACAATTCCCTACCAGTTAAACTTCCCTACTGTTCTTCCATTTCCAATTGTGTATTTTTTTTTCATGGACTTGTATAATCTTAGTTCATTGATGTGCTTCATCCATGAATTCAGCTTTTTTTCTTCAGAGTTGACACTATTTTTTTTTCAGACATAAAAAAAGTTTCCTCCTGAATAATTAGATCAAATTGCCTTTTTTCCAAAAAAGTTTTTTGGTTTCACATGCGTCTAGCGTTGGTGGCCTGGCACCTTGGATTGTTTATGCCGGAAAGGTAGAATCAAAGTGGAATGTTGGGATTTTGAAAAACGCAGAAAACAAAGTAGCAGAAAAAAGAAACAAAACCTGTGTTTTGGCTGCAGCTTTTTTTTTTTTTTTTCTCTACTGCCAATAGATCAGGTTTTGGCTGTAGAAAAAAGCAAACACAACATGCAAACATGGCGAGTGTACAGTCATACATCTGCTTTTTGCTCTTAGTATACACTGCGATCCACAACAAACTGGCAGCCGGTCCCATGACCTGAAGTCAACAACTTTCCCATAATAAGAACCCCAGCTATCTCCTTTCTCTACATACAGCTGGTTACAAAAATTGAGGTGGATCCCGTATCTTTTTAAAAAAAAATATTTAATACGATTAATTTACAGTTGGCGGTGCTGACTACAACTGTCATTAGCGTCAACTGGTCTCTGATCGCAGGGAGACCAGACGACTATGATGAAAGTTGGATTCAGCACTGGGAACAGCGTTAACTATGCTGCCTTTTACCTGATGCCGGTACGTGTCACACTGATGGTACACACGGAAGGCACATGGATAGCTCTGGTAGTGTTTTTTCCAGTACTGGTAATATCAGGAAGTGTGAAGGGAGCCTAAATAGCCATCAGAGTGCTGAAAGTGAACGTCTCATAGGGGGGCTAAAAACAAATTGTAAATTTTTTTTTTTTTTATATCACAAAATACAAAAAAATAAACATATTGTACCCATAAATAAGTATTTCTATATGAAAAATAAAAGTGCACATTTAGTATCTCCTCGTCTGGGATGACCCTACATATAAAACTGTCACACTAGTTGAAGGTGTTGACTGCAGACTTGTGAATCCCCCAGCACACACGCTGCGCTGTGGGGATTTGTCGGCTTCCCATCGGGTATCGGAGGGTATTGTGAGAATCATGTGGGAATAGTGGATGAGGGCAGGTATATCTCGCCCAGATACCTTTCCTATGTGGCCTAGTCTGGTCAGTATTGCACCTGGTTACTAATGAATAATGGGAGGCGTATATAAAAGGATGCCAGGTGGTTGTGTGAGTGTCTCAGCCTGGGGACACAGAGAGCCTGTCTGTGTGAGAGACACGTGAGTGAAAGCAGTGCCCACAGCAACTGTGATTTGGCTGGACGGGAGAAGCCCGCCAGTTGGTAGTTAGGTTGTACTTTGTTTAGTTAGTGCCGGACAGGCAAGGATTTGTCTTATGTTTTATTTCTTTATGCATTGCTTTCACCTTTTAATAAACCTGACCTAGTGTCAGTTATACCCAGACCCCGGCTGTGCACCTGAGTTTCATGCTGAACGCACGTGACCTTTGAGCCCAGCAAAGGCGACCCTGGAGTGTTTTATCACATTGTGGTGGAGAACGCGGGCATCACGTTGGAAGCATGAGCATGGAGGACGTGGTGAAAGCGCTGGTACAGTCCACCGCCGTCCAGCAAGAAGCTAATCGGGTGATGATGGTGATGAAGGAGTTGGTGGACATGACTGCTACCGATCGTTCGCTTCTCCAGCAGGTGGCGCAGCGCCTGGCAAGCTTACCTGAGGTTAACCTGGAAGCAGAGTCGAGTGATTCACGTGAGTGGGTACTGGCAGAAGATGACCGAAGATGACGTTGAGGCATACCTGACCACGTTTGAACGGACGGCGGTGCGAGAAAAATGGCCGAAGGCACAATGGGCCGGCCTGATTGCCCCGTTTCTTTCCGGTGAAGCCCAAGAGGCTTATTATGACTTAGAACCTGAAGCCACGCAGGACTTTGACAAACTGAAAGCCGAGATCTTGGCCCGGCTGGGAGTGACGACCGCTGTCCATGCACAGAGAGTGCATCAATGGACTTATCAGCTGGATAAACCACCGCGGTCACAGATGTTCGACCTGATCCACGTGATGAAGAAGTGGCTACAACCCGAGGTGCTGACAGCGCCAGAGATAATCCAGAGAGTCGTCATGGACAAGTACCTGAGAGCTCTACCGCCAGCCCTGAGGAAGTGGATAAGCCATGGAAATCCTACGACGGGAGATCAACTGGTGGATCTGGTTGAACGTTACTCCGTGGCAGAAGGACTCCGAGACGACGCTACCCCACCTCATACTTCATCTCCACGTGGAACCGGTAAGACTGTTCCAGGGAGTAGGGGAGAAGGAAAAATCGGGACTGTCCGCACTGCGAGGCCGAGAGTAACGAACTATGGTCTAAGCAAGGGGCCCGTTAGGTGTTTCCGCTGCCAAGAGATGGGACACATTGTTGCGAACTGTCCGCTCACTTCTGAACCCATGCAGTGCGACGTCACAGACTCTAAAAACCGCATGTCTATGGTTGCACGGGTGGTGAGTGTGAATGCTGGTCAAAAGGATGTGGAAAAACACTTGTGTGATTTAACTGTTGATGGAAAAAATGTGGTGGCATTGTTAGACTCGGGAAGTGTGGGGACTCTGGTGAAGGCCAGTCTGGTGTCAGCCCCGACTGGACCATCAGACAAATTTTCTGTAACGTGTGTGCATGGAGACACCTGCTCGTACCTCACCACGGTCATATGCATTACTACTACCTATGGGTCTGTGCAACATAAAGTGGGACTCGTCCCTGCGTTATTGCATGATGTTATCCTGGGCCGGGATTTTCCCCACTTCTGGCAATTGTGGGAGAATCAGTTGATACCCCAGGGTAATAGTGTACATGATTCTTCTCCCAGGGCGCGTGTGGGTCCCGAACCCCTGGAAGAGGTCTCCCCGGAAGAGTCTGCTGGAAATTGACCTGCAGTTCCCGTTTTCAGTCATGGTGGGTGATAGGGAGGAGACCAGGGAAGAGGAGGAGGCTGACAGCAGTCCACCTCCCCATTTGCCGGATTTCGAAGTTCAGAAAGATAACTTCCAAAGCGAGCAAATAAAGGATCCTACTCTCTCGGGCTAGGACAAATGTAAAAGTGATAAATGGGGTACCCGTAGAACCTGGCTCTAGGCTGGCATATCCTTACATGGTCCTGGAGAATGATTTACTATATCAGAGAAAAAGGGGGAAGACACGGTGCAACTATTAGTCGTGCCAAAACCCTACCAGTGGCAGGTGCTGGACCTGGCCCACGGGCATGTGATGGGAGGTCACCTGGGAGGCCAGAAAACCACCGAAAGGATATTACACTGTTTTGTTTGGCCGGGCATGCATCACGATATTCGTGTATATTGTGAGTCTTGTCCTGACTGCCAAGCCCCTGCACCTAAGCCCCGATTCTGTAGCCCTTTGGTACCCCTACCTATTATTGAAGTCCCGTTTGAGAGGATTGGGATGGATTTAGTTGGGCCCCTTCCACGGTCTGCACGTGGACACCAACATATCCTGGTCATCTTGGATTATGCCACTCGTTACCCGGAGGACATCCCTTTGCGTAACACGGCCACCAAGACGATTGCCAAGGAACTGGTGCATGTGTTTAGTTGGGTCGGTATACCAAAACAGATGCTCCTTTATGTCCAGGGTAATGAAGGAGCTCTGCCGATTGTTACAAATCGAACCGTTACGCACATCCGTGTATCACCCTCAAACAGACGGGTTGGTCGAACGGTTCAATAAAACTCTGAAGCAGATGCTGAGAAAGGTGATAGACAAGGATGGGAAGAACTGGGACTATTTACTTCCGTATTTGCTTTTTGCCATCAGGGAAGTACCCCAGTCTTCCACGGGATTCTCGCCTTTCGAGTTATTGTACGCCCGACGTCCTCGCGGACTGTTAGACGTTGCAAAAGAAATCTGGGAGGGTCAGGTCACTCCGTTTAAAACGGTGATGGATCACGTCACACAAATGCAGGACCGTATTGCGGCTGTTATGCCTATCGTCAAAGAACACATGATACAGGCTCAAGGAGCCCAAAAAAGAATCTGATAGGGGTGCCAAGATCCGTACGTTTGCACCCAGAGATAGGGTGTTGATCCTGGTCCCCACGGTGGACAGTAAGTTCCTGGCAAAGTGGCAGGGCCCCTTTGAGATTAAGGAAAGAGTTGGTGAAGTAAACTACAAAGTATACCAGGCAGGTAAACCGAAACCTGAACAGATTAATCCTGTAAATCTGATAAAACCCTGGAAAGATCGGTCTGCCTTTTCAGTGGAGCTGGCCCGTCCTGTCTGCTCGCATACCGTACCGGAGGAACGGGTTGCAGAGACTCTCTCGGAGCAGCAAAAGACTGAGGTCAGGCAGTTTCTACTTCACAACCAAAAAACCCGGGCTGACTACGCTAATGAAACATGACATCGTAACGGAACCTGGTGTCACAGTTCACGTAAAACCATACCGAATCCCGGAAGCACGCCGTGAAGCAGTTTCCCGAGAAGTGAAGGCAATGTTAGTTAGGTGTCATTGAGGAATCGCACAGTGCTTGGTCCAGCCCGATTGTGCTAATTCCTAAACCAGTTGGCACCATCCTGTTCTGCAATGACTTCAGGAAACTGAATGCAGTCTCAAAATTTGATGCCTACCCTATGCCCCGGGTCGACGAGTTAATAGATCGGTTAGGAAAAGCCCGGTATATTACGACCCTAGACAAAGGGGTATTGGCAGATCCCTCTGGCGGAGGCTGCCAGAGAAAAGACGGCATTTGCTGCGCCGGAAGGTTTATTTCAATATATATATACCGTTTGGACTGCACGGGGCACCGGCGACCTTCCAGAGACTGATGGATCGAGTCCCAAGGCCACATAGGCAGTACGCTTCGGCCTATGTGGATCACATTTACAGCTTGGACTGGGAGACTCGTCTCCAGAAAGTACAAGCTGTGATTGACGACTTGTGGGAAGCAGGTCTAGCCGCGAACTCCAAGAAATGTCACATCGGGCTAGAAGAAGCCCGGTATTTGGGGTATGTAATTGGGAGGGGTATTGTTAAACCCCAGCTCGATAAGATTCAGGCGGTTCAGGACTGGCCGCAACCTGTCAACAAGAAGCAGGTGCAAGCCTTTCTGGGGATCGCCGGCTATTATTGCCGGTTCATACCCAATTTTGCAGCCATCGCTACCCCCTGACAGATCTTACAAAAGGGAAAGACTCTGTCATGATTAAGTGGAGTTTAGCGGCTGAAGAAGCCTTCCATAGCCTAAAACGGGCACATTGCTCTCAACCAGTACTGGTGACTCCGGACTTCTGCAGCGAGTTTGTGGTACAAACTGATGCCTCTGATACCGGTATCGGGGCCGTACTGTCACAAGTGAGGGACGGAGTGGAACACCCAGTCCTCTATCTCAGCCGGAAGCTGAACAAACATGAGCAAAAGAAGTATGCAGTCATAGAAAAAGAGTGCCTAGCCATTAAGTGGGCTCTAGAGGCCCTCAAATATTACCTGGTAGGCCAAAAGTTCAGGCTGATCACTGACCATGCCCCTTAAGTGGATGCACTTGAACAAGGAACGGAATAGCCCGGTGACCCGGTGGTTCCTTGCCCTGCAGGCCTACACTTTTACGGTGGAGCACCGCCCAGGGGTACAGATGGGGAATGCAGATGCCCTGTCCCGAGTGCACTGTTTGGCGGGTGTCATTGCTCGACCGGAGTGGTCTGAGCAGAGGGGGGGATATGAGGATCATGTGGGAATAGTGGATGAGGGCAGGTATATCTCGCCTGGATACCTTTCCTATGTGGCCTAGTCTGGTCAGTGTCGCACCTGGTTACTAATGAATAATGGGAGGCGTATATAAAAGGATGCCAGGTGGTTGTGTGAGTGTCTCAGCCTGGGGACACAGAGAGCCTGTCTGTGTGAGAGACACGTGAGTGAAAGCAGTGCCCAATGCAACTGTGGTTTGGCTGGACGGGAGAAGCCCGCCAGTTGGTAGTTAGGTTGTACTTTGTTTCGTTGGTGCTGGACAGGCAAGGATTTGTTTTGTTTTTTTTCTTTATGCATTGCTATCACCTTAATAAACCTGACCTAGTGTCAGTTATACCCAGACCCCGGCTGTGCGCCTGAGTTTCATGCTGAACGCACGTGACCTTTGACCCCAGCAAAGGCAATCCCAGAGTGTTTTATCACAGTATGTATGAGTTATAAATACTCCCAGCCAGTGAGCGTGGTCTCGTTCTCCGTACACTTCTGTGTGAAGCAAATCCGCCCCCACTAGTAAGACAGTACCAGACAATCAGTCAATGCAGTTGAAAGGAGCGAGTTAGGGTCCACTGGTCGGGAGTATATATAACTCATACCCTCCGATCCCCGGACAGAAATCGGCAAATCCCCGGTCACAGATTGGATGCCGACAAATCTCTGCAGTGCACAGTGTATGCGCTGGGAGGATTCATAAGTCTGCAGACTTATTGATTTGAACAGGACAGCCCTTTCTATCACTTCAGTGAACACTGTAGAAAAAAATGAGGGAAAAAACCATGCCTTCTCACCATAGTGCTGGACAAAAAGTGGAAAACGCAATCAAAAAGACGAATGTAAATTAAAATTGTATGTCTGAAAGTCATCTTATCCTGCAAAAAACAAGCCGCCCTACGTGTTTGTCAGTAGAAAAATAAAAAAGTTATAGTTGTCAGAATACAGGGATGCAATGACAATTCTTTTTCATGTAAAATAGTTTGTGTAAACTCCAAAACGTAAAAAAAATTAAGGTGATATTTCTGTAATCGTACTGACACAGAATAAAGCGGTCTTATCACTTATATCAAGAGTAATGGCATAAAAAAATACCATATTTTCTGGATTATAAGACACTTTTGTTCCCCCAAACTTTGGGGGAAAGTGGGGGGCTGTGTCTTGTAATCCGAATGTGTGCTGTAGAGGAGGGGGGGCAGCTCTGGAGTGGTGTCAGTGGGGTGGGCTGGCTGCGGGCTGCAGACAGCGGGTGGTCAGTGCTCCTGGTCATTAGGCTGATGCAATATTCACTGCACCCGCTGTCCATCACCTCGGTGCTGAAGCCGCACCGAGTTGGTGGACAGGGTAGCAGCGCATATTGCATGTGCCTGCACTCTCCCCCCACTGCCCCGTCACTATAGTCACCTTCTGATGATGGCTCCTGCTCCCAGCTCTCCCCTGTCTTTTCCTGTGTCTGTGCCAATAGGACCTGCGGTCACGTGACTCCCAGTGTACAACACTGCGGTCATGTGATGGAAGGTCCTGCAGCTAACAATGAAATGCCTGGATGTCAGCACAGACACAGGAAGAGCCGTGGGGGAGCTGGGAGCAAGGAGCCCTGATCGGAAGGTGAGTTAACTGTTTATTTTATCATGTGCATGCCGATGGGGTGGGGGAGCCAGCAGCACAAGGGGGCCATGTGCCAACAAGGATGAAGGACATATAATGCCAGTTTCCGTCTTACAAATCATATATAAGACAGGTCCCCATTTAACATAAAAAAATTTCTTTTTCTTCAACAAATTTGGGGGTGCGTCTTATAATCAGGTGCGTCTTTTAAAGCGAAAAATACGGTAATTCTATGACTATCCTGAAGTGTTGTGCACATGATCAGTAAATTTCCTTTGAGTATTTCCTGTGATTTTTTTTTTTTTTTTTTAGATTTTATTTATTTCTGCAGATTTTTAGCATTTTTCACACATTGACCTCAATTGAGTGTGTCAAATCTGCAGCAAAAACGCAAGTATAAAAATGTTTGCTGAGTTTGTTTGCATTTTTACAGGCTTCCTATGGCATGTCTATCGCTGCCATTTGCATGACAGCGTTGGAAACAGTCGTGGTGGTTCTCATTGGCGGTAACATTACTGCTGGTAAGACAGTCAGAGGGCTGGGGGAGAGGGTCATGCTGTCAGATGTCAGCATGACCTTGCAGAGATATTGCGACCCGTGGTAAAAGCTTATCTGACAATACAAAGGTGACATCAACCATCCCCCAACCATTACCCCACTTGCCACTACTACAGGGCAAGTGTGAAGAGCGAGGCTAAAAGCCAGATTTGGCGCATCTTATTGATGATCCTCTTCTGGGGCAGCTGAGAGCTGATGTTTTTAGTCTGGGAGGGGGCCAATTCCCATGGCCCCTTCCTGGGCTATTAATATCAGCCCGCAGCTGTCTTCCTAAGCTTTTTTTGGTTGGATTTTAAAGGGAGACTGCCCCATGTCAACTTTTTTTTTTCTGGGGTCCTTCTGTAAACTAGACATTAAAAGCTTAGCAAATAGCTGTGAGCTGATATTAACCGCATATGAACCTTCATGGCAATTGGCTCTTTCCCAGAATATTAACATCAGCCCTCAGCTTTCCCTCTGCTGGTTATTAAAATTATGCAGGAGCCCTACGCAGTGGTTTTTTTTTTTTTTTTTTCCTTTTTTTTTTTTTTATTTTTTTTAAATTAACAGTTGCTATCTGGTTACAGCCTATGTACTTTTGTTCAGTTAATTCTCCAACATAGGCTGGTGACAACTTGTTTGTGTATTTACTTATCGGTTTAGGAATGAGGGTGTCAGGCTCACACCTTTTCATTACTAAACCTAGGGCATGGTGTCAATGACAGCTACTGACATCAAGTCCTAATTCCATTACCCTGATGCCACACTGCACCAGAATTAAGAAAGGTGTTGAACCAAGAAATTACATCACAAAACTTTTTTTAATATCTTTATTTAGCTAAAAAAAAAGCCTTCATTGCTGTACAAAAAAGCATGCAAAAAATGCACCAAAAAGAGGCAAAACGCATCTTTTTGCTTTCAAGAGATGGAGATACCTTGCAGAAATTTCTGCAAGCAAATACTCAACATGTGCACACAGCCTAAAAGTTGACCAGCAATTTCTCAATTTACATATTTTTCAGGGACTTCATCACATTTGGTGAGTTTGGGGTCCTTATGACAGAGAATATCCAAACATTCTAAAAACTGCACACCTCAAGTCCTTAAATCGACATTCAAAAAGTTTATTAACCCTTCAAGTGCTTACTAAGAAATGGGCAACATGGAAGGAAAAAATGAACACTTTACACGTTTTCTCAAATTTTGCTTTGGCTCCAAATATTTTTTTTTTCACAATGACAGTCGGAGAAAATGGCCCCCAAAATGTGTTGTACAATCTCTCCCGAGTACACAGACACTACTTTTGAGGCATAGTGCGAAGTTTAGAAAGTAAAGAGCTCTAGATCGGAGTTCAGCTTTTACTGGAATGGTTTGGAAGTGGCATGTCACACTGGCAGAGCCCCTGAGGTGGCAGAAAAGCAGAACCCCCCCCACATAACTGTACTCATTTTACAAACTACACCACCGATTAATTCATATAGGGGTGCAGTGTGTATGTTGAATCCAGAAGTTTATACCATTGAAAAAAGGATAATTACATTTTCACCACAAATGTTGTTTTAACTCCAGATTTTACATTTTCACATAGGTAAATGGGTAACAAAATAGAAATAAAATGTGTCACACAATTTCTGCTGAACATAGAAATATGTGGCTGTGCACTACTGCTTAGCCACCTGGTGTGACTCGGGAGGGACGATGCGCTATTTATTTGCATCCTGGTGCACATATTTCAAAGGGAATCTGTCACCCCATTTTGGGGCTATGAGCTGTGGCCACCGCCTTCAGGGGTTTATCTACAGCATTCTGTAATGCTGTAGATAAGCCCCCGATGAAACCTGAAAGATAGGAAAGACACGTTAGGTTATACTCACCGGGGGGCGGAGTCAGGTGCGGTGGGTGTCGTGGTCCGGCGCCTCCCATCTTTATACGATGACGTCCTCCTTCTTGCTTCTCCCTCGGCTCTTGCGCAAGTGTACTTTCTCTGCTCTATTGATGGCAGGGTAAAGTACTGCAGTGCGCTGGGAAAGGTCAGAGGTGTCCTGCGCACTGCAGTATTCTGCTGTGCCCTCAACAGGGTAGATAAAGTACGCGTGCTCAGGGGCCGAGGGAGAAGCAAGGAGGAGGACATAATCTTATGAAGATGGGAGGCGCCGGACGAGACGGCGACACCCATCGGACTGGACCGAACGCTGGGTGTTGAGTTCGTTCTCTAGTCCACCAGCTGTGAATTCTCCTTCCAGACTCCCTCTGGTGGTAACAGGAGGTAGTGAGGCTGATTTAATCAGTAGAGATCTACCACCTGATAATGAAGATGACTATTGGACCTCAGGAATCTTAGACTGGATTTAAGACAGCCGACGCCCTAGTTTAGTGCTGGTGATTGCTTCTGGCTTCTCAGGTCTTGGTTTTCGGCTCTGTTCCAGCCTTCTCAAAGCTAAGTGTTTTTGCTAATGTTCACACTTGATTTTGTTGGTCTATTCAGTTTTTTGTGTGCTCAGCCAGCCCCGGCTGGGGCTGTGCTGAATTTCCACTCTTATTTATCTGTATTTGCTGTTTTGCTTTTTAGTCCCTTATTAGATTGGCCTCTTTTTGCTCTCTCAGAATATTTCAGAGTGCTGATATAGTGGGAGAGGTCTAGTGACTTGAGGGTTAATTTTGGTATCAGAAGTGTTGGACATTATTTTTGTAGGGTTTTTTTTGGCAGATTGCAGACAGTGTCTTTCCTTTTCTGTTCTTTCTAGTTAGTTGGGCCCCATCGTTTGCTCTGCCTATTTTCCTGCCTGTGTTTGTGTTTTCATCTTGTTTCACCATCAATACATGTGTGAAGGCTGTCTATTCCTTTGGGGTCTGTCTGGGGCAGTTAGTTTTCCCTTTTCTTGCTTTAGGCTTATGTAGTCCTCCGGCGGTGACGAGGCGTCTAGATCATCGTAGGAACGCTCCACCGCTACTGCTAGTTGTGTGGTTAAGATCAGGGATCTGCATAGTTACCAACCTCTCTGGATTTCTGGGACTTGGCTCTTTGTTGTCCTCCTCGGTTACCCATTGATAACAGCCGGGGAGTGTATAATGTAACTTTTTTTTTTTTCAGGTTACATCGGGGGCTTATCTACAGCATTACAGAATGCTGTAGATAAGCCCCTGATGGCGGTGCCAGCAGCTAATAGGGCTAAAATGGGGGGACAGATCCCCTTTAATAGAATAGTTTGAGGACGCCATATACAAAGCCCATAAGTGCTAGAAAAGCCGAAAAAAAAAAAAAAAAAAACCCTCAAGTGACCCCAACTTGGAAATTCTACCCATTTGGAAATTTATCTACAGATATAGTGATGATTTTACTCCATTGTTTTTCTCCAAAAATAAGCAGCAATGGATGTTGAGTGAAAATTGCAAATCTGCTGTTGTAGTGCCCGAACACTGCACTCCCCAGAACTTTGTAGGGCCCGGATCATTTTTCTGAAGACATGCACCCGTAAGGTGAACTATCATCGCTACAGAAATGCTCAACATGTGGAAGAGAAATGTGGTTTAGGCACAGTGGCATTTGGATTTGGGAGTGCAGAATTTTGCTAAATTTCTTTTAGGGGGCGAGGAGCCATAGCGCTTTTCCAGTGCCTGTGCTGCCAGTAATGTATAAGCCCCTTAAATTTCCGTTTACAGATGATGAACCTGAGTGTGGACTTTGCTTGTTGACTTACTTGTTTAGTGGATTGAGATAATGGTGATTTGGAACATTTTGAGTAACATATCCTGTGCTCTACGCTCAGCATTTACATGGGGGTTCCATCTAAAATTCCAAATTATGTAAATCAGATCACACACCAGACAGGTCCAGTCACTATAATCAGGCAGAAGAGTTAGACTCCATCCGGCATCTGTTCAGCAGCGTCCTCTGTTTCAAAAGTGCACAAAACTGTGGTGGACTGCACTTTTACAAACCCCTAAGGGTATGTTTCCATGGTCATGAAACAGTGTAAAGCTGCAGCGTCAAACATGCAGTGGCCAGATGTTACAGCATAGTGGAGGGGGATTTCATGAAATCCTGTCTCCACTATGCGTTAAAAGATGCTGGAGGCAGACCCGCGTAATCGGGCATTCGGTGCGTCTTTCCAGAACGCAGCTTGTCTGTTTACAATGTGGCGAGGCTCCGTCGCCGCACTGTAAATTTACCATAGACTATTAGATGCGGTAAAACCACATCTAATGATTCGTCACATGAATAACTGCGTAAACGCAGCTTACTACGCATGTCCACTAATTTAAATAAGGTCTTACCTTCTCCCACCGACGAAAGTCCCCGTCCACTGCAGTTCTCGCGATAACTTTGCTTACCGTGAGAACTGCCGTGTTACCTCGAGAACTGCCATGCATGTGTCCGGGGGTTATCTCCGGTCACTAGGCTAGTTCTCACGGTCAGCTGACCGCGAGAACTACAGTGTAGGTGACCGCCGGAGATCTCTGGTGGTCATCTACAAGCTCTGCTATCTCTGGATGTCATGTTTCCAGATGTAGCAGAGTTGGACTCGTCGTGGGACACTGGTTGTTAAGGACTACGTTGGACAGGAAGTATTTGTTTTTTTTTTTTTTTTCAGGAGATCGAGGGCCTCGGGGAATTAGGAGTATAATAAAATGGCAAAAATGTGTGGTGTTCATTAAAATACTTTTTTCTGGCTGTGTCTTTAACCCTTTACATACTATAAGATTAGTAATTGATAGGCGTCTTATTGATGCCTCTCCATTACTAACTGGCTGAATGAAAGGCAACATTAACCCCTTATCACCCCATATTCCACTACTACACGGCAGTGGGAAGACAGAGGCTAAGTGCCAGAATTGGTGCAGATGCGCCTTTTCTGGGGCGGCTGTGTGCTGGTGTTTGTAGCCGGGGGGTGGGGGGCCCAATATCCTTGGCCCCATCCTAGACTATGAATATCAGCCCCACAGCTGTCTGCATAGCCTTTCTGGCTATTATAGGTGACCACCCCCCCATGTCATTTTTTGGGGTGTCCCCCTATTTTAATAACCAGTAAAGGCTATGCAGACAGCTGCAGGCTGATATTCATAGCCTGGGAAGATACATAGATATTAACCCTTTCCCAGGCTATAAACATCAGCCCCCAGTCTCCTGGCGCAGAAAACTGCGCAGGAACCCACACCATTTTTTTTTTTTTTTTTTTTTCAAATAATAAAAAAAAGACGCTGCATATTAAGCCGGGGTCAGACATGCGAGAAACTCGCACAAGTCTTGCACCTCTGTACCCGGCACTGCGCTCAGCTGCAGAGAAATGCATGCAGCCGCACCTACTGTCCCGAGTGCCGTCTATCTATCCCATATCTGTCTATCTATGTGTATAATGGAATGTGGGTTGGACAAACGTTAGAGGAGGTTGGACCAGAAATGACTTTTATTATTTACCAAAAAAAAAAAAATCTTTATTTAGCTTACAGAAAACGCATATAAATCCGAATAAAAAACGCAGGTGACCTGCCAGTGACCACCAGTGACAGATTTGGTGCAGATTTTACCTGTGTCAAATCCTTAGCCAATCCTAACCTTGGAAACATACCCTAAAAAGACGAACAGATCACAGGCCAGATGGTGTCCACAGTGCCTCTATCTGCCTGATTACAAGCAATCTTCTGTTGAGAATTCTGTCTGAATCGCATACTTCAGAGACGGACTTGGGAAAACTTGATGTAAGCACTCAGCATAGAACGCAGAATAAGTATGAGCCGAGCCTTACTGCGATCTTTGGGAGGCTGATTGAAAAAAAAATCAATAGTAGGTAAAGAATTGGTTTTACAGTATTTTTCGCTTTATAAGACGCCCCCCCCCAAATTTGTCAAAGAAAGATATTATTTTTTTTTTTTGTTAAATGGGGGATCTGTCTTATAGTGCCAGGGTCCGTCTCACAAATCATATATATGATTGTACGCTTTCAGAGTCCTCCTGGATGGAGAGAGAAGAAACGGAGAGTGGTGGTCATGAGGAATTCCCTGTTGAGAGGAACAGAGGCTGCTATCTGCAGACCAGATATAACTTCAAGAGAAATGTGCTGTCTTACAGGGGCAAAAATTAAAGATGTTTGACAGGATAGCAGGACTCTTCAGACCTACAGATGACTACCCATTCCTGCTACTACATGTGGGGACAAATGACACCGCAAGAAACGACCTGGAAACCATCTGCAGAGACTTTGGAAACTTAGGCAAGAAAGTGAAAGAACTGGGAGCGCAGGTGGTCTTCTCTTCCATCCTTCCAGTGGATGGAGGTGGAATAAGATTCTGCAGGTGAACAACTAGAAGTGGAAAGGAAGAACAAAGACAAAAGAATCTAAATAATAAAAATATTGGAGAAAGAGAAACCAATCACAAACTAAAATGCTTCTATACTAATGCACAAAGCATGGGCAACAAACAAGGAGAATTGGAACTACTAACACAGGAGAAGAAATATGATGTCATTGGAATCACTGAAACTTGGTGGGACGATACACATGATTGGAATACTAGACGGATACAACTTATTTGCAAGAAACAGACGTGATAAACGAGGAGGAGGTGTTGCATTGTATATTAGAAACGCGTATATCTGCACAGAGATTGAAGCTTCAGAGGCTGGGAGTTCTGTGGAAACTGTTTGGGTAAGAATACAAGGACAGAACAATGGAAAGGACACCATTGTAGGCATTTACTACAGGCCGCCTGTGCAGGCTGAAGATATGGATGAACTCTGTGACAAAACACTCCGGGATCGCCTTTGCTGGGGTCAAAGGTCACGTGCGTTCAGCATGAAACTCAGGCGCAGAGCTGGGATTCGTGTATAACTGACCCTGGCTCAGGTTTATTAACGGTGAAAGCAATGCAAAAGGAAATAAAACATAAAACAAATCCTTGCCTGTCCGGCACTAACTAAACAATGGACAACCTAACTACCAACTGGCGGGCTTCTCCCGTCCAGCCAAACCACAGTTGCAGTGGGCACTGCTTCCACTCACGTGTGTGTCTCTCACACAGACAGGCTCTGTGTTCCCAGGCTGAGACACTCGCACAACCACCTTGCATCCCTTTATATCCACCTCCCATTATCCATTAGCAAGCAGGTGCGATACTGACCAGACTAGGCCACATAGGAAAGGAATCTGGGCGAGATATACCTGCCCTCATCCACTATTCCCACATGATTCTCACATCTCTTTATGCATCAAATGGCCAAGTTCTCCAAAAAATATGACACAGTTGTCATGGGAGACTTCAAATATCCAGACATTTGTTGGGAATCTCTCTCAGGCAAAACTAATGGGTCAAGGAAATTCTTATCCTCTCTTGCTGACAACTTTATCTTCTAAAAGGTAGGGGGAGAAAACAAGGCGAACTGCTACCTTGGATCTAATCCTTATAAACAGGGAGGAAATGGTTGAGGAGGTAATAGTGGCTGCGACCATAGGAGGTAGCGACCATGCTATTTTAGAACTTTGGATAACTAGAGGAGGAAGACCTGTGAAGACTCAGACGTCAAGGTTAGATTTCAGAAAGGCAGATTTTAAGGGATTTGGAAAGAGAATTGGAGGGATCCAATGGCTGGATATCCTTAAAGACAAAAATGTTCAGGAAGGATGGGAAATCTTGAGAAAAATTCTCAAAGCACAATTGTTAACAATTCCGAAAAGAGGGAAGAATAGGAAGCAATTAAGGAAACAAGGATGGATGAACACAGAACTTAAGCACATGCTAAAAAGGAAGAAAGAAATGTTTATAAAATGGAAAGAGGGAGGCATATCTAAAGAAGAATATAATGCTGTCTGCAGGGCATAAATCAGATTATCTAAAGCTGACAATGAATTGAGGCTTGCAAGAGATGTCAAAAGCAACAATAAAGGATTTTGGGGATATGTCAAAAGTAAAAGAAAAGTCAAAGATACTATAGGATTTTTACAGGCTGAAAATGATGAAATGGTAAGACAGGATGTTGAGAAGGCTGAACTTTTAAATTCCTATTTTGCATCTGTTTTCTCTCAGAAAGGAAATGTAACATCAACTGTTCTTCACTGTCCTATTAAGGGAATAGAAGAATCCAGGATATCTATAAACAGAAAGATAGTGAGGAAACACTTAGCTAACCTAAATGAATTCAAGTCTCCAGGTCCAGATGAATTACACCCCAGAGTACTGAAGGAGATAGCAGAAGAAATTTTTGAACCCCTCTCCATAATCTTTGGAAATTCTTGGAGAACAGGAGAAGTCCCAGAAGACTGGAGAAGAGCAAATGTTGTTCCTATCTTCAAAAAGGGGAAGAAGGTGGACCCAAGCAACTATAGGCCAGTGAGTCTGACTTCTATACCAGGAAAGATCTTTGAACAGATTAATAAACAACATGTATGTCAGTACCTGGCTAAGAATGAAGTGATTAAACAGAGTCAGCATGGGTTGGTAACTAATAAGTCATATCAGACTAACGTAACTTCCTTCTATGACGGAATCACTGATTGGGTAGATCAAGGAAATGCTGTAGATATAGTATATCTTGACTTCAGCAAAGCATTTGAAAAGTATCTCATACAATCCTTATTGAAAAAAATGACTAAGTATGGAATGGACAAGGCAACGGTTAGGTGGATTCATAACTGGCTTAGTGATCGGACCCAATGAGTGGTCGTAAATGGCTGCACATCCAGTTGGAAGAATGTCTGTCTCAAGTGGGGTACCACAGGGCTCTGTCCATGATTTAATTAAATTTGCTGATGACACAAAGCTAGGAGGTATAGCTAATACTAGAGAAGAGAGAGAGAGGATTCAAAAAGATATAATTAAACTGGAGCAGTGGGCAGCAACTAAAAATGGTTTTTAACAGGGGAAAAATGCAAAGTACTACATCTGGGCAATAAAAATGAAAAAAGCATATACAGAATGGGAGGAATAGGGCTAAGCAACAGCACATGTGAAAGACTTGGGTATACTAATAGATCACAGACTGAATATGAGTCAACAGTGTGATGCAGCAGCAAAAAAGGCAAATGCAATTCTAGGATGTATTAACAGAAGCATACAGTCTAGATCACGTGAAGTCATTATTGCCCTCTACTCCTCTTTGGTCAGACCTCATCTGGAATATTGTGTCCAGTTTTGGGCACCACATTTTAAAAAAGACATCAACAAGCTGGAGCAAGTTAAGAAAAGAGCGACCAGAATGGTGACGGTCTGCAAACCCTGTCTTATGAGGAAAGATTGCAGGATTTGGGAATGTTTAGTTTGCAAAAGAGAAGACTGAGAGGAGACTTAATGGCTGTCTACAAATATCTAAAGGGCTGTCACATTGTAGAAGGATCATCTTTATTCTCATTTGCACAAGGAAAGACTAGAAGCAATGGGATAAAACTGAATGGGAGGAGACACAGATTAGATATTAGAAAAAACTTTGACAGTGATCAATGAATGGAACAGGCTGCCACAAGAAGTGGTGAGTTCTCCTTCAATGGAAGTCTTCAAACAGAGGCTGGACTGACATCTGACTGGGATGATTTAGCGAATCCTGCTTTCAGCAGGGGGTTGGACCAGATGGCCCAGGAGGTCCCTTCCAACTCTACGATTCTATGATTCTACATTAAGAGTCCAAGTGTCTGCATTAGGAGCACTTTACGGCCATAATATAGCAGGGAATAAGTGGGTGTTCCGTTTTAGTCCAGCTTGTGAACGAATGACACCGGTACACATACCTAGAATCCCTCCTTGGGACATAAATTTGGTCTTAGATGCTCTAACGGAAGCCCCTTTTGAACCAATAGACACCGTATCTCCAAAATACTTGTCACTCAAGACGGCCCTCTTAGTAGCACTGACATCTGCGAGGAGAGTTAGCGACATTCAAGCCCTATCCATAGATCCACCCTCTTTTCAGCTATATCAGGACAGGTTGATTCTAAAACCAGACCCCTCGTACCTTCCTAAGGTATCAGCATAATTCCATAGATCGCAAGAGATACTCCTCCCCACTGTCTTCAGGGACCCCTCCACTCCTGAAGAACAGCAATTTCACACCCTGGACGTTAGGAGAACTGTCTTAAAATACGTTGAAAGATCCAGGAACTGGAGGCAGTGTAGGGCTCTGTTCATATCCTTTCAGGGCTGTAAAAAGGGGTACGGAGTCACGAAGAGCACCTTATCCCGATGGATCAGGGATGCCATCTGATTATCCTACTCTGTGCGAATCGAAGACCCTCCGTAGAGCATCAAGGCGAATTCTACTAGAGCAATGGCATCTTCTTGGGCCGAGAGGGGAGACGTTCCAATCGAAGCCATATGTAAGGTGGCAATTTGGTCAACCCCTTCTACCTTCTATAATCGCTATAGACTTGACCTTTCATGAACTTCTGACCAAAGCTTTGGCAGGACTGTCCTTGGCACGGTGGTCCCACCCAGGTGAAGGTCTCTGGAATCTCTCCAGTGGGTGCTGTCGTGGCGAAGGGTAAAAAGCCGGATTACTTACCGGTAAAGCTCTTTTAATGAGTCCACGACAGCACCCGCTCACTTCCCTCCCTATGAAGATAATGGCAATAAATACACCACGTATTAAAGTGTATCTCTAAAAACAAGTAAGTTAAACTTAAAAAGCAAGAACGTTGCCTAACTCTTGGCGGTCCTCCTGGTACTCTGAAATACAACTGAGGAGGAGAGGTGGACCACCCCCTTTTATCTTTCTGTAGGTTTCCTATTCCTATGGGGCAGATCCCGCTACCTCCAGTGGGTACTGTTGTGGACTCATTAAAAGAGCATTCCCGGTAAGTAATCCGGCTTTTCGCTTTGTTTTTTATTTTTTAAGGGGTTCACTAAAGGGGTTAACTAGTGCGACAGTTTTATAGGGCGGGTCGTTACGGACGTGGCAATACTAAATGTGTACTTTTATTGTTTGGTTTTTTTTTTTTACTTAAATATTCCTGAATTCTTTTTTTTTATTTATTTTTTTTTTTTTTTTTATTTATTTAGTAACATAGTGTAGGGATTCAACTGGTAGGTAATAGCAGGGCTGCAGTAACGAGGCAACACACAGGCTCAAAGTCTAATTTCAGTGGTTTAATGTCACTTTGCAAACAGCAGGTTAACAGAAAATAAGGGGAAAACATAAAAGTACTCCAGCTTGGAGAACCACTGGTCCCAGACTCACCCCTTGCACGGGTCGGGCTTAACTAAGCGGCTGCCAGTTCCTGTGGCATCCGCCAGGTGCCATTCCCAGGGTTGTTGAGTCTTGCTGCTATAGTCCTGCAACACTGGGATCCTGTATACAAGTTCAGGCTAAGACCAGCCAAGTTCTTGTAACTTCCAGACACTCACCATGTGCCAAACACCAAACTCCATTACATAGCCCCTAGCCCCTCCCACAAGTGAGGTAGACATCACATGGGCTGATCATGTGACCATGACATCATCGCAGGTTCTGTCTTTAGGGAAAAACCTGGCCAAACATCTGATGGGAGAAATGTATCTCCCTTCCAGTAAAACACCCTTTACTGTACCACAATAGTAACATGGTTATTAAGGTTGAAAGAAGATTTTAAGTCCATCTAGTTCAACCCATATCCTATCCTAACTTGCCCTAACATGTTGATCCAGGGGAAGGCAAAAAAAACGCCATGTGGCAAACAGTAAGCTTCACATTGGGGAAAAAAATTCCTTCCCGACTCCACATACGGCAATCAGACTAGCTCCCTGGATCATTGCAATATTAAGGAAACTAGTGTATATAACCTGTAATATACTTTTCAAGAAAGGCATCCTGTCCCTTCTTAAATTTTAGTAGGGAATCGCTCATTGCAATATCATATGGCAGAGAGTTCGATAGTCTCACTTCTTACAGTAAAGAATCCGCATCTGTGATTGTGCTTAAACCTTCTTTCTTCCAGACGTAGAGAATGCCCCCTTGTCCCCCTTGTCCCCGTCACAGGTCTAAGAGCAAAACATTGTAATAAGATCACCCCTAAGCCTTCGATTTTCCCAACTAAATAACCCCAAATGTAATAACCTATCTTGGTATTGCAGACCCCCCAGTTCCCTAATAACTTTGGTCGCTCTTTGCACCCACTCCAGTTCAGCTATGTCTTTCTTATACACCGGAGACCAGAACTGTACGCAGTATTCTAAGTGTGGTCGCACTAGTGACTTGTATAGAAGTAAAATTATGTTCTCATGAGCAACTATGCCTCTTTTAATGCATCCCATTTTATTTGCCTTTGCAGCAGATGCCTGACACTGGCCACTAAATGTTCGTTTGTCGTCCACCCATATACCCAGGTCTTTTTCAGTGATGGCTTTGCCCAGTATTTACAGTTATGTGCTTAATTATACATCTTGTTTGTTCTACCAAAGTGCATGACCTTACACTTATCACCATTAAAGCTCATTTGCCATTTACCAGCTCAAACTTCTAGTTCACACAAATCCTCCTGTAATATAAAATTGTTCTCCTCTAATATAAAATTCTTCTCCTCTGTATTGATTACCCTGCAGTGTTTAGTGTCATATGCAAATATTGATATTCTACTCTCTATGCCCCTTACAAGGTCATTAATAAATGTTAAAAAGGGGGCCCAATACTGACCCCTGTTACCACACTGCTAACCGTGACCCAGTCCGAGTGTGCTCCATTAATTGCCACCCTTTGTTTCCTGAGCCAGCTCTTAACCCACTTACAGATATTTTCCCCTGTCCCCATTGTTGTCATTTTATGTATCAACCTTTTGTGTGGCACCATATCAAAAGCTTTTGAAAAGTCCATGTACACCATGTCCACTGCATTCCCTTGGTCCAGTCAAGAACTTACCTCTTCATAAAAGCTTATCAGATTAGTCTGACAGGAACGGTCCCTTGTAAACCCATGTTAATATTGGGTCATGAGGTTATTCTTTTTCAGATACTCCAGAATAGTATGTCTTAGAAAACCCTGCAGGATTTTACCCACAGTAGAGGTTAAACTTACTGGCCTATAATTTCCAAGTTTGGTTTTTGTCCCCTTTTTGAATATTGACACCAAATTTGCCATACGCCAGTCCTGTGATACAGACCCTGTTATGGAATATTTAAAGATTAAAAATAATGGTCTATCTGTGAGTGTACTTAATTCCTGCAGTACTCGTGGGTGTATCCCATCCAGTACCGAGGATTTGTTAATTTTGGTGATTTTTAGACGCCACCGTACTTCCTGCTGGGTTAAGCAGGTGACATTTAATGGAGAATTTATATATTTTTTTTTTATCACTGATCATGTTATCCATCATGGGATTTTCTTGTCTAAATACTGTTGGGAAAAAAAATTTATCATATCGGCTTTTCCTCTTCCACCATTTTACCCAGACTATTTTTAAGGGGGCTAACACTATCATTTTTTAGCTTCTTACTATTTATGTACTTAACCCCTTCCTGAACTTTGACGCCACATAGGCGTCATGAAAAGTCGTGCCAATACGACCCATGACTCCTATGTGGCGTCATGATTTGCCCTCCGCGTTGGGTGACCGGGGTCACTGAAAGGTCACAAGACACTTGATAGTTAACCCCAGGGGCGTGGCTTAGCCCCCACGTGCCTACAATCGCTCTGATTGGCTGTTTAATCAGAGATTGTAATATTTCACCAATGAAATAGCATCGGACGTGGCTGGAGACCGAGACCCGACTCCCCCCCCCCCCACACACCGACTGGCGGCACCGATCGACCTCGTAGTAATGGACTACCATCTTAGCAATTTTAAGGATGGAGGCAACATGATGCTCAGTGTATCTGTTAGTAAAGCCAGAATTGAGCCCTTCTTTTCCTCTCAAGATTTTTCTTTTTAACTCCTTTGGCATTGTTAAACGTTACTTTTTTCATTCCTATTACTTTTGGGATATTACTAGCTTTTGTTTTACCATCCAGCTTGTCCTATTGTAAGAGGATTGTGAACACCACAGCAGGGTTTTTATACTTTTCTTCGTTAAATAAGTTTCAGGTGATCACCTAATCGGAAGTACAGTAAGTAGAATGAGGTATACTCTGGTTGGAATTCAACGGACAATGGAATGGCTGTCAGACATGTAGAGAAGCTGATTTTTATAAAACTATGCAGTGGGCTCTTAATTTTTGCCAGAGAGATGTACATCGCTATATATAGCTCTGGCAAAAATTAAGAGACCACTGCAAAATTTTCGGTTTCTGACTTTTTTCTCTTTTTAGGTATATATTTTTTTTTTTTTTTGAATAAAATGTACATTGTTGTTTTAGTCTATAAGCTACTGACAATTTAAAGCTAAAAATTTTGTATTTTTCTCTAGCAACGTTCCACGACCGCATAGGAGGTTGTCTCCATGCCCTAATGGGGGACAGGTAGACCAAGAGAGGCTAAAAGGTCCCTCTCACCAGTGTCTCTCCTGTCCCCCATGGGGCATGGAGAGGTTATCGGTATGCTGTGTGGCCGGCTGCGGCAGTGTACCTGGATGATCTGGCCGGGCAGTGGTGGTCAGCGGCGCTGCCTCCCCTCCTCCAGACTGCTCCCGCCGTCTTTGGAACTCGGGTCCTTCCTGGCCCACCTGCGCTCCCCTAGGGGTAGTCAAGCGGGCCAGTGATCCCCAACCCGCAGCTCTCCGGTCTCTCCTTCTGCTGCGCTGTCGACGACCCGGAAGTGACGTCACGCGCGGGTCACTTCTGTGTTATGTCTATGACTACATCCTGCCATGGCGGCCCCCGTTCTGCTGATGGCGCATGGTGCTTGCATCAGTGCTGTGCCTGCTCCGGGACCCAAAGGAGTAGGGGGAGAAAGAGAGAACCAGTGCTGAGGGCGGGGTTAACCCTTTATTAACCCACCGGAAGAAGCCGACAGGTAAGGCAAATCCCCTGTCAGCATGGACGGTTCTTCCTGTTCTGCATCTACAGAGCCCAGCGCTGCCCCAGCCTCTTGTGTTACCTGGGTTGGGTACCTAGTGGTGCGATCTGGGTATAGAGGTCCTCAAAATACTTCTCTCCTCTTTTATAGGGAGAAAAGTCTGCCCACAAAAGCACCAATACCACCAGCAAGCCAGCTAAATGTCCCATATGTAGCGCAAAACTCCCCTCAAATTGGAGGAAAAATTTTGTCAGACACGCACAGACTGGGTAGTCAGGTCTGAGCACCTGTCATTGATTGACGAATTCTGCAGCCTTGTCACTCAACAGATTCTGACCTCTCTGGCTGCCCTGCCCCACCTCCTCCACTCCCTCCGACTGTGGGCTCACCTTCCCAAAAGAAGCGGAAAATTCAGATAGAGGAGTCCGAGTCAGAACATTCCTTTAACTCGGGTTCTGAAAATTGGGAACAACCAGGGACCTCTAAATCAGCTGAAAATGGGAGATGCCTCTTTTCCGCAGAATATGTTGAGGAGTTGGTCAGTGCGGCCCGTGCCACCATGGGACTAGAGGATGTACCAGTCCCTCAATCAGCACAGGACCGAATGTTCGGGGCTTTCGAGGGACCCAAACAAACAGGGTTCCCAGTACATAGGAGCATAGTAGATATGATCTCACAGGAATGGGAATACCCAGAAAAGCGCTATTCAGCTCCTTTGGAACTAAGGCATAGATTCCCCCTGGAGGGAGAGGCGTTTTAATGGGACATCCTGAAAGTTGATGTTCAGGTGGCAAGGGTAGTGAAAAAGACGGTCCTTCCATTTGATGTATCCCAGCTTAGCGACCCAATGGACCGTAAAGCAGAGCGTCTCCTGAGGAAAGCCTGGGAAACTTCTACCTCAGCCTTAAAATCGGGAATTGCTTCCACATGTGTCCAGGTGTCTCTTCCAATGGATAGAGGAGCTAGAGAATTATATTTCTAGAGGGACCTCAAGGGGCGACCTCCTTAACTCCCTGCCCATATTTCAAAGAGCCACAGGCTTCTTGGCGGATGCATCAATGGTGGTGATCCGTACTTCTGCCAGAGCTATGGTACAGTCTAATTCTGCCAGACGAGCCCTCTGGCTTAAAACATGGAGCAGTGATATTGCCTCCAAGGTTAAACTCTGCTCTTTACCCTTCAAGGGTCAACATGCCTTAGATGAAATCCTTGAAAAGGCCACAGACAAAGAAGGTGCTTCTGGAGCAGAAAATCCCAAGCAATCGTCTTTTTCAAGCCCCCCAGAACCAGTCATCCCAGCCGAGAGGAAAGGGAAAGATGGGGGAAGATGAAATTATGCTAAGGGGAGAGGCAGGAATATCCTGGTCCCCCAGACAGCAGCAAGAAAAACAATGACTCGGCCCTGGTGGGGGGGGGGGAAGGCTTTTGAAGTTTTCACTCTTGGCAGTTGATTTCCATAGCCCATGGGTCCTCAACGTGATCAAGGAGGGCCTTCCAGAGTTCAAATCCTCCCCCCCACCCCCCCGCGGGGCATAAGTCACCTCCTTACCACCTTGGGAGGCTTTAGTACTAGAATCAGGCATTCAACTCCTTCTCCAATCAAGCACCATTTCTCAGGTCCCTGTGAGCGAGCAGGGAAAGGGGCATTATTCCAGACTGTTTTTGAGTAAAAAAAAAACCCCAAAAGCGAGAATAATGAACCTGAAAGGCCTCAACCGACACATAGCATACCGCAGATTCAAAATGGAATCGATAAAGACCGTCATTCCCCTGATAGGGCTGTCTTATTTCATGGCAACCATAGACCTGAAGGATGCCTATTTCCACGTTCCCATACATCCTTCCCACAGAAAGTATCTAAGGTTTGCGATCCGTCAGGGTCCAGAGATCAGGCGCTATCAGTACAACGTACTTCCCTTTGGGATATCCTCTGCCCCTCGAGTTTTTGCCAAAATTATGGCGGAAGCTGTGTCCCACATCAGAAGCCAGGGTATAAGCATCGTACCCTACCTGGACGACCTATTGATAATAGGAGCCTCCTACCAGATCCTGGAAAACCAGGTGACTCAAACCCTGGACATTCTCCGATCTCTGGGATGGATCCCGAATATATATATATATATATATATATATATATATATATATATATATATATATATATATATATAAAAAAAAAAAAAAATCACAGGTCCAACCCTCTCGGAGAATAAAATTCTTAGGAGTCCTCTTAGACTCAAGAAAACAAATGTCCTTTCTTCCGGAGGAGCATCAGAGGTCCATAATATCAAAGATCTCGATTTTCAAAAAACAGAGGTCTCTGACCCTCAGATCAGCTATGTCCATACTAGGGTCAATGACATCCTGCATCCAGTCGGTGCCTTGGGCACAGGCCCATTCCAGGACTCTCCAGCCCCGTATCTTAGGAAATTGGAACAGAGTCCAGACCCCAGGGAAAGTGAAAGCTTCACTAGCATGGTGGCTGGACCACAAAAATCTGTGCAGAGCAGTCAGCTGGTCCCAGATCCCCTTGGTCACGGTAACCTCAGAAGGGCTGGGGATCCGTAGTGTCCCGGCAGCCATTCCAGGGGTTGTGGAACCAGGAAGTGAGTACAAAATCTTCAAACTTCAGAGAACTGAAAGCAGTTGAAGAAGCTCTGCTTGCTGCGAGACACCTAGTCCAGGGCCATCATGTCAGGTTCTACTCTGACAACGTGATGACAGTGGCTCACCTCAGGCACCAGGGTGGCACAAGGTCCAGCAGCCTAGAGGGCCTTTCAGGCCAAATATTTCTCTAGGCCGAAAGACGCCTTCTTTCAATATCAGCAGTCCAACTAAAAAGGTACCTCCAATCTTCAGGCAGACTTCCTGAGCAGAAGATGTATCCAGCCTGGCGAGTGAGTCTGAATGGAAGAATCTTTCAGAAGCCGGTTAACAGGTGGGGTCTTCCGGAGGTGGATCTTCTTGCATCGCGCAAAAATGCTCAAGTAGGAAATTACTTCTCCCTGAACCCCAGGGACAAATCCTTTGGCGTAGATGCCTTTGCCCACAAGTGGGGGTTTCATCTAGCGTACGCCTTCCCGCCAATTCCAATCCTTGCCGCAACCCTGAGGAACATCCGAGAAGATCAAACCCAGACCATCCTGGTAGCTCCGCTATGGCCAGAAAGGAGCTGGTATTCTCTAATTACAGAGCTCCAGGTAGACTGGCCGTTACTCCTACCCCTGGAGGATGACCTCCTCCTGCAGGGCCCTCTACATCACCCAAACCTTCGGGGAATAAAGCTAGCGGCCTGGTTACTGAGACCCAGATCTTGAAGGCCTGGGGTCTATCAGAGGCCGTAATGGAAACCCTTCTGAAATCTCCAACCGGGCACCAATGCTATATACAACAAAATATGGAAAATATTTTCCTCATGGTTTCTGCCAAATTTGCCTGACCCAGAAAACCCTAACATCTCCCGTATCCTGGATTTCTTACGGAGGTGGCTCGAGCTAGGTTTAAAGCCTAGCACACTGAAGGTACAGGTATCGGCCTTAAGCTCTGTTTGACCGTGACTTGGCCAGCCACAGATGGATAAAAAGATTAATGACATCAGCCACTAGGTTACATCCAAAAAATCAAGTAGTAATTCCACCATGGGACTTGAATGTGGTGCTTAAGTGGCTCACTCAACCACTCTTTGAGCCCTTAGCGTCTTGTACTTCTCAGCTCCTCTCTTGTAAAGCGGCCTTCCTTTATAGCAATAACTTCAGCAAGGCATGTAGGAGAGCTCCAGGTTATTTCTATTAGGGAGCCCTACCTAACCATTAGGGACGATTCCATAGTTCTCTCCCTTGATCCATCTTTTCTACCAAAAGTTGTCTGACTTCCACAGGTTGCAGAATATAATTCTCCCCTCGTTTTGTCAAAAACCAGCGAACCCTAAAGAAGGTGTTTCATACGCTGGACGTAAGACGCATAATTCACTATTTAGAGTATACCAAACCCTACAGAATCAACCACAACCTATTCATCCATGTGTCCGGTCCAAACAAAGGGAAGAATGTGGCAAAGAATACTATTGCCAATTGGATTAAAAAAAGCCATCTCTGAGGCATACCTAGCGCAGAACATCACTCCCCCTACAGGGATCAAGGGCATTCAACACGATCTACCTCTACCTCATGGGCTGAGAGGGCAGGCGCATCATCAGAGCAAATTTGTAGGCCAGCAAATTGGTCCCCCCCCTGTGCAGTATAGGTTGTTATGCCGCCTATGCTGTCGTGGAAGGTTGCTAGAGAAAATAGAATTAGACTTGCTGGTAATTTGGTTTCTAGAAACCTTCCACGACAGCACTACTTCCTTCCCTGTATTCATGGACAAATTCTGAGAATCTTAGGCTGTGTGCACACGCTGCGGAAAAGGTGCGGATTTTGTACAATCCGCAGGTGAAACCGCAGGTCAAAAGACCTGCGGTTTTACCTGCGGATTGCTCTGCGGTTTTGCCCTGCGGTTTTTCATCTCCTCAATGGAGGAGATGGCAAACCGCAGGAGAATCCGCAGAAAGAATTGACATGTCAATTCTTTCTGCGGATTGAAAACCGCAGATAATCCGCGCGGAAAATTCCGCACCGTCTGCACTGCGGTTTTTGATTCCCATAGGGAATCATTGTACTGTACACCGCAGCAGAAACTGCTGCGGGTCCGCAGCGGCCAAAACCGCTGCGGAACCGCAGCAAAATCCGCAGCGTGTGCACACAGCCTAAGGGTAACCGGTGTTACGGTGGTCAGTTATAAGTCACTGGTGAGAGGGAGGTTGGAGGGACCTTTTTAACCTCTTGTGCTTCCTGTCCCCCTTAGGGGGTGGAGACAACCTCCTATGCTGTCGTGGAAGGTTTCTAGAAACCGAATTACCGGTAAGTCTAATAATATTTGCAGCAAATAAGAAATCGACAAAATAAACCTGTGCTTTCAGACCTCAAATAATGACAAAAAAAACTCTACATGTAGAAACAACAATACTCACTCATGTTTTAACTCGGGAAGAGTTCAGAAATCAAGATTTTGTGAAGTAACCATTCACAGCTTTCATGCGTCTTGGCATGCTTTCCATCAGTCTTTCACACTGCTTTTGGGTGACCTTATGCCACTCCTGGCACAAAAATTTAAGCAGTTCTTCTTTGCTTGATGGCTTGTGACTATCCATCTTCCTCTTGATTGCATTCTAGAGATTTTCAATGGGGTTCAGGTCTGGAGATTGGGCTGCTCATGACAGGGATTTGATGTGGTGGTCCTTCATCCAAACATTGGTTGACCTAGCATATGGTGGTAGGACTGTTTTATGCTAATTATATGTACACTGGTTCAAGCCAATTTAAATACTGTATTATCCCTTAATGACCGCCGATGCGACTGCTAAGGGTACTTATACCACAGCACCATTAATTGACGGCACTGTGGAGAAAGTGTATAGCGCCCCCTAGAGTCAGATTTTCTCCGGGGTCTCGTCTGACTGGGGTAGGCGAGACCCCAGAGAACATGAATCTGGTTGGTTTTTACCGGCCCCCCCCGCTTTTGTGATCGCAGTTATTAACCATATAACGGTGACCGCAAAAAAGTCGTGATTTTTGCATGTAATTTCTCTCTCCTCTGATGTGCTGATGTGATCGCTTATTAGAGGAGGGAGAAATGGGGTTCCCCCCCCCCCCCCCCCGGTACCTCTCGGTGGTCCCCGGGCTCTCGTGCCTCCTGTGGTGGGGCCGCCATCTTGGTCCGGGAAGATTATTTGCTGGCTGGCAGATCCGATTCATCCGTTAGGGTTTGTCATAATGATCAAAATGTACCTCTATCAGTGATAAACAGGAGGGGGGGTATTTACCATTTTTGTTAATTTTATCACCCCCTTGGGGTTAGAATTGGTGTTGGGATTAGGCTTAGAATTGGGGTCGGAATTGGGGTTGGGATTAGGGTTGGGGTTAGGGGTGTTTTGGGGTTAGAGCTAGAATTGAGGGGTTTCCAGTAGTTACCAACTTTGGGTGTCTAATTTCTCCTGTTGCCATTGGCAAAATAAAAAAATGTCTAAAAAAATCACTATTGTGGAAAAAGATTTTATTTTCACGGCTATGTTATAAACTTCTGTGGAGCACTTGGGGGTTCAAAGTGCTCACCACACATCTAGATAAGTCACTTAAGGGGTCTAGTTTCCAAAATGGTGCCACTTGTGGTTTTTTCCACTGTTTAGGCACATCAGGGGCTCTCCAAACGCGACATGACGTCCGATCTCAATTCCAGCCAATTCTGCGTTGAAAAAGTCAAACTGCGCTCATTACCTTGCGAACTCTGCCGTCCGCCCAAAAAGTGGTTTACCCCCACATATGGGGTATCTGCGTATTCAGGAGAAACTGCACCACAAATTTTGTGGTTCACTTTCTCTTTAACACTTGTGAAAATAAAAAAAAAATTTGTTAATGTTTGTAAAAATAATTAAATGTTCATTTTTTTTTTCCTTCCACATTGCTTAAGTTCCTGTGAAGCACATAAATGGTTAATAAATAAGGGTTCTTGAATGTGGTTTTGAGCACCTTGAGGGGTCTATTTTTTAGAATGGTGTCACTTTTGGGTATATTCTGTCATGTACACCCCTCAAAATGACTCTAAATATGATGTGGTCTCTAAAAATAAGTCGTTAGCTAGGCTTCCTCCATATACGCAATTCCAGGATGATGGGGTAAGGCTAAGTGCACACGTAGAAGAAAATTTCTGCTTGAAAACCTGACTCCCTTCCCAGAAACCGCACCTATTTTTCCGCTGCGTTTTTTGCGCGGTTTTGATGCGTTTTTTTCCGCAGCGGTTTCAAAACGCACGGAAGCCAAAATCGCGGAAAAATCCGCAAAATTAGCATGCTGTGTTTTTACCGCAATGCTTTTTTTTTTCGCGGTAAAAACCGCATCAATGTGCACAAAGTGCAAAATGCATCGAAATGACTGGGAAGATTTTTTTTTTTAGCGGTTTTATAGTGAAAACCGCGGTACACGCTAAAAAAAGCTGTGTGTGAACACAGCCTAATACTTAGGCCTGATCCAGCATACTTGCCTAAGGTAGGTTCCACTTTCCATAGGACACAGGAAATAGGACGAACAAAACTAATAATCTCAGGAATTAAATCAAGTGGTGAACATATATTCCTTTAAGAACACTTTTTAATAATAATCATTTAAAAACACACCTCCCCAGTGAATATGGGCCATTGCCCTAACACACAAATATTCTTTGACCAGAAAAAATCTAGGCAACCCTACATTAGGCCTAATCTGTCAACCTGCCTTGCTGTGGAGGTTGGCACCCCCACTCAGCAAAGGCTCTCCCTCTCTCCCCTAACTGAGAAAACAATCAAATAGGATAGAGATGAAGGAAATAAAAAACTGGTCTTAAAAAATATCAAAACGGCCATAGGTATTCAATAGTCACCGGTATGCCTAGATTACCAATACAATATTAAAGGTCTTCACAGTGCATGATGATGATGTAAATAAGCTGCACAATAGTAGTAAATCATCCCACAAAAAAAATCACCAGATAGAAAAGATTAATTAGGCTCAAATATTTAGCCCAATAGTCATAATGGTGTCTTATCAATTGCAGGACATGCCCCCTATTCGTTTCCCCGCACTGATGGTTCATCAGGGGGCCATAACGATAGCAGCAGAAAATAGATGCCAGGTGCCAATGATGAGAAGGCAACATAACCCCAGGGCCAATCAAGTACCCTAAATACTGGGCTTCAGTGAGTGCTATTGCGCATTTTCTTGGGTTTGCTGTTAACCCTGCGACAGGTTGGTGTGCCAATCTGTACTGAAGATTACGATATCATCTACATATGCCGATGCATACTTCTGATGAAGCTCTAACACTTTGTCCAACAGCCTCTGAAATGTAGCCGGAGCCTCATGTAATCCAAAAGGCAAGATGACAGTGATGGAGACCCACCCTGGTGTTATAAAGGAGTTTTTTTTCCTTTTGTGGATTCTGTCAGTAGCACCTGCCAGTACCCCTTGGTAAGATAGTGTGGTGAAGTATTGGACCTACCCATTCTCTCCATTTCAGGAAGTCAATAGAAAATCGTAATGACCCGTCTGGCTTCAGAATTGGTACAATGGGGCTAGCCCACTCACTCTGGGATTCCTCCTTGACTCGTAACTGGAGCATCTGCTTTTCTTCGGCTGCACTGGCTTGCCTCTGGGCTTCTGGCACTCGGCGCGGTTTTCATCCGTACCCTTACCTGAGGCTCAGTGACAATGTCATGTCGGATTCCAGAGGTCCGGCCGGGCAGTTCTGAGAATACGTCTGTATTCCGCTGCACCAAAAAACAAGCCTCACGGTGCTGCTGTTTTGTGAGAGCATCATTTATCTTAACCTCTCTCCCGGCCCTGTCCTTGGCTGGAGACAGAAGGTTCCCTGATCGTACAACCGGAGTCGCTTCTGTAACCAAACACTCCCGGTCTTTCCGGACTCTTAGCAGCTCACGTGATACCGTTGTTCCGGTGTTCTAGTTTTCTCTTTCTGGGCTGGTACACTCTGTAATTCACTTCCCCCACCTTTTCCTGTACATTATATCGCCCTTGCCACTTGGCCATGAGTTTACTCTCTGTTGTGGCACTAGCACCCAATCTCATTCTTTAAAGGTCCTGACCGTCGCTCTTTTATTATGTGTGACTTTGTGCTGCCTGGGCATCTATTAGACTATTGGCATGACTGCTGCAATCCGGTCCTGCATACTTGTCACGTGCTCGGTCACATGACACGACTGGGGCACCACCAGCTGTTCCACCATTTAATCCCAGATTGTATGAACCCTGTATAACAACTCCTGGTTAACAGCTATGTGGGGGGAAAACCGCCTCTGCATCCGGTTGCTGAGCCCCCCCATTTATTTCTACCACTTTTTCTCATGCCTGAGCCAGAGTCGGATTCTGGAGCTGAGCTGTCTCAAACATACCAGGGGATACTTCCAGCTCGGGAATGGACAGGGTCTCCTCGACTTAAACTCTGTCCCTTGGTTGGCGACCCCCCCCCCTACGGCAGGTGTTCCTGACTCGGGATCTTAGTAATTGGGGCGTCTTATTGACACCATGCCATTACTAACGTCGGGGATTGAGGTCACCACTACAGGGCAAGTGGGACGAGTGAGGCTAAGTGCCAGAATTGGCGCATCTTAGTATACCACTGAGATTAATAGCCTGGGAAGCTCCATGGGTATCTTACCCCCCCTTCCAATGCTATGAACATTTGCCCCCTGCCATTGGCTTTCCCTCTGCTGACTATGAAAAGTGCGCCAGAGCCCACACACTGTACTAATTGTATTTGTCACAGGCATCTGTATATCTACCTATTCTAATTGTATTTACTGTATGTAATCCATATCTTCTATCCTCTTGCCTCCTGCAGTGATATTACAGCGGTACATTGCACATGAGTTGCCAGCTTTTCTTTTTTTCTAGCTCTCTATGCTACTATACATGTGTATATAGTGTGTGTGTGTGTGTGTATATATAATTTATAGACACATGTATACAATTTTGGACACACATCCATCAGGGGGAGGTCACCTTACCGTGGTTGATGGGCTTACATGAATTGGCAAATTTGTGCACTGAGAACCTTCATTTTCATCTTACTGTAAGTTTTAAGAAAAAGTTGTTTGAAAAAAATATTTGAGGATTATCCAAATTGAATGGTTTTAATGTGTTTTCACATGGCCTAGGTTCATACACATGTGCTGCTATATTCTGTGTATATATAAATTTTTTTTTTTTCAAAGAAATTATTCTTCAAAACTATGTGTGAATGACAGAATTGCTGTGTGTAAAGCTCATGTTAATATCGCATTGCAATCGGGTAGCAATTGCACTGCACTTGGATGTAAATCGCAGGATACTAGGTGTCAGAAATCGGATTGTACTTACATTACACTCCTGCAACTCTCGTCAGGGAAACTCGGACCGATTTTTGCATACGTTAAGTATGACGCTGGCCTAAATCGCCATATCTCCAGACAGTCTTTATACTTCAGAACGGCAAGCTTTTATTACTGTATTATTGAAAGCATAAGAAGCATCGGGCCAGAAGACTCACCTAGGTTTTGGATTGGAAAAATAGAAGAAAAAAAAATATCGATAAATGTGGTCATGTCACTGTTAAGGGGGCGATCTTCTGACATTGTTACGGGGTAATGTCCCCCAAATCTGTACTTATATCCTCTATCCTGGTATGTGTATATATATTCCCAATCTAGATATATATGAACCCCCTATCTTCATACATATGATATCCCTCCCAAGTTTACATGGCCCTCTCATCCCCATCCTGGTGTATGTGGCCTCATCATGCTGCACACATGAAAAAAAATAAACCATTCTACTTAACTTCCCTCCGATCCCTTAGAGGAAAGAAATGCATCTTATTGTGCGAAAAATACGGTTTATTTACTTTTTCTTGTTAATTCGCAATTACTTAATATTTAATGGAACTTTTTTTAAATTTATAAAAGTGATGCTCCTATGGGGGCTAAATTTTCTCCATCAATAGCGAAGGTAGTCATGGCCTGGAAAGAATAAAGCTATATTTGATACAAACAATCTCTTTATCCCTTTTGTAAGTCGACCAGATATTATACGAGCTGCGTCTTCCTGACACACCCTATCCCCAACTCGCACCTATGCTAAGGTGTATGCAGTAGTGCTTCTGTTTTAAAAGAAACAAAGCTTTATGGAGTTTATGGACTGAATCTGGATCCTTTTCTTTCTTGCAAATATAATTGACGTCTGGCAGAGACCTTATCTTGTGGGTCCAGCACTGATACTCACAGGGAGTTTCCACCAAGGGTGAGCTGCTGTAACTGTGAAACATTGCCATGTACAGTATAAAAGAATACTTCATAAATAATAAACCAACACAATTATCCGACTCAGTGCATTTCTCCTTCATCAGAATGTTCATCAGGAGTATCGTTAATAAAAGATATATAATTGAGTACAGTATATGTAGCCGTGGTTTGGAATATTTATTCAATATTCACATATACCTTAGCGTGCTCAGTGTGGTTGTATTTGTTACGGTGTGATATTAGTCACAGAACTCTGCACATTTATTTCATTAAGATGATTGCCAATTTCATTTACTGCACCTGTATTCTGCTACCATTTTTCTGCATTCAAATGTTGATGGGAAATATGCTGGACTTCTGCTATGTGTGAACGTTCCCTTGTACTGAACCTTGTTCCATAAGACTATATTAAAGGGGTTGTCTGGGCTTTTCACATAATCTCAGTGCATATCTGGGCTGCAGAATGCTGACAATAAGTAATTTACATTCTGTGGCCAGTTTGTAGGGTTTCCAAGATATGATCTCTTGCTTCTATGAAAAACGTCCAGGGGGGTGTGTTCTGGCTTTGAAATGAGAACTGGTCGTTTCCTCCTACTCGACTAAAAACATGCCCCCTATAGCAATAACCCCACCCTCCATAGCTACAGGCCCTCCCCGTCCACATGAACAAGCCTATCCCTCCTCACACAGTAACAAATCCTCCCCCCTCTAGCAGCCTCAGTGCAGAGAGCAGACCACCCAGCTGCTCCTCCCCCAGACACGTTGAACAGTGATCTATGGAAAGTGAAACTAGTAAGGAGGAAATGACCAGTTCACATTTCAATGCCAGAACACAGCCCCCTGGATGTTTTTCTTAGAAGCAAGAGATCATATCTTGAAAACCGTGCAGACTAGCCACAGAAGGTAAATTACTTATTGTCAGCATTCTGCAGCCCAGATATGCACTGAGATTATGTGAAAAGCCCGGACAACCCCTTTAAGCTTTTCAGCGTATCCAGCTCATAGATTGCAGAGCATTTTCATGGTGCCTTGTGATTCTTAAGACTGACTTAGAATGTCGCTTGCGGTACACTGACGTTACATAATTACCAGTAATTGTGTATTAGTCTCAATTTCCCAATTTTTCATGATAATGCTTCAAGTGATGTTTCTGTGCTCAGTCCTTCAGGTCAAACCCCCCACTAAGGCGGAGCCCGCGATTGGCGGAGAAAACTCCACCAAGCTATGTGTACGACCAGCTGTACCCTGAGCTGAAATATATCAGAAGGGATGTGGCGTACACAAGGACGACAAGTAAGGTTTATGTCTGTGTTTTGTTCTACATGACTATAGGTTTGTTTTCCTGTTACAATTGTATCCACTTTTTAGCTGAGAGCAGAACTAAATGTGTACAGGTTTACCACCCTTGTATCCACTGCCAGTGTCAGAATTTAATAGTCGTACGTCCGTATAAGACCACATTCAGTAGTTGGTCAGTATTTACATGAGTATTTGTTAGCAAAGGCAAAGACCATAAGTGAGTGAAATACGCAGAAGTGACGACGTGATTCTAATTTCTACCTTTCCTTTTGAAAAGGGACCTGGCTCACAAGTACCGATGTTAAATAGGGAGTGTTTTTTGAAAATTGTCTTATTTTGATTCCTGTGTTAATAATGGGGCAGAATGGGAAGAATACAACTGCCTTATCAACTTTACCACACGGGGATCAGTATAAACGCCCCCCCCCCCCCAAAAAAAAAATAAAAAATAAAAATGAATTGCTGGATTTTGTTCTGCCTCCCAAAAATCTGAATAAAAGGCGATGAAAAAATGTCATGTGACCGAAAATGGTACCAATAAAAATGTCAACTCGCCCCACAAAAAACAAGACCTCACATGACTCCGTGGGCCAAAATATAGGAAATGTGGTGATGCCAGAACTATTTCTTGCAATAAAAAGTGTTTGCCATGCGCCCAAACAGTGGTTTACCCCCACACATGGGGTATCGGCATACTCGGGACAAATTGCACAACAACTTTTAGGGTCTGTTCACACGGAGTTTTTTGGCTCTGCGGATTTTGTGGTGAAATCCGCAGGATTAAAGTCTTGCGGATTTGCCTGCGGTTTTGCCCTGCGGCTTCACACCTCATAATGGATGAGGTGTGAAACCGCAGCAGTTCTGCACAAAAGAATTGACATGCTGCAGATTGTAAACCGTGGAAAAATCCGCAGCATGTGCACTGCGTGTGTGGCTTTTTTTTTTTTTTTTTTTTGGGGAAATAAAGGTACTGTACAACGCAGCAAAATCTGCTGCTGACCCGCAGAGCCAAAACTGCTGTGGATCCACAGCACATACCCTTAGGGTGTGTGCACACGCTGCGGAATCCGCTGCGTTTCCGCAGCGGCTTTGGCTGCTGTGGACCCGCAGCAGCTTTAGCTGCGGTGTACAGTACCATTCAAATTAATGGGGGGAAAAAAAAACGCTGTGCCGACGCTGCGGAAAAAACGCGCGGATTTGCTGCGGTTTTGAATCCACAGAAAGAATTGCATGTCAATTCTTTCTGCGGAAACCTATCTTTACCATTGTGGAGATAGTGAATCCGCAGGACCAAACCGCAGATAATCTGCAGGTCTTTTGACCTGCGGATTATCTGCGGTTTTTGCAAAATCCGTGCGGATTAATCCGCAGCGGATTCCGCAGCGTGTGCACGTACCCTTAGGGTCCAATGTCTCCTTTTACCCTTGGGAAAATAAAATATTGGGGGCTGAAAGATCATTTTTGTGGAAATCGATTTTTTATTTTTACAGCTCTACATGATAAATTTCTGTGAAGCGCTTGTGGGTTCAAAGTGCTCACCACACATGTAGATAAGTTTCTTAGGGGGTCTGGTTTCCGAAATGGGATTACTGGAGTGGGGGGGATTCCACTGTTTAGGCCCATCAGGGGCTCTGCAAATGCGAAATGGCGTCCGACCTCAATTCCAGCCAGTTTTGGATTGAAAAGTCAAACAGTGCACCTTTCCTTCCTTCTGTGCGATTTAAGGGCATGGAAATTCAAATTTGAGAAATTGCAAAATTTTCGCCAAATTTCAGTTTGTTTTTTTTTTTTTTTTTTTTTTTTTTTATTTTTTCACAAATAAATGCAAGTCATGTCAAATAAATTTTACCACTATCATGAAGTACAGTATGTCATGAGAAAACATTGTCAGAATCGCCAGGATCTATTAAAGCATTCCAGAGTTATTACATAATGACCAGGCCAATTTCTACAATTCTGACCACTGTCCCTTTAAGTGTAAACCACCCGTGTGTGTGTGTGTGTGTGTGTGTGGGGGGGGGGTGAGGTTAAAAGGTTTCAATAAGAATAATTTTTCTATTTGTTGGATTGCTTCTTTACTTTCCTGTATTCACCACACTTGTGTTTAGGGTTGTATTTTGTAGCTTCATTATAAGGTCACGCTTAACGTATAAAATACGGTCCGTTTTCTACGGACGAGAATCACAGAAATGTTCTCTGAACAGTAATGTGTGTGTGTATATTTAATATATAAAGCTCAGTGTGTATGTCCGGGATAGGCATCCGCACCGTCGCAGCTACGGCCGCAAAATTGGTACAGTCACACGTCTGGACCCCGAGAGCGTCCTAAGCTATGTTGTGATGCAAAATTTTAACCCTGCGTGTTCCAATTCATCAAACAATTTTGCCCCCATCTACATACTGGGGAAAAAGTGTGTGCGTATCAAGCACCGCCCCTCATTATGATGTCACAATGGTTGACTATGGGATGGAGAATGTGTGATGGGTATATGGGCACTGGACTATGGGATGGAGGACATGTATGACGGGTATATGGGCACGGGACTATTGGATGGCGGATAAGTATGATGGGTATATGGGCACTGGACTATGGGATGGAGGATATGTATGATGGGTATATGGGCATGGGATTATGGGATGGAGGATATGTATGACTGGTATATGGGAAAATTTCATACAGATATAGATGGCAGAATAGCCGATCAATTGTCGGCATCTGTAAAATCATAACAGAACCCGACTGGATATGAGACATGGTTTACACACACAGTAAACCATTGCATATCCATTATTTTTTATGTCCTTCACTAATAATGTTAGTAGTGTATGTGTGTAAAAATTTGGAGCTGTAGGTGTTAAATTAAAGGATTAATTTACGGAAAAAACTGGCGTAAGCTCACGCGCAATTTTCTCCTCTAGAGAGGGAAAGCCAGTGACTGAGGGCAGAAATTAATAGCCTAGAGAGGGACCATTGTTTTTTGGGCCCTCCTGGCTGAAAAAAATCTGGCCCCAGCCACCCCAGAAAAGGTGCATCTGTAAGATCCACCAATTCCGGCACTTAAGCGCTCTCTTCCCATTGCCCTGTAGTGGGTGGCATATGGAGTAATAAGGGGTTAATGTCACCTTGCTATTGCACGGTGACATTAAGCCTGGTTAATAATGGAGGTGTCAATAAGACACTTATCCATTATTAATCCACTAGTCTGAAAGGGGTTAAACACACACATTAAGAAAAGACTTTTCATGAAATACACATTTTTTTTCCATCTTTATTTAACTCCCAATCCAAGCAAAGCCATCGTTTTCCTGTTAAAAAAAAAACAAAACAAAAAACTAAAAACTCAAAATAAAGAAGCAACAATCCCATACCTCTCTGCCATATAGTCAAGTCCCACGCCGCAATCCATCATATCAAGGGGTTAAATGGTTTACAACTGCGAGCAGTGCTAATGCGACCGGCCCGGCTGTAAACCACAGGGGGATGAATAGCTGCCTGCGCAGCCTCCCCGCCTGACCGGAGTTGAACTGATTAGCGTGGGAAAGTTTCTGATCATTTTCTCATGCTGTCAGTTCACCGCAGGTCCGGCGGGGGGAGTCTGCGCAGCCTCAATATATATTCTATCACTAAATAAATTTTTGAATGAAAAAAAAATCTAAACCATAAAAATACACACTTGGTATCGCCGCGTCTGTAATGACCCGACCTATAAAACTGTCCCACTAGTTAACCCCTTCAGTGAACACCATAAAAAGGCAAAAAGCAATGCTTTATCATACCGCCGAACAAAAAGTGGAACACGCGATCAAAAAGTTGGATGTAAATAAACATGGCATCGCTGAAAAACATCATCTTATCCCATAAACAAGCCCACATACTACTCCATCAAAGTTATAGCTCTCAGAATAAAGCAATGCAAAAACATAAATATATAAATGAGGTATTTCTGTAATCGTATTAACCCGAAGAATAAAACTGCCTTTTCAATTTTACCACACATGGAACGGTGTAAACGTCCCACCCAAAATAAATTTGTGAATTGATGTTCTTCCTGCCCCCAAAAATCAGAATAGAAAGCGATCAAAAAGTCTTGTGCTTGAAAATGTTACCAATAAAAAAAACATCAACTCATCCAGCAAAAAACAAGACCTCACATGACTCTCTGGGCCAAAATATGGAAAAATTATAGCTCTCAAAATATGGGGATGCAAAAACTATTTTCTTTTTGCAATAAAAAGCGTCTTAGTGTGAGAGCAGCCAAACATAAAAAACAGCTATAATGCCTCTTTCACACGTTCTGATATTTCCAGTACCGGTGGTGTCCGTGTGTGTAATACTTCTGGCACATGTGTGACATGCATGTGCCACATCAGTACCACAAGGACGGGAGCCTTGGAAGAAGTGTTAAAGGAAGCACTGTTCCCCGGCATTGGTTGCTGAACACGGCTCTCATTATTCTCCCCTGCTCTGCCGGCGATCGGCGTGAGCAAGGGAGAATGATGAGAGAGATTTAAGTAGTAATAGAGACAGTAGGTGGTGGCTGATGGGGCTAGTACTCCCATCAGCCTACCCTTGCTGCTGCTAATAACAGTCACAGCAGGAGCGGAGGATGAGTGTATAAATCTACCGCTCCTGTGCTATAAATACGTTAATAAAAAAAAATTGGTGTGGGTTCCCCCCTATTTTTGATGACCAGCCAGACCAAACTCAAAAACTGGGGCCTGCAACCCTCAGCTGTCAGCTTCAGCAAGGCTGGTTATCAAGAAGGGGGTCCACATGCCGTGTTTTTTTTTTTTTTTTTTTTTTAAATTTAAATTTTAAAATGGCGTGGGGTCCCCCCTATTTTTGACAACCAGCCTTGCTATAGCTCACAGCTGGGGGCTGGTATTCTCAGGCTGGTAAGCAGCTATGGATATTGACACCCCCAGCCTAAAAATAGCAACCCCCAGCTGCCTAGAAAAGGCGCATTTATTAGATGTGCCAAGTCTGGTGATTTGCCCAGCTCTTCCCACTTGCCCTGTAGCGGTGGCAAATGGGGTAATAGCTGTGGGGTCACCACTAGACAAGTGGAGGTTCTTCGGCCGGAGACCTGTGGGACAACACTTGCCATGGCGAGGAAGGAAGAAAAAGATGTGGTTGATGGGGTTGGACGTTGGTTGGCGAGACCCGCTAGCCTGCATTTTAGCACTGTGACATTACCACATTAACGCATGTTGATCGTGTATGAGCCAGATCATGCATGTAGTACTAAAATTATTTCATTTTATTTGTACTCTACTAGGTTGTTTTTAAAAAAGTTGACATATTTTTTTTTAGACTTCTACCAGTCTGTTAAGAAAAAAAAAAAATCCCACGCTAGGCATCTGCAGAGGAATGCTGCTGTCCACTGTCAGAGCTGGGCCTCAGGATGCATTAATTGTTGTGGTTGCATAACTGTGTCTACGTAACCTCCTCCTCTTTTTCCTCCTCTTCCTCCTCCTATGCTGAGCTACTAATTGCATGCTTCAGGGTTTGCACAAAGTGTGATCTACTACCACATCGTCATCCTCTCTGTTCTCCCACTTCTCACCCTGATAGTCGCCCTCCTCCTCTTCCTTCCTTGAAAGCATAGTACAGTCTGCAGGCGCCTGAAATGAGTCTCGTCACAAATGGATCACCTTCACCCGATGGGGTTAACTTCTCTTGACGAGGGTTTGGTTTATGCTCTGATTAAACTTCATCCGGCCATGGATCAAAGTGAGAAAAATATTTGGACATCGGTGCAGATGATTTCCTCCTCTTAACTATGTGAATCTTTAGAGGACATTTCCTATGCCCATGGCATACAATGTGTGAAGAGATCTGCAGACTCTGCCCTCTGTGGTTCCTAACAGTCGGGCGCTTGGAGAGTTGTGATGTGGGGGAAAACGAGGGTAATTGGGGTGCCACCACTGAGGACTGTACTGTGTGATAAGGTGGAGGAAGAGGAGCAGAGTTCACTTGATGCAGCGCTTGTCATCTACTGGAGCACATGTTCTTTCTGGCCCTCATCTACAAATTGTACCATTGTACGGCTGCCAAGGAAAGGGAGCCGAGTTGCCCGTTCATTAACAGAAGTTGTAAAAATGCTGCGAAAAATTCTGACTGGAGTAAAACAAACCAACTTCTCATCCCTCATATACCTGTCTCACAACCCTAAACAGCTATTCAGTACTTTCAATTCTTTCCATCGTCTACCAGTTCCCCCTCCCTCTCACCTCAGGTGAATACTTTGCCTCACCACTTGCCAACTTTACACAATAACTTGCCACCTCATTCCAAACTTTACCACAACCACACTTCATCACAAGCCTAACCCACCTCTTCAACCTGTCACTAATGACTGGTGTCTTCCATCCTGATTGAAACGTGTCTTGATCAGACCCAGCCTCAAAAAGGCCACCCTTGACCTATCCTCTGTGTCTACGTATCGCCCCATATCATTTCTCCCCTATGTCTCCAAACTACTGGAACAACACATCCATTTTGAACTGTCCTCCCACCTTTCCTATTGCTCCCTCTTTGACCGCTTAAAATCTGACTTCAGACTTCACCATTCCACTGAAAATGCCTTGACTAAAGTGACGACCTACTAACCGCCAAATGAATGCGACGTCAGTTTGTCCTCCTCCTTCTCCTGGACCTGGCATCTGTCTTTGACACAGTGGACCATACCAGTCTTTCTGATCTGTTCAGATTACAGACTCGGCCCTTTGTTGGATCTCCTTGTACCTAACAGGACATTCAGTGTCTCCCACTCACCAATCGGTTCTTAACAGTCTGTGCTCTTCTGTCCATCAGCCGGTCCAGATCGTGCCTGCCAGTGCCCATCTAACACCCATCCAGCCTGCACCTGCCAGTGTTTTTCTGTTCCTCAGCCAATCCCATCTGCACCAGTGGTTCCAGAGTCCTTACAGTACCGGTCTGCATTTTTCATCCCTCCTTTGGCCCGAGCAGCTAAACTTCTGTAGGGGGTCAGCTTCCACCTTCTGTAGGTCAGCCATGGAGTAGCCCCTGGTGCCACCTTTGTACCTCTTGGGTCGCAGTATTCGCCTGCTGCCACTTGTCCGAGTAGGGATTTGGTAGGCCACCTAGTTACTCCCCTTCCAGGCTTTCAGAAGGAATACAGAACAGTGATTCCGCCACCTTGCCCGTTAGTCTCCTGCTGGGTTGGGTGTACTGGAAGAGGTGTCGGTCCCTGCTATACTGAATCTACTTTATTGCAAATTATGCCACTTTGTTGGTGTCTGCCACTAATTTTTGTAAATGTGTAGACTTCTGGTTGGGTCTCCTTCATGCATGTTGTCTGTAGCTGTAGGCTTCAAAGACCGTCAGGCCTTTGCTTCTTTGACTCGGTGATACTATCCTATTTTTCTGACAATATTGGTCTACAAAATTTGATATTTGTGCCATCTGAGTGTGGCTGAGTATGAAAGCAGGTTGATATGTTGCATGTGGTGTCAGGGCTCCCAACAAAGGGGGTCTACATCGATTCCTTAACCACCTCGTCTTACTTTGACAGCTAAGGGAAAGCTTTAAATGCTGTCCCAGACCTCAATACCTCATGCCTGGCTGATTTCTGCAGTGCCATGCTACAGTTAGTACTGTGGGTGAATTAAGGCAGCTTTCCTGGTGTCTGCCCCTCATTTGATGTGTTTTGGCATAATTTGGGGCCATTATAAGGTGTGCATACGTTTGTTTTTGCCTCCCTTTGAGATGAATGGCGTTCGGTTATGTTCTGCGAATATTCAACAAATCGGCGAATATTGCAAATTCGGTACTGGTAATCCGAACATTGAAATATTTGCTTATCTCTAATTCCCATCTCCAAGATCCTCTTCCGTTATCTAGTAGAGGTAATAATAATCAATACTGGAAAGGAAAAAAACCTGCACTGCTGCAACACCTGAGCCCATATATCCACTGTGTGATCACCTCGTCAAATACATCGCCCCTACAGATTCACAGGTACCAGCTCATATTAACAATTGCATAAATCCATATACTAAAGAGAAAAAGGATGGCACTTACTGTTTCTAAAATCCAATCTTTGTTGTGACAAATTAAAACTCACGACCCGTAGAAGCGCCAGTGAGCACGAAACAGTCGTCCGACTTTTTCTTCCTGCTCTATCCCCCCCCCCCCCCCCCCTGCTGAAAATGTTTTAATTTGTCACAATAAAGATTGGATTTTAGAAACAGTGAGTGCCACCCTTTTATCTCTTTAGTATATGTAATAATATCGGATACCTCCAATTATAACTGTAGTATAGTGTTTGGTTTTTTTTTTTCTTCATTTGCTTTGGCTTTCCTCATGTTTAGGCCTTGTAGGATCTTGGGTATCCATGGTTATGTCCCCTGATGAAGTGACAGCTAGTTAGCTAGTTGCTAGTGGTCGTAACGATGGATACCTAAGATCCTGCAATGCCTGCACATGAGGAAAGAGACATAGCTAATCAGAAAACTAATAAAATTCTAATTGGAGGTATTTGTTAATATTACACCTAATACAAATTGGGATAGGATCTTGGAGATGGAACTATCCCTTTTAATTGTATACCCTTTAATGACATATAATGTATAGAGCTATCAAACATTAGCCTCTGCTATATATGGGGCAATGCTGCTTTCAAGAGAAGTTGCAAATGCAGGAAGCAAATTTGCAATCAGCCTGGAAGCTGCTCATGGGACCTATTTGGACGTTCCAGTATGACGACGATCCAAAACAGATGGCCAAATTGACCTGTCATTGGCTTCATCAGAAGTGAAGCTTCTGGAGTGGCCATCTCGGTCTTCTGACCTCAATATCATCGAACCTCTCTGGGGAGATCTCAAGCATGCAGTTCATGCTAGACAGCCCAGAAATTTACAGGAACTGGAGGTTTTTTGCCAAGAAGAGTGGGCAGCTTTACCATCTAAGAAAATAAAGAACCTTATCCACAACTACCACAAAAGGCTTCAAGCTGTCATTGATGGTAGAGGGGACAATACACGGTATTATGAAATTGCGTTTGTGAGATCCAAGATGGCCATAGTCCAGGGAGGTAGTGTATGACAGACCTCCCACTCCACTCCTGGAATCCACGGCATCCGCACTCGAGCAGCAGTCAGACTGACACCATTCCAGAGCCATCAACTCTCCACAACGGTGGACCGGAGAAGTCAAGAATTGTGGCCCCCTGTGCAGTGCAAGCAGCAATAACAGGTCTGTGCTCCTGCTCCATCCCCCCCCCCCTGCTCTCCCCACGACAGGCGTGTGTCCCGGCCTGTGCTGCTGCAGACCACAGCCTAGACACCTGAGCTCTGCAATCAGGTGCCAATCATATCGCCGCCAACCGCGCTCCCAACTAGAGGTGCGGCAGCGCTGCAGTGATCAACCCGGAGACTGGGACAGCAGAGGAGGAGGCCTAGTGCTTTAGATCCTGGCGAAGGCCTCCTTGTGAAGACTCGGCAGCAGCAACTGCGGAGCACAAAAGGAGGCACGTTCATAAGTGCCCACCAGGCAGAGATCCCTGCACAGCAACACACGGGGAGTGGAGAAATCCTTTGGTGACAGTTATCTGCCACCTGCTTCATGTAATAGTTGATTCTCTATCACTTTGAAGATGACTGCTATATAATACTCCCTAGCCTGGTATACACCATCTGAGAGTACCAGAAGGCTCTCCTCATATTTTCTACAACTTCTACTCCATATTTCAATACTGCACTTGCGAGTAACTATGATGTTTTAGCTAACCTCATTACTAACAAGGGGAGCTCTAAAGGTACTGTCACACTAAGCGATATCGCTAGCAATATCGCTATAATTTGTGACGTTATAGCGATATTGCTAGCGATATCGCTGTTTGATACTTACCAACGACCCGCTCCCCCGCTGGTTATCGCTGATCGCGCGAGAACGTCCTGGACTGTTTCTCGTCGTCAGCTTCCTGTGGAGAGACGAGCGTGGAGCCGGGCGGGAGGACGTCAGGATCGCCTAGTGTGACACGTAAGTAGCGACCCCCGTCCCCAGCGATGTCGCTGGTGAGAGCTGCCTGTGTGGCAGCTCACTAGCGACCACTTAGCAATGAACCAGCGATCCTGACCGCGTCATATCGCTGGTACATCGCTAAGTGTGACAGTACCTTTAATCCATAATCTGCTCTACTCTTTTGATTACTGGATAATTGCAATCATGGGGAAATCAAGTGTTAAAACACAGGAAAGCGTATCCAAAACGACAATCTATTACACAAGCAGATGTAGATAACTTCCTGAAAAAAGCAAGCTACTCTGCCAGACCCCACAAAGTCCTTCAGACACCCAGACATGGCACTAATAGAGGACTCTGACTCCGATCTAGAAAGTGACTCTGATGTGGGATGTACAACAAAAGATGCCTTAGTTACCCGCTGGTTTATTAAACAAACTATCTAAGGCTCTTGAGCCAATTGGTAAGGAGCTTGCGGAAATAAGTCTTAGTTACTCACCGTATTTTTCGGAGTCCATGACGGCACCACCTGAGAGAGGGGATCCGCCCTTCAGGAACAGGAACAACCTACAGATAAATAAGGGCGGCACCTATCCCATGCATCAGTTGGATTACAGAGCCCAAGAGGACACCAAGGTTAATGACATGATTTATGTACAATGCTATTACTACTTGACTATTTACTACTAGTGTATATAAGAGGAAGTGCACACCCAACTCTAAATAAAAGGGAGGGAATCTACGGGTGCTGTCATGGATTCCGACAAATACCGTTAACAAGTCAGTAACTAAGACTTTATTCAATCGTCCATGACAGCGCCACATGAGAGAATTACAGAGTAATAATTGCTTATGAAGGGACTACAGCCTGCAGAACCCTTACACCAAAGGAGAGGTCTGAGGAAGCACTCAAGTCTAGTCTATAATGGTTGAAAAAGGTGCTCGGAGAGGACCAGGTAGCTGCCTTACATATCTGGTCGATTGAGACTCCTGATCTCTCCGCCCACGAGGTTGCCATGGCTCTGGTGGAATGTGCCCACAGCTTGCCAGGAGCAGACCTGCCCTTTGAGGTGTATGCTAATGAAATGGCTTCCCTAATCCATTTAGCTAGTGAGCTTTTTGATGCCCGAAGGCCTTTCCTAGTACCCTAATATGAGATAAACAAGTCGTTATCTTTTCTCCAGGGCTCCATAACTGCCAGGTATTCCAGGAGACATCTCCCAACATCCAGGGTATGTAGTTTCCTTTCCTTTTCGTTAGTTCTTCCATCTTTTGTCCCTAATCCAACTATTTCCTGTGTCCTATGGAACCTGGAGGCTACCTTCGGTATGTATGCTGGGTCAGGTCTCAATATTACCCTATCATCCCTTATTTGTGTATAAGGAGGAAGTCTAGATAACGCCTGAATGTCGCTTACTCTGCGAGCTGATGTCAGTGCTACCAGGAAGGCTACCTTGAGGGACAGGGTCTTTATGGAGGCTGATGCAATAGGCTTGAATGGAGCTTCTGTCATGGTGGTGGGGACTAGGTTCAAATCCCACGCCATGAACCTCTTTCCATACTCTCCTAGATCTATTTGCCACCTTAATGAATCTGCTGACCCAGTAATTACTGGCAATGCTGCAGTTAAAAAGGGCCACTAAGGCAGATACTTGCACCTTAAGGGTACTGGTGGAAAGCCCCAAGTCCATACCTTTTTGCAGGAATTCTAAAATCTGACTAATTGGAGCTGTTTGACCAGCCACCATGTGTGAGTCCTGAAGGAATCTTTTCCAGATTCTGACATCTGGGCTGTAATAGTTTTCCTACTTTTGAGTAGGTTATTGATTAGGCCTGGAGAGAAACCTCTCTTTCAGTAGTGTCCATTCAAAATCCATGCCGTCAGATGTTGGCCAGCATCCTGAGGATGGAAAACTCGTCCATGGGATAGGAGATTTGGGACATCTGGCAGGACCCACGGATCGGACACTGACATCGTCCTGAGGCATGAGAACCATGCCCTCCTGGGCCAGAACGGAGCGATCATAATGACCCTTGCCTTGTCTATCTTGACTTTCCTCAGCACGAGGGGTAGTAGGGACAGGAGTGAAGGCATATGCCAGTTTGAAGTTCCATTTTACCAGCAAAGCGTCTACAACCAGAGGGCCCTCCCGGGGATTTAGTGAGCAAAATTGCATCACTTTTCTGTTTTCTCTGGTGGCGAAGAGATCAACCTCTGGTTGCCCCCACTTTTGCACAGTCAGGTCAAAGATGGCAGGTTTTAGGGACCATTCCCCCTGCCTCAGGAGATTGTGACTTAGGTAGTCTGCTGAGATGTTTTCTCTCCCTTTTATATGCAGAGCTGTTAAGGACAGAGTCTGTTCCATCTGGCAGAGCAACATTTTATCTGCTACGTTCATCAGGGGTCTGGAACGAGTCCCTCCTTGGTGGTTGATATAAGCCACGGTGACTTGATTGTTGGAGAGTACTTGTAAGTGATGACCTTGTAGATACACAAGGAGCTTTTTAACCGCCTGCTCTACTGCTGTTAACTTTCAGGTTAGAGGACATTTCTACCTGATGATACTCCCATAGCCCCTGGACTAAAATCTCCCCCATATGTGCATACCAACAGGAGGGACTTGCGTCCATGGCGACTCTACGGGTTACTTCATATTCCCATGGAACCCCCCCTAGATAGATTATTTTCATCTAGCCACCAATTGAGGGATTCTATAGTGTCTTGTGATAAGGTTAGCTGGCCCTCTAGGCAACACCCAAGGATTTTCTGGTATGTTAAAACCTCGCCCCGCAATTTCCTTGTATGGAACTGGGCCCACTGGACCGCTGGGATGCAGGACGAGAGAGCCCAACAGGGACATGACCTTCCTGAGGGACATGGTGGGGTTATTGGAGGCGTTCAAGACCTGTTGTAGGCAAAATAATTTTTCTGGATGCAGACGGCATCCCTGGATTTGGGAATCTAGGATTAGGCCCAAGAATTGCTGGACTCTCCTGGGCTATAGACAAGATTTCTTGACATTTAGCAGCCACTCCAAGGCAGACATTGCTTCGTGTAATTGCTTGAGAAAATGATCCGCTGTCTTGCCTACAATGAGGAAGTCATTCAGGTAGGGGACCACTAGGATATCTGATTCGCGCAGATGAGCCATGACCTCTGAAATAACCTTAGTAAAAACCCGGGGGGTGACTGCAATACCAAAGGGAAGGGCACCATATTGGAAGTGCTGGACTGACCCATCTAAGTGAACAGCCACCCTCAGGAAACGCTGCGTGAATGAGAATATGGTAGGTGTCTCTTAAATCTAACACCACCATAAAGCAGTTTTTAAACAGCACTTTTATTGCGGAGTTGATAGCTTCCATTTTAAACGGGTGAGTAATGAGAAAATTTATTAACGGCTTTCAGATTAATTATAGTCCTAAAGGACCCATCCGGTTTATGGACCAGAAACAGAGGGGAGTAGAAACCTCTACCCTTTCCGCCTCTGTTACTGGTGTCTGAACCTTTTTGTTACATAGGTCCTGAATTTCTGTTTCCAGAGCCGTCTGCTCTGATGGAGAAGACCTGAGAGGAGTGATCCTAAACCTGTTTCGGGGGATACGGGAAAATTCTAATCGAAGCCCAGTGGCTATTAAATCCAAGATCCAGTTGCTACTGGAAATTAGGGACCAGGCCGGGTAGAAGGCAGATGGTCATTGGGCCGGTTTCTTGGCCTCCCGGGACACTCCCTTCTGGCGCCCCCTGCTCCAAACATAAAGCCTGTACCTCTCCTTTTGTCCTCCCATCTGCTACGGTCTCTGGATGAGCTTCTGCGAGGATAACGTTTCCTGGTGAAGGGATGTCTGTAAGAAGGGGTTGGTAGGCAAGGGAATTTCTTATTTCCTGCTTTTTCTAACAGCACGTCTAAAACTGGCCCAAACAAATATTCCCCCTCGCACGGGATGGAGCAGAGACGAGATCTTGCCTGGATGTCTCCCGGCCAACATTTTAGCCATAGAGCCCTTCTTGCAGCATTGGATAGGCACGCATCTCTGGCCGCCATCCTTGCCAAGTCTGCTGAAGCATCATCTAGAAAATCTGCCGCGTTCTGAATTATTGGTAAGGATTTTAAAATGGACTCTTCTAGAGGCACCGTTCTCTAGTTGGGACTCAAGCTGATCCAGCCAGACCATCATGGATCTGGCTGTGCAGGTAGCCGCAACAGCTGGTCTCAGAGCGCCAGCCGACATTTCCCATGTCCCTTTCAAAAAGGAGTCTGCCTTCTTATCCAGTGGATCCTTTAGCGATGCCATGTCATCAAAGGGGATGGAGCATTTTTTGGAAGCTTTAGCTACAGCTGCGTCAAGCTTCGGCACTTTGTCCCATCTGTTCACTAAGGGGTCTTCGAAAGGGTATCTCCTTTTAAAGGCCGGTAGTAGGGAGCCCCTTTTTTCCGGTTTCTTCCATTCTCTATCTGCTAGGTTTTTAACCTTGTCTTTTTAATCAGAAGGACCTACGTTTTTTCGGGTCTAGGCCCCGAAACATTAGATCCTGTGCTGACAGATCTGGCTTGACGTCGGCTGCCCCCATGGTGGACCTTAAAGATTTGACTAAACGGTCCATTTGATCAAGGGCAAAGCAAAAGCGGTTGGAGTCTTCCTCTGAAGATGATGCAGAAGAGGAAGTCGAGGGCTCTGTGGAATATCCGCCTCTCCCCGGGGCAACTGAGGAGTCTGACTGAGACTTTTGCAGCTCTAATCTTTATCGAGGATTCACCCTGGGATAGGGAATTTTGGGAATCCTTCATCTCTAATGATTTCTGAGGCTCGTGGTGAAGTCAGGGGTTTCTTCCACCGCGTGTAAGAATGGGGAAAACGTAAGGGGCTATGTACTTTAACCCGGTCTGGGTTTTTTTTTTTTTATTTTTATTTTTTTTTTTTTGCCCCTGCCATCTGTCGCACGCACAGCTAACACAATTTCTTAGGGTAGGCTTCTGGCAAGGGAGCACTGCAAAGGGCACATTCCCTATTTTTCCTCTTACCAGAGCACTTCTTCCCCTAGGAGACAAAATATAAGGGGAACACTGCATCAGGGTACATTCACAAATCTCTTACCCAGGCAGTAGGAATAGGTACCAGATCACGGGGGGCAGCGAGTTGGATCCTTCAGTCTGGAGGAACTCTTGCGGCTAGGCTGCGCGCTTCGTCCTCGACTCTTCAGCTGGGAGCCTGGGTGGGATCTCTCCGAGGAACGCTCCTGTTCCTGCTGAGTGACTGGAGCCTCTGGCTCATCCATTGCCGCAATGGGCCGGACACAGCCCTGCAGCGTTTCTGTGCTCCTTTTATCCACCCACGGACATCCTGATTTAGAAGGGGTGTGCCAGGGGTTGTGCCCACCTCCCCGCTGTCCCAGCCGCCACACCAACATCCATACCGCTGCGGCGTACAGGGAGGGAGAAGCCGGCCGGCACCCAACTTCCGGCCCCATGCCTCCGGCTCCACTGCGTCACTTCCGGCCCCATTCCTTGTCTCGGCCTCCAGGGACGCGCAGGCCGACAGCGCGCAGCGGCCTGACCGAGCGTGACACCCCCCCCCTGCCGCCACACCGGTTGGCGCAGCAGGGAGGCCCGGATTGGGGACGACCGCAAGGAGCAGATCCGGAGGGCAGGGGGATCCTCACCTACTGGCGCTGGCTTAGGAGACTGCCATCCTCCGGACCCCGTTCCCACCTGCTCCGCAGACTGCCGTGGAGACCTACCCGGACCCACCGTGGCACTTCCAGGGACCCCACACTGGCCGAGGTAGGAAACCCACTCGCTACCTGAGTCGGTCAGCTGGCCTGGGAATTCCTGACGTCCAGAATGGCACGATCTGTAGGGAATCCCGTCCTCCAGGAACAGGAAACCAACTGATGCATGGGAGAGGTGCCGCCCTTATATATCTGTAGGTTGTTCCTGAAGGGCGGATCCCCTCTCTCAGGAGGTGCTGTCATGGACGATCAAATAAACAAGACTTAAATCTCCAAGGACTTATCCGCCATCACCCTCAAGAAACAGAGATTCTTGAAGTCGTTTACTGATGCCATCCTGAAAAAAGCTCCCTTTTCTGATTGCTCTTCCCTTTCGGCATCCATATCACAGCTGGAGATAAAAACATCCAAGCCAGAACCTTATTGGACATTAATTTGGCATGTAGTCTGAAGAGGAAACCAGCAAAAACACCACCGCTGAAGGAACCCGAGGGCGCCACCTGAAATTTGTAACGTTATCCACTTGCATGAGTTAGCTGCCACTTTTACCCTTATTAAGAGTTTGTAAACGTCATGTAACTCCTAGATGACATGTAGTGCTTATCCATGATTAATATTTGGTTCATTTAGTTTAAACTTTTAAAAAGAGTTCTGACTCAGTCTTGTGTCACAAACTGATATTAAGATCCAGCTGCTATCTGAGGATGAGGTCCCCTATACTAACCCTCTTCCTAACCCCCCATCACTTTGCCGCTCCCCTCTTCTTTTCCCTTTCCATTCCCCCCATCCACCCAGTTCTCCACTCCCCCGTCCCATACCTCCCTCCGCTCACTCTTTGGCTATACGTTTAAGTCGAGCAACACTAGAGCAGTTCAATTTTTTTAATTTCTCGAACGCTCCCTGAACTGGCATGTTACGATTGACGTTACTTACTGTTACTTGCCATTGAATTAAGATTAGTAATTTTTGTACTTATATGATCATATTAATATCGTCTCTTTTCTCTCACTGTTGTATTCTACCCCCTTTCTTTTACCCTTCCCATTTACCTACATGCACCTCTTACCCCTATAGGCACGAGAAACAAGCTACAACACAAGATACAAAGCCATGACTGACGCCGATAAGGTGCTCACATTTGTTTCATTTTTAATGCACATGGGTTGAATTACCCAAGCATGAGAGAGCTCACGTTGCAGTTATTTAAAAAAAAAAAAAAAAAAAAAAACATGCAGGCATACTCCTTATACAGGAAAAGCTAAACAAACTTCCCTTCCCACCTTTGAGCGCTCAATTTATGATAAATGGTACCATTCAACAACTACACAATCGGGATCAAGGGGCATGTCAGTGGCAGTAGCGAGGGAAGTGTCCTTTCAGTTGAGAGAAATGATGGCAGATCCACAGGGATGTTACGTATTAAAGGACTCCTGGATGGTACTCTAGTAACTCTATACAGTACTGTATATGCCCCGATTTAAAATAAAAAAAAAAATAATTGGTTTAAACTTAGAAAATTGATGTTTTAGGGAGGGTGTACATGTGGTCGGCGGGCATTTTAACATGGTGCTGGAACCCATGCTAGACACCAAGAAGCAAAGTACGGTATCTCCTAGCAATCTGCATAGAATAAAATCACAACTGGGGTTCCTGCAACTGATCGATTCATGGAGATATATAAACCCAGCCGACCGCGACTATACCTTTTATTCCCACCCTCAGATCTTATCACCGTTTAGAATTATATTTTTGTTGCCAGAATGATGCTCTCTAATATGAAATGATCTAATCCCTAATATTTACTCTGACCACTCTGCAGTGTCTTTAGAACTGTTGCTATCTAAATCATACCTCCGGTGTAGAACAAGGCGGCTCAACGAGTCCGTGTTGCGAAATGGAGACGTTAAATCACGAATGAACACAATACTAAGTCAATATTTTGAACAAAATTTTTCACACAAAATCTCTCTACAGATATTATGGGAAGCGCACAATTCAGTGGCAATAGGTGAATTGGTATCCATTACTTTTTTTTTTACTTTTTTTTAAGAAGCGACCTAAGGAAATCCCCAATCTATAGGAAGAGTTAGCGGTGCTCGAGCTAAAACACAAACCTAAAACTGACCAGCAAACCCTAGATACACTACTTCAAAAAAAAAAAACCCAACTCCGACATATTCAAATCAAGGTCCGCTAAGTTCTACGCCTCATGGAAAAATAGAATGTATGTGCATGGGGATAAAGCTTCCAAATTTCTACTGTCTCAGTTGAGGAAAAGGCAAGCCCATACACTGATTAACTCGATCAAAAATGATTGAGGCGAGAATTCGCAAAACCCTAGGCATATAGAATCAGCATTTCTTGGTTATTACAAAATTTATACAATCTGCGGCCTGAGGAAGCGAATGATGACGCACTTAAGACAGCTGGATATACAATCCTTTTTAAGTAGATTGAAACTGCCGACCCTGACAGGCCCCCCAAAACAACTCGATAGACCCTTTCTACTGGATGAGCTATGGTCTGCCCTGTCAAAGTGTCCTACAGGGAAAGCACCTAGCCCAGATGGGTTCTCTGTTATATACAGGGTGGTCCAAAAGTAGGTGGACAGTATGTGTAATAGGGTTATGAAGGGGGAGATTTATCAAACATGGTGTAAAGTGAAACTTACTCAGTTGCCCTTAGCAACCAATCAGATTCCACTTTTCATTATTCAGACTCTTTGGGAAATGAAAGGTGGAATCTGGTTAAGGGCAACTGAGTCAGTTTCGCAGCTCAATCTCCCCCAAATCTGTTTTCTTTTCAGATCATTCAGATAACTCATAATGGCAAATAATTTAAATACAGATCAAGAAAAATGGATTTTAGGAGTATTGGAAATCTCAATGCTGAAACAGAGCAAATTAGGTTGAAAAATTTGGTACTCAAGCCCCATAAACCATTTACCGCATTCGTGACAAATTCGATGCCACTGGCTAAATCCTTAATGCACCAAAAACTGATCAAAAGTCCACCAGAAGAGTCTCAAGAATTGAGAAATTCACGAGCTTCCATCATGTGAATTCTGAAATCTATTGGGTGGAAAGCTTATCGTCCACGTCTAATTCATGGTTTATTGGAGGATGATCCAGACAGGCGGCTGTAATTTAGTGAGATTATGCTTAACGAAACTGAAGAAAATCCAGTAATTTTAGATAACATGTGGAGTGATGAAGCTTCTTTCAAATTATCTGGCCATATTAGCAGACATCATTGTATTTACTAGTATAATGAGAAAATGCATTTAACAGAGCAACAATTAAATGAGCCTGGTGTCATTGTTTGGGATGGTATTTCAAGTTTTGGGGTTTTTGGACCTTAGTTTTTGATGGAACAGTCACAGGAGATAAGTATCTCGAAATTCTAATGAATCAAGTTGTTCTCCAGTTACAGCAATAGTCTAATTCAAATTACCTTTATTTCCAACAAGATGGGGCCCCTCCACATTATTCGAGTAGTAAGCGAGTATCTTGATGAAACGTTTCCTAATTGAATTGGCCGAAGAGGCCCACTTGATTGGCCGGCACGTTCACCAGATTTTACCTCAATGGATTTTTTTTTTTTTTTTTTTTTCTTTTGGGGAGTACTTAAGGACAAAGTTTGTAGTTGAAAACCAAAAAGTGTCAGTGATTTGAAAAATTACGTAAGAGATGCATTTCAATAAATTAATACCGAAAGAGACTTGTGCAAAAATGTTTGTCGAAGCGTAAGAGGCAGACTTTGAAGCTTTGCAAATTGTGATGGAAAACCGTTTGAGCATCTTCATTGATAAAATTTAAGTGCTTCTGTATTATTGTTGAAAATAAAATTTAATTGTCAAGGTTATTCTTGTGTCAGTAAATTTTATATATATAAATCAAAATAAATTATTTTCTGTCCACTTACTTTTGGACCACCCTGTATTATATATCCTTCCCCTCTCTATTACTACCACATTTATTAGTTGTGAGCAGTGTAGTATTGGAGGGTCTTGGAAGCTAGAATATCATTAAAGAGGGCAAAGGACCCAGAGCTATGTAGTAGCTATAGGCCAATATCGGTTTTAAATGACTTGAAACTGCTGTCTAGTTTCATGGCAAGAAGGCTGGCTAAATTTTTACCACATAGTATATCGTTAAACAAATCCGGCTTCGTAGGCGGGAGAGAGTGAAGGGATAATACCCATAAGGTATTGCATCTACCACAATATGCAAAACATCGCAAACTTCGATTGGTCGTTCTTGGAACAGATGCGGAAAAGGCCTTTGACAGGGTAGACTGGATTTACTTGGGGGAAGTGCTTGCTAGTTTTGGGTTCCCATGTTAAATAATAGCTGTAATGGCAATGTATAAAGACCCTACGACACGTATCGAGATTAATGACTCCTTTGACAGACACATTCTCCATTTAAAAAAGGTACACGGCAAGGCTGTCCGATATCCCGTAAATATAGTCCCATAAAAGCATAGAACTTTAATTGGATATTCAAGTTAAAGATTAACCACTCAGTGCACATAATATAACATAAACAAGCGTAAATAAATAACATTAACCTGTCAAATACCTAAACTGTCCTGCTGTCCCTACCTGACTGTGGAGGTTGGCACCCTAAAAGATACGATTTTTTGGCGTGCCCACTCCGTGACGGCTGTCCCAGACTAGCCCTGATAACAGGTTATTAAGTACATTAGTGCTCTTGTATAACAAATACTTGCTCTTTGTAAATGGTCATTTGTCCAGCTGTAGGGATATTGTTGTGTGTAGTTATCTGAGCCATTTTGATTTTTGCTTTTTTGGCCATTTCTATGGTGTATAATCCTGTCATAGGTGACAGTCCTTAAAGGAAAGGACCATTGTTTGATGTATTTGTTATACAAGAGCTCTAATGTACTTAATATCCTGTTAGTCCAATGTTTTAGGCAATAAGTTCTATCCTTTCATCTTTTATTTGCTTGTTTTCCCACTTGTAGTTAATCAGGGCTAGTCTGGGTCAGCCGTCACGGAGTGGGGGCGCCAAAAAATCGTATCTTTTTAGGGTACCAAACCTTTGACAGGAATACCGGCCTTGGTGAAACTATTGGAACAATACAGAAGCCTCTCTAATTTCAAGGTGAATGTTTATAAATCCAAGGTATTGGACTTGCGTATATCTCCTAACGCTCTGATAAAATTGAAAAACCTATATCTTTGTTTGGCCCAAACAATATATCACATACTTATAAGTGAAACTGGGTAGAGCAAATAGGGACTTATTTCAACTAAATATCCCTCCCTTGATTGCATCGGTGGAATCCTCCATGAAAACGTGGAAGGACACTTATCTTTCGTGGATGGGGAGGAAAAATTTATTGAAAAGCTTAATCCTGCCAAAGTTCATTTAGGTTTCAAATGCTTCCCATAACTATCCCAAAATCCTTTCTTTCCAGAATTAATTTTATGCTCTGTAGTTTGGTGGAAACAGAAACCCCGCCTATCTGATCGTACATTGACTCTCCCCAAATCCAATGGTGGGATGAGAGCATCGAATATAGTGAAGTATTATCAGACTGCAATGCTTTCTAGGATAATTGATATATTGCGAGGGTCTCGTGACAAACAGTGGATTGACGTGGAGGAGGCCCTTGCTCCTTGTCCTCTCTGCTCAATCTTCCTAACATGTTACCAAACAAAGTCAGCTCTCCCTCTCCACAATGTGTACACCAAAGCCACGATGAAGGTAAGGTTAGAGACTGCAGGAGCCCTCACCCCACCCCTTTCCCCCTTACTTAAACTTTCAGATATTCTACCCCACTCTTTCCATACTCGTGGCACTATTCCTGGAGAATTGTCGCATGGCGAATGTACCTATTGACCGACTCTTGTTGAGTGGGACACTCCCTTCGCTATTGGAGCTACAAGAGATACCAGGCATCTTGAGCTTGAACTTTGTCCAATATGGTTCTTTCTGGGAATCGTTGAAATATTACCCCAAATCGACCCATCTTGCGTGTCCCCTGACTACATTCAAAACCTTATACGCAACAGTTCTTATTCCCATGAAAATAATGTCCACCATCTACCAAATATTAAATACTGCAGATTGCTGCCCCAAAAGGGCTTTCATTACACATTGGGAAAACAATCTGGGCTACAAGTTTACACCGTCTCAAATATCCCAAATCTACAAACGCTCCCATGGTCTGACCCAATGTGTCAAAAGTGCAGGAAAATTCTTTTAATATCATTTCTAGATGATACATTACTCTGAAGTAAAGTCACCGCTGGTGGGCAGGCGCTTCAACTAATTGCTGGAGGTGTGGGGACACTAATGGCACATATCTTCAAATGTGGTGGTCGTGCCCTACTCTTCAATTCTGGCGTCAGGCAGAAATGTTTATCCATACTGGGCTAAACAGAACATTCAACCTGACACCTGAAATAGTTATTGAACTTTCTGGTTTGACCTGAAGAAAAATGCACCTCTCATCTAGTGCAACACATTTTGACAGCAGCAAAATTAATTCCTGTGTTTTGGAAATCAATGACTGTACCTTCCACCCACCAATTATGAGAAGGTAGATTTGTTATACTATGTAACTGGCATCAATGAATTGCACTCAAATGACTTTGAAAGAAACTTGGCATCCGTGGTCACACTTTAGGACTATTTTATATACACAAGCAGGACTAAAGTAGCATAACTAAATTACAACAATAAGGCTCTGAAAATAGACGTTCTTCCCTCCCTCCCCTTTCTATCCTCTTACCTAGATAACCTCCTCCTATCTGTACTCCTCTCTCTCCTTTTATTTGACCTTATCCGTATATTAGTAGCCTGTGGTAAACCTGTTCCTTTTTCGTTTTTTTTTTTTGTTTTTTTTTTATTGTACAATTAACCAAATCTTAAAGTTGGTTAAATTTCTCGTCATATTAATGACATTATAGTTGCAGCAATTCAAAGACTTCATACTCTTAAGGGCCTGTCACACTATGCGATATCGCTATAATGTCACTGGTTTTTGTGACGTTATAGCGATATTGCTATGTCTGATACTTACCACCGACGGCTCCTCCCCTGGTTGCGCGAGAACGTCCTGGGCCATTTCTCGTCGTCAGCTTCCTGCTGTGGAGACGAGCGACGCATGAACGCGGACGGGAGGACGTCAGGATCGCCGCGTCTGACAGGTAAGTAGCGACCCCCGACCCCTGCTATGTCGCTGGTGAGATCTGCCTGTGTGGCAGCTCACTAGCGACCACTTAGCGATGCACCAGCGATCCTGACAGCATCATATCGCTGGTCGGGATCGCTGGTACATTGCTAAGTGTGACCGTACCTTTACATGCGATTGTCGCACATTAACGCTATTGACTTTTGGGGTTAGTCAAACTGTTTCTTATTCTATCCTGTAGGACAACCCTGTGCTGTTGTGCTCAGATTAAAGCCTGTTTAGATATTTTCTGCCTGTAATGTAATGATATATCTGCTGCATTCTATTCTGGTTTTCTTGTTTTTGTATCTATTATACTTTCAATAAAAGGACCATTGAAAAGAAAAAGAAATGGTTTGTAAACTTTTGATCAAAGACATTTTGATATTTTGTGTTGTCATGACTTAAACGAGAAAGCCCAGTAGTTTGACAATTAATGGCTTCACCCCACCACTAACCATGAGTAGAGAAAAAGTTTTTGTATTAATATTCTCTGAATAAAGTCTAAGAAAGCAGAATTTCTGCTGGGTATGTAAACTTTTGGGCACAACTGTTTAGTACTAAGTGGGGAAAAAAACAAGTTATTGTAATTACACACTTCTGTGTAACATTATGATTAATCCCTTACAGTTACAGACCTTGGTCATACTCAGTCTGTCATGATTGGCTGATACTTACCGATCTTGAACGTACAGATTACGTCCACTCAATTTTGCACGCAAATAGTGTGTGCTCTATCGTCACTGGGTGTCGGCTGATTCTGAAAGCTGACACTCTGCTCTTGGTGCAGGTGAGGTGCCAGCACCGCTCCCAGCAGTTAATCCCCCTAAATTCTGCAATTGCAGCGTTTGGCAGGCTAGCGCCATTGTTGTAACAGTGCTCGCCCTGACGCCAGTATATTAAACAGTTTATTGGCTGTGAACTCCCAGGACCTTTCTGACGATACTGTGAGCATGAGAACTTTCTCAAGTAAACCATGTCAGTCAGGCTATAAGGAATTCACCACAAGATGCTGTGCAACAGTAGCACACGCTGCTCAGTGTCTCTGCTGGATAGCAGGCTTCATGGTTGCATCATGTAACCATGCAGCCTGCCATATAGCTGTAGCAGAGAAGATCAATGTTTGTCTTTTTAAAGGCTTGTTACCTCTAATTTGTGAAGCAGTCAGAGGTAAATGATGCCACTTTTGGACATTTAAACAGTGTTCACACATATTGTAAATTCTACATATTCTGCTGCTTTCCTTGCACAGAAATTGTTTGGTTGAGCTGTCCAAGCAAAGTGTGTGTGATTTCATGAAAACTGCAGCCCATGTGCGCTTAAAAACAAAGATGCACTTTTCCGCTCGTGTCTTCTATGTCAAGCTTAAAAATATGCATGTAAAATATTGCAGTTTTTAATCAAAACTTTAGTGTATTAAAAACATTAAAATGCGGCTTCATATCTGCATTAAAGATTCATCAAATAAGGGGGAAATGCATAAAAAAAATGCATCAATCAGAGAAGCTTGTTAAGTTTGGTGCGACCCCTGCAGAGAACAGACACCAGGAGCCAGGTGTCATATAGCGAAGCTACATATAGATGGGAAAATTCTGGCACTTCCAACTGTGAATGAAGGAACAAAAAGTAAATCCAAATGTCCCAACTATAGATGAGCAGGATGCATAGATATCATCCCGTCAGCCCTGTCTTAACAAAATCCACACGAGTCACCAGAAGGTAAGATATTGGCGGCCTCCTATCCAGCCACCAGGTACCACTGATCTGGACGCTGTACCTGAGTCCCATGAATTGATTCGCTCATCTCTAGTCCCAACTATCCCAGAAACAGAGGACAGTCTTGGATTTAGTTCTACACCTTGAATTCTCAGGCACCTGCTGAATTTGCCTCACTGTCAGCACCTCTCTGACGTCTCCTCCTGTCAGGCAAGAAAAATGGTAAATGGGCATGGATTGGGTATGTCCAGGGGCGTGGCCCAAATTTAACGCCGCATAATTTGTCCATCTGTCTGTTCTTCAAATGTTGTGAGGTATGCTTCTACTTCTGTTTTGCTCAATAGCCCAGCAGATCTGTATCATGTGAAATGTGCAAAAGCAATGAAATGTAAGCTTCGATCAGATGTGTCCGAAGCATGTGATTTCAAAAATAATTAACATAAGATAACCATTATTAACTTGCTGAGGTCATTGGTCTGTAATAAGGTAGTTTGAAGCCATTTTTTTTTTTTTAAAGTAAGCATTAACCCCTTTACCACCAAGGGTGGTTTGCACATTAATGACCGGGCCAATTTTTCCAATTTTGACCACTGTCCATTTGAGGTTAAAACTCTAGAACGTGTCAACGGATCTTGGCGATTCTGAGCTGGTTTTCTCGTGACATATTGTACTTTAGTGGTAACATTTCTTCTCTATAACTTGCGTTTATTAAAAAAAACGGAAATATGGCAAATCTTGACATTTTTTTTTATGCCCTTAAAACTAACATGTGACACAAAATAGTTACTAAATAATATTTCCCACATGTGTACTTTTACACCAGCACAATTTTGGACGCAAAGTTTTTTTTTTTGTTTTTTTTTTTCTGTTAGGAAGTTAGAAGGGTTAATATTCAATGTAGTTTTGAGTAGCTTGAGGGGAGCAGTTTTTAGAATGGTGGCACTTTTGGTTATTTTCTGCCATATAGACTACAAAAATGATCTTTTAGCAACAGTTGTATTTGCCCAAGGGTAATAGGAACAATTCGACCCCAAAAGTTGTCCAATTTGTTTTGATTACGCCGATACCCAATATGTGGGGGGAAGCACTGTTTGGGCACATGGCAGGACTCGGAAGAAGAGCGCCATTTGACTCTCAATCGGAATTGAAATCGTATGCCATGTCGCGTTTGACGAGCGCTTGATGTGCCCAAACAGTGGAAACCCCCCCCCCAAAATGACCCCATTTTGGAAACTAGACCCCCTAAGGAACTTATCTAGATGATTGGTGAGAACATTGAACCCCCAAGTGTTTCACTAAAGATTATAATGCCTGAGCGTGAAAATATAAAATCCTATTTTGTTCCCACAAAAATGATTGCTTTTCTTAGTACCCAATTTTTAATTTTCCCAAGGGTAGCAGGAGAAATTGGACCCTAAAAGTTGTTCAATTTGTCCTGAGTACGCGGATACCCCAAATGTGGGAGAAAACTACTCTTTAGGCACATCAGGGGCTCAAAAGCAAAGTAGAGACATTATGGAATGCAGACTTTGATGGAATGGTCTGCGGGTGTCATGTTCTGTTTGCAGAGCCCCTGATGTGCCTAAACAGTAGAAACCCCCCCACAAGTGACCCAATTTTGGAAACTAGACCCCCTAAAGAACTTATCTAGGTGTGGTGACAACTTGGAACCCCCAAGTGTTTCACTAAAGATTATAATGCCTGGGCGTGAAAATTTAATGTAATATTTCGTTACTGCATGTAACCTGTGTACCCTATCTTTAGGTTTGGGTGTGCAGGCCGTGCACAGGTATGCTTTAGCCGCCGCATGCGTCCTTTTGACGGTGTGGTGATCGCACCAAAATGCAACACGTTGCGTTTGGCGCAGGTCGCTGCACCGTCAAAAGGACTCATGCGGCGGCAATAGCATACCTGCGCATGGCCTGCGTACCCAATGCTAAAAATGTACGCAGGTCGCATGCAGCGGAATGCGCTCTTAGGCGGAGCTGACCGGAGGAGGCGCGGCAGCGGGCAGAGCTTGAAGAGAGATTGGACAGGGATCAGTGATTAGCACTGGTGCTTGTAGTCAGGTGGCCCAAAGGGGGGTGAAAAAAAATCAGCAGGCACAAGCTCTGATAAGTGAACTGTCACTCATGAAAGTTTGGTGGCTGTGGGAATGCGAATACGGAGTTGCGCAAAGGGGGCTGAGGAAAAAAGTAAACACGAGTGTTGATCGGTGAACTGCGTCACCAATCAACGTTTGGTGGCTGCTAAATGCACAGGGGGGTGGAGGGGGTAAATAAGAGGGAAGGGGGGATTGGGGGGTGAAGCTAGATTGGGTGGGGATCAGGCAACACTTTCATTTGTAGGGTTTCAATTCTTTCTTCAGCAGGTATTGTGGTGCTACAGGCTGCTGTCGCACCACAATACCCAGCACACCAGGAGATCCAGCAGTATGACCACTCTGTAGGGAATCCTCAACTAGCGTGAGGGCCCCTGCAGAGCTGTCATACAGGTTACAGGCAGATCAGGGACAGGTCACAGCGGTCACATCACTGCTGTGACCTGTCATTGGTGGGATCGGTATGTGGTATACTGCCGTTGGTATACTGCCGTTGGTATACTGCCATTGGTATACTGCCGTTGTGCCCTGCGATTGGTGCGATCGATCGCACCAATCCAGGGGTTTTTTTGCCGGTGCCTGGCGATGCCAGGCATCGGGCCTAGGACCTCCATGGTTTTAGATGCTCCGATTGGTTGCTGTGTGATGTACTGTGTACGATTCATATAGTGTCTCGTGCTTGGGTGTGAGGAAAAACACAGGAGACACAGGTGTGATTAGCAAGGACTTGTATTAATACATACAAGCAAGCAAAAGTTTCACACAGTTTGCAGATGCAGAGGTAGGAGACACAGCACGCCAGAGTAAACTTTAAGCATAGCAGAACTTCGACAACAGGTTCATGGTCTCTGCAACTGTGGCTTTAGCAGGCAGCAGGTTTCCAGTGTCCACAAGTGTTCAAAAGTTCATCAGCAGCAGATGGCTGGAGTACCAAGTCCAAGACTTCCAGGAGCCAGGTCACAGGCTAACTGCAGACTTGATTCTGAAGCACTGATTGCTGAGCTGAGGCTGCTTAAGAGGCAAGAGGGAGAGAATCAGGGTGGGAACATGAAAGCTCGAAACGCCATTTAAACTGAGGGCAAGATAGCTGCAGCAGGACAGGAAGCAAAATGGCCAATGGAAAAATCTGAATTTCAAAAAACATGTAAAAAAAGACTGAGAACTAGTGTTGAGCGTTACCTTCTGATATCGGGAAATATCGGATCGGATTGGACCGATACCCCAAAAATATCGGATGTCGCCGATACCGGAAACCAATGGAACACAAATATCGGAATGAAAATAAACCCTTACTTTCCTTGTAGGTTAATTCTACATGAAGGAAAACAACTAAGAACAATGTAGAATGTATTGGGAGAGGTGGAGGAGACATTAAAGGCATAGAGGTTTAGCCCAATCAAAAGGAATAGCAGGAATTCATTTTTTTTTTTCTTAAGACATTCTGAGTTACAAAGATATTGACTATGTTAAAGGGGTTGTCCGGGCTTTGCACATAATCTCAGTGCATATCTGGGCTGCAGAATGCTGACAAGTAATTTCCCTTCTGTAGCTAGTCTGCACGGTTTCCAAGATATCATCTCTTGCTTCTAAGATAAATGTCCAGGGCGGGGGGTGTGTTTTGGCATTGAAATGTGAACTGGTCGTTTCCTCCTCCACAAGTTTCACTTTCCATAGATCACTGTTCAATGTGTGTATGGGGGAGGAGCAGCTGGGTGGTCTGCTCTCTGCACTGAGGCTGTTAGAGGGGGAGGATTTGTTACTGTCTGAGGAGGGATAGGCTTGTTCATGTGGTCGGGGAGGGCCTGTTGCTATGGAGGGTGGGGTTTTTGCTATAGAGGGCTTGTTTTTAGTAGAGTAGGAGGAAACTATAAGCACAATAAAGCAAATCGCTAGCTCAAACTGTCCCTCAGAGTCAGAACAGCAGCGTCCTGTTCCTAAGTAAATTCACAGCAGAGTGAACTGAAAATGGCGGCAGCGTCTTTTATAGTGCATCATGACATCATTTCAGCAGCTAATCACAGCCATGCCATTAGTTAACATGCCTAATATGCATAACAGGATTTGCCCACTCTTAGGATTCCTCATTGGCTGAATAAAATCAAACTGGCTCATTGCATTATGGCAACTTCCGATTCCGGTATTCGATATTCTAAAAGTATCGGAACTCCGATACCGCGAATATCGGCCGATACCCGATATTGCAGTATCGGAATGCTCAACACTACTGAGAATTTTACACGCTATGATCAGCCAATCGCAGCGCTTGGTAGGAAGGGAGGGCGGCAACAGACCTCGGGATGTCAAGGCCATCTACCATAAGGTAAGATGGCATCAGAATTTTAATGCAATCACCGCGACTTAAGTCGCTGATGCGCCCCAGGGGCCGTGGGATACTCTGTACCGGGCCGGTTGTCTTAAAGGGATGTGTCACAGTGGCAGTAACCCGGTCTGTGGCCCCAGGCTGTCATGTAAAAGGGGTATAATTGAATGGGAATAAAGTTTATGTAGTGATTCGTGATGCCAGTTGGAGTGTTCGACTTTAGTATAGCCGGCACTGCAGATGATCCCTGGGGGAGTAGATGGTGATGGCAGTGCAGATGTTTAACCCTCTCCTACTAGGGCGACCCCCAGAGATTGTGATGGAAATATAAGGCACAGAGTAATAAGCAGGGCTGTGGAGTCGGAGTTGGAGTCGGTATAAAATGGACCGACTCCTAAAATATATAATAAATTGGGTACAGTAGTTCAATGCAGAATATGCTGAATATTTTTTCATAGGAATTTGAGAAAGTTATGAAATGTCCTATAAGTGACTGGTCTATTCCTGATCTAAGGCTACATTCACACACAGTGTTTTTCCTGCGTTTTTTGAGGATACGTTTTTCAGTTGCAAAAGCAGATCAGCTTTTTAAAAACCCGCATCACCTGAAAGGTTTTTGAGCTCATAGATAATTTCAATAGCAAGAGCAGATTAGAAATCTGCTCTATCTATATATCCATTTATCCATATCTGTCTATCCATATCATATCTGTACCAAAAAGAATGAAAGCCGGATAGCACACAGACTAACACTCCTTTTTTTAGCACCAGTCAGGTACACCTCATAGCTGCCCAAAAGGACGCCCAGGACAGGCATTGCTCGTCTTCAGTAACATCAACTGATAAAATAAATAGACTGCATTCATCACCACATCTTCTTAAGGTGCAGACTTTATTTTCAAGTGTAGGGGTGTGAAGTATGAGGCTCTGCAGCAGCTGAGGTGTGCAGTATGAAATTCTGCCCCCCCCCCATGTTTGATCCTGGCTACGCCCATAGTGTGAATGTAGCCTGAGGATCTAGGCTTTATCTTAGCCGAGATAAGTCAGTGTGTGTGTGTGTGTGTGTATATATATATATATATAATATATTAGTACGGACCAAACGTTTGGACACACCTTCTCAATCAAAGCGTTTTCTTGGAATTATATACAGTAATTAACAGAAGTGTGAAACAACTGAAAATAATATGTCTTATAGTCTAGGTTCTTCAAAGTAGCCACCTTTTGCTTTGATTTCTGCTTTGCCCGCTCTTGGCATTCTCTTGATGAGCTTCAAGAGGTAGTCACCGGAAAAGGTGTGCCCTGTCAGGTTTAATAAGTTGGATTTCTTGCCTTATATATGAGGTTGGGACCATCAGTTGTGTTGTGCAGAAGTCTGGTGGATACACAGGTGATAGTCGTACTGAATAGACTGTTAGAATTTGTATTATGGCAAGAAAAAAGCAGCTGAGTAAAGAAAAACGAGTGGCCATCATTGCTTTAAGAAATGAAGGTTAGTCAGTCAGAAAAATTGGGAAAACTTTGAAATTGTCCCCAAGTGCATTGGCAAAAACCATCAAGCGCTACAAAGAAATTGGCTCACATGAGGACCGCCCCAGGAAAGGAAGACCAAGAGTCACCTCTGCTGCAGAGGATAAGTTCATCCTAGTCACCAGCCTCAGAAATCGCAGGTTAGCAGCAGCTCAGAATAGAGACCAGGTCAATGCCACAGAGTTCTAGAAGCAGACACATCTCTACAACAACTGTTAAGAGGAGACTTTGTGCAGCAGGCCTTCATGGTTAAATAGCTGCTAGGAAACCACTGCTAAGGACAGGCAACAAGCAGAAGAGACTTGTTTGGGCTAGAGAACACAAGGAATGGACATTAGACCAGTGGAAATCTGTGCTTTGGTCTGCTGAGTCCAAATGTGAGATCTTTGGATCCAACTACCATGTCTTTGTGCAACACAGAAAAGGTGAACGGATGGACTCTACATGCCTGGTTCCCACCGTGAAGCATGGAGGAGGAGGTGTGATGGTGTGGGGGTGCTTTGCTGGTGACACTGAGGATTTATTCAAAATTGAAGGCATACTGAACCAGCATGGCTACCACAGCATCTTGCAGCGGCATGCTATTCCATCCGGTTTGTGTTTAGTTGGACCATCATTTATTTTTCAACAGGACAATGGCCTCAAACACACCTCCAGGCTGTGTAAGGGCTATTGGACCAAGGATGAGAGTGATGGGGTGCTACGCCAGATGACCTGGCCTCAAGTCACCAGACCTGAACCCAATCGAGATGGTTTGGGGTGAGCTGGACCGCAGAGTGAAGGCAAAAGGGCCAACAAGTGCTAAGCATCTCTAGGAACTCCTTCAAGACTGTTGGAAGACCATTTCTGGTGACTACCACTTGAAGCTCATCAAGAGAATGCCAAGAGTGTGCAAAGCAGTAATCAAAGCAAAAGGTGGCTACTTTGAAGAATCTAGAATATAAGACATATTTTCAGTTGTTTCACACTTTAATTATAAAATTCCACATGTGTTAATTCATTGTTTTGATGCCTTCAGAACGAATCTACAATTTTCATAGACATGAAAATAAAGAAAACTCTTTGAATGAGAAGGTGTGTCCAAACTTTGGTCTGTACCGTGTACATGTATACAGTGTATTACATATTTACAATTTATTACAAGTTGTATTCCAATAAATAGATATTATGTTCTATCTAAATATCTTTATTATTGGATCATAGAAATGATTAAATGTCTGATGTTCACATTGTACTACAATAAATTTTTCACTTAAATATAAGCAATATATGTGGGAGTTGGAGTCTGTGTAAGGGAAATGTCGGAGTCGCAGGTTTGGCTTACCGACTCCACAGCCCTGGTAATAAGGCAGGAGGCAAGGAAAGTCACTTTATCATTTACTGTAGTTCAGGTGCAGTTCAGAGGAGATATTACAACTCTCACCAGGTTACAGTCTGCTCTGCAGAATTGGAGTTATCCTTCTCTCTGCTGTGACTCGGTGTAAGCTTCCTGCTATTCTAATCCCTTCAGGTACCAAGGCTTCCCAGAGTCTAGAACTTCTAGTATAGCATCTACTCGCTGTGTTTTCCTCCACTGGCAACTTGCGGCTTGGATCCTGTGTGAAGCTCATGTTCCTTCTTACACAATCCTTCACTGATCCTAGTTTGCTGCTGTCTTCCCCAGGAAAACACTCTGCTGGTGGTTGTATAAACTCACAAGTCTCTCAGCTTACCACCCTGCTCTGAAAGCATGGATGGCCTAGCGGCTGACTCCCTGAATCTTCTTAGCTCTACTCCTGGAGGGAGTGGATGTAATGGCTTCCAGAAGCATTTTCCATCTTCTCCACCTTCTAATTCACTGAAAACAACAACTCTGCTCCTCCCCCTCCCAGTTCAGGTGTGTCTGCAAAGCTCTAAGCTTCAGACAAGTAAGGGAGTGAGGTAAACTGTGTGTTATGGTCTCTAGCAGAGAAAGCATAACTCCTATTGCTCACAACATACAAAACAGTACATATTTAACCCTTTTGTGGCAGTAAAGACGCAGGGCGCCACATCGCGATGTGCATTAAATGCCATGATGTACTATCCTGTCCATGGGGATGAAGTCCCAGGTCACATTGATGGTTTAGCAGTTCATATAGCAGAAAGGGGTTAAAATCTCCTCTGGGAGTAATGTGTACTGTATGTATCCCAATAGTTTTGTTCATATGGTATGTAATTGTGCTTCTTCCATGGTGACAGGTGGAGGGAGACTGCTCCTCTTATGTGTAAATATGCTATGTTAATGAGAATAATCAGTTTTGGTATATATTTTAGGAACGCAGAAACAGCCCAACACCCCAAAAGCCCATGGAAAGAAAAACATCAAAGACGGGAAAGAGGAATCCAAGAAAAAAAGGTAAGCTCTGAATACGGCTATCGTTCTGGTGTCATTTCATTGTACTGTAAGGAGTCGTTCACATATCCAGTTTTTATTTCCATTTTTGGATCCATTTTTAGATAAGTAAAATGGAAATTAAAGGGTTCAGTGCAAAATTAGTTAATTTTAAATGTGGACGGGAATGTCCTAAATTGTCTTTTTTTACTGCAATCCGATTTTTAGCATAAGTCAATGGTACACGGATCATAATGTATGTTCTTAGGCCGTGTCATCCGTTAGCAAATTTTTTTTTAACAGCACTTTGAGTGCCCATAACACTGGAGGTGTTCAGATACACTTATAGTAAAAATGAATTAGTTGCAAGCTCTAAATTTGTTGTGTGACAACCCTTTCCAGAGATGTTTTCCCAGACACGCATGCCTGAATAAATCTGGGGCTACAGTATGACATGTTGACCTAAAGCAATTCGCCGGAAATGTGTCACCATGTAGCAACAGCCATATTCAGACATTCGTGTCTTTCAACCCCTGTGAGACTTTTCTTTTTAGACTCTTAGAAAATGGTACTCTTGTGGTGGTCACCAGTTTGCCTTCAGTTGGCTTTTTCTTGCTAATAAGTTTAATAAATAAGCTAAACCGTTTTTGACAGAGAAAAGGGATATATAGAAAGATAAAAGCAGTCAGATTTGATAACATCTGTGGACCCTTTTTGAATGTTTTATTGCTAACATGTGGAGTGCTCTTGAGAGTTAACGTATGGCAATTTCTGGCTTTGTTTTTCAGATTCTGCTCTTTAGGGTAACGGTGTAACACTTCACCCTATTTTCCCAAAATATAGCGACCGAGAGAACAGTGTGGTGCCGTCCACATCATCCACTCTGGTCGGTGATGTAGGATCTTTCCTCCTAACCCTTAAAGCGTGTCTCAGGGTGAATCATGGTGGCCAATCCCTTGCCTTTTCCCCACCACAGCCCTCTCCTAGGAGCGGTGCCGGGAGCAAGACGCATGACTTTTCAATGGCCCTCCCCTACTCGAGGCTGACGTTTTCTGCGCCGTCCTTGACAGTGGGGGAAGGAAGACGCTGTTTGCCGTTGACCCCCCCTCCTCACCTGGGGATTCTAATGTCGTCCTTGGCAAGGAGGAAAATGAGTCTGGATCTCACCCAGTCAGACACCCTTCCTTTTTACCACATTCCCTGTTCAAGGGTTACACGGAGGTAGACATCAAAGATCTCTGCTCCCTTCCAGTACATGTGTTCCAGTGCAAATGTGAGTTCAGTTAAAATTTAATCTCTGGTCTCTCCCAAGGTTTTCTTGGGCCTTAGCCACACACCCCTCTCGCTCGAGCCGATTAAGAAGTGAGGGCTTGAGCGGTCTTTTTCTTCGGCTTTCCCTTCCTTATCAGGCTAGATTCGGGCACAGCCCCAATGCACACCAGTCATGTCTTGCGCTCCTGTTCCAGCCTATGGGAGCACTGCTCTCATTTCATGCCGGGTCTAGATACCGTCCACTTTGTGAGCACCATCCATTCAGCGTGAGAGGTCTCATTTTGAGCATTTTTTCCTCCCATAAGCCCATTCCTTTAATTTTCCTCAGCGCTATCTGCTTATGTCTGCCTGTCACAATCCAATTTTAGATTTATGGCAGTTCTGGTTCCACTCTGTTTACATGAAGCGTTTTCCTTTTGGACTATTGGGGGGTTAATGTCAGTTTTTCCCCGCTGGCGATCTGGTGTTACTTCAGTGCAGCCCGGTCAGTTGATGTGGGTGGTGACCACTCCCACCATCCTTTAAAAGATCACCTGATGCATCAGCTGACTGTTGGTGGTAGTTTTTCTGGAGACCAGCCAAAGTGTGAAGAGCTCTCTGGACACTGCATGTATAAGCTGCTAGAGGTCCTGGTGTCTTATCCTACGCTGCGGGGAGTTTGGAGTCCGGCTTCAGTGTCCTCTGCAGAGTGGAGCTTGGCAGCAGCGTCGGAAAGCTAATTGTGGTGTTTTTTTACCCTTCGCCACGACAGCACCCACTGGAGGTATCGGATCCGCCCCATTTGGAACAGGAAACCCTACAGGAAAGATAAAAGGGGCGGTCCGCCTTTCCTCCTCAGTGTTTTTTTGGTTTCCTGTTCCAAACGGAGCCACGTTCCTTCAGGAAAGCATACTTGGGCCATGCATGCCGCCTGTGCGGTCTCCACGCGAACGGCAGGGGCTGCGGTCCGGAGGCAGCGTCGGGGGAGACTCCGTTAGACGGCTCCCCCCTCGTCTGGTGTATGGAGGGTGATGGCCGGGTCCGGGGTGGGCCGCCCGGTCTCACCCAGGAGCGCGTCGGTGGCACCAAGATGCGCAGACCGCCGCTGCTAGGAGCGGTAAGTGCACCAGTGGCGCGAAGAGAAACCGGCGGTGGCATGGAGAGCGCGGGCCGCATACAGAAGCGGGGCTGCGGTTGCCGGCCGGCGCAGAGGCTCCTGACCCCCGGAAGTAATGATTGAACTTCCGGGGCAGGGTGGCTGAGAGCGCGACGGCGTATGCGCAGTGATCCCGGGGAGGTGGAGCGACTTCCGGGGGCAGAGAGAAGAAAAAAAAATAGCAATCTATTTAAACAGCGCCGCAGCTGTGCAGTAGTGAGCCATGTCGTCCCCAATGGAAGCGCACGCTCCAGCAGGAGACTCTGCGGGGAGCAACTCCACCAGGGACCGCAACGCTAGGACAGACACCGGCCGCAGGAGCGAGACAGGAGAGTCAAGACCTAGGACGGGATCTCAGCCATCCGATCCGGTAATATAATGCTTCACTGGGTGAGTGTGCAAAGTATATACTCTACCTATTAAGCTGACCTCTTCCTACCCCCCCCCCCCCCCCCCTCCTTTTGGCTCCACTTTCCAGACAAAGAAAAAAGAAAAATCTAAGCATAAGGAATGCGCATTATGCTCTGAACCTCTCCCTGACTCCTACCCCAAAAAGCTCTGCAAGCAGTGCACCAGAGACTAGGCAGGGGTCCGCAGTGTCGTCAAAAGACATTGGAGCCATAATCAGGGAGGAAATACAGGCTATCAACCGTGCCAGTACTCCCTCACCCTCAGACTAGAAGCAAAAAACAGGTGACCCTCAGCTCAGAGTCAGAGGAAGAACAGGGGTTAATCTCCGACTCCTCACTCACATCCTCGTCATCATCAGACATGGAGGGACGGTCATGTTTTCCCCTGGATAGTGTGGATAACCTGGTCAAATCTGTGAGGAGCACTATGGGGTGTGAGGAACCAAGGGGTGCCCAGACCGCGCAAGAAATAATGTTTGCGGGGTTGGCGGAAAAGAAAAGGAGAGCGTTCCCAGTGATACCGGCAGTTAAGGCCCTAATGAAAAGAGAATGGGGAAAAACATGATCAAAGAAGTTTTCTCCCATCGGCCTCAAAGAGGAAATATCCTTTTAGCGATGACGAGCTATTAAAATGGACCAAGGTGCCAAAGGTTGATGCCGTTGTAGCCTCTACCTCAAAACAATCTACTATTCCGGTAGAGGACGCAGGCTTATTGGCAGACCCGCTAGACCGTAAGGCAGAGTCATCATTGAAAAGGTCTTGGGAATCTGCCACGGGTATTTTTAAGCCAGCAGTAGCCAGCACGTGCACCGCCAGATCTATGCTTGTGTGGTTGGACCAATTGGATTAACAAATCGAGCAGAAGGTGTCAAGAGAAAAGCTACGGGCCGCTATTCCATTAATCAGAGGGGCAGCTGCCTTTATGGCTGATGCTTCGGCGGACACTCTGCGGCTGGCAGCAAGATCGGCAGCTATGGTGAACAACGCCAGGCGGGCACTGTGGATGAAGAGCTGGAAGGGGGACGCACAATCAAAATCTAAGATTTGTGCAACCCCCGTGTGAGGGTGAGTTTCTCTTCGGGAAAGCCCTAGACGACATACTCGCCAAAGCAAAGGAGAGGAAGAAGGCGTTCCCTGACTCTTCTATCCCTTTCTATAGGAGAACCTTTAAAAGACGACCGTTTGGAAGAAGGAGGCAAACGGATAGATCAAATAGATGGGCCGCAAAGGAAGAAAAACAGAAGGGTAGCATGTTCAGGGGTTCAACATTCCGGAGGGAAAATAAAAATTAAAAAATCAGACCCACCAGTAGGGGGTAGATTAAAATTTTTTTTTTCAAAATGGCAGAAAATAACTTCGAGCCCATGGATCTTGGGTATAATTAAAGAGGGAATGTTATCATAACCCGCCTTAACTCTTTAGTTCAACAAAAGGCCCTCGCAGAAGAAATTCGGAGCCTACTATCTAAGGGGGTTTTAGTGGAGGTCCCAGTGGGACAGGAAGGTAGAGGATTCTACTCTCCTTTTATTTTTAATTTCCAAACCAGACGGTACGTTTAGAGTGATTATTAATTTAAGGAAGCTTAATACGTTTATAAGAAATTATAAGTTTAAGATGAAATCAATCAGATCCACCATAAAGCTTCTCTTTCCAAACTGTGTAATGGCAGGAATTGACTTAAAAGATGCTTACTATCATCTTCCTATCCATGATAGATACCAAAAATACCTAAGGGTCGCAGTGGTGTTCGAAGACCAGATCCGTCATTTTCCGTATACAGCCATGCCTTTCGGCCTCTCTACAGCGCCAAGAATCTTCACCAAGGTGATGGCAGAGGTGATGGCCTATCTTCGCCAAAAAGACACTCTAATTGTACCTTACCTAGACGACTTCCTAATAATCGGGAACTCGGTCACCCAATGTACCTAACGTGTGGCTGACGCAATCTCATCTTTGCAGGATCTAGGTTGGATCATCAATATACAGAAGTCCAGACTCGTTCCGCAATCCCTCCAGATGTTTTTAGGGTTCCAGTTAGACTCCACAACCCAGAGATGTCTACTTCCTCAGGTAAAGATTGCACTCACAAAAGAGAAAGAGGCAGCCATAGATAGACCACGCATGTCTCTGAGAGGGGCAATGTTGCTATTGGGGTCGCTAAATTCCTGTACCCCAGCAGTCCGGTGGGCCCAGTATCATGTCCGCAAACTTCAGCATCAGATCCTCCAAGAGGACAGGCGACATGGTGGTCACCTCGAGAGCAAGATAACCTTAACTCGGGAGGTCTTGACTTCTCTAAAGTGGTGGCTAGATGATGACCATCTATCCTCAGGAGTCCCATGGGTCATAGTACCATCCTGCATCCTAACAACCGATGCTAGCCCCCATGGCTGGGGAGCCCATATGGGGAATAGCTTTTGTCAAGGAAGGTGGAATAGAGAGGAAGGGGAATACTCGTCTAATTTAAAAGAGCTGACAGCGGTATACTATGCTCTACACCATTTCCTTCCACAGCTCCAACAGAAACATGTCAGGATCCTATCGGACAACACCACTACAGTGGCCTACATAAACAGACAGGGAGGTACTTGATCAGAGACTCTGATGTCTTCTGCGGCAAGAATCTTAAGCTTAGCCGAAAGCTGTTTGTTGTCCCTCTCGGCTCTTCATATCAGGGGAGAGAACAACCAAGAGGCGGACTTCTTAAGCCGACACACACTTCGGCAAGGGGAGTGGTGCCTCAACCGCTGAATCTTGAAGGATATAGTAACTTTATGGGGACAACCTCAGGTGGACCTCTTTGCCACGAGGGAGAACAGACAGATTAAGACGTTTACTTCCCTGTCTCCATCAGATCACCCAGACATAGTGGATGCCCTCCAAGCCTCATGGAAGTTCAAGCTGGCATATGCCTTCCCTCCGTTGATTCTCCTGCCACAAGTGATTCAGAAGATCAGAGAGGACAGGGCAAGAGTAATCCTGATAGCACCATTCTGGCCCAAGAGGCCGTGGTTCTCGTGGCTACGAATTATGTCAGTGACAGATCCTTGGGTCCTCCCTTCGATTCCCAACCTACTCTCCCAAGGCCCTTTCATCCACCCCCAAGTGGACAGCTTACACTTGACGGCGTGGAATTTGAAAGGCAGCTATTAAGATCAAGAGGGTTTTCTGAAACACTGATTGCTACGCTCCTACAGAGCAGGAAGGAGTCCACGACCCAGATTTATACAAGAATATGGAAAAAATTCCTACGGTTTCATATAGCACCCCATACAGCAGAAGTCCCGATAGTTCCTATCTTAGAATTTCTACAGAGAGGGAAGGACTTGGGCCTGGCAGTAAACACACTGAAAGTACAGGTGTCCACGTTAGGGGCACTGTACGGCCATAATATAGCAGGAAATAAGTGGATATCACGATTCATCACAGCCTGCGAACGAACAACTCCAGTCCACATACCTACAATCCCCGCATGGGACTTAAATCTGGTCTTGGACGCCCTGACGGAGGAACCCTTTGAGCCGATAGACACAATATCCCTCAAATACTTGTCACTCAAGACTGCCCTCTTGGTAGCGCTGACATCTGCTAGGAGAGTGGGTGATATCCAGGCCCTGTCCATAGATCCACCCTTTTTTCAAGTATACCAAGATAGATTAATATTAAAGCCAGACCCCTCGTACCTGCCTAAGGTAACAACAAAATACCATAGATCTCAAGAGATACTCCTCCCAACCTTCTTTGAAGATCCCTCCACTCCAGAGGAACAGAAATTCCACACTTTGGACGTCAGAAGAACTGTCCTAAAGTATATTGAGAGGTCTAGAAGCTGGAGGCAGTGTAGGGCTCTGTTCGTTTCTTTTCAGGGCTATAAAAAAGGGTACGGAGTCACGAAGAGCACCATTTCCCGATGGATCAGGGATGCCATTCGTTTAGCCTACTCCGCAAAAAATGAAAATCCTCCGGAAGGCATCAGAGCGCATTCCACTAGAGCAATGGCGACCTCCTGGGCCGAGAGGGGAGACGTTCCAATTGAAACCATATGTAAGGCGGCAATTTGGTCATCCCCTTCCACCTTCTATAATCACTATAGACTTGACCTTTCATCAACTTCTGACCTAAGCTTTGGCAGGACGGTCCTTGGCACGGTGGTCCCACCCAGGTGATGGTCTCTGGAATCTCTCCAGTGGGTGCTGTCGTGGCGAAGGGTAAAAAGCCGGATTACTTACCGGTAATGCTCTTTTAATGAGTCCACGACAGCACCCGCTCACTTCCCTCCCTTCTAAAGATATCGATAATAAAGTATATCTGCTAAAGATGGATAAGTAAAATTTAGATATACAAAAACATTACCTAATCCTTGGCGGTCCTCCTGGTACTCTGAAATGCAAAACTGAGGAGGAAAGGCGGACGCCCCTTTTATCTTTCCTGTAGGGTTTCCTGTTCCAAATGGGGCGGATCCGATACCTCCAGTGGGTGCTGTCGTGGACTCATTAAAAGAGCATTACCGGTAAGTAATCCGGCTTTTCAACTTGTCCCTTTGGTGTTTGTCACTTTTCCCTGTGTATATTACCTGCAGAGGTGAGGCTAGTGCACCCTGCTGGCCAGTGTACTAGCCAGTGCACTAATGGGTGACTACTATGGACTAGGTTTGTGGTGGTGGGGGGGGGGGGTTAGGACCTGCTGACCATCTCTCATTCCCTATGGGTAGGGCCTTCCTCTCTGCTTTTCCACCCCATTGCTTGTGAGTTGTGCCGACTTCTGACTTGCCACCAGTTGGGTTGGGTCACACCATGACACCGCCCCTTCCTTCACAAAGCTGAGGTTGCTCTCTCTCCAGTACCTACAAGATGCTGCTACGATTGCTGCAATGATCTGCTCCACCAGGAATGGGTAGGCTCTGTCCAGGGTCCTGTCTTTCCTCCATCTAGGCCTAGCCCTCCTCAGCATCCTTTCTCATCTCCAGGGAGACTCTGGTTCTACATATGTACCATCCCTTCCACTGCACTATCCATACACCTGTGCCCACTACATGAAGATGTGGCCCACAGATCAAGCCTCGGCATTCTGCATGGACTGCAGCCCTAGGTTTCCCACGCCTCCTTCCCAGAGGAGTCCGCCCTGGTCTGATCTTGATTCCCAGTCTGATTCTGACCTTGTCTTCCAAACTCCAGGAAGCCATACCATTGGCCGTCAATCAGAACTTCAATATTAAGTATGAGAAGAGCGCCCCCCCCCTCCGGACAACTGAACATTTAAAAAAGCTAAATGCCCCCCCCTCCTTTCACCACGGTCTTTGCCGATCACAAGGAGTTTGAGGCAATGTTTGTTAAACAGTGCGAGCACCTGGAAAAGCCTTTTCCAGACGGAAGGCAGTTAATTATTCCATATACCTTCTATATCCCTTCATCCCCATTTCTTCAGCAAATGGGCAGAATCCCAGCTGTGGACCCTCCAGTCTCTCATCTGTCCATTAGGACGGTCCCGTCTCTCCCAGACGGTTCTTCCGTCAAGGACTCCGGTGACAGACAGATTAAAGCCCTGGCCAAGTCTGCTTTTGAGGCTTCTGGTGTTTCTCTGTCCAGCCTGGCCAAAGCTTCCAAAGCAGGTCATTTTATCAACAGCCTCATCTGAAGAGCTTGGTGATCATGCAGATCAGATAGCTCATGCAGTTAAATGCTTGCTGCGTCCCTTGACGCCACCTGCTATTCTGCTCGTGTTGCCAGCAAAATTGCAGCCATACACAGGATTCAATAGCTCAAAGCCTGGATTGCAGATCCTATATCCAAAAAGTTCCTTACCAATCCCCCTCCTTTCAGGGCTCACGTCTTTTTGGGTCTAAGCTTGATCAGCTTCTCTCATACGCCACTGGGTTTAAGAGGAACTCTCTACCCCAGCCAAGACCAAAGCATCTGTTTACAAGGAAATATTCTCTTCACTTTTGTCTATGCCCATCCTCCAGGATCTCCTCTCAGCGAGACTGGTCTTCCGCCCAGTGAGACTCCAAGAAGCCATCCTTTAAACCAACTCTTACATGGTGCTCTAAACCCCCGCCAGGGAGGTTGTCACCACAGGTTACAGGATAGCATGATCTTGTTTCCCACAGATGTTTTTCATGTCCTGTCCTCCAAGGTTCATCTCAAATTCCTGGCTTCGTGAAAGCTATTGATTCTCTTCTCCAGACAGGGGTTGTCATACCCGTTCCCTCCCAGGAATGTTTTGTGGTTTTCTATTCCAACCTTTTCTTGGTGCCAAAGAAAAGATCGCTCGCTCCGTCTGATCCTGAACCTCAAACTTCTAAACAAACAGATGCACCTCCGCAATTTACAAATGGAATTCCTCCGCTCTGTGATTGCCTTCATGTAGCCCGAGAAATTCCTTTGTTTAGTGGAAATTCGGGATGCTTGTCTCCACATCCTGATCTGCCCAACACATCAGAAGTTTTTGTATTTTACTGTTCAAGGGGAGCACTATCAGTTCACTCTTGACCTTCAGTCTGGCCACTGCTCTGAATGTTAAGAAAAGTTATGGTGAGCATGTGGTATGTGTGTGTGGGTTGACAAGCTTCAAAGCTGCCACCAAGTTAAAGCCATTGTCACACACGACCTTGCCTGGTTATAGGTTAGGTTGAGGGGCAATAACCACAGATCATTCTGGTCTGTTAGACCTTTCAACAACTATGCAACAGTATCCAATATGCAGTTTGTCACCTAATCAGCTTAGCTAAAGCACAGCTTGTTGCAAGTTGGCCGAGACAGTGCTGCAAAGCTTCCAGCTTGCGACTGATGTTAACGTTTGTTAGATGGAGATGAGGAGAAGGTATAGGAACTGCTGTAGAAGGTGGGGGCAACCCGGATTGAACCAGGGCCCTCAACCCTTGGTGTCGGTAGCATGTGTTCCATACCAGAATTCAACAGGGTCTCGGCTTCCACAATGTTCACACTGTGTAGCATCCCTGGCCACAAGCACTTGTCCAAGTGTCCGTGGTTAAGTGGACCTTCCCAGTCACATCGTTGGTCAGGGCACGGCTGATATTATGGGACACATGCTGGTTTAAGGCTAGGACAACACACTTGGAGAAATAGTAGTAGCTGGCAACCAAGTATCGAGGGACAACCTTTCTGCAGCCTCATGGCAACGACTATCTCCACAAGCCTAAATGGCACATTTCCAGGGCAAGCAGTCTGGAAATGTGGCCATTTAGCAGTGTAGCCTGTGGGTGGGTGGCTGCGTGTTTACGCTTGCATTCCTAAGACTGGAATAGAAACAACTGAACACTGTAATGGGACAAGTATTCGGTTGATGACGGTGGTTGCAAGTGTGATTGGAGCAGGGTGGAAAGCATCTTGGCCTACGTCATGGACAGGGGATTGGTGTGCCTGTAAAACAAGAGAAGAGGCAGTGGTGTTATCAGCAGACACTGTTTCTGGGACCTGACGTTTGGCTCAAGTAGTTGGGTGCTTTGCTTGCATGTCCCAGCAGAAAAGCAAAGAGATGAACGGCACACAAATCACCACTATTAACAGATGAAGCGATTTATCTGAAGTATTGTGGTATGCAGTTCAGTCAAAAACTGAGGTGCCTACATGAATCATCCAATGTATAGTAGAAGAAGAAATGCAGCACTCGCCAGTTGAACTGAAAAATTGTGTCATTTATTTCACATAAATTCCATCGACCGGTTTATGGACAAGCAGGACTTAGAGGAATGTTGGGGGAGGGAGGTGCAAGACAACTGCCATTTCACAATTGCTCACTTCTATGGGTCCATGTGAGGGGATTAGCTTAACCCCTTAATGTCCAATGACGGACACAGTCCGTCATTAGACATATCCCCGGCTTTGATGAGTGCTCCGGCGCTGAGCCCGCATCAAAGCCGGGACATGTCAGCTGTTATGAACAGCTGACATGTGCCCGCAATAGGTGAGAGCGGAATCGCCGTCCGCCCACGCCTATTAACTAGTTAAATCCCGCTGTCAAAGCTGACAGCGGGCATTTAAATAGCATTTCTGGCCGCCGGGCCGGTGATGACCTCATTGCCGACCCCCCCCCCCCCCCCATCAAGTGATCGGGGGTCGGCGTCATGTTGCCTGGACAACCAGAGGTCTCTGAGACTTCTATGGTTGTTCCAGGCATATGGCTTTCAGCACAGGAGTAAATTTTGCTACATATGGGCGATTTGCTCATCGCCCATATGTAGCAGCGCCGATCGGGTTGCGCATGCTTCTAGCCTCCTATGGAGGCTATTGAAGCATGCCAAAAGTAAAAAAAAAAAAAAAAAAAAAAAAATTTTTGTTTTAAACAAAGCCCAATGGATTGACATGCAGCAGTGAGAAAACATTGGCATCTAATTGGTGCAGATAAAACTTTGCACAGGTGGCAAACTAGTTCCGCAATTTGCATATAAGAGGGCACATAATATAGGTGATTAGTACATCAGACTTTGTCCCCCTCAAAAAAAACTGGCTACGAGAATTATCAGTAAGAGGAAATTATAAATGTGGCCACTGCAAATATTGTCATCTTCACTTGACAGGGAATTCTATACATTTTGGCTCTATGGAACATAAAGTGCAAAACTACATTTCTCGTCAAACTGAATTCGTGGTTTACATTGTTTTCTGTCCATGTGGTTATTTTTATATTGGAAAAACCATAAGACCACTTACGATACGTTTTGATGATCACTAGAGATCTATTACCTCAGGAAAGGGCTCTTTGCGACTGAGTAAGCATATTCAAGATGTACATAAAGCTAACCCAGAAATTTTGAGTTTTGCAAGGATTGAAAGTCAATTTTCCACCTCAAGGAGGCAATCATGACAAAGCCTTATTGAAACAAGAAGCGAGATGGATTCTGAAAGCGAACGTACAAGGTCCTCTGGGACTAAGTGACCGGATTGATCTATCGGTATTTTTATAAATATGGTGTGTCTATATATAAAGTTATTTAGATTATAATCTTCCTACCATATTGTAAAAAGATTACCGATGTGAATTGATGTAGAAAGAATTGTCCTTTCCTAGTATTCTGCACTCTGTTTAATAAAACAAATATGCAATAAACATACTTGTAAATGTTAGTCTCACAACACATCATGTATGTTAACCCCTTAATGTCTATGGACGTGCACAGTCCATCATGGCAGGAGTTAACTTCCCGCACCAGGACGAACTGTGCACGTCCTGCCTTTGAACGGTCACTGTGTAAACACGCAGTAACAGTTCAGTGCTGACAGCTTTCTATGACAGGCACGGCAAGAGGTGCAGGGACCCTTGCAGTTGGTACCTGCACCCCAAGCGCTGTGATTGGTCAGTCAATTGGACCGACGAAACAGCCGCGATCGAGCAGGAGAGGCTGAAATTTCAGAATCTCCTGCCCGATCTCCGTGCAGGAGCTCAGTGCTGCAGTGGCTGAGCTTCTGCACTGACAGCTAGAAGCGGTGCCCCTGGCTGTTAACCCCCTCACTGCTGCAATTGAGTGCGATCGCAGCTTCAGGGGGGGAGGCAAAGGGGTAGGGGGCTCCCTCTGCCTCAGGTCGGTGTCCCCGCGATGTAATCACGGGGCCTGACCTGTGCCATGATGACCCGGAAGTGTCATGACAACCTCTGGGTCATCCACCTACGGAAAGCTGCTGATACCATGCTCACAGCATGGTATCAGCAGCTTTCAGCATACCGTATATACTCAAATATAAGTCGAGTTTTTCAGCCCCCTTTTTGGGCTGAAAAAGACCCCCCTCGACTTATATTCGGGTCACGGTTCAAACCTACCTGGTCTTCGCGTTCCCCGGTATGTGTCTGCGGTCCCCTGCAGCCTGTCAGTGTCCCGGCGGCGGTGGCGTTACAAGTCGCTGTGCGCCGCGCTTTCCCAGCGCGCCGCTTTCTCCCGTCCTCCGGCAGGGACGTGCAGGGGGCGCGATGACGTGGATAGCACGCGCCCTCTGCCTGAGTCACTGAAGAGCCGGTAACGCTCAGGAGCAGCTGTCGGCAACGGAGGTGAGTACATAGTGGTGTGTGGTGGTTTTTTTTTTTTTCCAGCAGGGGCAGCAGCAACATGATAGGATTACCGGTAATCCTATCACTTGGCCAATAAATCATGCACTGTGCAAAATTACGGTATTTGGGCCACCATTACTCACTGTGCAGCATTACGGTATTTGGGCCACCATTACTCACTGTGCAGCATTTATGGGGGCATATGTTCTGCAGCATTACGGTATTTGGGCCACCATTACTCACTGTGCAGCATTTATGGGGGCATATGTTCTGCAGCATTACGGTATTTGGGCCACCATTACTCACTGTGCAGCATTTATGGGGGCATATGTTCTGCAGCATTACGGTATTTGGGCCACCATTACTCACTGTGCAGCATTTATGGGGGCATATGTTCTGCAGCATTACGGTATTTGGGCCACCATTACTCACTGTGCAGCATTTATGGGGGCATATGTTCTGCAGCATTACGGTATTTGGGCCACCATTACTCACTGTGCAGCATTTATGGGGGCATACCTGTTGTGCAGCATTACGGTATTTGGTCCACCATTACTCGCTGTGCAGCATTTATGGGGGCATATGTTCTGCAGCATTACGGTATTTGGGCCACCATTACTCACTGTGCAGCATTTATGGGGGCATATGTTCTGCAGCATTACGGTATTTGGGCCACCATTACTCACTGTGCAGCATTTATGGGGGCATATGTACTGCAGCATTACGGTATTTGGGCCACCATTACTCACTGTGCAGCATTTATGGGGGCATATGTTCTGCAGCATTACGGTATTTGGGCCACCATTACTCACTGTGCAGCATTTATGGGGGCATACCTGTTGTGCAGCATTACGGTATTTGGTCCACCATTACTCGCTGTGCAGCATTTATGGGGGCATATGTACTGCAGCATTACGGTATTTGGGCCACCATTACTGTGCAGCATTTATGGGGGCATATGTTCTGCAGCATTACGGTATTTGGGCCACCATTACTCACTGTGCAGCATTTATGGGGGCATATGTACTGCAGCATTGCGGTATTTGGGCCACCATTACTGTGCAGCATTTATGGGGGCATATGTTCTGCAGCATTACGGTATTTGGGCCACCATTACTCACTGTGCAGCATTTATGGGGGCATACCTGTTGTGCAGCATTACGGTATTTGGGCCACCATTATTCACTGTGCAGCATTTATGGGGGCATATGTTGTGCAGCATTACGGTATTTGGACGGAGCGTTTTTTTTTTATCCTGTTAGAAATGGATCCCAGTACTTCAAATCCCGGACCAAAGCAAAAACGCAGGTCGTACGAAGCTGGTTTCAAACTTAAGGTTGTGTCAAGAGCAGAAGAAAGCAATAACAGTATTGCAAGTAGGGAATTTTGTGTTAACGAAAAACTAGTAAGGGATTGACGGAAAATGAAAGCTGACTTGGAAAAGACTCCAAAGGCAAAAAAAGCTCAACGTGGTTTGAAGGTGTCGTATGGGGCTCTAGAGACTGAATTGCATAAATGGGTTATGGAGTGTCGTCAAAATGGTTACTGCATAACACGCATGGGAATTCGCTTACGTGCCCTTCAAATGGCTAAAGAAGATCAATTGAAAGCACCAGGAATTGAAAAATTTGTTGCATCAGCAGGATGGTGTACCCGTTTCATGAATAGATTTGGCCTATGTTTGCGACAAAGAACAAAGATTTCACAGAAGTTGCCAAAAGACCTTGATGAAAAAGTGATGTCATTCCATTCATTCATCATAAAACAAAGAAGGATCCATAACTATGACCTGGGAGATATTGGAAATATGGATGAAACACCTATGACTTTTGATCTTCCCAGCAACAGAACTGTGGCAAATATGGGATAAAAAACTATTCTACTCAGAACCACAGGAAATGAAAAAAATCATTTCACAGTCGTTCTTTCTTGTTTGGCTAATGGAACTAAGCTGTGGCCTGTAATTATTTTTAAAAGAGAGACCCTGCCTAAAAAGGTCCAATTCCCACCACGAATTACAGTGCGCGCTTATATTAAGGGCTGGATGGATGAAGATGGAACAAAAAAATGGCTGGAAGAAACTTGGAATGGACGACCAGGAACAGCCTTTAAAGAAAAAACCATCATTGCTAGTTTGGGATATGTTCAGAGCCCACACATGTGATGACATAAAAAAATTGGCAAAGTCTTCTCAAGTTACTTTGGCGGTTATTCCAGGTGGACTTACATCTGTATTGCAGCCCCTAGATGTGTGTTTAAATAAACCTTTCAAAGACCGTGTGCGGAGGATGTGGCATGAATGGATGTCATCTGGTCAAGCCCGACTAACAAAACTTGGAAATCTGATGAAGCCGGACATAGAATTAATAGCAAAGTGGGTTCGTGATGCATGGGAAGAGATTTCAGAGGACATGGTGCAACGCGCCTTCAAGAAATGTGGCATTAGTAATGCTATGGATGGCAGTGAAGACAGCGCTTTGTATGAAGACGACAGCAGTGATGGTGATGACCAACTCAGTGATGATGACGACAATGTCTATGCTGATAACCTCTTACCAGCTGAAGCTCTGTTTGGACATACAGATGAGGAGGAATCCAGTGACTTTGAAGGATTTTAACTCTCTTGTGTTTTACATTGAGCTGAGGTTTTTGTACTTTTAAAGTCATTGTTGTTGCCCTATTGGTTTTGTTGACCCTCTTTTCAACTTACAGGGCTTGTTTAATGTTTTTCTTTTAAATAAATATTCAAAAACATTTAACCTACTGATGTCTCACTTAATTTTACTTTTATTCTTCTGCTTAATGGTCTTCTGCTTAATGGTCTTCTGCTTAATGGTCTTCTGCTTAATGGTCTTCTGCTTAATGGTCTTCTGCTTAATGGTCTTCTGCTTAATGGTCTTCTGCTTAATGGTCTTCTGCTTAATGGTCTTCTGCTTAATGGTCTTCTGCTTAATGGTCTTCTGCTTTTTGGTCGTCTTTGGGGTGGTCTTCAGGGTCGTCGTCAGGGACATCCAGAGTGATTACCAAAAACCTTTTTCAAAAAGTTGGAACTTGGAAATGTAGCAGAAGGTACAAGAGGGCTGAGGAACTGCCGAGAACCAGCTGACGGTGCTGGAACCCGGATGGGTAGCAGAAGGAACAAGAGCCAATGGCACTACCGAGGACCAGCTGACGGTGCTGGAACCCGGTTACTAAGCAGGAGGTACCTGTGATAGAAAGCACTACCAAGGACCAGCTGACGGTGCTGGAACTTGGATACCGAGAAGGAGGCACCTAAGCCAAAGGCACTGCCGAGAACCAGCTGACTGTACTGGAACCCGGATGGGTAGTAGAAGGTACCCATGAAAAGCAAAGAAGTAAGGCCGCAAGCTAGCCGCAGTTACCGAAACCCACAGTCCTACAGGGGGTTGCTTGTCCTATTGTCGCTGCAGAACCAGCCTTTATTGCCAGATCCTGCAGCCCACATAGGAAGCACCTAAACTGCAGGCACCATAGAGTCGGCTAACCCGACCGCAACACGACAGGACAAAGTTTTGGAGGCAAAGTGACGTTGACACCCGGAAACAGCTGGCGTGCTGTAACCAGGCTGGGCAGGAGGGAGTACCTGTGCCAAAGACAATGACGGGAAACAGCTGGCGGTGCTGGAACCCAGGGAAAATACAGAGTGGAGACAGAGGCCTAATTGTTGCAAGTTTAACATCTGTAGTTGTGTGAGTGTGGACAGAGCAGGAGAAATTGCCGGACACACAGCTGGGGATCAGATGACATCTCAGAACCCCAATAACACGGGAGCATATGTTGACTGTGCAGACGGCACTTCTGAGCAGCAACTGGTGATGTTGGAGCCCAGGGTCAATCGGGGTGTAGGCTGAGGCCTACTTTCATCAAGTTTAATATCTGTTGTAGACTACTACTGAGTTTATACGTGCTCCAATTAGGCCTCTGGCTCCACTCTGTCTCTAGTATTTACCCTGGCCTCCAACACCACCAGTTGCTGCTCAGAAGTGCCGTCTGCACAATCAACACTTGTTCCTGTGTTACTGGGGTTTAGCAACGTCAGCTGATCCCCTGTGTGTCCGGCAATGTCTCCTGCTCTGTCCACATTCCCACTACTATTAGTGGGAATGTGGACAGAGCAGGAGACATTGCCGGACACACATCAGGGGATCAGCTGACGTTACTAAACCCCAGTAACACAGGAACAAGTGTTGATTGTGCAGATGGCACTTCTGAGCAGCAACTGGTGGTGTTGGAGGCCAGGGTCAATACTAGAGACAGAGTGGAGCCAGAGGCCTAATTGGAGCACGTTTAAACTCAGTAGTAGTGTGAATGTGGAGGCAGCAAGAGACTTTGCCGTACACACAGCAGGGGAACAGCTGACGTTACTGAACCCCACTAACACAGAAGCTAGTGTTTGTCTCTGTGCAGACGGCACTTTTGAGCAACAACTGGCGATGTTGGAGCCCAGGATCAATCATGGAGCAGGCTGTGGCCTACTTGGCGCAAGTTGAAAATCTGATGTAGTTTGAATGTGGAGGCAGCAGGAGATATTGCCGTACACCCAGCAGGGGAACAGCTGACGTTACTGAACCCCACTAACACAGGAGCTAGTGTTTGTCTCTGTGCAGATGGCACTTTTGAGCAACAACTGGCGGTGTTGGAGCCCAGGGATTAAAGTTCAGGTGGTAGAAACATGAACACAACAGGAGACCTGGATACTGTTGCCAACCAATTATTTATTCTGGAAGAGGACTGGCAAATTTCTGCGAGATCCAGGCCTTGTTCATTTTCAGAAAAGTAAGCCGGTCAACGTTATCGGAGGATAGTCGCGTGCAACGGTTTGTTAGTACACAACCTGCGGCACTAAAGACGCGTTCCTTTAATACACTAGCAGCAGGGCAAGCCAGCACCTCCAATGCATACTGGCTAAGCTCTGGCCATGTATCCAGCTTTGAGACCCAAAATTTGAAGGGGGAAGAGCCATCTAAGAGTACACTGACAGGGCAAGACATGTAGTTTGTCACCATCTGACGGAAACATTGCCTCCTGCTGACTGGAGCCATCTGTGATGGTGTAGACCTTTTGTGGTGGGCACACAAAACTTTGCCACATTTGGGCCATACTGGTCTTGCCTTGTGCTGAGGCTCTGCCTCTGCTCCCTCTTTGTGCAGAGCTGCCTTGCCACTGCCTTGACGCACAGAGCAGCTTTGTAAAGCACTCGCAGCACTGCTCTCGGGTGGAATGGAGAATATGATGGAATGCACCAGTGTGTCTTGGTACTCCTGCATTTTATGCTCCAGGTTCAACAGTGTTATGAGGCTTTGTAAGTTGTCCTGGTAGCGAGGATCTAGGAGTGTACACCCAATAATCAGCCTTGTGGAGAATGTGGGCAATGCGGCGGTCGTTTCTCAGGCACTGCAGCATGAAATCAACCATGTGCTGCAGATTCCCAACTGCCCAAGAAACGCTGTCCCCTGCTTGAGTCGTCATCTCTGCCTGCTCTGCATCACCCCACCCTCGCTGTACATACTGACTAGAGCATTGTGTACCTCCCTCCTCTGGAGAGATGTCTTCCTCTTCCATTGACTTCTCCTCATCCTGCTCACAAAGTGTCCCCTGCCTAGGCCTTTGTGAGGAACCACGTTGTGCAGACTGTCCAGAAGCAGATGGCATTTGTGACTCCTCATCCTCCACCTCTTCCAAAACCTCCTCCCTTAGTGCTTGCAGTGTGTTTTGAAGCAGGCAGATAAGGGGGACAGTCATACTGACAAGTGCATCATCTGCATTCGCCATCCGCGTGGAATCATCGAAGGCACGCAAAACGTGGCAGATGTCCTTCATAGAGGCCCACTCAGTGGTGCTGAAGTGTGTCCGGCGCGCAGTGCGACTTGTTTGTGCCTGATGCAGCTGGTACTCGATTACTGCTGCCTGCTGCTTACAAAACCTCTCCAACATATGTAACGTTGAATTCCACCTGGTGGGTAGGTCACATATGATGCTATGTTCCGGAAGGCGGAATCGGCGCTGCAATGCGCGATGTTGCCATGCTGGAATGCCGCAAGTGAGCGCACTCTATGCGGGACCGCCTTTTCTCCCATGCCTGTGCTACCGATGGCTGTAGAGTGGCCTGGGAGTGGGAGGATGACGGGGAATGTGGTGCTGTGGGTGGAATGTCACTGGGTCTCTGGACAACAGTGCCAGAGGTTCTTCCATGGCGATCCTGTGAGGATGCCGAACCAGCTGTGTGTGAGCTGGAGGAAGAGGCTACAACACGAGCTGAAGAGGTAGTAGGTGGTGCTGTAGGTTGTCCTACGTCTTCAGTGTGTCTTTGTTACTCCACCACGTGCTTGGTCCGCACATGTTTCCACATAATTGTGGTATTCAGGTTGCTGACACTTTTCCCTCTTTTGACTTTCTGATGGCATAGCTTGCATTTGACAAAGCAAATGTCATCTGCAACTGTGTCCAAAAAAGGACCACACACTGCAAGTCCTGGGAGCGCCCGTTTTGGAGGAGGAATACTCCTAACGGGTGCCGAAGTGGAGGCTACAGGCAACCAAGTCTGCCCCCTCCCTCTCCCTCCTGTTTTGGCCGTTAGGGGAACCTCTTCCTCAGAGCTGCTCCCACCACCTTCCTGTTCCTCACGCCTTGATGGGTCAAGGACCTCATCTACACTTCCCTCTTCAAACACCTGCTTCTCCTGGGTAGTCTCGCCAGCACCGTACGCACCAGAAAGTGGCAACTGAGTCTCGTCATCTGATGCGTACTGAGGTGTGCTGACCATAGGCACTGGCCCACCCGCCTCTTCAGATTCAGAGGGACAAAGCAGTTGCGCACCACTGCATACTCCCTCTTCACATTCTAGAATGCTGCTTGGCTGGCCCCCTCTTTCCAAGCCAACACACTCAGAGAACAGAAGTAGAGAATGAGATGGCTCCTGTCCAGGGCTCTCTGACTGCCTGGGCAATTTGGCAGGTGGTGAAGAGACAGATGGTTGCTCTTCAGTCCTCTGGCCCTGAGAGGATGTGGAAGTCATTGAAGTCGATGCGTTAGCTGCCATCCATCAGACAACGGCTTCAATTTGTTCCTCCCGCAGCAGTGGGGTATGGCGAGGTCCTACAAAGCTGCGCATAAAGGACTGTTGCCTGGTAAAACTGGGGGATGCTGAGTCACTGGTGCCCGCAGCAGGCACAGAATCCCCACGTCCTCTCCCTGCTGAAACTCCACACCCACGACCACGTGCCTTACTCCCTGCCTTCTTCATCTTGGTAGACTGATAAAGATTGGCGGAAAAGTAAAAAAAGGGGGTGCTCGGTGTGCTTATTCCTGAACAGCTGCTAACAGGTATAAGAAACACTAATTTTATAAAGTGTGTGGACTACACATTAATATGAGCTAATGTGGCCTACACAACTGTCAAGTGGAGTGTTTGGTGAACTTTATGTACATGTGTTTTTTTTTTTTTTGTTTTTTTTTTCAAAAAAGCAGAAAGGATGTGACCAAAGATGTGGAAGCGATAGTATCACAAACTTTTTGGTGCTGTTACAATGCAGGAAGGTAGCCTACAATGCAATAGATGAGGCTCCAAAAAATAGGTTAATACTAATCTGGCTGGGGCTGCAAGGCACAAGCCAGTAAAAAGGCTCCTTTATCTACTCCTATATAGTGTTTGCAACCAACCAATGTAGATGGATATGGATGGAAGCACACTAATAGGAGAAAAAAATCAGGAAAAATGAGCTGCAATAAAACAAAAAATGGACTATGTATGAGGCAGTGACGCACGTTGAGCGGCCTACAACCAGATGTGGCTGCAGGACACACTACAACGTGAGCTGCACTCACACACAGAGACCTCTCAGACAGCCAACAACAGTGCAGATAACTGGTCACTAGCACTAAAAGGCTGCAGAAAGGCTCCGCTGTCTACTCCTATAGTGTTTGCAACCAATGTATATGGATACAGATGGATGCACACTAATAGGAGAATGAATGAAAAATGAGCAACAATAAAAGAAAAATATGTATGAGGCAGTGACGCACGCTGAGCGGCCTACAACCAGATGTGGCTGCAGGACACACTACACAGTGTGAGCTGCACTCACACAGACCTTGCAGACAGCTGTGAACAGCACTGCAAGGCGAAAGAAAGCTACACTTATTGAGAATGTAGCCTGGGTAAAGCACAATATTATTTTGAAAATCGCTATCTCTACCTGTCCCTCAGAGTCTTGAACAGCAGCCTGTCCCTAACTGAATTCACAGCATAGTGAACCCTAAATGGTGGCGGCGGCTTTTATAGTGCGTCGTGGCATCATTTCAGCAGCCAATCACAGCCATGCCATTAGTTAACATGCCTAACAGGATGTGCCCACATTTCTGAGGATTCCTCATTGGCTGAATCAAATCAAACTGGCTCATAGCATTATGGGATCTTCCGATTCCGGTATTCGATATGCTAAAAGTATCGAACTCTGTATCGGAATTCCGATACCGCAAATATTGGGTATTCGCGGTATCGGAATGCTCAATACTATTCAATACATATAATGATTATGTATATGTAAAGATTAACTATATACAGTATACTCACATCATCAATCACCAAGAGGCTTTTAAACCTCATCCGTCTGGAATATCAGAGAAGCAAAACCCAGACAGAGAGCCCCTGGAAGATTCACAACACTGCACGGGCGTCCCCACTTATGCAGGTATTAACACTGTACACATACAGGTATCCAGTTTTTGCTTTTGTCTAAGTCATGTTTCTCTCGCCTTATAATAAATTACACTAATGTGTAACTAGCTTCACCCAACCCTTCCAGTGGCCAGCCTTCAAGATTGGATGAAACCGACATGACATCATCAGACAATGGGTTGTAAACCCTTACAATATAAAAGCCACATGGGTTTAGATAAAACCAACAGTCAGAGGTTAAATAAACCTTAATGTTTTACAATGACAAACATATAAACTTAGAACTATTTGTGAAACAACAGTTCAACATTGTGTCACTGCGGGTATTGTCTGTCACATCAGAAATGCAGCTATCTAATGCTCTGATAAACCCACCACAGATAGAGATTACATCATTATCTGTCTGTAACTGTTAATGTTTGATCAGAAATGCAGCTATGTAATATGTAGAATTCATTCTATATATTTCAATATGTGGGCTCAAAATAGCCATTTTTATATTCGCACTACAACTGTCTGTAAAAAAAAAAAAAAAAAAAAAAAAGCCACTCGTCAACACCTAATCCTTGCCTTGGCAACTTCACCAGTGTTAGTGCTCTTGGGATCAGTTGCCCACCTTGTGTCTGTGGCCACAACACTGCTTCTTCCTGCCTGTTGTGGTGCTGCGGATCCCTGTTTGCTGCTTTCCTCACTCTGCATGTCACCTTCCCAAGTTGAGTCAGTGACTTCATCATACACATGCCATCATAACCCCTTTACTTAAAAAGCCATCCCTGGACCAGAACTGCACTGCTAACTACAGACCTGTCTCTAACCTTCCCTTCATCTCTAAACTCCTGGAACGCCTGGTCCACTCCCGTCTAATCCGCTATCTCTTGGATAACTCTCTTCTCGACCCCTTACAATCTGGTTTCCGCTCTTTACACTCTACTGAAACTGCCCTCACTAAAGTCTCTAATGATTTAATAACAGCTAAATCGAAAGGTCATTGCTCCCTGCTGATTCTCCTGGATCTCTCTGCCGCATTTGACACTGTGGATCACCAGCTCCTCCTCACTATGCTCCGCTCTATAGGCCTCAAGGACACAGCCCTCTCCTGGTTCTCCTACCTCTCTGACCGCTCCTTCACTGTATCTTTTTCCGGCTCCTCTTCCTCTTCTCGTCCCCTTACTATCGGGGTCCCGCAGGGCTCAGTCCTAGGCCCCCTCCTCTTCTCTTTATACACTGCCCCTATTGGACAAACAATCAGCAGATTTGGGTTCCAGTATCATCTCTATGCTGATGACACCCAATTATACACTTCTTCCCCTGACATCACCCCTACCCTAATTCAAAATACCAAGGATTGTCTGTCTGCTGTCTCTAGCATCATGTCCTCCCTCTATCTGAAACTAAATCTCTCTAAAACTGAACTTCTTGTGTTTCTCCCCTCTACTAACCTCACTCTACCTAACATCGAAATAACCCTGGAGGGTTCAACCATAACTCCCAAGCAGCATGCCCGCTGTCTTGGGGTCATATTCGACACTGAACTTTCCTTTACTCCGTACATCCGATCACTCAGTCGCTCTTGTCACCTGCATCTTAAAAACATCTCCAGAATCCGACCTTTTCTCACCTTTGACACTGCTAAGACTCTTACTGTCGCTCTTATTCATTCTCGCCTGGACTACTGCAACTGTCTTCTGATCGGTCTCCCTCTTACCAAACTTTCTCCTCTCCAATCCATCTTGAATGCGGCAGCCAGGGTCATATTTCTGTCCAGCCGCTTCACCGATGCCTCCATCTTGTGCCAGTCATTACACTGGCTACCTATTCGCTACAGGGTCCAGTATAAACTCATCTCTCTCACCCACAAAGCTCTACACTGTTCTGCACCGCCTTATATCTCCTCTCTCATCTCTGTCTATCGCCCTACACGTGCCCTCCGTTCTACAAATGACCTAAGACTAACATCCCCCGTAATCCGAACCTCGCACCTCCGCCTCCAAGACTTCTCTCGTGCTGCTCCAGCTCTCTGGAATGCACTTCCCCAGGCGATCAGACTGATACCTAGCCCTGACCTATTCAAGCGCGCTTTGAAAACCCATCTCTTCAAACAAGCCTACCACATGAACTACCCAGCAAGCTAACTTTGCCCTGTTCCCTCCTTCCAAATATTATTCTGAATCTGCACCCTACTGTTCATCTGTCTCCACACCCTTCATGCACATGATAACTGCACTTGATACTTGTCTATTGCACTTAAACACACGGGCTGATGACCGGATCATGCAGCTTTATATGAAAATCCCTATTATAATTGCCAGACCTGAATTAACAAGCATTTTTCACCTACTGTGTCCCCCCATTTCCTTGTAGATTGTAAGCTTGCGAGCAGGGACCTCACTCCTAATGTCACTGTTTGAATTGTCTTAACTTGTATTGAATTTATTGTCTGTACATGTCCCCGCTTAATTGTAAAGTGCTGCGGAATATGTTGGCGCTATATAAATAAAAATTATTATTATTATTATTATTATACACCAGCTTGTCACACAGTGTAGGACAAACTAAGTGCTACACAAATGGGGAAGAGGGTGCCCAACACTAGGAAAGTGAGTGGAGGCCCTAGGCAGATCTAGCATCACCCTGTTTCCCTAAGAGTCCCTTAATAGGTTTCTGCACCTATCGCGGAGCAGGATATCTAATCCCTGCCAGACCCTAGTGGTAAACCATGCTTGGAGAAGGAAGCGGTGAACGCTGGTCGTATCCTGCTACCACTAAAGACAGCTAGGATACACAAAACAAAATAACACTCAGATTGAGTAGACTCTGAGAAATACCAACGTCCTCCAAACTCCAAAGACTCTAGCCAACTGCTGCAGCTCCAAGCCAGGAGGTGAAAATAGATAATGGCAATATCACCCGCAACTCCCAACAAGAAGTTGGAAGTTAAACACCCAGATCCAGTTAACACCATTAGAGCTAGAGGAGGTGGCCACTGGGTCCTAGTGTCATAAGGACCAGGCAGAAGTCTGCAAAACAAACTGCTGAGAACCTCTGCAGCCTGATGCAGTGCAATGGTCTGCAGCGTCTGACACATCCCTGACACTCCTCTTCAGCTACCACACCCTGGCCTCTTGCCATGCTCGATCCAACCTGGACATGAGGAGATTGCCTGTAGCGATGCTCAAATATTTGAGCAGCCACACTCACAAGAGGGAGAGGGTGAGAAAATGCTATTACTGTTGCAAGAGATGGATAAGACATCTGCCAGAATGTGGCACTTATTGATTAACCATATTAATCAATAAATAGCAGCTGTGAACTGACAGTATGAGAAATAGGTAAAGTGCTAGTGTAAGATGTTTTCCACTGTAATATGATAAAAATGGTAGCTGGTTAATAAATAGTCCAAATGCATGTAAGGCGCCAATATGCTACTACACCAAGATAAACCCAATTACCGTATATACTTGTGTATAAGCTGACACCCCCCCCCCCCCCCCCCCCAATTTTGTCACAAAAAATGGGTAAACTTATTGACTCGCGTATAAGCCTAGGGTGCACAGTGTGTGGCCCTGGATAATGCTGCACAGTGTGTGGCCCCGGATAATGCTGCACTGTGTGTGGCCCCGGATAATGCTGCACTGTGTGTGGCCCTGGATAATGCTGCACAGTGAGTGGCCCCGGATAATGCTGCCCAGTGTGTGGTCCCATCATGTTGCCGCTGCCTCCCTTACAGAAAAACAAAAAAAAAAACTGTGTACTCACCTCCTGCCTGCTGCTCATCAGCGTTGCTGACTCTGGAACGGGGACAGGTGAATATGGCTCCCCCTGTTCATACTCACCCCGTTCTGGTGCTTGTCTCTGCAGCGCAGCCCCTGCTTGTTCCATGTTCTTCTTGGCGCTGCTGTGCTCTTCCTGCTTCAGCGGTCACGTGGTACAGCTCACTAAACTCATGAATATGCGCATATTCATTAGTTTAATGAACGGTACCACGTGACCGCTGAAGCAGGAAGAGCACAGCAGCGCCGAGAACATGGAGCAAGCAGGGGGGCTGTAGAGGGTGAGTATGATCTGACACCCCCTATCCCGCTGAAAATCTCAGCTTATACACTAGTATATACTGTATATAGTAAGGGGAGGAAGGTCAATGTTCCTGCAATGTGTTATGCAGAGCATTTTCTGTCACCTATAGTATGAGCCATGAGATGTGAACGTGAAAATATCTTTAATGTAAGGATTCCTTCATCCTAGTGGTGTACACCTGTTCTTGGTTTTAACAGCCATCCTGTGATGACAGTCCCTTTTTATTCAATCAATTGCTCTGTGAAATCTGCACCCAATATACTGTATACTATCCCCTAAATCTATAACTTCCAGTGTGTCCTTAATACTCAGAAGATAAGGAGATGCTAAGAGTTGCTTTCAGTCATCAGACTGGGGACCATACAGGAACCACAGTACTGATGAGAGTCAGGCAAAATCAGAAATAAACAGTTAACGTATTTTTCTGACCATAAGACGCACTTTTTTCCCCCAAAATTTTTTGGGGAAAGTGGGGGTGCGTCTTAAGATCGCAATAAACTCACTCCTGTGCTGGTGGCGGGGCTCTGTAGTGTGGTGGTGGCTGCGGGCTGTGCTCCGGTGCAGGGGCAACGGCTCTTGTGCCCCGTGGGCGGCTCCACCGGAATTTCCTCAAAGTCCTGTAGGCCCCCGCACATCCATTGCTGCCATGTTGCGGTGGCCTCCGGGAACATGGACGCCGGGAAGATGGCCGCCGGTCCGGGGACGGCGCATGCTCAGGTTCAGATCTCATCCTGAGATCTCGGGAGATGAGATTCAAATTATGGCAATGACAAAGGTTTAGCCGAAACGCGTCTTGCCGTGCGCTTTACAGCAGTAATTTTTCCTATCTCTGCCTATTCTTATAATATGCTGCTATGGATAATATTTTTAATCTACATTTTTAATAAAGAAGATTTTTTTATGTACTTCAAACTTGGCTCGCTGGATTCATCTCCTTTTCGCATTTGTTGACAAGAGCTCCTGTCATTTATCCGTTGCTGAGAGCCTATACAGTATAGCAGCTTATCTTTTGAACCAACCGGGTAAGCTGGCATTTCTTCTTTTTTAACATTAAAAAAAGAGGCAGAGGATGCCTGGGACAGGGGAAGACCTGATGGGCCAGCTGCCTATTCAGCTTGTGACACCAGCCTACTAGCTGCCTCTCTGGTGTATGGCTGGGACTGCTCTGAGGCTGTTCGTTGAAGGACCACTTCTGAGGACCAACCAGGTTCCAGGGTGCTGCTCCAGGTACTGTGAAAAGAAAAGCCAAACATTAGTGTGACCAGTCAGCTTCAGCTGAGTCGACTTTTTTTCTTTAGAGTGGACCCTCTAGGTCGTGGCACCCACCCACTGAGGGCGAGCTGACCTTGTGAGGAACCACCCCCTATACAGGGAGTGTCGGGGGCAATACCAAGGGGGTGAGCCACCACGACTGCTGGACTCAGACGGCCGGCTCAAGGGAGACACAATGTGAGTGTCTGATGACAAGGGACGTCCAGGAAACAAGACAAGACGTGAGTTCAAGGTATATTCATTAAGGCAAACTCGTGGTAACATCAGGTGCTAGACGTGATGACACAGGGAAAACACAGCAAGGTGCGTGCAAGGGCACGCCAAGGTCCATGGCACGGTACGTGCTAGGTGGCATGCCTGGGTACAGGCAAGGGCACGATGACGTTGTACTCTGGACAGCAGACAGTGATCAACGGTCATCAGGTTCGGGAGCTCTAATGGCGATCGGCAGGATCCTGGGATCTGGCAAGCAAACCAGGGTTCAGGCAAGGAGGCACGACAGTGTTCAAAACATGGTGCGTGTTAGGGAACATGCCAGGGTCCAAGGCAAAGTTCAAGACAGGGTTCAATTCACTATGCAAGGTGTCTGTTTAGGGGACACGCCAGGGTCCAAGGTTCTGGGCGCGCTAAGGAAGCCGCCAGGATTCAAGGTTCTGCGCGTGCTAGGAGCACACCAGGGGCACGGTACAAAGAATGGTCCTGGCCGGGCTAGGAGGCACGCCAGGGTAAATGGTTAGCGGTGGGTCCCACACGTGCTAGAGAACACATTGGGCTTTGAAGTTCAGGACAGATGTCCTGCGCGTGCAAAGCGGCACGCCAAGGTCAGGGTTCAAGACAAAGAGCAGAGCACAGAACAAGGTACAAGCAAGACAAAGATTCAAGACTGGTCATGGAACTCAGAACACGACCGGGAGACAAGATTCAGGACAGAGAAAGGAAAGCGAAAGACTTGTGCAAGAGTAGCACGAAAATGCACAGTGCAGGAAATAGCGTGGGTGCAAGGGAGCACGGAAAACATGACTGGGGCATCGGCAGGCGGTACCGGCTGGAGGCGCAGGCAGGCATGACTAGAGGTGGCACGGCTGAGGCACAGACAGGCGGAAACAACAGTAGCACTGGACGGCGAGCACGGCTGAGGCACAGACAGGTGGAAACCACAATAGTACTGGACGGCAAGCACGGCTGAGGCACAGACAGGCGGCCACAACTAGAGGCGGCACGGCTGAGGCACAACAGGCGGGCACGGGGCGACCAGGCGCGTGCAAGAGGGCACGCAGTCACAAGGCAGGGCTAGGCAAAGGTACAGGACAGACGCGTGTGAGACAGCACGGCAAAGCCTGGTACGAAAGGTGCAAGGGCGCACGAAAAACTGAGACTAGACAGAGTTCAAGACATGGTCCTGCGCATGCAGAGAGCATGCCAGGGACAGAGTTCAAGGCAAGGTCCAGCGCGTGCAGAGGGCACGTCAGGGTTCAGGACAGAGAGCGGAACGTAGGCAGTAGCACAGAGCCGCCGGGTACAGAGAAGAGAAGCGGAGCGTATGCTAGAGCCCAGAGCCGGGTGCAGAGACATAGAACTAGCAGCGGAGCGTAGGCCGAAGCCCAGAACTGGGTCAAGGCAGAGCCTTGAGACTAGCCAGGGAGTGTGCTAGAGAGCACCATAGGACAGAGTCTAGCAGCGGAGCGTAGGCAAAAGCCCAGAGCCGGGTCAAGGCAGAGCCTTGAGACTAGACACGGAGCAAAGGACGAACAACAAGGCAAAGAGCTTAGGGAAGACATAGCGAAACAGGCTAAGGCAGACAACCGAGGAAGGACTACAAGTCTAAGAACGAGGACAAACAGCACGAAAGACAATACAAGACATAGTACGGGACAAGAGACAGAGTACAAGCACAGAGCGTGTGCAGAGAGGCACAACAGGGCAGAGTGCAGGGGCACAGAATACAGGGAGCAACCAAGCGGCCATGCAGGGAAGCAACACGATACTCAGGGCCCGACCATAGGAAGGGGTGGTCTGATATAGGGCATTGGCACCTGCACTTCCGGGTCAGGACCAGGAGGGGACTTACGGTTCAGATCCTCCAGGATCATAGAGAGGGTCACTTGGTCGAGTCTTCGAAGACCATAGAGAGGATTGCTGGATCAGACAGTGCTGGAACACAGGAAAGGTCACATGACCAGGGGCTCCAGGATCACAGAGAGGACAGCTGGATCAGACAGTGCTGGAACACAGGAAAGGTCACATGACCAGGGGCTCCAGGATCACAGAGGATCGCTGCAGGCAGAGCAGAGATGGCTGGCCACACAGCAGTGGCGTGCAGCCATGAGGCAAAACACACGTGCGCACTGGCAGGCAGCCATGAGATGAGGCGCGCGCGCGCGCGCACACTGCCCCAGGCATCTTGTAGCACAACAGTCACGAGGTGCGTGTGCACACTGCTTCCTGGGATCCCGCAGCATAAGACATAATGGGCATGAGGGTTCAGTGCACGTGCACACAGCTCCAGGAGTCATGCGGCATACCAGACATGGCGGGCATGATAGTTCGGTGCGCATGCACACTGCTCCAGGAGTCTTGCGGCATTAGTCATGAGATGCGCCTGTACACACAAGCGAGACCCGCGGGGCGCCCGCAGGGACCCGGACCTGGGGATAATGAGGCATGACAATGGGGATCATGCAGCGCTAGCAGCATGGCCGGCATGACAATTATTACCACAAAACAATAAATTGTACAAGCGCCATCTCCTGTGGAATAGAAAAAATCAGATTAGGGAATACAACTCAAAAATACTTGTGTTCTCTGAGCAAGGACTGGCCTCAGGAAAGTCAGTATACGATGATACTTGTACTTCCTGAGCCTTGCTGCGCTTCCACCATTGCGAGCCTGGTTCAGTGTCTGAGGTCCTTATTGAAGCGATCGTTCAATGAATGCCACCGGGTTCTGACTTTGGTCACTGTTGGGATAAAAAAAAGGGTTAAACAATGCACCTTATGCTGTGAGCACGCAACCATGTGTGATGCAAGAAACTTGCAGGAGTTTGTCGCATCACGCACAGCTGTGTGCTCACGGCCTTTACAGGTTCACTGCTGCGTCAGACCACATTGCAATACTTACGAATGTCCTTTCTGGCTCTTGGCGTAGCGTTGTCCCAGTCATCCATCAGCTCTTTTCCACCTCATTCCACTGCCTCCGAAGCACCACCATGTCCGAGTAGTCACGATGATGGGTGTCCCACAGGGTGACTCTCTCCTCAACGCTGGAGATGAGGATTTCATTATCAATGTAGTCCTCCCGTTGTGAAACCTAGAAATGAAAAAACCATTACTGTTGTCAGGATAAAACAAGGAAAATTCCCCCCCCCCCTCAAAAAAAAAAAAAAAAAAAAAAAAAAAGGCAGATAAACTAGCAACACTCCAAGAGAAAAACTTACACGCAATCTGCCCAGCGGACCTTGTGCCTCCCTCTGCTGGTCCTGCTCCTGCTGGTCTGGATCCTGGGCACTTGAAGTGTTCTGTAAAAGATACATGATTTTGGCACATATGTACAGTGATCCTTACCAACCATAGTTGTAAAGGTGCTTCAGAATCCTGTCCTGTCTGCTCAGGGCTAGAGGCCATGCTGAAGAATTCTGCAAGAAAGACAACATTACAGACTGCAGGGAGTAAATTACAAAAGACACAGACATTAGGTTGCATACTTACATTTGCCTGGAACTCCGTGATGTAAAGTCTTGAATTTCTTTAGTCTTGCTGTCTTGAGAGTAATGGACAAGGACTGCGTAGCCCCTCTTTTTATATATCTAGGCGTGGGGGTGACTGACCAGTGTCTAGACAGGTTTAATCAGGAAAAACACATGCGTACTGAAACGCTAGTGAACGCGTGTACTAGCATAAGCATGTGTTCTCATAGACTGCAAATTGCCACCTCCAAAATTGCAACATGTTGCGTTAGTAGCGACCCACCGCAAAATCCAAAACAACGCATGCTTAGGGAAACGTGGCTGAAAGCATACGAACGCATATACCTGCGTCCACAACATTATAGATAGGAAAACACGAAGCGTGCAAATGAATGCGGCATAAATGCTGCGGACACAACCGCAAATGTGAATCCAGCCTTAAAGACGCTTTTTATGGCGAAAACGAGTTTTTGCATCACCATATTTTGAGAGCTATAATTTTGTATATCGGCTGATAGTCATATGATGGCTTGTTTGTGGGACAAGCTGACCTTTTATTGGAACTATTTTCACAAGAAATTTTGATTGCTTTCTATTCTGAAATTTGGGAGACAGAATGAACAAAAACCAGCAATTCAGAAATGGTTTTATTTTGTACCGTTCCGCTTGTAGTAAAATTGGTAAGGCAGCTTTGTTCTTCCGGTCAGTGCGATTACAGCGATTCCTCATCTATATCTTCTTTTTTTTTTTTTTTTTTTATTTAAAGTTTTGGGTGCTTTTACACAAACTGTTATAGAAAAAATAACTTTAGCATCATTTTTTGAGCTATTGCTTTTTCTGCAAATGGAGCTGTATTGTAGTTTTGCGTTTTGCAGGACAAGACGTTTTCAGCGGTACAATTTTTATTTACATACGTCTTTTTGAACCCGTTTTATTGCTGTTTGTTCGGCGGTATGATAGTTTTGTTTTTCTGTATGTACTGAAGGGGTTAACTAGTGGGCCAGTTTTATAGAGCTGGTCATTACGGACACCATACCAAATGTGTACTTTTATGTTTTTTTTTTTTAAAATACACAAATATATGTATTAGATGAAAAATATATATATTTTTGTTTAGTTAAGGGTTTTCAAAGAAATATTTTTACAGTTTGTAAGATTTGATTTTAACTTTCTTACATTGTCCAGGATGGGACATCACTATGTAATGTCAGATTAGCGATCTGATAGGCACGGAAGGAGGCATGTCGGCACAAGCCACCTTCCCTACAGCATCCGGAAGGACCCCGCTACCAACTTGATGTCGGGGGTCACCATGGTGACCATCAGGACATAGGAATCGCATCGTGATGTGCTGCTGGAAGCGTACATAGAACCCACTCTCTGCCGCTGTCACTACTGACAGCAGAATCTGAGGGGTTAAATGCTAGCACCAATCGTGGGCATTGCTGCAGGTGTCAGCTGACACCCGCACACGATCACCGTGGCTCTCAGCGTGAGGTTACGCTATTGTGGGGCCTTAGATATACTGCTCTTTGCGAATTCTCACCTCGCGCAGAGCAGTATATGTACGGTGCATGTCGGGAAGGGGTTAATTCATAGTTCTTCAGTTATATCACTACCAAGGATGGGCCTACACAGTTTGGTTCACTATGGAAAAAGTGTCCACTGCTTACTCCCGGTTAAGTCCTGATACGGTTCCATGTCGCAGGGTGTACAGTAGAAAATGCAGCAGAACATGAGGCCCTCACACTGGCAGAACCATTAAAGGCGTGGAGTGTAGCAGAAGAGCCCTTGTACAGCTCTCTTCTGTCTCTATGAAGATTGACATTTAACATGCCCTCCTGGCGTAGACTGTGGCAGTGTCCTGGCCGATTGAAGATTAAGGTAAGTGGGACCTAGGCTAAAGGCAGAGCAGCCTAGGAAGTAGACCTCGCCTCACAGGAAGGACAGGAACTCCCCTCCGACTCTTCTCTCAGCAGCTTCTTGAGGCTTCCGCAAGAAACCAAGCTGAGTGTCATGTGACCAAAACGCTTGCACCTTTACACTTTGGACAGTAGATGGCAGTATATGACGATTTATTGAATAAGCCACAACAGGACATAGGTTTTTGGTAACCACCCAACAAATATATTTTGCAACAGATAGGAGGAGGTACTGGGACACTACAATATTCAAGTGTATAACAGTCAGTTTGCAGGAAGAACAATTAATACGTCTTCACTTCGCATTTGCAAGGACAATTTCCCCCCACGTTGATGGTTTTATCATTTAACCCCTTCCTGACATCTGACGTACTATCCCATCCATGGGACCCGGGCCCCTATGCCCATGGACGGGATAGTACGTTATAGCGATCAGCGGCGCTCACAGGGGGGAGCACCGCTGATCGCTGCCGGGTGTCAGCTGATTATCACAGCTGACACCCGGCACTGTGTCAGGGGGGGGTCACGGACCGCCCCCTGGCACATAAACCCCTGGCACACTGTGATCAAACACGACTGCAGTTTAGGGAAGCATCGGCAGGGAGGGGGCTCCCTCCGTGCTTCCCTGAGACCCCCACAGCAGCGCGATGTGCAGCATTGCTGTGGGGGCCTCCTTCCCTGCAGGTCCCCGGATCCAATATGGTGGTGGAGGCCTGCAGGGAGCTGGCTTCCTCATTGCCTGCAGAGCGCAGGCATGAGGAAGCCTGCTGCAGTGCCTGTGTAAGATCGCTGATCTGTCACAGCTTTGTGATGTGTCAGATCAGTGATCTCACACATGACAGTGATGTCCCCCCTGGGACAGTGTAATAAAGTTAGTGTAAAAATAATTATTAAACATGGCTAAATAAATTAAAACAAAATTCCCTAATTCATTTTTTGGAAATAAAGAAAAATCAAAAGTACACACATTTAGTATCGCCGCGTCCGTAACGACCTGCCCTATAAACCTGTCCAATTAGTTAACCCCTTTAGCGAACCCCTTAAAAAAAACAAAACAAAAAACAAAGCAAAAAGCAATGCTTTATCATACCGCCGAACAAAGTGCAATAATGCGCGATCAAAAAGACGGATATAAATAACCATGGTACTGCTGAAAACGTCATTGTGTCCTGCAAAAAAACGAGCCACCACACCGCATCATCATGATTTTTTTCATTTTCACGACTGGGCGTTATAAGCTTCTGTGAAGCACTGGGGGGTTCAAAGTGCTCACCACACATCTAGAGAAGTTCCTTAGGGGGTCTAGTTTCCAAAATGGGTTCACTTGTGGGGGGGTTTCCACTGTTTAAGTACATCAGGGGATATCCAAAGCAACATGACACCCTCAGACCATTCCATCAAAGTCTGCATTCCAAAACGTCACTACTTCCCTTCCGAGCCCCGACATGTGCCCATACAGTAGTTTTCTCCCACATATGGGGTATCGGCATACTCAGGAAAATTGGACCCCAAAAGTTGTTGTCCAATTTGTCCTGTTACCCTTGGGAAAATGAAAGAATTGGCGACTAAAAGATCATGTGGAAAAAATATGACTTTTTATTTTCACGCCCGGGCGTTATAAACTTCTGTGAAGCCCTTGGGGGTTCAAAGTTCTAACCACACATTTAGACAAGTTCCTTGGGGGGTTTAGTTTAAAAATAGTGTCATTTGTGGGGGGTTTCCACTGTTTTGGCACAAAAGGTGCTTTCCAAACGCGATATGGTGTCCGATCTCAATTCCAACCAAAAGTCAAATGGCGCAACTTCCCTTCCGAGCTCTGCCATGCGCCCAAATAGTCGTTTACACCCACATATGGGGTATCAGCGTTCTCAGGACCAATTGCACAATAACTTTTAGGGTCCTGTTACGCTTAGGGAAAATAAAAATTGGTGGTGAAAAGATCATTTTTGTGGAAAAAAATATGATTTTATAATTGTACGGCTGTACGTTATAAACTTCTGTGAAGCCCTTGTGGGTTCAAAGTTCTCACCACATATCTAGATAAGTTCTTTGGGGGGTCTAGTTTCCAAAGTGGGGTCACTTGTGGGGGGGTTTCCACTGTTTAGGCACATCAGGGGCTCTCTAAAAGTGACATGGCGTCCGATCTGAATTCCAGCCAATTTTACATTGAAAAAGTCAAACGGCGCTCCTTCCATTCTGAGCTCTGCCATGCGCCGAAACAGTGGTTCCCCCCACTTATAAGGTATCAGCGTACTCAGGACAAATTGCACAACTTTGCCGTCCAATTTCTCCTGTTACCCTTGGTAAAATTAAAAAAAATTGGACCTGAAGTAAAAAAAAAAAGTTAAATGTTCATATTTTTTTTTTTTTAAACATTCAAAAAATTCTTGTGAAGCACCTGAAGGGTTAATAAACTTCTTGAATGTGGTTTTGAGCACATTGAGGGGTGCAGTTTTTAGAATGGTGTCACTTTTGGGTATCTTCTATCATATAGACCCCTCAAAAGTGACTTCAAATGTGATGTGGTCCGTAAAAATAAAATGGTGTTGCAAAAATGAGAAATCGCTGGTCAACTTTTAACCCTTATAACTTCCTAACAAATAGAAAAATTTTGGTTCCAAAATTGTGCTGATTTAAAGTAAATATGTGGAAAATGTTGCTTGAGTTTTTTGTGTGCCGTATCTCTGTGATTTAAGGGCATAGAAATTCAAAGTTGGAAAATTGTGAAATTTTAAAAATTTTCACCAAACTTCCGTTTATTTAACAAACACAAATATATGAATGAAATTTTACCACTAGCATGAAGTACAATATGTCATGAGAAAACCATGTCAGAATCAGTGGCATCCATGGAAGCATTTCAGTTATTACCTCATAAAGGGACAGTGGTCAGAATTGTAAAAATTGGCCCGGTCATGAACGTGCAAACCACCCTTGGGGGTAAAGGGGTTAAAACTATTTTTGTTTTTACTTTTTGACACTAAAAGAGACCTTGATTTCTATGTTTCTACAGAGTTAGATGGCTGGATGAGGCAATGGATGTGCGCACTGGCAAATCGGAATTGTAAGTAAATTTGACAGCATTCAGTAATAGATATAAATGATGAACAATTTATATAACCTTTGAATTCAAGTTAAGCTTGCATTAAAACTTGATAGTAACGTGCTTTGTATTTCATGTGTATACTGGAAAGAAAAGTTTAGAAGTTTTCAGCCGATCCGTATGCAATACTTGTCGTGTCTGTCTGTATTAGGTCGATTTTTGTTAACCCCCTTGAAATGTATAGGTGAATCTTATCAAAAAAGTGATTAGGTACATGCAAAAAAGCTTCTTGCATCATTCGTATGATGTAGGGTACTCAACCCTGAAAGAGCATTTGAATTTTCTAGCGACATACACACGTGGTCAAAATTGTTGGTACCCCTCGTTTAATGATTAATGGTTGTGCAACAAAATATTAAGCTAAGGGTATCATCACTTCTGTCCAGCCTTATTTGGTGAGTTTGTTTTTTAAAAAAGTCTGTTAAACCATGGTTGAAAAGCAATGTCTGACTTTATTTAAGTTTCATAGATTTTTGTTTTATTACTTTTGTCAGATTCAAGTTATTTCTGTGACCAATGTGTGTTTCTGTCACTAAAAGAGTGGTACCAACAATTTTGACCACGTGTGTGTGTGTGTGTGTGTGTGTGTGTGTGTATATTGTTTTGCACAACTGGACCATTCTAGGACTAAGCCAGGTGCTCTGTTAGCTATATCAGATATATGCTCTTATTCTTATTTGGTAACATGCTTTTTCCTATTAACTGGAACCTGATAATTCATGCATTCTGCCTAAACCGTTGTCAGCGTATATCAGGCGCTGGCTGTATGAACGCAGCCATCTATTTTACTCTGAAAGGCTGTGGCTTTTAGTAGCCGATGGGGACCAAGGACACACTATGGACTAGTCAGACAGGCGGTCCCCTGCCATTATTTTTTGTACCTCCTGCCGTGGAATGACAGCCCTTTAGAAGGTGCGCCAAAATGCAACATGTGCTTGGCGCACCTACAAAAGTGTGCAGTGCACTCAAAAATCCTACTAGCGCATGGTCTGCGCACCCTATATGGTGATGGGGTGCGCAGATCGCATGCGGCCATGTGCGATAATAGGTGGTGATGTCAGGAGGGGGTGTGGCAGCGGGCAGGGCTTATCGGTGGCCATGCGCGGACGGCAGAAACGCTAGTGTGAAACTTGCCTAAGTGCTGGAATTGGCACATCTTACAGATGTGCCTTTTCTGGGGTGGCTGGGGCAGACTTTTTTTTTTTTTTTTTAGCCAGGGGGGCCAATAACCATGGTCCCTTTCTAGGCTATTTAATATATGCCCTCAATCACTGACTTTCCCTTCTCTGGCGCAGAAAATTTGAGCAGGAGCCCACACCAGTTTTTTCTGTGAATACATTCTTTTAGTAAATACAGGTCCCAAATTTTACACACACTTACTACCAACAGTATTAGTTACTGACATCTATAAATCTAATTGTTCTGCCTGGGTTTACTGTATGTAAACCATGTCTCCTGTCCTGTCGGCTTCTGCAAAGATTTTACAGAAGCCGACAAATTATCGGCTATTCTGCTATCTGTCTTTATGAAATATAGAGATATACATATTTGTGACACATGCAGAGTTAAGTATTTAATGAAATGAAAGAACACACAGTTTTGCTATCTTTATTCTTCTGCTAATCCAAACTATGCTGTTAATCTCCTGTAAAAAATAAATCAACAATATACCATACCTGTCGGGAGAACAGTCCCATGGTGTAATCCATATCTGGGGGATAATTGGCTTACAACCGGGAGTGGTGCTAATGATTCCGCCCGGTTGTAAACCACTGAAGAATGAATGAGAAGCAGCCTCCCAGCCTGACCCTAGGTGAACGCATGAGTGCTGGAAAGTGACAGTTCATTTTCCCATGCTGCTGAGTTCATCGCGGGTCAGGCTGTGAGTCTGCGAAGCATCAGTGACTCGCGCTGATGTCACTGATGCTGCGCAGCCTCCCAGCCTGACCTGAGATCTCGGTTTTTTATTTGTTACAGGAGATCGAGGGCATCGTTTTAATTAGCAGAAGAATTAATATGGAAAACTGTGTTTTATTTTATTAAAATACTTCATTCTGCCTGTTTGTGTTAAATTAACCGTTTAAGCCTGGCTTAGTAATCCTAAGGTTTGTAATGTCACCTTACTATAGCAAGGTGACATGAACCCCTTATTACCACATATGCCATCGCTACAGGGCAGTGGGAAGAGAGAGGCTAAGTGCCGGAATTGGCGCATTTTACAGATGTGCCTTTTCTAGGGTGGCTGGCGGCAGACTTTTTTTTCAGCCAGGGGAGTGCCAATAACCTTGGTCCCTTTCCAGGCTATTAATACCTGCCCTCTGTCACTGGCTTTCCTACACTGGGGCAGAGAATTGCGTGGGAGGCCACGACAGTTTTTCCCGTGAATACATTCTTTTAGTAAAAACATACAGGTCCCAAATTTTACACACATACTACTAACACTATTAGTCACTGACCTCTATAAAGCTAACTGTTCTGCATGGGTTTACTGTATGTAAACCATGTCTCCTATCCTGTTGGCTTCTGCAATGATTTTACAGAAGCTGACAAATGAATTATCGGCTATTCTGCTATCTATCTCTATGAAAACAATTATATATTTATCTCCGAGGCCCCTAATTTTGCCACAAAAAACTGGGAAAACTTATTGACTCTCGTATAAGCCTATATATCTATATATACAGTATATTTACACAAAAAGAATACAGCAGCACATGTGCATGAATCTAGGCCATGTGAAAACAAAAACATTAAAACCATTAAATTTGGATAATCCTCAAAATTTTTAGACCTTACAGTAAGATGGAAATGAAGGTTCTTGGTGCACAAATTGGCCAATTCATGTAAGCCCATCAACCATGGCAAGGTGACCTCCCCCTGATGGGTCCCTGCTCTACCGTACATAAGCCACTTCTCGGCCACCAGCCTACAATTTTGGACACGTATTCTACATGTATATGTCTATTGTATCCTATTTTGTTATATACTGTACATTGTATTGTATACTGTTTAATCTATATCTATCAGTATCTATTTTGAAGATTTGGTATTAAAAGGATGTTTACAGTTGTGTTTTACAAGGCGATTTTAACATGAGCTTTTACATAAAGAGAACTTCTGTATGTAGGAGCTCATGTTAAAATCGCATTGCATACTGGTATCACACTTACTAGATGTGAGGAAATCGCATCCTCGCATTGCACACAGATGACATATGGATCACTGGTCAGGGAACATTTGTGCGATTCTCGACTATGAAAATTTTTTTTTTTTTTTTTACACGGTAAGTGTGACTCCAGCCTTTATTTCATCATCTGAGACTGGGTGGTTTTTTTTTTTGCGTGCCAAGCTTGTCTTGATTCCATTTTGTGGTAGATATGTTTTGATTGCCTGTCGTTGTATTTTATTGCATTGTTTCAGCAACCAAAGAAACATAAATCTTTTGTTTCTTTTCCCCGTTACTCCATTTACCGATGAGATTAATTCTTTTTATATTTTGATTGGACGTTTTTGATTCCGGAGATACAAAATGTGTATGATTTTGTTTTTTTTTTGCTTAGTTGATACTAGTTTCATCACTCGTGCCATATGTAGCAGAAATGCTCATCTGCTATGAACGCCAAACACTGGGCAGCAGACATAACAGATCGGTAATGACAACCATAGGGTTCTCCAGAAGACCCCGGGTTGTCATGCAAAACCCATCAGCGTCCCACGATCATGTGACAGGGGTGCCAATGGTCGGAGCTATTGATGCACTTTCAGCATGGGCTCATTAAATACTGCTGTCCGAGATTGTGCTCTTGGCTTATGAAGGGCTACATTGTCTAAGTAAGCTATATCTACCCTCGCTGCCACTTTGGTTTTGAAGCTGCTTGAGACAATACCTTGGATGTGTAAAGCTTTAGCACGTATCCTGGGGTAAGTGTGTCTCTTTACTCCTAGTTTGTGTTCCTTCGTAGTTTTGCTGCCTTAAGTCTGAATCTACAATTATTCCAATAAAAAGAAGGAAAATTATTGCATGAACAGTTCTGTTGAAATGTTTTCTTGGATCTGTACATGAACATCCCTTTATAGGGAACCCCTTTGATGCTTTTACTGTCTCTTCCTTGGAACCTATTAGCAATGGGCTGCCCTCTTTTCTCATATAGCCTAAAGTTCTAGAGGTAAAATTTTCCATGTGTTCTGACCCTGCCTGGTGCCGACATTTCGACCCCTCTGCTGGGAGGAAATTAACTTTATTCCTTATCTTTTCTTAGTCAGTGGTGAGTGAAATCCAGTTGCTACCGGGAGGAATACGTTTCATTTTCTCCTGGTAGTGGGGTTCTAGGTGCCGGCACCAGACAGTTCAGAGCACTATTAACATGCAGATTAGCCCCATATCTGAAGGTTAATTGCATTTTTTTCACTTCACAGTTTCCCTTTAATGTAAATTTCAGTACTAGTGTTTTACTCTAAAATTACAGTTTTGTTTGTAAATTTTAGTATTGTAATTAATATTTTACATGCATGTAATGTTTTTTTTTTAATCTACAGGGTACTTCAGGCACCTGAATACGCAAGAGGTATGATCAAACATGTGACTTTATATTTTCTTTAGTCCATATTTTTAATACTGTATTTTTATAAAAGGAACATATAATGGTTTGACATCGCCAATAAAATCTTTAGGGGACTCTGCAAGCAGCTTTTAACACTCATCTGAGAGCAGTGTAATGCAGGCAGAGAAGCTGAATCCCACCATGTATCACTTAGATTTCTGGGTGCAGCAGTTCTGGCTCAGCCTTGAGACTCAGAATGAAGCAGAGCTGAGAAAGCTGCCCCTGCCCACACCACGCTCTCCATGGACAGTGAGCTGCTTATCACAGGAGGGGGCGTTGCTGAACTAGTATAGTCCGGCAATGTTAATCTTTGTGATAAATCCTTTACAGTTAGTGAACAGCAGCACGCACGTTGACAAGTGAGACATCCCTGAATTCTGTGTTTCAGTCTTTATCTCCTGCTGGCCTCAGATTACATAGCAAAAACCTACTGCCCTATTCTCTTTAACCGAGAGCTGAGATTAGGGGTTGGCTATTTTCTCAAGGGCTCACATGAGAGACTGTGACGGTTGTGCACGGCTAAACTGAATTTAAGAATATTAGTAAAAGTATTACGCAGTGTTACTATATTCAGTTTTATTGCTTACCCTTGATCAGAATTAAGTATGCTGATCAACTGGCACTGTTAATAGAGCTTATTGTAACATGTGTTCTTAGTAGAGCAGCCAATCAAAGCCATATAATAATTTTTATAACGTCACGTGCCCCAAAGCTCCCTCCCACACACAGTATAATGGCCAACACTGCCACCATACAGTGTGTGATGACTCCACTGTTCACCCTACACATTTCATGGTACCCCCACAGGCCTCCCCATACACACAGTATGATTCCCTAGAGGTTCCCCCCAGACCCACAAGCTATGATGCCAAACAGCTACCCCCTCACACATCCACAATATGCACAGTATGCTGCCCACAAAATGTGTTGGATCCACACTCCCCACTTTCAGTATGATTGCCCCACTGTATCTCTGTCACTGTCTGTACCCAACCGAAACACCTGTAGGGTAATTCTGAAGACACAAGCTGAGAATCGCTCTAAGAATGAGCACTGAAAAGAAAATGTATCCATACGTTAATATATCGCACACCTACATGTTACATACATGATTTTATCACCCGGACTGATCAATATTTCCTTTAATTACTATACAGGCCAAAATGTGCAAAATCCTCCGCCTTCTGAGATGGAGCGCCCGTCCCAGCCAACCATTGGTATGTACTGCACATTACCGTTCCATGTTTCTTAACCCTGTCTCATGGTAATCAGTATTAACCTTCCTGACAGCCCCATTTTTCATGTCTGACACCTCACTTTGTGTGGTAATAACTTATCTGCTAGTGGTATTACCCATGGAATACCTAAAGTCCTGTAATGACTGAACATGAGGAAAGAGGCATTACGAATAAAAAAGCTATACTACATTTCTAACTGGAGCTATTTACTAATATTATTACACCTAGTACATATTGGAACAGGACATTAAAGATGGGATTATCCCTTTAAGAGCATACAAATAAGGACACAAACTGTATATAACTATAAAACATTAGTGCCTGCTTTATATAGGGCAATGCTGCGTTTGAGAGAGATTGCATAATTAACCCTTTACTGATCACTGGCGGGATAGTACGTCAGTGGTCAGTATCCCCTGCTTTGAGGTGGGCTCCGGCGGTAAGCTCACCGCAAAGCCACGACATGTCAGCTGTTTACAACAGCTTACATGTGCCCGCAATAGGCGCGAGCGGAATCGCGATCCGCCTGCACCTATTAACTAGTTTAATCCCACTGTCAAACTCTGACAGCGGTCATTTAGCTAGAGGTTCTGGCGCGCGGCCGGAAATGAGTGCATCACCGACCCCGTCATGTGATCGGGCGTCAGCTATGCATTGCCATGAGAACCAGAGAGGTCTCCTCGAGACCTCTGCTTGTTGATGGCAGATTGCTATGAGCGCCACCCTGTGGTCGGCGCTCATAGCAATGCAGTAAATCTGCTACATATAGGAGATCTGAGCATCGCCTATATGTAGCAGAGCCGATCAAGTATGGGATGCTTCGAGCCTCCTATGGAGGCTATTGAAGCATGCCAAAAGTAAAAGTGTTTACAAATTTAAAAAATAAAACAAGTTAAATCACCCCCCTTTTGCCCCAATCAAAATAAAACAATAAAAGAAAATCAAACCTACACATATTTGGTATCGCCGCATTCAGAATCACCCGATCTATCAATAAAAAAGGAGTAACCTGATCGCCAAACGGCATAGTGAGAAAAATGGAGACACTATGGGTCTCAGAATATGGCTCAATTTCTTTTTATTTTTTATTTTTATTTTTTAGCAAACTTTGGAATTTTTTTTGACCACTTGGATGGGAGACCCTAGACATGTTTGTCTATGAACTCGTAATGACCTGGAGAATCATAATGGCAGGTCAGTTTGAGCCTATAGTGAACCTAGCAAAAAAGCCAAACAAAAAGTGTCGGATTGCACTTTTTTTGCAATTTCACTGCACTTGGAATTTTTTTCCCATTTTCAAGTAAACTCCATGGTAAAACCAGTGGTGTCGTTCAAAAGTACAACTTGTCCTGCAAAAAATAAGCCCTCACATGGCCATATTGACGGAAAAATGAAAAAGTTATGGCTCTGGGTAGAATGGGAGTGAAAAACGAAAATGCAAAACCGAAAAAGGCTCCTGTCATTAAGAGTTTAATTGTGCAGGCTAAAATTTGGTGCTGAAACAATGTGGCTGAATGGTATTTGACTTGGTATCTGTCCGAAGCCTTCATAGACTGCACAAGCGCAACGCACCTGCACTGTAGGGACAGAGTAACGCACCCATGGATGAGGAAAGTGGCACAGGAGATCGTGGTATACGTAAGCACTAAACGTATACCGCCATCTCCGTCACAACACCTTACCGATCCAGTGTTGCCGCGAGGTCTTGCTGGGATGTCAGGCGAGGGCGGGTTGTGGTGCCGGATTCTGCGCATGCCCAGTCCGCGCTTTCTGGTGCCATATTGTGGAAGACACTGCAGTGTGTCTTCCAGAAAATGGCACCGCAAAGCGAGGACTGCGCAGGTGTCAGTCTCGCCGGCATCAGCACATGCCCAGTACGCACTTTACGGTGCCATTTTGTGGAATACACACTGCAGTGTCTTCAAGAAAATGGCACCAGAAAGCGATGACTACGCAGGCAACGATTTCTGTGGCACAATCCCACTCTTCTGACCTCACGGCGAGACCCCACGGAAATACCAGTGTCTTCAAGAAAATGGCATGCATACCAGGATTGGTGGATGAGGGGACCATGCATACCAGAATTGGGACGTAAGGGGTGCCATGTATACCAGGATTGAGGGGTAAGAGGGCCATGCATTCCAGGATCGGGGGGTGAGGGACCATGAATACCAGGATATGGATGAGGGGGTACTATGCATACCAGGATTAGGGGGGTTAGGGGAGGGACCACACATACCAGAATAGGGATGAGGGGGCCATGCATACTAGAGTAGGGATGAGGGGGCCATGCATACCATGATGGGAGACCATATGACCAAGACCATATGCCAATATGACCATATGCCAATAAAAATGCTTGTCACACGGGCGTAGAATGGGTTCAATAGCTAGTATGTATAGATGTATGTGTGTGTGTGTGTATATCTTCCTACTCGACCTGTCCTCTGCCTTCGACAGTCGACCACTGCCTACTTATACAAATTCTTTCTTCCCTTGGCATCAAAAACCTTGCCCTGTCTTGGATTGCCTCATACCTTTCTGACCACACATTCAGCGTTTCCCATTCCCACACTACCTCCTCATCCCTCCCTCCCTCTATCTGTTGGAGTCCCCCAGGGCTCTATCCTGGGGCACCTACTTTTTTTTCCATCTATACTCTTAGCCTAGGACAACTCATAAAGTCCCATGGCTTCCAGTACCACCTGTATGCAGACGACACTCAGATCTACTCTCTGGCCCAGATGTCACCTCTCTGCTGTCCAGAATCCCGGATTTCCAGAGCCTTTGAACTACCAGTAACGTGGAAGCCCCCTATATTTCCTATATTTCCATTGACCGATCACAGACCTGAGTGGGGACTTGCTTTTTTGGTGATTGAGTTGACGATTTTGTTGGGAAAATTTTATATAATATTTAGGTTCACACTTTTTCGGCACTCTACACTGAGAAATTACTTTGGGGTTTCCATGTAAGGGCTCATAACTATTAGCGAGAAAAATAAAGGTCCGATTTCCATGCGATTTTCTTTTTTTTTTTTTTTTTAAATCTTTTCTTTTCCCACAGAACATCCGTATGATATGCGTATGCAATCCGTATGCATTGCGATTTTAACATGAGCTTTTACATACAGCAGTTCTGTTAAAAATGCTATTTTAACACGAGATTTAACAAAACTGTACACATCGTTTTAAAACAAAATCTCCAAAAGAAAAAAAAAAAATATATATATAGAGCTAGATATATAGAGATATAGCAGAATAGCCGTTAATTCATTTGTCGGCTTCTGTAAAATAATTGCAGAAGCTGACAAGATAGGAGACATGGTTTACATATAGATAACAACCAGAGGAAAAAAGGAGCAAAACGATGAAGTACAAAAGTGTTAATAAATTATATTAAATATCTTGTAAAGTGCACAGTCATAGTGAAGTGCCAATTAATATGCAGATGAAGACACGCCCACAACAGCCCACTCTTCCAACCAAGATGGAAAAAACTCCCTCATATGTATTGTAGTCTCCGTAATAGTAACTGCATACCCAGGATATATGTATCGCTACAAATAATTGCCTTGTCACCGGATATAAAGTTAATGAGATCCCCAAACCCGGGTCCAATTAGGGAAAGGACCATAATATACCCTGAGGGTAAGTGAGCCAACAAATAGGGGCTGGTAGTAAACACAAAGTATTCCAGAATATATCCAAAGTATGGGAGCTTACCAGAGGGTGCAGGAGGAGGAAGGGTGCCTTGCAGTGAACCCCCCCCCCCCCCCCCCCGACACGCGTTTCGCGGTGCACAAAGCTACTTTGTTAAGGAGATGGTGAACAGGTCTTCACAGGATCTTCAAATACCCCATGACCCTGGTCACGTCACCAGAATCAACCAGTTAGTGCGGCGCCGTCGTCGCTTGCGCTCTGAGGGCAGCAGGTCCTGCTGCGTAGAATGGGCATCACGCATCGCACACACACACCGGTCTAAAGACCAGCGCACATATGCACAGCGTAAAGACGCCCATCTGCCAGCAGGACACATACCACCGCAGAGCGATGCGCACAGCCGCATGCAATTGTATATAATAAAACAGCGGGATAAACAATTGCCGAAATATGTGCGAGCAGAAGCATTAATTATATTGCAATCATGATTATACAAAGAATCGTCACACGTGCATATGTACATTTTTATAACAAATAAATGAGTCACATATATCCAATAACAATATGTAATCATGGCTCTGACATCACTGAGGCTGCCCAGAGGCCCCGCCTGACCTGAGGTGAACATGGCAGCGCCATGTTTTCCCTTTGATTACATTCTTAAATAAATACAGGTTCCAAATTGTACACAAACACATACCACTAACACTATGAGGCTGTGTGCACACGCTGCGGATTTTGCTGCGGTTCCGCAGCGGTTTTGGCCGCTGCGTGCCCGCAGCAGTTTCTGCTGCGGTGTACAGTACCATGATTCCCTATGGGAATCAAAAAACGCAGTGCATACTGTGCGGAATTTTCTGCGCGGATTATCTGCGGTTTTCAATCCGCAGAAAGAATTGACATGTCAATTCTTTCTGCGGATTCCGCTGCGGTTTGCCATCTCCTCCATTGAGGAGATGAAAAACCGCAGGGCAAAACCGCAGAGCTATCCGCAGGTAAAACCGCAGGTCTTTTGACCTGCGATTTCACCTGCGGATTTTACAAAATCCGCGCGGATGAATCCGCACCTAATCCGCAGAGTGTGCACACCGCCTGAGTCACTGACTCATAATCTAACTGTAAACCATGTCTCCTATCCTGTTGGGTTCTGCAATGATTTTACAAAAGCCGACAAATGAATTGCCAACTATACTATGTATCCCTCTAGGAAATATAAAGATATATATGATGCGAGTACTGTGATTTTTTTTTTTTTTTCTTTTTTTCCTCGCACTCATTGACTTGCATTGGCAAATCTTGCCAGAGATGCACAGCAATATGCAGCATGCTGCGTTTTTTTTTTTGGTCTGATTTCGGCTGAGAAACACGCAAATGAGATGTCACCTATAGAATAACATTGGTCCGAGTGCAGTCTCTTTTTTAACTGATTGTACTCGTCCATATTTCTCGCAAGTGAGTATGAGCCCTAAATTTCAGAGTGACTTGATAGCTGAAACCCCCAAGCGATCCATTCACTATATTGAGGCAGCAGAGCTTCTCTGGACACCGCCTGGCCTCTGTTCAGCGGTGTTCTCTTCAGAAGTGCACAAAACTATGGCTGACCGCGCTTTTATGCTCACCTAAAAAGACGGACAACTGGGTTACAGGTCCTATGGCGTCCATTGTGTCTCCATCTGCCTCATTATAGGGAATATTTCTCCGGGGGTTCCATCTAAATCCATGTAATTCAGAGATTTACATGGAAACCTTGATGTAAGCACTCAGCGCAGAGTGCAGGATAAATGTGCGCCGAGCCTTACCGCAATCTTTTAGAAGCAGAATGAACATTTCAACAGCAGATGAAAAATTGGTTTTTATTTTTTACACTATTCCTCGTACGGTATAAATGGTTAGACAACTTTATTTTTCGAGTCTGTGAAATTACAGCGATACCTAATTGATATCGGGTTTTTATATTTGGCAGTTGTCATGCACTTAAACGCTTTTAATGGCAAAAAGTTGTTTTTGCATCACGATATTTAGACGGCTATAATTTTTCCATATGAGACATATGACGACTTGTTTTTTGCTGACGAGTTGACGTTTTTGTTACCATTTTCAGGCATATGACCTTTTGTGATCTTTCTGTTGTGATTTTTCGGAGGTAGAATGAACAAAAACCAGCAATTCATGAATGTTTTTGCGGGGGTTTGGTGTGGTAAAATTAATAAAGCAGCTTTATTCTTCAGGTCAGTACAATTACAGCGATACCCCATTTATATACCGTAATTTTTTCAATGTTTTGGTGCATTTACACAATAAACTATTTTATAGAAAAAAAACTAGAGCCATGACTCTTATTTTTCAGTTGACAGAGCTTTATAGCACCGTTTATTGAGAGACCAGTTTTACTTACATTCGTCTTTGTCATGTTTTATTGCACTTTTTATTCAGCAGTATGATAAAAGCTTTTTTTTTTTTTTTTCTTTTGCCTGGTTATCTTAACTTTTTCTTTTTGTGGTGTACACTGAATAGCTTCACTCTAGTGGGACAGTTTATTAGTTCACTAGTGGGACAGTTTTATAGTTGGGGACGTTTCGGACACGGGGATACCAAATGTGTACCAAAAGTAAAAAAAAAAAACAATAAATGCATCTATTCATGTAAAAAAAGTACACATTTGGTAATGGCCCGTCCTATAAAATGGTCACACTAGTTAACTCCACCGCACACCGTAAAAAATAAAATTGGAACAAAATCCTTTGCTTTTTCATCATGCTGCCAAACAAGCAGTGGCATATACCACAATCAAAAAGTCAAATTGAAATAAATAAAATATTAATGATGAAAATGTCATCTTGTCTCGTACAAGATCCATACTTCTCCAATAGTGGAAAAATTAAAAAGTTATAACTTAAAGCAATGCAAAAACAATTTTTCTAAAATTGCCAAAACATAAGACTTAAAACTGGGTATCGCTGTAATCGTACTGACCAGAAGAATAAAGCTTCCTTATCAATTTTGCCACGCTGAACGGCACTAAACCTCCCCCTCCCCCAGAAAAACACAATTCCTGAATTGCTGGTGTTTGTTTATTCTGCCTCCCAAAAATTGGAATAGAAAGCAAATAAAAAAATGTCATGTGCCAGAAAATGGTACCAATAAAGTCAACTCGTCTCGCAAAAAACAAGCTCTGTGCTGACCTCTTACAGTGGGGTTTCCGTGTAATCTCTGAAATACATGATTCAGATACCCTATAATGAGGCAAATGGAGGTGCTGTGTCCGTGTTTTTAGTCATTCATAAAAGCGTGGTCTGCCAGTTTTGTGCACCTCTGAAAAGGACAATCCTGAACAGAGGCCAGACAGTCCAGAGTAACTGCTTCCCCATTATAGTGAATGGATCCCATGGGGTATCAAGTTACTCTTAGATTTAGATGGAAACCCCAAAGTAAATGCTCAGCGTATAGCGCCGGATAAATGTGATCCCAAACGATCTATAAAATGTTCCCAATGACAGCTTCAACTCAAGCCACAAAAAAGCAAGTCCCCACTCAGTTCTGTCCTCTGCTAAAGGAAATATAGGGGGCTTCCACATTACTGGCAGTATAAAGGCTCTGGAAAATTACGATGGCTCCTCACCACCCTAGAAGAAATTCAGCAAATTCTGTGCTCCCAAATCCAAATGCCCCCCTCCCTTGTGAGCACATTTAGTGTCCACATGTTTGGCATTTCTGTAGCAATGAGAGCCCGCCTAATTTATGGGTGCGTGTCTCCGGAAGCATGGGCTGCGCGTAACGTACTGGGCACTATAACATACTGGTCACAATAATGGCAGTTTGCAATTTTCACTCCGCAACATCCACTGCTGCTCATTTCTATAAAACACTTATGGGAGTCAAAATCGTCACTAAACCTTTAGATAAAATCCCAAAGGGGTGTAATTTCTAAAATGGGGTCAGTTGAGGGGGAATTCTGGTCTTGTGGCATTTAGGATCTCTGTATATGGAGTCCGGAAACTATTCTGTAATAATTTGTTCTCCAAGAGTGAAATAGCACTCTGTCCATCCCAAGCCTCATTGTGTAGGTAAGCAGTGCGGTACAACCACATATGGGTTATTGTCACATCCATCAGAATTTGTGGGACACCTTTTGACACCATTTTTACCCATTTCCCTGTGTGAAAACGCAAACTCTTGGGCTAAAACAATTTTTTGTCTTAAAAATGTAATTTAAAAAAAAAAAAAGTTTATTAATATAAAGTTACATCTAACAAGTTTTACCACTATCCTGAAGTACAATGTGTCGCGAAAAACAGTCTCCAAATCACTGGGATACGTTTAAATGTTCCAGAGTTATGATCCACATAGTGACAGTGGTTAGAATTGTAATATCTGGCCTGGTCATGAAGGCGAAAACAGGCTCTGGGATGAAAGGGTTAATGATCCTGGATTAAAAAAAGGATGTCTTAAAAGCCTCCTCTGCTTCTTCCATGGTGAGAGGTGGAGACTGCTTCTCTGATGTGTAAATATGGTATGTTAGTGAGATTAATAATCACTTTTGGTATATATTTTAGGCATTAAAAGAAAGGGAAAAATGGACCAGGAAGAAGAGGCAAAGAAACGTAAGAGGTAAGCTCTAAATACGGCTATTCTGGTATCGTTTCATTGTACTGTAAGGCGTTGTTCACATATCCAGTTTCACTTCCATTTTTGGATCCATTTTTATATAAGTAAAATGAAAATTAAAGGGTTCAGTGCAAAATTAGTTAATTTAAATGTGGACGGCAATTTCCTAAATTGTCTTTTTTTTTTTTTTTTTTCTCTGCATTCTGATTTTTAGCATGATAAAAATCAGTGGTACAAGGATCATAATGTATGTTCATCAGCCGTTAGCAAATTTTTTTTTCAGCACTTTGAGTGCTCATAACAATGGAGGTGTTCAGATACCATTTTAGTAAAAATGAATTAGTTGCAAGCTCTAAATTTGTTGTGCGACAGCACTTTCCATAGATGTTTTCCCAGACACATGCCTGAATAAATCTGGGGCTACAGTATGATGTGTTGACCGAAAGCAATTCTCGGGCAATTCGCCAGAAACATGTCACCATGTAGTAAGTCATAGGCTCTTAGAAAATGGTTATTCTTGTGGTGGTCACCAGTTTGCCTTCACTTGGCTTTTTCTTGCTAATAAGTTAATAAATAAGCTAAACAGTTTTTGGTGGGAAAAAAGGGGTATATAGAAGAATAAATTTGACAACATCTGTGGACCCTTTTTGAATGTTTTATTGCTATCATGTAGAGTACTCTTGAGAGATAACGTATGGCAATTTATTTGGACTCCCATGACAACACCACGAGAGAGGGGATCCGCCCTTCAGGAACAGGAAACCTACAGATACAAAAGGGCGGCACCTCTCCCATGCATCAGTTGGTTTCCTGTTCCTGAGGGGACTGTATCCTACAGAACACTGGATCCCAGGCCGGCCGGCTGGTGCAGGTAGCGAGGGGGTCTCCTACCTCGGCCTGGTGCAGAGTTCCTGGAGGACTCCACGGTGGCCCAGGATGGGTGGCACGGCGGTGGCGTGTGCAGCAGGGAGCAGCGTCCGGAGGGTGCCTTTCTCCATAAAGAAGCCGCCGCCGGTATGTGTGCCCCCGGGGGGCTCCCTGCTCCGGTGGCACGGTCGCGGTAATCGGTGGGGCCGGCGCGGCTGCAGGGTGCTGGGACTGGGGAGCGCTGCCTACTGGTGAGCCCGTCGCGGTGATGTCAGGGGGCGGAGCCTGGGGGCGCTTCTGGGTCGGCGGCGCCACTGCGCAGGCGCGGGGGGCCCAAGATGGCGGCACCCATCTGAGAGACGCCGGTGGGTGCCGGTTTACCCGCGGGGCCCGGGCCAGCCGGAGGGGGGGCCCTTTTAGGGGGAGAGGGCACAGCAGGAGGAAATCTGTCCGGAAGAGGGGTATATAGACAGGACCCTAGATGGGTGCGATGCCTTGGCCACATTACTGCATGCAATGATGGACAGCGATCAGGAGCAGCAGAAGCAACGACGGCAGCAGCGACAATCATCACTGCCGCCCCTAGATGACCTTCGGCAGGTCAAACAAAAGAAGAAAGAGTCCCGTGACAGTAAGGAGCATGCGGGACGAAGTGACCAATCCAGTCATAAAGGCTCCTCTAGGCAGACAGGAGCATCGACTGAGAAAAATCCCCCTCATTCACCGGTACTTAATGGTGGCACTGGTAAGTGATCTTAGTGAATGTTCACTCAGTGACGGGGCCTCCTTCTGTGTTTTATTCTAGGGAAAGAAAGCTACAAGTAAAAAGAAACACTGGGAATGCGCACTCTGTGCATTCCCGTTACCAGACGCATGCCCCAAAAAGTTGTGTCCCCCCTGTATCCAGCAGACAGTGGCGGAGGAATCGCCGGTGGTAGCTGCGACTTTAAGGGACAGTCAGGGCAGAGATGAAGGAAACCCTGAAATCCATGTCCCAACTGTCATGATCTCAGTGCGGGTTTGACTCGCACACGTGGGGTTAATGTCTGGAACCAGTGCTGATGACTGGCATTTCTGGGGTTAAAGGTTGTGATCCTGGTGCAGGCTTACCTGCACACCTGGGGCTATGATTGTGGCCTCTCCCTGGTTCTGGGAGAGGCTTCTTATAGCCTCAGGATGCTCCCATCCCTGTCAGTTATACTCTTGCCCTTGGCATAGTGTGGTGACCCCTGAGTGTGTTTGTGCGGTGTTCTGGTTGCTTGATAATCTGTGTATGACTCGGTCTGTTCTCTGGATATTGTTTTGGATTCTGCTCGGTACCTTCTATGTCTGTTTGGTTTTGACTGCTGCTTGGCCCTGACTATCCGCTCTGTCTCATCCTTGGTACGTTACGGCTATCTCTGTGTATGAACCCCGTTTTGCCTGACTGAGTAATTCTGTATAGTGTCTTTCCATCTCACCAAGCAGGACGCTAAGCCCCGCCCCCTTGCAGTCACATAACCGTAGGTCCCGTGTCTGCTTGCTAAACTTCAGCATCCACAGGTCCTGTGCATCCGTACTTTCTGGCTGTACTAACACAGGAGCAGACATAAAGCTTCTTTTCAGGGTCGCAAAGGCCTCTTTTGCGAGCGAGGACCAGTTTCTCACATCCGCACCTTTACAAGTAAGATCTGTGAGTGGTTTGACCACCTGTGAAAACCCCCAAATAAATTTGCGGTAATTGGCGAACCCCAAGAAGCGCTGAAGACCCTTACGGTCTCAGGGTTGCACCCAATCCGCAATGGCCTGCACCTTCTTGGGGTCCATGCGAAAACCCTCACAGGACACAATCCCAAAAAAGACACGTCTTGAACAAAAAACACACATTTCTCCATTTTGGCATACAGATGATTTTCCCTCAGTCTTTGGAGAGCGGTTCGTACATGATTCAGATGAGATTGACTGTCGTGTGAGTATATGGACCTGGCCAGCAGTAGCGTCAACATGCACGGCCAGGTCCATGATGGTCTGGTTGGACCAGTTAGAATCGCAGTTAAAGCAGGGAATGTCTAGGCAGACAATTCTTGGGGCCCTACCAATAATCCAGGAGGGTGCAGCCTTCCTAGGGGATGCCTCAGCAGATGCAGTAAGAATGGCCGCCAGGGCAGCATGACTCTCTAATGTGGCTCGTAGAGCCCTGTGGCTAAAGTGCTGGCCAGGAGATATTCAATCCAGGGCGAAACTCTGTACTATCCCGTGTGAGGGGGAATATTTATTCGGAGCAGTCCTGGACGAACTGCTTGAGAAGGCCGGGGATAAGATAAAATTCCCAAATCTTTGGTCCGCATCTTACCGACGTCCATTTAATAGGAGATTCGGTCAGGGGAGAAGGCGTAATCCTTCACCTAATAGAGACCGTCCCAGATGGGAGGATAGGAGAAGAAGAGGTACGGGCTTCATGTTCAGGCGCTTGTCGAGAGAACGAAAGAGACAGAACCAATGACTGGCAATTCCCGTGGGGGGTAGATTGTCATCCTTCTTCCCAGCGTGGTTACAGATCACCAATAGTGACTGGGTGCGGAAGGTAATATCCACCGGGCTCAGGTTGGAGTTCACTCAGGTCCCATGGGATACCTTTAAACCAACACCCTTGAGATCTTCACCCCTCAAACAAGCTGCTTTAGAAGCGGAGGTCTTGAGCCTGTGCCAGAAAAACGTCCTGATAGAGGTTCTGGAATCTGAGAGAGGTAGAGGTTTCTACTCTCCCTTATTCCTAATCCAAAAACCGGATAAGACCTTTAGAATGATTTATTAATTTACGTTTCCTTAATGAGTTTTTGGTTAATCGCACCTTTAAAATAGTCCATCAATTCAACAATAAAAATGCTGTTTGAAGGGTGTTTTATGGCAGTCGTGGACTTGAAAGATGCGTACTATCATGTGCCCATCCACGCAGATTTCCAGCAGTTCGGGAGAGTGGTGGTTTCAATAGACGGTATAATCCGTCATTATCAGTATAGAGCCCTTCCCTTTGGTCTCTCTCAGCAGCGCCCCGGGTATTCACAAAGATAGTGGCCGAAGTTATGGCTCATTTAAGGTTAGCTGACATCTTAATTGTCCCATACTTAGATGATTTTTTGATAGTGGGAAATTCAGTGGACCATTTTCTATCCCAGTTAGAGAAAGCTAAGTCCAGATTAGAGAACCTTGGGTGGATAATAAATTACGAGAAATCCCGATTTCAGCCCTTAAGGGTCCAGAAGTTTCTAGGCTTGCTGTTAAATTCAGAAACTCAGCAGTGTCTTTTACCATTGGATAAATTACAGCAGATACAGCAGCAGGTTCTTCGGGCAATTGATAAACCCTCCATGTCCCTGTTGGGCTCCCTAACCTCATGTATCCCAGCAGTCAAGTGTGCACAATTCCACACTAGGGCCCTTCAGAAGGACGTCCTGGTTAATAGCAGAGTGTTATGAATGAGTCACCGGAGGAGGAGAAAACAAAAATACAAGCTAAGTCCATAAAACCGGAGAGGTTGGTAGCTATTGGATTGCAGACCCCTGATCCTATACACCACAACTAACAGTAGCCGTGGGGGGTTCCTACGGTGCACTAGACCCCTCGTCACAGCCGGAGAACTACATAAGCCTAAAGAAGGAAAGGGGAAATCTAAACTGCCCCAGAGCAGACCCCAAAGCAATAGACAGCCCCCAACATGTATTGTCGGTGAAAAACAGATGAAAACACAAACACGGACAGAAAGACAGGCTGAGCAAACGATGGGGCCCAACTAACTAGATAGGACAGGACAGAAAAGATGCTGGCTGCAATCCGCAAAAAACCCTACCAAAAATGTCCCAACCGTCTGATAGGGGAAAAAGGCCCTGAAGTCGCTAGACTTCAAAATCACTATATCCGCACTCGGGTATATTCTGAAAACAGAGCAAAGAGATCAACTGATCAGAGACAAAAATGGAATTCAGCCAGTCCCAACCAGGACTGGCTGAATACAAACCCTAAGGAAACCAGACAAAATCTCATGGAATAATAGCAGGGCAAAAACTTAGCTTTTAGTAGACAGGAACTAAGCTGGATGCAAGAGCTCAGAGCAGAAAGGATCACCAGCAGCCCTGCAGGGCGTCGGCTGCCTTATATCCATTCAGAAATTCCAGATGTCCAATCACACTCCGCCTGTTCAGATGACAGGTTCTTCCCATCCCAATCAATTTCACTACCTCTCTTCACCAGCAGAGGGAGTTCATCAGACATCAAAGGTGAAGGGGAGAATGAACTCGCAACAGTACCTCCCCCTTGAGGAGGGGTCACCAAACCCTCATCCACGCCACCAGGGCGATCAGGATGGGCCCGATGAAAAGCACGAACCAATCTTTCGGCATGAATATCGGATGCAGGGACCCAAGAATTATCCTCCTGGCCGTAACCCTTCCATTTAACCAAATACTGAAGTCTCCGTCTAGCCAGACGAGAATCCAGTATAATAATAATAAATTTTCCGCAGCACTTTACATTTCAGAGGGTATTTGTACAGACAATAGATATTACAGCATAACAATAATCACAGTAGATTATAACAAATACCAAGAGGAAAGAGGGCCCTGCTCGCAAGCTTACAGTCTGAGGAAAGAGGTAGACACGAAAGGTGGGTGGTAACAGTTGCCCTGATTGTATTGACCAGCCATAATGTTAAGTGTGTAACAGTACAAACACAGAGAGCTAATGGATGCATAAAGCATGTGGGAACATGATGCGGGAAATCTGGTTATGGTAAAACTTTTGGCTGTGCCACACAGGGATAGATTAGGTTAATGTGTTGAGGCAATAGGCCAGTCTGAATAAATGCGTTTTCAGGGCACGCTTAAAATTGTGTGGATTGGTGACTAATCGTATTGACCTGGGAAGTGCATTCCACGTGTAAAGTCTTGGAGACGGGAGTGGGAGGTTCTGACTATTGAGGATGCTAACCTCAGGTCATCAGCATAACGGAGGGCACGAGTAGGGTGGTATACTGAAACAAGGGAGATGTAAGGTGGTGCTGAGCTATGGAGGGCTTTGTGGGTGAGGGTAATAAGTTTATACTGAATTCTGGAGTGGATGGGTAGCCAGTGTAATGACTGGCACAAGGTAGAGGCATCTGTGTAACGATTGGTGAGGAATATGATCCTGGCTGCAGCATTCAAGACAGATTGGAGAGGGGAGAGTTTGGTAAGAGGGAGACCAATTAGAAGAGAGTTACAATAGTCGAGACGAGAATGAATAAGAGAAACAGTAAGAGTTTTTGCAGAGTCAAAAGTAAGAAAAGGTCGAATTCTAGAAATATTTTTGTGGTGCAGATGACAAGAGCGAGCCAGTGATCGAATGTGGGGGGCAAAGGAAAGCTCGGAATCAAGTATGAGCCCAAGACAGTGGGCCTGTTGCTGGGGAGTAATAGTGGAACCACACACAGAAATGGCAATGCCGGGTATAGGTACATTAGTAGAGGGAGGAAACACCAGGAGTTCAGTCTTTGACAGGTTCAGTTTCAGATATAGTGAGGACATGATATTAGACACCGCGTTTAGACAATCGCCGGTGTTTTCTAGAAAGGCTGGTGTGATGTCAGGAGAAGAAGCGTATAATTGGGTGTCATCAGCATAGAGATGGTACTGGAAACCAAATCTACTGATTGTTTGACCAATAGGGGCAGTGTACAAGGAGTAGAGGAGGGGGCCTAGAACCTATCCTTGAGGGACCCCAACAGTAAGGGGAAGGTGAGAGGAGGAGGAACTGGCAAAAGATACAGTAAAGGAGCGGTCGGAGAGATAGGAGGAGAACCATGAGAGAACGGTGTCTTTGAGGCCAATGGAGCGGAGCATAGTGAGGAGGAGCTGATGATCCACAGTGTTGAATGCTGCAGAGAGATCCAAGAGAATTAGCATGGAGTAATGACCATTTGATTTAGCTGTTAGCAGATCATTAGAGACTTTAGTGAGGGCAGTTTCAGTGGAGTGTAGAGAGCGGAAACCGGATTGGAGAGGGTCGAGAAGAGTTTTCTGAGAGATAGCGGATAAGACGGGAGTGGACCAGGCGTTCCAGGAGTTTAGAGATGAAGGGAAGATTAGAAACAGGTCTATAGTTAGCGGCACCGTTTTGGTCGAGGGATGGCTTTTTAAGTAGTGGATGTATGATGGCATGCTTTAAAAGAGCAGGGAAAATTACCAGAAGAGAGAGAGAGGTTAAATATTTTAGTTAGGTGAGGGGTGACGGCAGGGGAAAGGGACTCTGGAGGAGATGTGACAGTTATGGATCACTGGTGCAAGTGGTTGGGCGAGAAGATGCAAGGAGCCTGCTTACTTCTTCTGTGACTGGTTCAAAATCAGAGAGTGAGCTAGATGCAGTGGGGGAGGGAGGACAGTGCATGGTATGAGGTGATTGGGAGATAATTTCCTGTCGAATCTGGTCAATTTTTTCTTTGAAGTAACTGGCCAGATCGTCAGCTCGGAGCTCCGTGGTTGGGGCCTGTACTCTTGGGTTGAGTAGAGAATGAAAAGTGTCAGACGTTTCGGGTTATTGGACAGTGAGGTGATGAGGGTGTTGAAATAGGCTTGTTTGGAGAGGTGAAGGGCAGTGTTGTATGTTCTAAGCATAAACTTATAATGGATGAAATCTTCGTGTAGATTGTTTTTTTTTTTCTCCACAGACGTTCGGCGCACCTGGAGTACCGCTGCAGGAAACGTGTTTGCACCGTGTGCCAGGGTTGCTGCAGTCTGTGTTGTGGTGTTCTATTTATAGGGGGTGCAAATTCATCCAGGGCACTTTGAAGTGTTTCATTGTAATGCTTCAATGCAGAATCGGGACATGAGAGGGAGGAGATAGGGGCCAATGAAGACTGCAAGTTCTTCATAAGTTTCTGGGTGTTAATGGCCTGTATGTTTCTATAAGTCTGGACAGTGGGGGTGACCTGAGCAGCCTGGCAGTTCTTGTTAGAGAATGAAAGAAGATTGTGGTCAGAGAGCGGGAGAGGGGAGTTTGCAAAATCATCCACTGCACAAAGCCGAGAGAAGACCAAGTCGAGGGAGTTTCCGTCTTCATGCGTTGGAGAATTAGTAAGCTGCGAAAGGCCAAATGAGGAGGTTAGAGATAAAAGGTGAGTAGCAGATGGTGAGAGGGGAAGAGCAATGGGGATGTTGAAATCTCCCATGATGAGGGTAGGGATGTCACAGGAGAGAAAATGTGGAAGCCAAGTGGCAAAATGATCCAGGAACTGATGTGAGGGGCCGGCAGGACGATATACCACCGCCACTCGCATGGAAGAAGTGGGTGTAGAGTCTGACGGCATGGACCTCAAAAGAAGGGAAGACTAGTGAGGGTAGTTGAGGGATAACCTGAAATGTACATTTTGGTGATAGGAGCAGACCAACGCCTCCACCTGCTGTATTGTCTGATCTTGGGGTATGAGAGAAGTGTAGCCCCCTGTATGAAAGCGTAGCAGCAGCGGTAGTGTCTGACTGCTGGATCCAGGTTTCAGTAAGAGCCAGGAGGTTAAGAGAATTAGAAAGGAAGTCATGGATGAAGGAGAGTTTGTTACACACAGAGCGAGAATTCCAAAGTGCACAATTAAGAGAGACAGATGGCATGCAGGGAATATTAATAAGATTAGAGGGGTTTGAGGGTAGCAGTCGGGGGGGGGGGGGGGGGGGGGGGGTTTGACTTTCTATAACATGGAGGACCAGGGTTGGGAGCAATGTCTCCTGCGACTAGGAGAAGGAGGATAGAAAGAGTGAGCAGATGTTAAGTGATTTGTGAGAGCGTCTCATGTTGAATGGTGGGACTGACTGGATCTGTGCAATTTAACAATGTGAAAAGAGCGTGAGTGCTATACATAGGAGAGGAAAGGAGCGAGGGGCCGATATGGATGGAGTGTAGAGAGTTAATGCCAGGGCGGTGGATGTGTGTGAATGCAGCGGCCAGGATATAAATGACACAAATGCATATGGTATATATTTGTTGTACTCCAAATGTACAGGGAGTAGATGTATATAAATGTCTTACCTGTCTGCTGCCCTGTCTAACTGCCATGTTATAACTGCCAGTAGTGCTTTGATACATGTACTTCGATTACATGTGCATAAATGCCCCCTGCATAAATATGCCCCCTAGCTATGTCTGAATATATAGGAGGTTAAGGCTAAGAATTTTTTTTTTTTTGCTCTCTTCTCGTTAATCACACTAAATTGAGCCACCAGGACCCAATTAAATGTGGTCAGATAAACACATGTCCAGCACTACATGGATCATAAAGCACTTTGAAAAGTATCTTGACCTCAAAACATAAGGGGACTAGCAGAGTAAGTCAAAATGGTGCTCCTTCCCTTCCAAACTCTGCCATGCACCCAAACAGTGTTTTACCCTCATATATGGGGTATTGGCCTACTCAGGACCAATTGCAAAACAACTTTTGAGGTCCAATTTCTCCTGTTACCCTTAGGAAAATAAGAAATTGGGGGCAAAAATGTTTGTGCAAAAAAATGATTTTTTTTATTTTCCAAAATGGGTTCACTTGTGGGGGGTTTCCATTGATTAAGTACATCAGGGGCTATCCAAAGCAACATGACACCCTCAGACCATTCCATCAAAGTCTGCATTCCAAAACGTCACTACTTCCCTTCCGAGCCCCGACATGTGCCCATACAGTAGTTTTCTCCCACATATGGCATACTCATGAGAAATTGGACCCCAAAAGTTGTCCATTTTGTCCTGTTACCCTTGGGAAAATGAAAGAATTGGCGACTAAAAGATCATGTGGAAAAAATGACTTTTTATTTTCACGCCCGGGCGTTATAAACTTCTGTGAAGCCCTTGGGGGTTCAAAGTTCTCATCACACATTTAGATAAGTTCCTTGGGGGGTTTAGTTTCCAAAATAGTGTCATTTTTGGGGGGTTTCCACTGTTTTGGCACAAAAGGTGCTTTCAAAACGCGATATGGTGTCCGATCTCAATTCCAACCAAAAGTCAAATGGCGCAGCTTCCCTTCCGAGCTCTGCCATGCGCCCAAATAGTCGTTTACACCCACATATGGGGTATCGGCGTACTCAGAACCTGATAATTCATGCATTCTGCCTAAACCGTTGTCAGCGTATATCAGGCGCTGGCTGTATGAACTCAGCCATCTATTTTACTCTGAAAGGCTGTGGCTTTTAGTAGCCGATGGGGACCAAGGACACACTATGGACTAGTCAGACAGGCGGTCCCCTGCCATTTTTTTTTGTACCTCCTGCCGTGGAATGACAGCCCTTTAGAAGGTGCGCCAAAATGCAGGGGGTGTGGCAGCGGGCAGGGCTTATCGGCGGCCATGCGCGGACAGCAGAAACGCTAGTGTGAAACTAGCCTAAGTGCTGGAATTGGCACATCTTACAGATGTGCCTTTTCTGGGGTGGCTGGGGCAGACTTTTTTTTTTTTTTTTTTAGCCAGGGGGGCCAATAACCATGGTCCCTTTCTAGGCTATTTATTATATGCCCTCAATCACTGACTTTCCCTTCTCTGGCGCAGAAAATTTGAGCAGGAGCCCACACCAGTTTTTTCTGTGAATACATTCTTTTAGTAAATACAGGTCCCAAATTTTACACACACATACTACCAACAGTATTAGTCACTGACATCTATAAATCTAATTGTTCTGCCTGGGTTTACTGTATGTAAACCATGTCTCCTGTCCTGTCGGCTTCTGCAGAGATTTTACAGAAGCCGACAAATTATCGGCTATTCTGCTATCTGTCTTTATGAAATATAAAGAGATATACATATTTGTGACACATGCAGAGTTAAGTATTTAATGAAATGAAAGAACACACAGTTTTGCTATCTTTATTCTTCTGCTAATCCAAACTATGCTGTTAATCTCCTGTAAAAAATAAATCCACAATATACCATACCTGTCGGGAGAACAGTCCCATGGTGTAATCCATATCTGGGGGATAATTGGCTTACAACCGGGAGTGGTGCTAATGATTCCGCCCGGTTGTAAACCACTGAAGAATGAATGAGAAGCAGCCTCCCAGCCTGACCCTAGGTGAACGCATGAGTGCTGGAAAGTGACAGTTCATTTTCCCATGCTGCTGAGTTCATCGCGGGTCAGGCTGTGAGTCTGCGAAGCATCAGTGACTCGCGCTGATGTCACTGATGCTGCGCAGCCTCCCAGCCTGACCTGAGATCTCGGTTTTTTATTTGTTACAGGAGATCGAGGGCATCGTTTTAATTAGCAGAAGAATTAATATGGAAAACTGTGTTTTATTTTATTAAAATACTTCATTCTGCCTGTTTGTGTTAAATTAACCGTTTAAGCCTGGCTTAGTAATCCTAAGGTTTGTAATGTCACCTTACTATAGCAAGGTGACATTAACCCCTTATTACCCCATATGCCACCGCTACAGGGCAGTGGGAAGAGAGAGGCTAAGTGCCGGAATTGGCGCATTTTACAGATGTGCCTTTTCTAGGGTGGCTGGCGGCAGACTTTTTTTTTTTTCAGACAAGGGAGTGCCAATAACCTTGGTCCCTTTCTAGGCTATTAATACCTGCCCTCTGTCACTGGCTTTCCTACACTGGGGCAGAGAATTGCGTAGGAGGCCACGACAGTTTTTCCCGTGAATACATTCTTTTAGTAAAAACATACAGGTCCCAAATTTTACACACATACTACTAACACTATTAGTCACTGACCTCTATAAAGCTAACTGTTCTGCATGGGTTTACTGTATGTAAACCATGTCTCCTATCCTGTTGGCTTCTGCAATGATTTTACAGAAGCTGACAAATGAATTATCGGCTATTCTGCTATCTATCTCTATGAAAACAATTATATATTTATCTGCGAGGCCCCTAATTTTGCCACAAAAAACTGGGAAAACTTATTGACTCTCGTATAAGCCTATATATCTATATATACAGTATATTTACACAAAAAGAATACAGCAGCACATGTGCATGAATCTAGGCCATGTGAAAACAAAAACATTAAAACCATTAAATTTGGATAATCCTCAAAATTTTTAGACCTTACAGTAAGATGGAAATGAAGGTTCTTGGTGCACAAATTGGCCAATTCATGTAAGCCCATCAACCATGGCAAGGTGACCTCCCCCTGATGGGTCCCTGCTCTACCGTACATAAGCCACTTCTCGGCCACCAGCCTACAATTTTGGACACGTATTCTACATGTATATGTCTATTGTATCCTATTTTGTTATATACTGTACATTGTATTGTATACTGTTTAATCTATATCTATCAGTATCTATTTTGAAGATTTGGTATTAAAAGGATGTTTACAGTTGTGTTTTACAAGGCGATTTTAACATGAGCTTTTACATAAAGAGAACTTCTGTATGTAGGAGCTCATGTTAAAATCGCATTGCATACTGGTATCACACTTACTAGATGTGAGGAAATCGCATCCTCGCATTGCACACAGATGACATATGGATCACTGGTCAGGGAACATTTGTGCGATTCTCGACTATGAAAATTTTTTTTTTTACACGGTAAGTGTGACTCCAGCCTTTATTTCATCATCTGAGACTGGGTGACTGGTTTTTTTTTTTTGCGTGCCAAGCTTGTCTTGATTCCATTTTGTGGTAGATATGTTTTGATTGCCTGTCGTTGTATTTTATTGCATTGTTTCAGCAACCAAAGAAACATAAATCTTTTGTTTCTTTTCCCCGTTACTCCATTTACCGATGAGATTAATTCTTTTTATATTTTGATTGGACGTTTTTGATTCCGGAGATACAAAATGTGTATGATTTTGTTTTTTTTTTGCTTAGTTGATACTAGTTTCATCACTCGTGCCATATGTAGCAGAAATGCTCATCTGCTATGAACGCCAAACACTGGGCAGCAGACATAACAGATCGGTAATGACAACCATAGGGTTCTCCAGAAGACCCCGGGTTGTCATGCAAAACCCATCAGCGTCCCACGATCATGTGACAGGGGTGCCAATGGTCGGAGCTATTGATGCACTTTCAGCATGGGCTCATTAAATACTGCTGTCCGAGATTGTGCTCTTGGCTTATGAAGGGCTACATTGTCTAAGTAAGCTATATCTACCCTCGCTGCCACTTTGGTTTTGAAGCTGCTTGAGACAATACCTTGGATGTGTAAAGCTTTAGCACATATCCTGGGGTAAGTGTGTCTCTTTACTCCTAGTTTGTGTTCCTTCGTAGTTTTGCTGCCTTAAGTCTGAATCTACAATTATTCCAATAAAAAGAAGGAAAATTATTGCATGAACAGTTCTGTTGAAATGTTTTCTTGGATCTGTACATGAACATCCCTTTATAGGGAACCCCTTTGATGCTTTTACTGTCTCTTCCTTGGAACCTATTAGCAATGGGCTGCCCTCTTTTCTCATATAGCCTAAAGTTCTAGAGGTAAAATTTTCCATGTGTTCTGACCCTGCCTGGTGCCGACATTTCGACCCCTCTGCTGGGAGGAAATTAACTTTATTCCTTATCTTTTCTTAGTCAGTGGTGAGTGAAATCCAGTTGCTACCGGGAGGAATACGTTTCATTTTCTCCTGGTAGTGGGGTTCTAGGTGCCGGCACCAGACAGTTCAGAGCACTATTAACATGCAGATTAGCCCCATATCTGAAGGTTAATTGCATTTTTTTCACTTCACAGTTTCCCTTTAATGTAAATTTCAGTACTAGTGTTTTACTCTAAAATTACAGTTTTGTTTGTAAATTTTAGTATTGTAATTAATATTTTACATGCATGTAATGTTTTTTTTTTAATCTACAGGGTACTTCAGGCACCTGAATACGCAAGAGGTATGATCAAACATGTGACTTTATATTTTCTTTAGTCCATATTTTTAATACTGTATTTTTATAAAAGGAACATATAATGGTTTGACATCGCCAATAAAATCTTTAGGGGACTCTGCAAGCAGCTTTTAACACTCATCTGAGAGCAGTGTAATGCAGGCAGAGAAGCTGAATCCCACCATGTATCACTTAGATTTCTGGGTGCAGCAGTTCTGGCTCAGCCTTGAGACTCAGAATGAAGCAGAGCTGAGAAAGCTGCCCCTGCCCACACCACGCTCTCCATGGACAGTGAGCTGCTTATCACAGGAGGGGGCGTTGCTGAACTAGTATAGTCCGGCAATGTTAATCTTTGTGATAAATCCTTTACAGTTAGTGAACAGCAGCACGCACGTTGACAAGTGAGACATCCCTGAATTCTGTGTTTCAGTCTTTATCTCCTGCTGGCCTCAGATTACATAGCAAAAACCTACTGCCCTATTCTCTTTAACCGAGAGCTGAGATTAGGGGTTGGCTATTTTCTCAAGGGCTCACATGAGAGACTGTGACGGTTGTGCACGGCTAAACTGAATTTAAGAATATTAGTAAAAGTATTACGCAGTGTTACTATATTCAGTTTTATTGCTTACCCTTGATCAGAATTAAGTATGCTGATCAACTGGCACTGTTAATAGAGCTTATTGTAACATGTGTTCTTAGTAGAGCAGCCAATCAAAGCCATATAATAATTTTTATAACGTCACGTGCCCCAAAGCTCCCTCCCACACACAGTATAATGGCCAACACTGCCACCATACAGTGTGTGATGACTCCACTGTTCACCCTACACATTTCATGGTACCCCCACAGGCCTCCCCATATACACAGTATGATTCCCTAGAGGTTCCCCCCAGACCCACAAGCTATGATGCCAAACAGCTACCCCCTCACACATCCACAATATGCACAGTATGCTGCCCACAAAATGTGTTGGATCCACACTCCCCACTTTCAGTATGATTGCCCCACTGTACCTCTGTCACTGTCTGTACCCAACCGAAACACCTGTAGGGTAATTCTGAAGACACAAGCTGAGAATCGCTCTAAGAATGAGCACTGAAAAGAAAATGTATCCATACGTTAATATATCGCACACCTACATGTTACATACATGATTTTATCACCCGGACTGATCAATATTTCCTTTAATTACTATACAGGCCAAAATGTGCAAAATCCTCCGCCTTCTGAGATGGAGCGCCCGTCCCAGCCAACCATTGGTATGTACTGCACATTACCGTTCCATGTTTCTTAACCCTGTCTCATGGTAATCAGTATTAACCTTCCTGACAGCCCCATTTTTCATGTCTGACACCTCACTTTGTGTGGTAATAACTTATCTGCTAGTGGTATTACCCATGGAATACCTAAAGTCCTGTAATGACTGAACATGAGGGAAAGAGGCATTACGAATAAAGCTATACTACATTTCTAACTGGAGCTATTTACTAATATTATTATTACGCCTAGTACATATTGGAACAGGACATTAAAGATGGGATTATCCCTTTAAGAGCATACAAATAAGGACACAAACTGTATATAACTATAAAACATTAGTGCCTGCTTTATATAGGGCAATGCTGCGTTTGAGAGAGATTGCATAATTAACCCTTTACTGATCACTGGCGGGATAGTACGTCAGTGGTCAGTATCCCCTGCTTTGAGGTGGGCTCCGGCGGTAAGCTCACCGCAAAGCCACGACATGTCAGCTGTTTACAACAGCTAACATGTGCCCGCAATAGGCGCGAGCGGAATCGCGATCCGCCTGCACCTATTAACTAGTTTAATCCCACTGTCAAACTCTGACAGCGGTCATTTAGCTAGAGGTTCTGGCGCGCGGCCGGAAATGAGTGCATCACCAACCCCGTCATGTGATCGGGCGTCAGCTATGCATTGCCATGAGAACCAGAGAGATCTCCTCGAGACCTCTGCTTGTTGATGGCAGATTGCTATGAGCGCCACCCTGTGGTCGGCGCTCATAGCAATGCAGTAAATCTGCTACATATAGGAGATCTGAGCATCTCCTATATGTAGCAGAGCCGATCAAGTATGGGATGCTTCGAGCCTCCTATGGAGGCTATTGAAGCATGCCAAAAGTAAAAAAGTGTTTACAAATTTAAAAAATAAAACAAGTTAAGTCACCCCCCTTTTGCCCCAATCAAAATAAAACAATAAAAGAAAATCAAACCTACACATATTTGGTATCGCCGCATTCAGAATCACCCGATCTATCAATAAAAAAGGAGTAACCTGATCGCCAAACGGCATAGTGAGAAAAATGGAGACACTATGGGTCTCAGAATATGGCTCAATTTCTTTTTATTTTTTATTTTTATTTTTTAGCAAACTTTGGAATTTTTTTTTGACCACTTGGATGGGAGACCCTAGACATGTTTTGTCTATGAACTCGTAATGACCTGGAGAATCATAATGGCAGGTCAGTTTTAGCCTTTAGTGAACCTAGCAAAAAAGCCAAACAAAAAGTGTCGGATTGCACTTTTTTTGCAATTTCACTGCACTTGGAATTTTTTTCCCATTTTCAAGTAAACTCCATGGTAAAACCAGTGGTGTCGTTCAAAAGTACAACTTGTCCTGCAAAAAATAAGCCCTCACATGGCCATATTGACAGAAAAATGAAAAAGTTATGGCTCTGGGTAGAATGGGAGTGAAAAACGAAAATGCAAAACCGAAAAAGGCTCCTGTCATTAAGAGTTTAATTGTGCAGGCTAAAATTTGGTGCTGAAACAATGTGGCTGAATGGTATTTGACTTGGTATCTGTCCGAAGCCTTCATAGACTGCACAAGCGCAACGCACCTGCACTGTAGGGACAGAGTAACGCACCCATGGATGAGGAAAGTGGCACAGGAGATCGTGGTATACGTAAGCACTAAACGTATACCGCCATCTCCGTCACAACACCTTAACGATCCAGTGTTGCCGCGAGGTCTTGCTGGGATGTCAGGCGAGGGCGGGTTGTGGTGCCGGATTCTGCGCATGCCCAGTCTGCGCTTTCTGGCGCCATATTGTGGAAGGCACTGCAGTGTGTCTTCCAGAAAATGGCACCGCAAAGCGAGGACTGCGCAGGTGTCTGTCTCGCCGGCATCAGCACATGCCCAGTACGCACTTTACGGTGCCATTTTGTGGAATACACACTGCAGTGTCTTCAAGAAAATGGCACCAGAAAGCGATGACTACGCAGGCAACGATTTCTGTGGCACAATCCCACTCTTCTGACCTCACGGCGAGACCCCACGGAAATACCAGTGTCTTCAAGAAAATGGCATGTATACCAGGATTGGTGGATGAGGGGACCATGCATACCAGAATTGGGACGTAAGGGGTGCCATGTATACCAGGATTGAGGGGTGAGAGGGCCATGCATTCCAGGATCGGGGGGTGAGGGACCATGAATACCAGGATATGGATGAGGGGGTACTATGCATACCAGGATTAGGGGGGTTAGGGGAGGGACCACACATACCAGAATAGGGATGAGGGGGCCATGCATACTAGAGTAGGGATGAGGGGGCCATGCATACCATGATGGGAGACCATATGACCAAGACCATATGCCAATATGACCATATGCCAATAAAAATGCTTGTCACACGGGCGTAGAATGGGTTCAATAGCTAGTATGTATATATGTATGTGTGTGTGTATATCTTCCTACTCGACCTGTCCTCTGCCTTCGACAGTCGACCACTGCCTACTTATACAAATTCTTTCTTCCCTTGGCATCAAAAACCTTGCCCTGTCTTGGATTGCCTCATACCTTTCTGACCACACATTCAGCGTTTCCCATTCCCACACTACCTCCTCATCCCTCCCTCCCTCTATCTGTTGGAGTCCCCCAGGGCTCTATCCTGGGGCACCTACTTTTTTTTCCATCTATACTCTTAGCCTAGGACAACTCATAAAGTCCCATGGCTTCCAGTACCACCTGTATGCAGACGACACTCAGATCTACTCTCTGGCCCAGATGTCGCCTCTCTGCTGTCCAGAATCCCGGATTTCCAGAGCCTTTGAACTACCAGTAACGTGGAAGCCCCCTATATTTCCTATATTTCCATTGACAGATCACAGACCTGAGTGGGGACTTGCTTTTTTGGTGATTGAGTTGAAGATTTTGTTGGGAAAATTTTATATAATATTTAGGTTCACACTTTTTCGGCACTCTACACTGAGAAATTACTTTGGGGTTTCCATGTAAGGGCTCATAACTATTAGCGAGAAAAATAAAGGTCCGATTTCCATGCGATTTTCTTTTTTTTTTTTTTTTTTAAATCTTTTCTTTTCCCACAGAACATCCGTATGATATGCGTATGCAATCCGTATGCATTGCGATTTTAACATGAGCTTTTACATACAGCAGTTCTGTTAAAAATGCTATTTTAACACGAGATTTAACAAAACTGTACACGTCGTTTTAAAACAAAATCTCCAAAAGAAGAAAAAAAAAAATATATAGAGCTAGATATATAGAGATATAGCAGAATAGCCGTTAATTCATTTGTCGGCTTCTGTAAAATAATTGCAGAAGCCGACAAGATAGGAGACATGGTTTACATATAGATAACAACCAGAGGAAAAAAGGAGCAAAACGATGAAGTACAAAAGTGTTAATAAATTATATTAAATATCTTGTAAAGTGCACAGTCATAGTGAAGTGCCAATTAATATGCAGATGAAGACACGCCCACAACAGCCCACTCCTCCAACCAAGATGGAAAAAACTCCCTCATATGTATTGTAGTCTCCGTAATAGTAACTGCATACCCAGGATATATGTATCGCTACAAATAATTGCCTTGTCACCGGATATAAAGTTAATGAGATCCCCAAACCTGGGTCCAATTAGGGAAAGGACCATAATATATCCTGAGGGTAAGTGAGCCAACAAATAGGGGCTGGTAGTAAACACAGAAAGTATTCCAGAATATATCCAAAGTATAGGAGCTTACCAGAGGGTGCAGGAGGAGGAAGGGCGCCTTGCAGTGAACCCCCCCCCCCCCCCCCCCCGCCCGACACGCGTTTCGCGGTGCACAAAGCTACTTTGTTAAGGAGATGGTGAACAGGTCTTCACAGGATCTTCAAATACCCCATGACCCTGGTCACGTCACCAGAATCAACCAGTTAGTGCGGCGCCGTCGTCGCTTGCGCTCTGAGGGCAGCAGGTCCTGCTGCGTAGAATGGGCATCACGCATCGCACACACACACCGGTCTAAAGACCAGCGCACATATGCACAGCGTAAAGACGCCCATCTGCCAGCAGGACACATACCACCGCAGAGCGATGCGCACAGCCGCATGCAATTGTATATAATAAAACAGCGGGATAAACAATTGCCGAAATATGTGCGAGCAGAAGCATTAATTATATTGCAATCATGATTATACAAAGAATCGTCACACGTGCATATGTACATTTTTATAACAAATAAATGAGTCACATATATCCAATAACAATATGTAATCATGGCTCTGACATCACTGAGGCTGCCCAGAGGCCCCGCCTGACCTGAGGTGAACATGGCAGCGCCATGTTTTCCCTTTGATTACATTCTTAAATAAATACAGGTTCCAAATTGTACACAAACACATACCACTAACACTATGAGGCTGTGTGCACACGCTGCGGATTTTGCTGCGGTTCCGCAGCGGTTTTGGCCGCTGCGGACCCGCAGCAGTTTCTGCTGCGGTGTACAGTACCATGATTCCCTATGGGAATCAAAAAACGCAGTGCAGACGGTGCGGAATTTTCTGCGCGGATTATCTGCGGTTTTCAATCCGCAGAAAGAATTGACATGTCAATTCTTTCTGCGGATTCCGCTGCGGTTTGCCATCTCCTCCATTGAGGAGATGAAAAACCGCAGGGCAAAACCGCAGAGCAATCCGCAGGTAAAACCGCAGGTCTTTTGACCTGCGGATTTGACAAAATCCGCGCGGATGAATCCGCACCTAATCCGCAGCGTGTGCACACAGCCTGAGTCACTGACTCATAATCTAACTGTAAACCATGTCTCCTATCCTGTTGGGTTCTGCAATGATTTTACAAAAGCCGACAAATGAATTGCCAACTATACTATGTACAGTGGGGAAAAAAAGTATTTAGTCAGTCAGCAATAGTGCAAGTTCCACCACTTAAAAAGATGAGAGGCGTCTGTAATTTACATCATAGGTAGACCTCAACTATGGGAGACAAACTGAGAAAAAAAAATCCAGAAAATCACATTGTCTGTTTTTTTTTCATTTTATTTGCATATTATGGTGGAAAATAAGTATTTGGTCAGAAACAAGCAATCAAGATTTCTGGCTCTCACAGACCTGTAACTTCTTCTTTAAGAGTCTCCTCTTTCCTCCACTCATTACCTGTAGTAATGGCACCTGTTTAAACTTGTTATCAGTATAAAAAGACACCTGTGCACACCCTCAAACAGTCTGACTCCAAACTCCACTATGGTGAAGACCAAAGAGCTGTCAAAGGACACCAGAAACAAAATTGTAGCCCTGCACCAGGCTGGGAAGACTGAATCTGCAATAGCCAACCAGCTTGGAGTGAAGAAATCAACTGTGGGAGCAATAATTAGAAAATGGAAGACATACAAGACCACTGATAATCTCCCTCGATCTGGTGCTCCATGCAAAATCCCACCCCGTGGGGTCAGAATGATCACAAGAACGGTGAGCAAAAATCCCAAAACCACGCGGGGGGACCTAGTGAATGAACTGCAGAGAGCTGGGACCAATGTAACAAGGCCTACCATAAGTAACACACTACGCCACCATGGACTCAGATCCTGCAGTGCCAGACGTGTCCCACTGCTTAAGCCTGTACATGTCCGGGCCCGTCTGAAGTTTGCTAGAGAGCATTTGGATGATCCAGAGGAGTTTTGGGAGAATGTCCTATGGTCTGATGAAACCAAACTGGAACTGTTTGGTAGAAACACAACTTGTCGTGTTTGGAGGAAAAAGAATACTGAGTTGCATCCATCAAACACCACACCTACTGTAAAGCATGGTGGTGGAAACATCATGCTTTGGGGCTGTTTCTCTGCAAAGGGGCCAGGACGACTGATCCGGGTACATGAAAGAATGAATGGGGCCATGTATCGTGAGATTTTGAGTGCAAACCTCCTTCCATCAGCAAGGGCATTGAAGATGAAACGTGGCTGGGTCTTTCAACATGACAATGATCCAAAGCACACCGCCAGGGAAACAAAGGAGTGGCTTCGTAAGAAGCATTTCAAGGTCCTGGAGTGGCCTAGCCAGTCTCCAGATCTCAACCCTATAGAAAACCTTTGGAGGGAGTTGAAAGTCCGTGTTGCCAAGCGAAAAGCCAAAAACATCACTGCTCTAGAGGAGATCTGCATGGAGGAATGGGCCAACATACCAACAACAGTGTGTGGCAACCTTGTGAAGACTTAAAGAAAACGTTTGACCTCTGTCATTGCCAACAAAGGATATATCACAAAGTATTGAGATGAAATTTTGTTTCTGACCAAATACTTATTTTCCACCATAATATGTGTTTTTTCATTTTATTTGCAATGTGATTTTCTGGATTTTTTTTTTCTCAGTTTGTCTCCCATAGTTGAGGTCTACCTATGATGTAAATTACAGACGCCTCTCATCTTTTTAAGTGGTGGAACTTGCACTATTGCTGACTGACTAAATACTTTTTTTCCCCACTGTATCTCTCTAGGAAATATAAAGATATATATGATGCGAGTACTGTGACTTTTTTTTTTTTTTCTCGCACTCATTGACTTGCATTGGCAAATCTTGCCAGAGATGCACAGCAATATGCAGCATGCTGCGTTTTTTTTTTTGGTCTGATTTCGGCTGAGAAACACGCAAATGAGATGTCACCTATAGAATAACATTGGTCCGAGTGCAATCTGTTTTTTAACGGATTGTACTCGTCCATATTTCTCGCAAGTGAGTATGAGCCCTAAATTTCAGAGTGACTTGATAGCTGAAACCCCCAAGCGATCCATTCACTATATTGAGGCAGCAGAGCTTCTCTGGACACCGCCTGGCCTCTGTTCAGCGGTGTTCTCTTCAGAAGTGCACAAAACTATGGCTGACCGCGCTTTTATGCTCACCTAAAAAGACGGACAACTGGGTTACAGGTCCTATGGCGTCCATTGTGTCTCCATCTGCCTCATTATAGGGAATATTTCTCCGGGGGTTCCATCTAAATCCATGTAATTCAGAGATTTACATGGAAACCTTGATGTAAGCACTCAGCGCAGAGTGCAGGATAAATGTGCGCCGAGCCTTACCGCAATCTTTTAGAAGCAGAATGAACATTTCAACAGCAGATGAAAAATTGGTTTTTATTTTTTACACTATTCCTCGTACGGTATAAATGGTTAGACAACTTTATTTTTCGAGTCTGTGAAATTACAGCGATACCTAATTGATATCGGGTTTTTATATTTGGCAGTTGTCATGCACTTAAACGCTTTTAATGGCAAAAAGTAGTTTTTGCATCACGATATTTAGACGGCTATAATTTTTCCATATGAGACATATGACGACTTGTTTTTTGCTGACCGAGTTGACGTTTTTGTTACCATTTTCGGGCATATAACCTTTTTTGATCTTTCTGTTGTGATTTTTCGGAGGTAGAATGAACAAAAACCAGCAATTCATGAATGTTTTTGCGGGGGTGTGGTAAAATTAATAAAGCAGCTTTATTCTTCAGGTCAGTACAATTACAGCGATACCCCATTTATATACCGTAATTTTTTCAATGTTTTGGTGCATTTACACAAACTATTTTATAGATAAAAACTAGAGCCATGACTCTTATTTTTCAGTTGACAGAGCTTTATAGCACCGTTTATTGAGGGACCAGTTTTACTTACATTCGTCTCTTTGGTCATGTTTTATTGCACTTTTTATTCAGCAGTATGATAAAAGCTTTTTTTTTTTTTTTTCTTTTGCCTGGTTATCTAACTTTTTCTTTTTGCGGTGTACACTGAATAGCTTCACTCTAGTGGGACAGTTTATTAGTTCACTAGTGGGCCAGTTTTATAGTTGGGGACGTTTCGGACACGGGGATACCAAATGTGTACCAAAAGTAAAAAAAAAAAACAAAAAAAAAACCAAAACAATAAATACATCTATTCATGTAAAAAAAGGACACATTTGGTAATGGCCCGTCCTATAAAATGGTCACACTAGTTAACTCCACCGCACACCGTAAAAAAAAAAATTGGAACAAAATCCTTTGCTTTTTCATCATGCTGCCAAACAAGCAGTGGCATATACCACAATCAAAAAGTCAAATTGAAATAAATAAAATATTAATGATGAAAATGTCATCTTGTCTCGTACAAGATCCATACTTCTCCAATAGTGGAAAAATTAAAAAGTTATAACTTAAAGCAATGCAAAAACAATTTTTCTAAAATTGCCAAAACATAACTTAAAACTGGGTATCGCTGTAATCGTACTGACCAGAAGAATAAAGCTTCCTTATCAATTTTGCCACGCTGAACGGCACTAAACCTCCCCCTCCTCCAGAAAAACACAATTCCTGAATTGCTGGTGTTTGTTTATTCTGCCTCCCAAAAATTGGAATAGAAAGCAAATAAAAAAATGTCATGTGCCAGAAAATGGTACCAATAAAGTCAACTCGTCTCGCAAAAAACAAGCTCTGTGCTGACCTCTTACAGTGGGGTTTCCGTGTAATCTCTGAAATACATGATTCAGATACCCTATAATGAGGCAAATGGAGGTGCTGTGTCCGTGTTTTTAGTCATTCATAAAAGCGTGGTCTGCCAGTTTTGTGCACCTCTGAAAAGGACAATCCTGAACAGAGGCCAGACAGTCCAGAGTAACTGCTTCCCCATTATAGTGAATGGATCCCATGGGGTATCAAGTTACTCTTAGATTTAGATGGAAACCCCAAAGTAAATGCTCAGCGTATAGCGCCGGATAAATGTGATCCCAAACGATCTATAAAATGTTCCCAATGACAGCTTCAACTCAAGCCACAAAAAAGCAAGTCCCCACTCAGTTCTGTCCTCTGCTAAAGGAAATATAGGGGGCTTCCACATTACTGGCAGTATAAAGGCTCTGGAAAATCACGATGGCTCCTCACCACCCTAGAAGAAATTCAGCAAATTCTGTGCTCCCAAATCCAAATGCCCCCCTCCCTTGTGAGCACATTTAGTGTCCACATGTTTGGCATTTCTGTAGCAATGAGAGCCCGCCTAATTTATGGGTGCGTGTCTCCGGAAGCATGGGCTGCGCGTAACGTACTGGGCACTATAACATACTGGTCACAATAATGGCAGTTTGCAATTTTCACTCCGCAACATCCACTGCTGCTCATTTCTATAAAACACTTATGGGAGTCAAAATCGTCACTAAACCTTTAGATAAAATCCCAAAGGGGTGTAATTTCTAAAATGGGGTCAGTTGAGGGGGAATTCTGGTCTTGTGGCATTTAGGATCTCTGTATATGGAGTCCGGAAACTATTCTGTAATAATTTGTTCTCCAAGAGTGAAATGGCACTCTGTCCATCCCAAGCCTCATTGTGTAGGTAAGCAGTGCGGTACAACCACATATGGGTTATTGTCACATCCATCAGAAATTGTGGGACACCTTTTGACACCATTTTTACCCATTTCCCTGTGTGAAAACGCAAACTCTTGGGCTAAAACAATTTTTTGTCTTAAAAATGTAATTTAAAAAAAAAAAGTTTATTAATATAAAGTTACATCTAACAAGTTTTACCACTATCCTGAAGTACAATGTGTCGCGAAAAACAGTCTCCAAATCACTGGGATACGTTTAAATGTTCCAGAGTTATGATCCACATAGTGACAGTGGTTAGAATTGTAATATCTGGCCTGGTCATGAAGGCGAAAACAGGCTCTGGGATGAAAGGGTTAATAATCCTGGATTTAAAAAGGATGTCTTAAAAGCCTCCTCTGCTTCTTCCATGGTGAGAGGTGGAGACTGCTTTTCTGATGTGTAAATATGGTATGTTAGTGAGATTAATAATCACTTTTGGTATATATTTTAGGCATTAAAAGAAAGGGAAAAATGGACCAGGAAGAAGAGGCAAAGAAGCGTAAGAGGTAAGCTCTAAATACGGCTATTCTGGTATCGTTTCATTGTACTGTAAGGCGTTCACATATCCAGTTTCACTTCCATTTTTGGATCCATTTTTATATAAGTAAAATGAAAATTAAAGGGTTCAGTGCAAAATTAGTTAATTTAAATGTGGACGGCAATTTCCTAAATTGTCTTTTTTTTTTTCTCTGCATTCTGATTTTTAGCATGATAAAAATCAGTGGTACAAGGATCATAATGTATGTTCATCAGCCGTGTCAGCCGTTAGCAAATTTTTTTTCAGCACTTTGAGTGCTCATAACAATGGAGGTGTTCAGATACCATTTTAGTAAAAATGAATTAGTTGCAAGCTCTAAATTTGTTGTGCGACAGCACTTTCCATAGATGTTTTCCCAGACACATGCCTGAATAAATCTGGGGCTACAGTATGATGTGTTGACCGAAAGCAATTCTCGGGCAATTCGCCAGAAACATGTCACCATGTAGTAAGTCATAGGCTCTTAGAAAATGGTTATTCTTGTGGTGGTCACCAGTTTGCCTTCACTTGGCTTTTTCTTGCTAATAAGTTAATAAATAAGCTAAACAGTTTTTGGTGGGAAAAAAGGGGTATATAGAAGAATAAATTTGACAACATCTGTGGACCCTTTTTGAATGTTTTATTGCTATCATGTAGAGTACTCTTGAGAGATAACGTATGGCAATTTATTTGGACTCCCATGACAACACCACGAGAGAGGGGATCCGCCCTTCAGGAACAGGAAACCTACAGATACAAAAGGGCGGCACCTCTCCCATGCATCAGTTGGTTTCCTGTTCCTGAGGGGACTGTATCCTACAGAACACTGGATCCCAGGCCGGCCGGCTGGTGCAGGTAGCGAGGGGGTCTCCTACCTCGGCCTGGTGCAGAGTTCCTGGAGGACTCCACGGTGGCCCAGGATGGGTGGCACGGCGGTGGCGTGTGCAGCAGGGAGCAGCGTCCGGAGGGTGCCTTTCTCCATAAAGAAGCCGCCGCCGGTATGTGTGCCCCCGGGGGGCTCCCTGCTCCGGTGGCACGGTCGCGGTAATCAGCGGGGCTGGCGCGGCTGCAGGGTGCTGGGACCGGGGAGCGCTGCCTACTGGTGCGCCCGTCGCGGTGACGTCAGGGGGCGCTTCTGGGTCGGCGGCGCCACTGCGCAGGCGCGGGGGGCCCAAGATGGCGGCACCCATCTGAGAGACGCTGGTGGGTGCCGGTTTACCCGCGGGGCCCGGGCCAGCCGGAGGGGGGGCCCTTTTAGGGGGAGAGGGCACAGCAGGAGGAAATCTGTCCGGAAGAGGGGTATATAGACAGGACCCTAGATGGGTGCGATGCCTTGGCCACATTATTGCATGCAATGATGGACAGCGATCAGGAGCAGCAGCAGCAACGACGGCAGCAGCGACAATCATCACTGCCGCCCCTAGATGACCTTCGGCAGGTCAAACAAAAGAAGAAAGAGTCCCGTGACAGTAAGGAGCATGCGGGACGAAGTGACCAATCCAGTCATAAAGGCTCCTCTAGGCAGACAGGAGCATCGACTGAGAAAAATCCCCCTCATTCACCGGTACTTAATGGTGGCACTGGTAAGTGATCTTAGTGAATGTTCACTCAGTGACGGGGCCTCCTTCTGTGTTTTATTCTAGGGAAAGAAAGCTACAAGTAAAAAGAAACACTGGGAATGCGCACTCTGTGCATTCCCGTTACCAGACGCATGCCCCAAAAAGTTGTGTCCCCCCTGTATCCAGCAGACAGTGGCGGAGGAATCGCCGGTGGTAGCTGCGACTTTAAGGGACAGTCAGGGCAGAGATGAAGGAAACCCTGAAATCCATGTCCCAACTGTCATGATCTCAGTGCGGGTTTGACTCGCACACGTGGGGTTAATGTCTGGAACCAGTGCTGATGACTGGCATTTCTGGGGTTAAAGGTTGTGATCCTGGTGCAGGCTTACCTGCACACCTGGGGCTATGATTGTGGCCTCTCCCTGGTTCTGGGAGAGGCTTCTTATAGCCTCAGGATGCTCCCATCCCTGTCAGTTATACTCTTGCCCTTGGCATAGTGTGGTGACCCCTGAGTGTGTTTGTGCGGTGTTCTGGTTGCTTGATAATCTGTGTATGACTCGGTCTGTTCTCTGGATATTGTTTTGGATTCTGCTCGGTACCTTCTATGTCTGTTTGGTTTTGACTGCTGCTTGGCCCTGACTATCCGCTCTGTCTCATCCTTGGTACGTTACGGCTATCTCTGTGTATGAACCCCGTTTTGCCTGACTGAGTAATTCTGTATAGTGTCTTTCCATCTCACCAAGCAGGACGCTAAGCCCCGCCCCCTTGCAGTCACATAACCGTAGGTCCCGTGTCTGCTTGCTAAACTTCAGCATCCACAGGTCCTGTGCATCCGTACTTTCTGGCTGTACTAACACAGGAGCAGACATAAAGCTTCTTTTCAGGGTCGCAAAGGCCTCTTTTGCGAGCGAGGACCACTTTCTCACATCCGCACCTTTACAAGTAAGATCTGTGAGTGGTTTGACCACCTGTGAAAACCCCCAAATTTGCGGTAATAATTGGCGAACCCCAAGAAGCGCTGAAGACCCTTACGGTCTCAGGGTTGCACCCAATCCGCAATGGCCTGCACCTTCTTGGGGTCCATGCGAAAACCCTCACAGGACACAATCCCAAAAAAGACACGTCTTGAACAAAAAACACACATTTCTCCATTTTGGCATACAGATGATTTTCCCTCAGTCTTTGGAGAGCGGTTCGTACATGATTCAGATGAGATTGACTGTCGTGTGAGTATATCAGAATATCGTCTAAGTAAATGACAGCAAAACGACCAATGAGATCCGAGAATACCACGTTGATGAAATTCTGATATACTCACACGACCGTCAATCTCATCTGAATCATGTACGAACCGTTCTCCAAAGACTGAGGGGAAAATCATCTGTATGCCAAATTGGAGAAATGTGTGTTTTTTGTTCAAGAATTGTCTTTTTTGGGATTGCGTCCTGCTTAGTGAGATGGAAAGACACTATACAGAATTACTCAGTCAGGCAAAACGGGGTTCATACACAGAGATAGCTGTAACGTACCAAGGATGAGACAGAGCGGATAGTCAGGGCCAAGCAGCAGTCAAAACCGAACAGACATAGAAGGTACCAAGCAGAATCCAAAGCAATATCCAGAGAACAGACCGAGTCACACAGATTATCAAGCAACCAGAACACAGCAAAAACACACTCAGGGGTCACCACACTATGCCAAGGGCAAGAGTATAACTGACAGGGATGGGAGCATCCTGAGGCTATAAGAAGCCTCTCCCAGAACCAGGGAGAGGCCACAATCATAGCCCCAGGTGTGCAGGTAAGCCTGCACCAGGATCACAACCTTTAACCCCAGAAATGCCGGTCATCAGCACTGGTTCCAGACAGTAACCCCACGTGTGCGAGTCAAACCCGCACTGAGATCATGACACCAACCAGAAAGCTTAAGGGGTGGGGACTCTGTGGAGTCTGACTCTTCGGCAGAATGGAGGAGAAGCAAGGGCTCCCATGTTTCATCTCCCTCGTCCTCCTCAGAAGACGAGGACTCGGGTCGGATTTGTCTGCCGCTTGACCGAGTAGACAAGCTAGTAAAAGCAGTCAGAGGGACAATGGAAGTGGAGGAGCCGAAGCCTCAGTTATCCATGCAGGATGTCATGTTCGGGGGGCTGGAGCAGAGGAAGCGAAGAGTCTTCCCATTGAATGAAAAAAATCAGGATCTGATCCTTGGGTGCGGATTCATCCTCGCGGATTTTGTAAAATCCGCAGGTGAAACCGCAGGTCAAAATACCTGCGGTTTTACCTGCGGATTGCTCTGCGGTTTTGCCCTGCGGCTTTTCATCTCCTCAATGGAGGAGATGGCAAACCGCAGGAGAATCCGCAGAAAGAATTGACATGTCAATTCTTTCTGCGGATTGAAAACCGCAGATAATCCGCTCGGAAAATTCCGCACCGTCTGCATTGCGGTTTTTGATTCCCATAGGGAATCATGGTACTGTACACCGCAGTAGAAACTGCTGCGGGTCCGCAGCGGCCAAAACCGCTGCGGAACCGCAGCAAAATCCGCAGCGTGTGCACACAGCCTAAGAGGGTCGCTACCACCAGCCCTCAAGCGTAGATATCCCTTTGATGATCCGACGGTGGACACTTGGGACAAGGCCCCCAAATTAGATGCGGCAATTGCGAAGGCATCAAAAAGATCCTCACTGCCTTTTGAGGACATGGGGTCCCTTAAAGATCCTTTAGATAGGAAGGCAGATACCTTCCTTAAAAAAAACCTGGGAGATGGCAGCCGGTTCCTTAAGGCCAGCAGTAGCGTCAACATGCACGGCCAGGTCCATGATGGTCTGGTTGGACCAGTTAGAATCGCAGTTAAAGCAGGGAATGTCTAGGCAGACAATTCTTGGGGCCCTACCAATAATCCAGGAGGGTGCAGCCTTCCTAGGGGATGCCTCAGCAGATGCAGTAAGAATGGCCGCCAGGGCAGCAGGACTCTCTAATGTGGCTCGTAGAGCCCTGTGGCTAAAGTGCTGGCCAGGAGATATTCAATCCAGGGCGAAACTCTGTACTATCCCGTGTGAGGGGGAATATTTATTCGGAGCAGTCCTGGACGAACTGCTTGAGAAGGCCGGGGATAAGATGAAAATTCCCAAATCTTTGGTCCGCATCTTACCGACGTCCATTTAATAGGAGATTCGGTCAGGGGAGAAGGCGTAATCCTTCACCTAATAGAGACCGTCCCAGATGGGAGGATAGGAGAAGAAGAGGTACGGGCTTCATGTTCAGGTGCTTGTCGAGAGAACGAAAGAGACAGAACCAATGACTGGCAATTCCCGTGGGGGATAGATTGTCATCCTTCTTCCCAGCGTGGTTACAGATCACCAATAGTAACTGGGTACGGAAGGTAATATCCACCGGGCTCAGGTTGGAGTTCACTCACGTCTCATGGGATACCTTTAAACCAACACCCTTGAGATCTTCACCCCTCGAACAAGCTGCTTTAGAAGCTTGAGCCTGTGCCAGAAAAACGTCCTTATAGAGGTTCTGGAATCTGAGAGAGGTAGAGGTTTCTACTCTCCCTTATTCCTAATCCAAAAACCGGATAAGACCTTTAGAATGATTTATTAATTTACGTTTCCTTAATGAGTTTTTGGTTAATCGCACCTTTAAAATAGAGTCCATCAATTCAACAATAAAAATGCTGTTTGGTGTTTTATGGCAGTCGTGGACTTGAAAGATGCGTACTATCATGTGCCCATCCACGCAGATTTCCAGCAGTTCGGGAGAGTGGTGGTTTCAATAGACGGTATAATCCGTCATTATCAGTATAGAGCCCTTCCCTTTGGTCTCTCTCAGCAGCGCCCCGGGTATTCACAAAGATAGTGGCCGAAGTTATGGCTCATTTAAGGTTAGCTGACATCTTAATTGTCCCATACTTAGATGATTTTTTGATAGTGGGAAATTCAGTGGACCATTTTCTATCCCAGTTAGAGAAAGCTAAGTCCAGATTAGAGAACCTTGGGTGGATAATAAATTACGAGAAATCCCGATTTCAGCCCTTAAGGGTCCAGAAGTTTCTAGGCTTGCTGTTAAATTCAGAAACTCAGCAGTGTCTTTTACCATTGGATAAATTACAGCAGATACAGCAGCAGGTTCTTCGGGCAATTGATAAACCCTCCATGACCCTCAGGCAGGCCATGTCCCTGTTGGGCTCCCTAACCTCATGTATCCCAGCAGTCAAGTGGGCACAATTCCACACTAGGGCCCTTCAGAAGGACGTCCTGGTTAATAGCAGAGTGTTATGAATGAGTCACCGGAGGAGGAGAAAACAAAAATACAAGCTAAGTCCATAAAACCGGAGAGGTTGGTAGCTATTGGATTGCAGACCCCTGATCCTATACACCACAACTAACAGTAGCCGTGGGGGGTTCCTACGGTGCACTAGACCCCTCGTCACAGCCGGAGAACTACATAAGCCTAAAGAAGGAAAGGGGAAATCTAAACTGCCCCAGAGCAGACCCCAAAGCAATAGACAGCCCCCAACATGTATTGTCGGTGAAAAACAGATGAAAACACAAACACGGACAGAAAGACAGGCTGAGCAAACGATGGGGCCCAACTAACTAGATAGGACAGGACAGAAAAGATGCTGGCTGCAATCCGCAAATAACCCTACCAAAAATGTCCCAACTGTCTGATAGGGGAAAAAGGCCCTGAAGTCGCTAGACTTCAAAATCACTATATCAGCACTCAGGTATATTCTGAAAACAGAGCAAAGAGATCAACTGATCAGAGACCAAAATGGAGTTCAGCCAGTCCCAACCAGGACTGGCTGAATACAAACCCTAAGGAAACCAGACAAAATCTCATGGAATAATAGCAGGGCAAAAACTTAGCTTTTAGTAGACAGGAACTAAGCTGGATGCAAGAGCTCAGAGCAGAAAGGATCACCAGCAGCCCTGCAGGGCGTCGGCTGCCTTATATCCATTCAGAAATTCCAGATGTCCAATCACACTCCGCCTGTTCAGATGACAGGTTCTTCCCATCCCAATCAATTTCACTACCTCTCTTCACCAGCAGAGGGAGTTCATCAGACATCAAAGGTGAAGGGGAGAATGAACTCGCAACAGTACCTCCCCCTTGAGGAGGGGTCACCAAACCCTCATCCACGCCACCAGGGCGATCAGTATGGGCCCGATGAAAAGCACGAACCAATCTTTCGGCATGAATATCGGATGCAGGGACCCAAGAATTATCCTCCTGGCCGTAACCCTTCCATTTAACCAAATACTGAAGTCTCCGTCTAGCCAGACGAGAATCCAGTATAATAATAATACATTTTATTTTTATAGCGCCGACATATTCCGCAGCACTTTACATTTCAGAGGGTATTTGTACAGACAATAGATATTACAGCATAACAATAATCACAGTAGATTATAACAAATACCAAGAGGAAAGAGGGCCCTGCTCGCAAGCTTACAGTCTGAGGAAAGAGGTAGACACGAAAGGTGGGTGGTAACAGTTGCCCTGATTGTATTGACCAGCCATAATGTTAAGTGTGTAACAGTACAAACACAGAGGGCTAATGGATGCATAAAGCATGTGGGAACATGATGCGGAAAATCTGGTTATGGTAAAACTTTTGGCTGTGCCACACAGGGATAGATTAGGTTAATGTGTTGAGGCGATAGGCCAGTCTGAATAAATGCGTTTTCAGGGCACGCTTAAAATTGTGTGGATTGGTGACTAATCGTATTGACCTGGGAAGTGCATTCCACGTGTAAAGTCTTGGAGACGGGAGTGGGAGGTTCTGACTATTGAGGATGCTAACCTCAGGTCATCAGCATAACGGAGGGCACGAGTAGGGTGGTATACTGAAACAAGGGAAATGTAAGGTGGTGCTGAGCTATGGAGGGCTTTGTGGGTGAGGGTAATAAGTTTATACTGAATTCTGGAGTGGATGGGTAGCCAGTGTAATGACTGGCACAAGATAGAGGCATCGGTGTAACGATTGGTGAGGAATATGATCCTGGCTGCAGCATTCAAGACAGATTGGAGAGGGGAGAGTTTGGTAAGAGGGAGACCAATTAGAAGAGAGTTACAATAGTCGAGACGAGAATGAATAAGAGAAACAGTAAGAGTTTTTGCAGAGTCAAAAGAAAAGGTCGAATTCTAGAAATATTTTTGTGGTGCAGATGACAAGAGCGAGCCAGTGATCGAATGTGGGGGGCAAAGGAAAGCTCGGAATCAAGTATGAGCCCAAGACAGTGGGCCTGTTGCTGGGGAGTAATAGTGAAACCACACACAGAAATGGCAATGCCGGGTATAGGTACATTAGTAGAGGGAGGAAACACCAGGAGTTCAGTCTTTGACAGGTTCAGTTTCAGATATAGTGAGTACATGATATTAGACACCGCATTTAGACAATCGCCGGTGTTTTCTAGAAAGGCTGGTGTGATGTCAGGAGAAGAAGCGTATAATTGGGTGTCATCAGCATAGAGATGGTACTGGAAACCAAATCTACTGATTGTTTGACCAATAGGGGCAGTGTACAAGGAGTAGAGGAGGGGGCCTAGAACCTATCCTTGAGGGACCCCAACAGTAAGGGGAAGGTGAGAGGAGGAGGAACCGGCAAAATTTACAGTAAAGGAGCGGTCGGAGAGATAGGAGAACCATGAGAGAACGGTGTCCTTGAGGCCAATGGAGCGGAGCATAGTGAGGAGGAGCGGATGATCCACAGTGTTGAATGCTGCAGAGAGATCCAAGAGAATTAGCATGGAGTAATGACCATTTGATTTAGCTGTTAGCAGATCATTAGAGACTTTAGTGAGGGCAGTTTCAGTGGAGTGTAGAGAGCGGAAACCGGATTGGAGAGGGTCGAGAAGAGTTTTCTGAGAGATAGCGGATAAGACGGGAGTGGACCAGGCGTTCCAGGAGTTTAGAGATGAAGGGAAGATTAGAAACAGGTCTATAGTTAGCGGCACCGTTTTGGTCGAGGGATGGCTTTTTAAGTAGTGGATGTATGATGGCATGCTTTAAAAGAGCCGGGAAAAATACCAGAAGAGAGAGCGAGGTTAAATATTTTACTTAGGTGAGGGGTGACGGCAGGGGAAAGGGTCTCTGGAGGAGATGTGACAGTTATGGATCACTGGTGCAAGTGGTTGGGCGAGAAGATGCAAGGAGCCTGCTTACTTGTTCTGTGACTGGTTCAAAATCAGAGAGTGAGCTAGATGCAGTGGGGGAGGGAGGACAGTGCATGGTATGAGGTGATTGGGAGATAATTTCCTGTCGAATCTGGTCAATTTTTTCTTTGAAGTAACTGGCCAGATCGTCAGCTCGGAGCTCCGTGGTTGGGGCCTGTACTCTTGGGTTGAGTAGAGAATGAAAAGTGTCAGACGTTTCGGGTTATTGGACAGTGAGGTGATGAGGGTGTTGAAATAGGCTTGTTTGGAGAGGTGAAGGGCAGTGTTGTATGTTCTAAGCATAAACTTATAATGGATGAAATCTTCGTGTAGATTGTTTTTTTTTTTTTTCTCCACAGACGTTCGGCGCACCTGGAGTACCGCTGCAGGAAACGTGTTTTCACCGTGTGCCAGGGTTGTCGCAGTCTGTGTTGTGGTGTTTTATTTATAGGGGGTGCAAATTCATCCAGGGCACTTTGAAGTGTTTCATTGTAATGCTTCAATGCAGAATCCGGACATGAGAGGGAGGAGATAGGGGCCAATGAAGACTGCAAGTTCTTCATAAGTTTCTGGGTGTTAATGGCCTGTATGTTTCTATAAGTCTGGACAGTGGGGGTGACCTGAGCAGCCTGGCAGTTCTTGTTAGAGAATGAAAGAAGATTGTGGTCAGAGAGCGGGAGAGGGGAGTTTGCAAAATCATCCACTGCACAAAGCCGAGAGAAGACCAAGTCGAGGGAGTTTCCGTCTTCATGCGTTGGAGAATTAGTAAGTTGCGAAAGGCCAAATGAGGAGGTTAGAGATAAAAGGTGAGTAGCAGATGGTGAGAGGGGAAGAGCAATGGGGATGTTGAAATCTCCCATGATGAGGGTAGGGATGTCACAGGAGAGAAAATGTGGAAGCCAAGTGGCAAAATGATCCAGGAACTGATGTGAGGGGCCGGCAGGACGATATACCACCGCCACTCGCATGGAAGAAGGGGGTGTAGAGTCTGACGGCATGGACCTCAAAAGAAGGGAAGACTAGTGAGGGTAGTTGAGGGATAACCTGAAATGTACATTTTGGTGATAGGAGCAGACCAACGCCTCCACCTGCTGTATTGTCTGATCTTGGGGTATGAGAGAAGTGTAGCCCCCTGTATGAAAGAGTAGCAGCAGCGGTAGTGTCTGACTGCTGGATCCAGGTTTCAGTAAGAGCCAGGAGGTTAAGAGAACTAGAAAGGAAGTCATGGATGAAGGAGAGTTTGTTACACACAGAGCGAGAATTCCAAAGTGCACAATTAAGAGAGACAGATGGCATGCAGGGAATATTAATAAGATTAGAGGGGTTTCTGAGGGTAGCAGTTGGGGGGGTTTGACTTTCTATAACATGGAGGACCAGGGTTGGGAGCAATGTCTCCTGCGACTAGGAGAAGGAGGATAGAAAGAGTGAGCAGATGTTAAGTGATTTGTGAGAGCGTCTCTTGTTGAATGGTGGGACTGACTGGATCTGTGCAATTTAACAATGTGAAAAGAGCGTGAGTGCTATACATAGGAGAGGAAAGGAGCGAGGGGCCGATATGGATGGAGTGTAGAGAGTTAATGCCAGGGCGGTGGATGTGTGTGAATGCAGCGGCCAGGATATAAATGACACAAATGCATATGGTATATATTTGTTGTACTCCAAATGTACAGGGAGTAGATGTATATAAATGTCTTACCTGTCTGCTGCCCTGTCTAACTGCCATGTTATAACTGCCAGTAGTGCTTTGATACATGTACTTCGATTACTTTTGCATAAATGCCCCCTGCATAAATATTCCCCCTAGCTATGTCTGAATATATAGTAGGTTAAGGCTAAGAATTTTTTATTTTTTTTGCTCTGTTCTCGTTAATCAATCACACTAAATTGAGACACCAGGACCCAATTAAATGTGGTCAGATAAACACATGTCCAGCACTACATGGATCATAAAGCACTTTGAAAAGTATCTTGACCTCAAAACATAAGGGGACTAGCAGAGTAAGTTGAAAAAACTATATACCAGATATAAGCTTGCATAGTTGAAAACACATAGATAGCATTCAGGATTAACTGCTTGCTGACATTGAATGGAGACACACAGGAGTGGATTCAGAGCAGAGATTGGAAAAGCTGGTTACCTGTATGAAGAGTATAGAGATGTGTGTCACATTCACCCATGTTATAACTGCCAGTAGTACTTTGATACATGTACTTCGATTACATGTGCATAAATGCCCCCTGCAGTATCTTCTCAACCTCATATTCCACATTACCTTCAACCAATACAGGGTCAGGAGGTGCCACCACAGGAACTACTGGCTCAACAAACCTCTTTAACAGAGACTTATAAAACACGTTATGGATCTTGAATGTAACAGGAAGAGCCAATCGAAAAGAGACCCGATTAAGAATCTCCAAAATCTTGTAAGGTCCAATTAGTCTAGGTTTAAACTTTGGAGAAGCCACCTTCATAGAGATATTCTTTGACAACCAAACCATATCACCCACCTTAAACCAGGGACCAATGGTCCTATGCCGGTTGGAAAACCGCTGGGCCTTTTCCTGGTAGAGAGACAACTTATCCACCACTTGGTCCCAAATCTGGTGCATTCTCTCCACCACAGTGTCAACACCTGGGCAGGCAGAAGACTCCACCTGCCCTGAAGAGAATCGAGGATGAAACCCAAAGTTACAAAAAAAAAGGTGACATCAAAGTGGCAGAAATAGCTCTATTTAAAGCAAATTCGGCCAAGGGCAAAAATGAAACCCAATCATCCTGATCAGTAGAAATAAAACATCTCAAATACAACTCCAAAGTCTGGTTTGTTCTCTCCGTCTGCCCATTGGTCTGAGGGTGAAACACAGAGGAGGACAACTGAATTCCCAGCCTGGAACAGAAAGTCCTCCAAAATCTAGACACAAACTGAACTCCTCTGTCAGATACAAAGTTCTCAGGAATCCCGTGCAAGCGAACCACCTGTTGCAAAAACAAGGGCACAAATTCTGAGGAAGATGGCAACTTAGGGAGTGGTACAAGATGGACCGTCTTAGAGAATCTATCACAAATCACCCAAATAAGTCATTCTCTGAGAGACAGGCATATCAGAGATAAAATCCATTGAAATATGGGTCCATGGCCTCCTGGGCACCGGCAAAGGCATCAGCAACCCACTAGAGCGAGAACAAGGTTTAGACCGGGAGCAAGTCCCACAGGACTGCACAAAATTCCTGACATCACGAGACAAGGCGGGCCACCAAAAAGACCGACTCACCAAATCTCTAGTACCAAAAATACCTGGATGACCAGCCAATGCGGAGCAATGAACCTCAGACATCACTCTCTTCCTCCACTGGTCAGGAACATACAATTTTCCAATGGGACAACGCTCAGATTTGTCCTCCTGAAACTATTCCAGAACACGTCTCAAATCGGGCGAGATGGCAGAAAGAACTACCCCCTCACCTAAGATGGTAGCAGGCTTGGTCACAATAGGAGAATCTGCAAAGAAACTCCTAGAGAGGGCGTCTGCCTTGACATTCTTAGTGCCCGGAAGAAAAGAGACCACAAAATCAAAACGTGTGAAAAACAAGGCCCACCTAGCCTGTCTAGGATTCAAGCGTTTGGCCGACTCCAGGTTAATCAAATTCTTGTGATCAGTAAGGACCATGACTTGATGTTTAGCTCCCTCCAACCAATGTCTCCACTCCTCAAATGCCCATTTCATGGCTAACAGTTCCCGATTCCCCACATCATAGTTACATTCGGATGAGGAGAACTTTCGGGAAAAGAAAGCACAGGGATTCATTTTAGATGTTACAGGATCTTTTTGGGACAAAACAGCTCCTGCACCAATGTCGGAAGCGTCCACCTCTACCTGAAACGGGAGTGAGACATCAGGTTGCCGCAAAACCGGAGCAGAAGTGAACCTTCGCTTCAGCTCCTGAAAAGAAGAAACAGCCTCCTGAGACCAATTCAGCACCTCAGTCCCCTTCTTAGTCAAATCAGTCAATGGTTTAGCAATACGAGAAAAATTAGCTACAAATTTACGATAAAAATTAGCAAAACCCAAAAACTTCTGGAGGGCCTTCAAAGAAGTGGGCTGAACCCAATCATAAATGGCCTGTACCTTGGCCGGGTCCATTTCAATAGTTGACGGAGACCAAATAAATCCCAAAAATGAAATCCTCTGTACACCAAAAAGGCATTTCGATCCCTTGACATTAAGGAAATTCTCCCTCAAAATCCGGAACACAGTCCGAACTTGTTCCACATGAGTCCCAATCCTTGGAAAAGATCAAAATATCATCCAGATAGATGATCAAAAATTTATCCACAGTCTCGGAAAATATTCATGAAGGACTGGAAAACAGAAGGGGCATTAGTGAGCCCAAAAGGCATCACCAGGTACTCAAAATGTCCCTCCGGAGTATTAAACGCCATCTTCCATTCATCCCCCTGCTTAATGCGAATAAGATTATACGCCCCCCTTAGGTCAAGCTTGGTAAACCAGCAAGCACCTTTAACTCTGGAGAATAGATCAGAAATCAGGGGTAACGGATACTGATATTTAACAGTAATTTTGTTGAGGGAACGATAGTCAATACAAGGCCTTAATGAACCATCTTTCTTGGCCACAAAAAAAACCCAGCACCTAAGGGTGAAGAGGATGGTCTAATATGACCCTTCTCCAACGACTCCTTAATATAGGATCGCATAGCCTCGTGCTCGGGTACAGGTAAATTGAAGAGCCGACCCTTGGGAAATTTACACCCAGGGCTCAGCTCAATTGCACAGTTATAACTCCTATGAGGAGGCAAAGACGCAGACTCATTCTCACTAAATACATCATAAAAATCAGCCAAATAGTCAGGAACATCATGCGACTGGCGAGAGGTGGAGAAAATAGGAGCGTCACTAAGGGCACACCGACAACCCCAACTCACCACAGACACAGATTTCCAATCCAAAACTGGATTATGGATTTGCAACCAGGGAAACCCCAGAACGATGCTATCATGCAAGTTATGCAACACCAAAAATCTGCAATTTTCTTGATGGTCTGGGGCGACCCGCATTACCACCTGGGTCCAAAACTGAGGTTTATTCTTCGCCGAAGGAGTAGCATCAATACCCCTCAAAGGGATAGGTGTCCGCAGAGGTGTCATAGGAAACCCACAACGTTTAGCAAAATCCAAGTCCATCAGGTTCAGAGCTGCTCCCGAATCCACAAAAGCCTTAGCGGAAAATGTGGACATGGAGCAGATCGGAGTAATTGCCAGAAGAAGCTTAGGTTGAACATCACCCATAGCAAATGTGTGTGCAAAAGGTTTCTCGCGTTTAGGGCAGACATAAATGAGGCATCTCCACACGAAAAAACACAGCTTATTAAGCCTTCTTAACTCCTGATGTTGCGCCCTAGACAAAACTCTATCACATTGCATAGGTTCAGACATTTGTTCAACAGGTGGCAATACCTCTCGTGCAGTTTTGCGTTCACGCAAACGCCGATCAACCTGAATGGCTAATGACACAGAATCATCAAGACCAGAGGGAAGAGGAAATCCCACCATAGTATCTTTTACGGTTTCTGACAAACCCTTCCAAAAGAGAGCTACCAAGGCACCATCATTCCAGGTAGTAAGGACCGCCCGCTTTCGGAATTTTTGACAGTACAACTGCAGAATCCTGACCCTGACTCAATGCCAAGAGGGCCTTTTCAGCCTGATCAATAGCATTAGGTTCATCATACAACAACCCCAAGGCCTGAAAAAATGCGTTCACATCCGTCAGAATTGGATCATCAGGTTTCAAATAAAACGCCCAATCCTGGGGATCGCCGTGCAGCAAAGAGATGACAATTTTAACCTGCTGCGCGGAGCTCCCCGATGAGTTAGGCTTCAAGGCAAAAAATAATTTCCAATTCTTAAAATTCAGAAATTTAGACCGATCCCCAAAAAACACATCAGGAGTAGGGATCTTTGGTTCAACAGCATGTGAATGAGCAAGATAGGCGGAAATTCCCCGCACTTCAGCAGTAAGCTGCTCCACACGATCAGACAATTGCTTAATCTCCATTGAGAAAAAATTCCCCCTACGGCCTCAGAGAAATAGAGGAAAAAATATACACCAAAAAAAAAAAATTCTGACACCACTTTTTTTTTTTTTTCTTTTTACAATTCCTTCCTGCTATTGAGCACCTTAGAATCTGCGGTATGGCTGGTGATTCTGCTATGAATGAGTCACCGGAGGAGGAGAAAACAAAAATACAAGCTAAGTCCAGAAAACCGGAGACGTTGGTAGCTATCGGATTGTAGACCCCTGATCCTATACACCACAACTAACAGTAGCCGTGGGGGGTTCCTACGGTGCCCTAGACCCCTCGTCACAGCCGGAGAATTACATAAGCCTAAAGAAGGAAAGGGGAAATCTAAACTGCCCCAGAGCAGACCCCAAAGCAATAGACAGCCCCCAACTTGTATTGTCGGTGAAAAACAGATGAAAACACAAACATAGACAGAAAGACAGGCAGAGCAAAGGATGGGGCCCAACTAACTAGATAGGACAGGACAGAAAAGATGCTGGCTGCAATCTGCAAAAAACCCTACCAAAAATGTCCCAACCGTCTGATAGGGAAAAAGGCCCTGAAGTCGCTAGACTTCAAAATCACTATCAGCACTCAGGTATATTCTGAAAACAGAGCAAAGAGATCAACTGATCAGAGACAAAAATGGAATTCAGCCAGTCCCAACCAGGACTGGCTGAATACAAACACTAAGGAAACCAGACGAAATCTCATGGAATAATAGCAGGGCAAAAACTTGGCTTTTAGTAGACAGGAACTAAGCTGGATGCAAGAGCTAAGAGCAGAAAGGATCACCAGCAGCCCTGCAGGGCGTCAGCTGCCTTATATCCACTCAGAAATTCCAGATGTCCAATCACACTCCGCCTGTTCAGATGACAGGTTCTTCCCATCCCAATCAATTTCACTACCTCTCTTCACCAGCAGAGGGAGTTCATCAGACATCAAAGGTGAAGGGGAGAATGAACTCACAACAGCAGAGCCTTGGAGGGCTCCTTGCAGGGTCAAGTATTGCTAAACCCCTCAACTCTTACATCTTAGGTGGTGGCTCGATGACGGAAACTTAGCCTCGGGGGTTCCCTGGGTGACGCAGATAACCCGCGTAATAACCACAGATGCTAGTCCTTTGGGTTGGGTGGCCCATATGGGGGACACAGTGGTACAGGGACGTTGGGACTCCGATGCTGAGACCTCATTTAACCAGAGGGAGCTGTTGGCGATTGAATTGGCAGTTAAAGAACTCATTATGTATCTACAGGGCCATCATGTGAGGATACTCTTGGACAACCAGGTAGCATTAGCCTATGTCAACCACCAAGGTGGAACTCACTCCGACGCCCTGATGCGGATAACGGAACTTTTTCAGATAGCAGAGAAAAATTTTCGATCTTTAACTGCGCTCCACATCAGGGGAAAAGACAACATGAAGGCAGACTTTCTAAGCCACAGGGCCCTAAAGCAAGGAGAATGGGCTTTAAACACAGATATTTACAACCAGATTGTCCGCAAGTGGGGTCAGCCGGAGGTAGACCTCTTTTGCCACCAGAGAAAACGGGAAAGAAAAGTCATTTTGCTCTTTGAATCCCAGGGAAAATCCACTGGCAGTGGATGCCCTCCTGATAAGATGGGACGTCTCTCTAGCATATGCCTTTCTGCCATTAAACCTCCTACCTCTGGTAGTAGGGAAGATCGGGCAAGGGTCATATTAATTGCCCCCTTCTGGCCCAGGAGGACCTGGTTCGCATGGTTAAGGACCATGTCTGTATGCGATCCCTGGGTACTGCCGAACCTTCCGGATCTCCTCTACCAGGGGCCAGTCAGCCACCCACAGGTAGCGGAACTCCATTTGACGGCATGGTGTTTGAGAGGACACTATTAAAGGACAGAGGGTTCTCCAGAAATGTAATTGACACCCTCCTGAATAGCAGAAAACAGACTACTACAAATATTTATGCTTGAACCTGGAGGCGATTCCTGTCCACCTTTCAGTTTGATGTCAGGGACGGAATTCCCATAAAACAAATTCTGGAATTCCTCCGGAGGGGTCTCGAATTGGGTCTCTCCACAAGTACGTTAAAAGTACAGGTTTCAGCCTTAGGGGCCCTGTTGGCAGGTGATATTGCCAACAACTATTGGGTAGCGAGGTTTATCAAAGCAGCGGCTAGATCAAGACCCCCATACACAATGACAGATGTGTACCTTGGGACTTAAATTTAGTCCTTACGGCCATGACAAAGACCATTTGAACCTCTGGATTCGGCCTCATTAAAGATTATATCACTTAAGGCAGCTTTTCTGGTAGCGATAACATCCGCACGTAGAGTAAGCGACATACAGGCACTTTCCAGATTGCCCCCTTACACAGAGTTCTTACAGGATAGAGTAATCCTAAGGCCGGACCCGGCTTACCTTCCCAAAGTAGCATCACACTTTCACAGGACACAAGAGATAGTTCGGCCTTCTTTCCTCCCTATTCTGACCAATCCTAAAGAACAAAAACTTCAGGCATTAGATGTTAAGAGATGCTTTAAATATTTATAAGCCATGGATCCTTGGAAGAAGGAGAATGCATTATTTCTATCCTTCCAAGGTCCCAGGAAAGGACGCAGAGTATCAAAAGGCACATTAGCAAGGTGGATTAGGATGGCTATCTCTCTTGCCTACACAGCAGGTGGTGGTCCGGCTCCACAGAATTTGAGGGCGCATTCCTCTCGTGCCATGGCATCATCTTGGGCAGAGATCTGGAGTGTCAGTTGACCAGATATGTAAGGCGGCCACCTGGTCATCTCCTTCCACCTTTTTTAACCACTGTCAGTTAGACATGGGTGCCTCTTCAGATCTCACCTTTGTGCTAAGGGTGCTGCAGGCTGTAGTCCCTCCCTAAATTAGTTTTACATCTCTGTAATTCTTTCGTGGTGCTGTCATGGGAGTCCGAATAAAGTATGACGTTACGTACCGGTAACGGTATTTTTCGGAAGCCCATGACAGCACCCTTAGTTCCCTCCCTTGTTCACATATAGCGGTGCACTCCTTTAGGAAATTGTTCACAAATTAACCTTATGTGGGAGACGGCAAACAAAATTTTTGGTAGGTAGGATAGATAGGTTGTATAGATTATGTGCTGTGTACTAACCATGGTAGCCTCTTAAGCTCTTTAATCCAACTGAAGTGTGGGAGAGGTGCCGCCCTTTTGTATCTGTAGGTTCCCTGTCCTGAAGGGCGGATCTCCTCTCTCGTGGTGCTGTCATGGGCTTCCGAAAAATACCGTTACCGGTTGTAAATTAATACTTTCTGGCTTTGTTTTTCAGATTCTGCTCTTTAGGGTAACTGTGTAATGCTTCACCCTACTTTCCTAGAATATAGCGACCGAGAGAACAGTGTGGTGCCGTCCACATCATCCACTCTGGTCGGTGAGGTAGGATCTTTCCCCCTGACACTTAAAGCGTGTCTCAGGGTGAATCATGGTGGCCAGTCCCTTGCCTTTTCCCCACCACAGCCCTCTCCTAGGAGCGGTGCCGGGAGGAAGACAGATCACTTTTCAGTGGCCCTCCCCTACTCGAGGCCGACACCGTTTTCTGCGCCGTCCATGACAGTTGGGGAATGAAGACGCTGTTTGCCATTGACCCCCTCCTCACCTGGGGCTTCTTATATTTGTCCTTGGCAAGGAGGAAAGGAGTCCGGATCTCGCCCAGTCAGGCACCCTTTCTTTACCACATTCCCTGTTCAAGCGTTACATGGAGGTGGACATCACAGTTCTCTGCTCCCTTCCAGTGCAAATGTGAGCTCACTTAAAATTTAATCTCTGATCTCTCCGAAGGTTTTCTTGGGCCTTAGCCACACACCCCTCTCGCTCGAGCCGATTAAGAAGTGAGGGCTTGAGCGGTCTTTTTCTTCGGCTTCCCCTTCCTTATCAGGCTAGATTCGGGCACAGCCCCAATGCACACCAGTCATGTCTTGCGCTCCTGTTCCAGCCTATGGGAGCACTGCTCTCATTTCATGCCGGGTCTAGATACCGTCCACTTTGTGAGCACCATCCATTCAGCGTGTGAGGTCTCCTTTGAGCATTTTTTCCTCCCATAAGCCCACTCATTTAATCTTCCTCAGCGCTCTCTGCTTATGTCTGTCTGTCACAATCCAATTTTAGATTTATGGCAGCTCTGGTTCCACTCTGTTTAAAAGAAGCTTTTTCCTTTTGGATTATTGGGGGTTAATGTCAGTTTTTCCCCGCTGGCAATCTGGTGTTACTTCAGTGCAGCCCGGTCAGTTGGTTGATGTGGGTGGTCACCACTCCCACCATCCTTTAAAAGATCAACTGATGGTGGTAGTTTTTCTGGAGACCAGCCAAAGTGTGAAGAGCTCTCTGGAGACTGCATGTATAAGCTGCTAGAGGTCCTGGTGTCTTATCCTACGCTGCGGGGAGTTTGGAGTCCGGCTTCAGTGTCATCTGCAGAGTGGAGCTTGGCAGCAGCGTCAGAAAGCCAATTGTGGTGTTTTTCAACTTGTCCATTTTGGTGTTTGCCACTTTCCCCTGTGTATATTATCTGCAGAGGTGAGGCTAGTGCATCTTGCTAGCCAGTGCACTAGCCAGGGCAGTAATAGGTGACTACTAGGGGACTAGGTTCGTGACGGTGGTGGGGGGGGGGGGGGGGAGGACCTGCATAGGGCATTAGGGGAGTGCAGGGACAGGCTCAGGTGATGACCATCCCTCATTCCCTATGGGTGTAGGGCCTTCCTCCTTTTCCACCACGTTGCTTATGAGTTGTGCCGTCTGCTGATTTGCCACCCGTTGGGTCAGGTCACATCATGACACCGCCCCTTCCTTCACATCGCTGAAGTTGCTTTCTCTCCTGTACCTACAAGATACTGCTACTATTGCTGCAATGATCTCCTCCACCAGGAATGGGTAGGCTCTGTCCAGGGTCCTGTTTTTCCTTCATCTAGGCCTAGCTCTCCTCAGCATCCCTTCTCATCTCCAGAGAGGCTCTGGTCCTACATATGTACCGTCCCTTCTGCTCCACTATCCAGTACACTTGTGCCCTCTACATGAAGAAGTGGCCCACAGGTCAAGCCTCGGCATTCTGCATGGACTGCAGCCCTTGGTTTCCCACTCTTCCTTCCCAGAGGGTGCCGCCCTGGTCTGATCTTGATTCTTAGTCTGATTCTGACCTTGTCTTCCAAATTCCAGGAAGCCTTATCATTGGCCATCAAGCAGTACCTCAATATTAAGTATGAGAAGAGCCCCCCCTCCGGTGAAGTGAACATTTAAAAAAGCTGAACGCCCCCCTTCCTTTCACCACTGTCTTTGACAAACATTGCCTCAAACTCCTTGTGATTGGCAAACAGTGCGAGCACCCAGAAAAGCCTTTTCCAGACAGAAGGCAGTTTATTACATATACCTTCTATATCCCTTCAGCCCCCATTTCCTCAGCAAATGGGCAAAATCCCAGCCGTGGACCCTCCAGTCTCTCACCTGTCCATTAAGACGGTCCCGTCTCACCCAGACGGTTCTTCCGTCAAGGACTCCGGTGACAGACAGATTAAAGCCCTGGCCAAGTCTGCTTTTGAGGCTTCTGGTGTTTCTCTGTCCAGCCTTCACTTCCACTTGGGTAGTCAAATCGGTTTCTGCCTGGCCAAAGCTTCTTCAGCAGGTCATTTTATCAACAGCCTCATCTGAAGAGCTTGGTGACCATGCAGATCAGATGTCTCATGCAGTTAAATGCTTGCTGTGTCCCTTGATGCCACCTGCTATTCTGCTCGAGTTGCCAGCAATATCGCAGCCATACGCAGGATTCAATAGCTCAAAGCCTGGATTGCGGATCCTATATCCAAAAAGTTCCTTACCAATCCCCCCATTCAGGGCTCATGTCTTTTTGGGTCTAAGCTGAATCCGCTTCTCTCATATGCCACTGTGTTTAAGAGTAACTCTTCCTCAGCCGAAACCAAAGCATCCTTTTACAAGGAAATATTCTCTTCCCTTTGTCCCTTTTGATAATGCTCATCCTCCCTCTCAGCGAGACCGGTCTTCCGCCCGGTGAAACTCCAGGAAGCCGCTCTTTAAACCAACTCCGGCATGGCGCTCTAAAGCCCCGCTCTGCCAGATCTTCTGTTGCCCGATCCAATAGATTCTCCCTGGCATGAAGAGTTACACCACCTGGGAAATCTCTCAGGTCAGTGGTAGTCTTCTCTTCTGGGACACGTGGCTCTCCATAGTCGACAACATCTGGGTCAGGGAGGTTGTCACTACAGGTTACAGGATAGCATGTTGTCTCCCATGCAGATGTTTTTTCCTGTCCTTCAAGGGTCATATCTCAAATTTCTGTCTTCCTCAAAACTATTGATTATCAGACTTCTAAACTGATGCACCTCCACAGTTTACGAATGGAATCCCTCTGCTCGGTGATTGCCTCCATGTAGCCAGACGAGTTCCTTTGCTTAGTGGAAATTCAGGATGTTTGTCTTCACATCCTGATCTGTCCACCACATCAGAAGTTAGTGCTCCCTTGAACAGGGAAACACAATCAGTTCAGTCTTCACCTTCGGTCTGGCCACTGCTCTGAGTGTTAGAAAAGTTATGGTGAGCATGTGGGCCAGGCATGGTACTTGTGAGGGTTGACAAGCTTCAAAGCTGCCACCAAGTTAAAGCTATAGGTTGAGGGGCAATAACCACAGATCATTCTGGTCTGTTAGACCTTTCAACAACTCCGCGGCAGTATGTGGTTTGTCACCTAAGCAGATTAGCTTCAGCACAGCTTGTTGCCACTTTGCCGAGGCAGCGCTGCAAAGCTTCCAGCTTGCAACTGATGTTAGTTTGTTAGATGGAGATAAGGAGCAGGTACAAGAAGTGCTGTAGAAGATGGGGGCAACCCTGATTGAACCAGGGCTCACAACCATTGGTGTCGGTAGCACGTGTTCCATGCCAGAATTCAACTGGGTCTCCGCTTCCACAGTGTTCACACTTTGTAGCATCCCTGGTCACAAGCACTTGTCCAAGTGTCTGTGGTTAAGTGGGCCTTCCCAGTCACATTGTTGGTCAGGGCACGGCTGATATTATGGGACACGTGCTTGTGTAACGCAAGGATGACACACTTGGAAGAATAGTGGCGACTGGCAACCAAGTATCGAGGGACAGTTGTCGCCATGAGGCTGCGGAAAGGTTGTCTCCAAGCCTAAATGACAGTTTCTAGGGCAGGCAGTCTGGAAATGAGGCCATTTAGCCTTGTAGCTGGTGGGTGGCTGCGTATTTATGCTTGCATTCCAAAGACTGGGATAGTTACATCTGAACACTGTAATGGGACAAGGATTCGGTTGCTGACAGTTGGCTTTGCACTAGACAAGGTGGACTTCCCGGAGTGGACCCTCTGGACCGTGACACCGAGGGTCCCCGGACAAGCAACCAGGTGGAACCGACCCCTATACAGGGATCGTTAGGAGCAGGTCCAGGGGTTCGAATGCCACGGCAGCCGGAACCAAGAGGGGCGGCTCGGAGTGGAGTGCAGGGACTAACACAGGAAGGCAGGCCTGGAGTAGGACAGTAGGTAGGCACGGGTAGGCTGGACTGGAACAGGACTGCAGGTATGGACACACAGGCAGGACCGGAGTAGGACAGCAGGTACGGACACGGGTAGGCAGGACTGCAGGTGCGGACACAGACAGGGAGGACCGGGACTAGGACAGCAAGTACGGACACGGGTAAGCTGGACTGGAACAGGACTGCAGGAGTGGACACAGACAGGCAGGACCGGAGTAGGACAGAAGGTACGGACACGGGTAGGCTGGACTGCAAGGAAGCACAAGGCAGTGAGAGTGGAAGCTGCTAGGCAAACCACAGGACCTAGATGGATGTCAGTAACAACAACGATCAGGCGCCTCCATTAAGGGAGGGCGGCCTGATATACCCGCTGATGTTCCCCCATTGGTCCGGCGGTGCTACCGGGTCAGGGCACCGTCGGCCGTCAAGATCAGACAGAGGGCCAGCCGCGGCCTATGGCGCATGCGCAGAGCTCGCAATGACGTGTCAGGCCGCGGGCCGGTCAGAGGAGGACTGCGTCGCTGGAGCAGGAAGGAGCGAGGCTGCGGCGCCGGGTAAGAATGAGCGCTCGCGACGGGGGGGACTGGCGCGGCGCACGACTGGGAGGCACGGGGACCGTGACAACAGTGGCTGCAAATATGCAACGACTGGAGCAGGGTGGAAATTCTTTGCCTACGTCATGGACAGGGGATTGGTGTGCCCGTAACACAAGAGAAGAGGCAGTGGTGTCATCCGCAGACACTGTTTCTGGACCCTGACGTCTGGCTCAAGTAATCGGGTGCTTTGCTTGCATGTGCCTGAATATTCTGTTGGTGGTCAGGCTGGTAGTCGTGCTGCCTCTGCTGATGCTGACATGGCAGATGTTGCAATTGGATTTTTTTTTTTGTTAACTCAACTGTCTATAATTAAAACCACCAAACTCGTGAACACCTAATCCTTGGCAACTTCACCATTGTTGGTGCTCTTGGGAGCAGTTGCCTTTCTTGTGTCTGTGGCCACAGCACTGCTTCTTCCTGCCTTTTGTGGTGCTGTGGATCCCTACCCCTGTTTGCTGCTTTCCTCACTCTGCATGTCACCTTCCCTGGTTGGTTCAGTGACTTAATCATACACCAGATTGTTGTCACACAGTGTAGGACAAACTAATTGCTACACAAATGGGGAAGGGAGGGCCCAACACTAGGAAAGTGAGTGGAGAACACTAGGCAGATCTATCATCACCCTGTTTCCCTAAGAGACCCTAAATAGGTAATGCACCCATCGCTGAGCAGGATACATAATCCCTGCCTGACCCTAGTGGTAAGCTATGCTTGGGGAAGGAAGCGGTGAACGCTGGTCGAATCGTGCTACCACTAAAGACAGCTAGGATACACAAAACAAGATAACACTCAGCTTGAGTAGACTCAGAAATACCAACGTCCTTCAAGCTCCAAAGAAGACGCTAGCCGACTGCTATAGCTCCAAGCCAGGAAGGTGCAAATGGAAAATGGCAGTATCACCTGCAACTCCCAACAAGAAGTTGGAAGTTTTAAACACCCAGATCCAGTTAACACCATTAGAGCTAGGGGAGGTGGCCACTGGGTCCTAGTGTCAGAAGGACCAGGCAGAAGTCTGCAAAACAAACTGCTGAGAGCCTCTGCTACCAGATGCAGTGCAACGGTTTGCAGCGTCTGACACATCTGTGACACTTGCCTTCAACTACCGCACCCTGGCCTCTCGCCGTGCCTGATCCAACAGGGACGTGAGTACATTGCATGTAGCGATGCTCAAATACTTGAGACAGGCAGTATCCGAAATAAACAGTTACATCCAGGTACCATCTAAGTGACATCTTCTCTGGTGTTTTCTTTCTATTCTTCTACATCTTGTCCAGACGCCATGATGACTTTTCATATCCAGAGTCTGTGCAGAAGATTCCCTGTTCTCCAGTCCTTCAATATAAGTGTAATTATAATGCTTAATAAATATATCTACCCTATGCGGTGCCCCTGAATATTTGCCCTGCACAAAATATGACCCCCACTTTGTCCCTCTTAAAGGCAACCTCTCACCAGATTTGGCCAACATGAGATACAGCCACCACCTTTTAGCCCTGATATACAGCATTTTATAATGCTACATGTCTGCCCCCAATCAGTCCTGAAAGAGCAAAGTACTGCAGTGCACAGGCGCTGAGAAAAGTAAACGATCCCTGGTGCATGCGCACTCCAGTACTTTTCTCTGCCTTCAAGAGGGCTTTGCTTTCCTCTCTCCACTGAGTATCCTCATGCTTTACCCATTTCTGTACTGTCTCCTCTTTATACTGTCTCTCACAAGCTATCCCTCTTCATACTGTGCATGCCACAAGCTATCCTTCCCCATACTGACCCCACAATTTCCTCCCGCGCTGCTCTCTAGCGCATTTTTCCCCCCTCTTGGACCATTTTCCCCCGTACTGCCCTCTCATACTAACAACAACCCACCAAAATGAGTCTTTTGTGTCTTCAGCTCCTACTGAGACCTTACCTTAATGCCGTCTTCATCACCTCTGGGGTACTGCTGTGATGTCAGCATTATAATTGTCACCTCATCATGCCTCTGCTTGTCGTGTCGGAGGGGGATGAGAGCTTCTTCTCTGCCTTGCCAGTCATTTGTGCAATGATATTCACGTGTAGAACAGTCAGTTTGCAGGAGGAACAATTAATATGTTGTAGTGCCCAGCGGGGAGCTAGATGGTATAGGTGCTAGGGATAGCCAATAATAAAGAAATTAGGAATGTCACAGGTGGCGTTGTGGTGAGGTAGCCCTGTGTCTCTCACACTGAGCATTGTAATTCACCACAGGGGGCGTCGCTTTGCCCTCACGTGGCTACGTTCGCTCTGGCTGTTAAAAGTGAAACAGCTAATCAGCGATAGTAATATTTCATCAATGAAAATTGATGAAATATTACAATCCAGCCATGGCCGATGCTGCAGTAGCATCGGCCATGGCTTGAGACACCGATTCGACCCCCCCCCCCCCCCCGCCACTGAATGACAGCAGCGATCTGCCGCCGCTGTCATCATCTGCCCCTCTCCCATTCCCTCCTCTCCCCGCCAGCTTCCGATAACCCCCTCACCCCCCCGGCACCTTTTAAGTCCCCCTGTCGCTCCCGGTGTCCGGCGGGTCCGGTTCATGGGCACCGCCATCATGGAAAAGTGGCGGGCGCATGCGCAGTGCGCCCGCCCGAATCTGCCGGCTGCAGATTCCATTATTTCATTTTGATCACTCTCTCAGTGATCAAAATGAAATAAAAAGTAAATGAACCCCCCGATTATCACCCCCCATAGGTAGGCATAACTAATAAAGAAAATATTTTTATTTTTCCGTTAGGGTTGGAAAGAGGGTTAGGGTTGGAAAGAGGGTTAGGGTTGGAAAGAGGGTTAGGGTTGGAAAGAGGGTTAGGGTTGGAATTGAAGTTGGGGTTAGGGGTGTGTTAGGGTTAAGGTTGGGATTAGGGTTAGGGGTGTGTTAGGGTTAAGGTTGGGATTAGGGTTAGGGGTGTGTTAGGGTTAAGGTTGGGATTAGGGTTAGGGGTGTGTTAGGGTTAAGGTTGGGATTAGGGTTAGGGGTGTGTTAGGGTTGGGGTTAGGGTTGAAGTTAGAATTGATGGGTTTCCACTGTTTAGGCACATCAGGAGGTATCCAAACGCGATATGGTGCAACTATTGATTCCAGCCAATTTTGCGTTCAAAAAGTAAAACGGTGCTCCCTCCCTTCCAAGCCCCGACGTGTGCCCAAACAGTGGTTTACCCCAACATATGGGGTATCGGCGTACTCAGGAAAAATTGCACAACAACTTTTGGGGACTAATTTCTTGTTACCCTTGGGAAAATAAAAAATTGGGGGCTAAACTATTTTTGTGGAAAAAATGTTTTTCTCATTTTCACGTCTCTGCATTATAAACTTCTGACAAGCACTTGGGGTTGAAAGTGCTCACAACAAGTCTACATAAGCTCCTTGGAAGGTCTAGTTTCCAAAATGGGGTCACTTTTGTGGGGGGTTTCCACTGTTCAGGCACATCAGGGGCTCTGCAAACGTAATGACGACCGCAGACTATTCCATCAAAGTCTGCATTTCAAAACGTCACTACTTCCATTCCGAGCCCTGACGTGTGCCCAAACAATGGTTCCCCCACACATATGGGGTATCAGCGTACTCAGGACAAACTAAACAACTTTTGGGGTCCAATTTCTCCTGTTACCCTTGTGAAAATAAAAAATTGCGAGCTAAAAATTCATTTTTTGAGGAAAAAGGTTCGAGGTTCAAGGTGCTCACCACACATCTAGGCAAGTTCCTTATGGGGTCTAGTTTCCAAAATGGGGTCACTTGTGGGGGGTTTCCACAGTTTAGGTACATCAAGGGCTCTGCAAATGTAACATGATGCCCGCAGACCATTCCATCAAAGTCAGCATTTCAAAATGTCACTACTTCCCTGCTGAGTCCCAATGTGTGCCAAAACAGTGGTTCCCCCCCATATATGGGGTACCAGCGTACTCAGGACAAACTGGACAACAACTTTTGGGGTCCAATTTATCCTGGTACCCTTGTGAAAATAAAAAATTGCTGACTAAAAAATTTTCTTTTAGGAAAAAAAGATTTTTCATTTTCACTGCTCTGCATTATAAACTTCTGTGAATCACCTGGGGGTTCAAAGTGCTCACTATTGCATCTAGATAAGTTCCTTAGGGGGTCTAGTTTCCAAAATGGGGTCGATAGTGGGGGAGCTCCAAAGTTTAGGCACACAGGGGATCTCCAAACACGACATGGTGTCCGCTAACGATTGGAGCTAATTTTCATTTCAAAAAGTCAAATGGCGCTAATTCCCTTCTGCGCCCTGCCGTGTACCCAAACAGTGGCCTCCAAACCCCCCCCCCCCCCCCCCCCACACACACACACACACACACACACACACACACACACACACACAGGGTACCAGCGTACTCAGGACAATCTGGACAGCAACTTTTGTGGTCCAATTTCTCCTGTTACCCTTGTGAAAAATAAAAATAGCGTGCTAAAAAATCATTTTTGAGGAAAAAAATGATTTTTTATTTTCACTGCTCTACGTTATAAACTTTTGTGAAGCACTTGGGGGTTCAAAGTGCTCACTGCACATCTAGATAAGTTCCTTGGGGGGTCTAGTTTCCAAAATGGGGTCACTTGTGGGGAAGCTCCAGTGTTTAGGCACACAGCGACTCTCCAAACGCGACATGGCAAGCGCTAAATATTCCAGCATATTTTCCATTCAAAAAGTCAAATGGCGCTCCTTCCCTTCTGAGCCCTGCCGTGCGCCCAAACAGTGGTTTATGACCACATATGAGGTATCGGTGTACTCAGGGGAAATTGCCCAACAAATTTTAGGATCCATTTTATCCTGTTGCCCATGTGAAAATGAAAAAACTGAGGCTGAAAGAAAATTTGTGTTGGAAAAATTAAAATGTCCATTTTTTCCTTCCACATTGCTTTAGCTGCTGTGAAACACCTGAAAAATCTTCTTGAATGTGGTTTTGCGTAGCTTGAGGGGTTCAGTTTTTAGGATGGTGTCACTTTTGGGTATTTTCTGCCATATAGACCTCTCAAAGTGACTTCAAATGTGAGGTGGTCCCTAAAAAAAAAAAAAAAAAAATATGGTTTTATAAATTTTGTTGTAAAAATGAGATCACTTTTAACCCTTATAACTTCCTAACAAAAAAATATTTTGCTTCCAAAATTGTGCTGATGTGAAGTAGACATGTGGGAAATGTTATTTAGTAACTATTTTGTCACATAACTCTCTAGTTTAACAGAATAAAAATTCAAAATTTGAAAATTGCGAAATTTTCGCCAAATTTCTGATTTTTTTCACAAATAAACGCAAAAATGATCGACCTAAATTTACCACTAACATGAAGCCCAATATGTCACGTCACGAAAAAACCATCTCAGAATCGCTAGGATGCGTTGAAGCATTCCAGAGTTATTACCTCATAAAGAGACACTCGTCAGAATTGCAAAAAATGGCCAGGTCATTAAGGTCAAAATAGGCTGGGTCATGAAGGGGTTAAATCAGTCATATCACACAAAATAGTTAATAAATAACATTTTCCACATGTCTACTTTACATCGGCACAATTTAGGAAACATTAAGCAGTCAAAATAAATAAAATCACGTTTTTCAAACAAAAATCTTATTTAGCAACAAATTTTGTATTTTCACAAGGGCAAAAGGACAAAATGGACTCCAAAGTTTGTTGTGCAATTTCTCCTGAGTTGAAGGGAACCTGTCACCTCGTTTTGCTGCTATAAGATGCGGCCACTGCCTTTTACACAGGTCATTGCATGATTGCAGATAACAAAAATTGCTAAAAAAAATTTCCAAAATTTTGAAGAAAAAAAAAATGGTGCCAAAATGTCTGACTGGAGTCACACTAGAGGAATATGGACGAGTGCCTTGCGAGAAAAAATGACATAGCACTCGTACCACTGTTAATCTATGGGGCATCTCCCAGCACCATATTTTTTCTCAGCCATATGATACGTGCGAGTGAAATCGCAGCATGCTGCGATTTGCACTGTATATCGGCTGAGACTCACCAGTGCAAGTCTAGGGGTGCGAGGAAAACCTCACGCCGCACCACACGGACCATCAGTGTGACTTGCGAGAAATACGCACCGATGTCCTATGAAAAGCTGGCAATTCACTGCGTAGTACAGTAAAATCACAAATTCTTCACACCCCGGAAGAAGCGGCAGCTAAACGTGTGTTGGGGTGGGGGGAGTTCCTGCCATCCTGTGCCACCTGGTGCCTTCAATATAGGTAAAATGTATTTTTTGATTTGTTGTGTACTTTCATTTAATTTCTCTATTGGGAGCGTTTCTTGTGTGGTGTTCTCTGTTTTACGCTAAGGAACCTCTACATGTGATATTAGTCTCCATTTATTAAAAAGCATTAGGCTACTTACCTCATGGAGACAGTTTGTCATTAATAGTGATTTTTAGTGGTATTAGTAGTTTTTGTTGCATTAGCAGGACCTCATTTGTCTGCAGAGATGCAAGACTTTGTGTATATAGAGCACTGATATATTTCATATGTATAAGGATGGCAGCTATTTTCCCCTTCTGGGCGTTTTGTTTACTACTTTAAGTGTTTTTTGTGTATTTTAGTTATTGTCTAATAAAAAAGTTGTTTTCATCTTATTTACTGGATCTCTTTCTCGGCAAATAAAAGTTTGAATGTGTGATTAACTGTAAAATCACACTGAGGTTACAATAGAATAGTAACTTACATATAGTGTGTGCTTGTATGTATGCATGTATATGTATGTGTGCGGATGTGTGTATATACTGTATGTATGTGTATATGTATGTGTGTGTATATATGCATGTGTGTATATATGTATATATATGTGTAGATGTGTGTATGTATATATGTATGTGTGTGTATATATACACTCACTGGCCACTTTATTAGGTACACCATGCTAGTAACGGGTTGGACCCCCTTTTGCCTTCAGAACTGCCTCAATTCTTCGTGGCAGAGATTCAACAAGGTGCTGGAAGCATTCCTCAGAGATTTTGGACCATATTGACATGATGGCATCACACAGTTGGCGCAGATTTGTCGGCTGCACATCCCTGATGCGAATCTCCCGTTCCACCACATCCCAAAGATGCTCTATTGGATTGAGATCTGGTGACTGAGGAGGCCATTTGAGTACAGTGAACTCATTGTCATGTTCAAGAAACCAATCTGAGATGATTCGAGCTTTATGACATGGCGCATTATCCTGCTGAAAGTAGCCATCAGATGTTGGGTACATTGTGGTCATAAAGGGATGGACATGGTCAGCAACAATACTCAGGTAGGCTGTGGCGTTGCAACGATGCTCAATTGGTCCCAAGGGGCCCAAAGAGTGCCAAGAAAAAATTCCCCACACCATGACACCACCACCACCAGCCTGAACCGTTGATACAAGGCAGGATGGATCCATGCTTTCATGTTGTTTACGCCAAATTCTGACCCTACCATCCGAATGTCGCAGCAGAAATCGAGACTCATCAGACCAGGCAACGTTTTTCCAATCTTCTACTGTCCAATTTCGATGAGCTTGTGCAAATTGTAGCCTCAGTTTCCTGTTCTTAGCTGAGAGGAGTGGTACCCAGTGTGGTCTTCTGCTGCTGTAGCCCATCTGCCTCAAAGTTCGACGCACTGTGCGTTCAGAGATGCTCTTCTGCCTACCTTGGTTGTAACGGGTGGCAATTTGAGTCACTGTTGCCTTTCTATCAGCTCGAACCAGTATGCCCATTCTCCTCTGTCCTCTGGCATCAACAAGGCATTTCCGGCCACAGAACTGCCGCTCACTGGATTTTTTTTCTTTTTCGGACCATTCTCTGTAAACCCTAGAGACGGTTGTGCGTGAAAATCCCAGTAGATCAGCAGTTTCTGAAATACTCAGACCAGCCCTTCTGGCACCAACAATCATGCCACGTTCAAAGGCACTCAAATCACCTTTCTTCCCCATACTGATGCTCGTTTTGAACTGCAGGAGATTGTCTTGACCATGTCTACATGCCTAAATGCACTGAGTTGCCGCCATGTGATTGGCTGATTAGAAATTAAGTCTTAACACACAGTTGGACAGGTGTACCTAATAAAGTGGCCAGTGAGTGTATGTGTATATGTGTATATATATATATATATATATACACACTCACACAGTACAGACCAAACGTTTGGGCCACCTTCTCATTCAAAGAGTTTTTTCTTTATTTTCATGACTGTGAAAATTGTAGATTCACTCTGAAGGCATCAAAACTATGAATTAACACGTGGAATTATATAATAAACAAAAAAGTGTGAAACAACTGAAAATATGTCTTATATTCTAGGTTCTTCAAAACAGCCACCTTTTGCTTTGATTACTGCTTTGCACACGCTTGGCATTCTCTTGATGAGTGTCATGGTTTGCTCAGCTTGTGGGATCAGGTAGTTTAGAGGTTAATCTGGACAGCCTCACTCTGAGATTCTGAGAGGCTTTTTATAGCCTCATTGTGGGCTCATTCCTCGTCGCTTATACTCAGACCCTTGGCCAAGTGTGTGACCCTGGTGTGCTTTGTGACTGTGATACTTTATGCTTGCTTGGTTTTGATCCGGTTCTGTCCCTGTTACGGGTTCTTCCTGTTCCTTTTGTACTGCGTTGCTATCTCTGTGTATGATTCATTGCTTACGTTTTGACTGTTCTCTGCTTGTCCCTCTGGTACCGCACCGCCCTCTCCATGTATAACCCCCGTTTGTGTGACCTGAGTTTCCCTAGCCTTTACTCCAGGATTCCTGTAAAAGAACCCTATAGTCCTCTCCTGGGTGAGTTACCGGTTCAGCCGTGGCAGTCCGCCGGCGCTGACCGGATCCTGATAATGAGCTTCAAGTGGTAGTCGCCAGAAATGGTTTTCACTTCACAGGTATGCCCTGTCAGGTTTAATAAGTGGGATTTCTTGCCTTATAAATTGGGTTGGGACCATCAGTTGTGTTGTGCAGAAGTCTAGTGGACACACAGCTGATAGTCCTACTGAATAGACTGTTAGCTGCTTTTTTTTCTTGCCATAATACAAATTCTAAGAGAAAAATGAGTGGCCATCATTACTTTAAGAAATGAAGGTCAGTCAATCCGAAAAATTGGGAAAACTTTGAAAGTGTCCCCAAGTGCAGTGGCAAAAACCATCAAGCGCTACAAAGAAACTGGCTCACATGAGGACCACCCCAGGGAAGGAAGACTAAGAGTCACCTCTGCTGCGGAGGATAAGTTCATCTGAGTCACCAGCCTCAGAAATCGCAGTAACAGCAGCTCAGATTAGAGACCAGGTCCATGCCACAGAGTTATAGCAGAAGACACATCTCTACAACAACTGTTAAGAGGAGACTTTGTGCAGCAGGCCTTCATGGTAAAATAGCTGCTAGAAAACCACTGCTAAGGACAGTCGACAAGCAGAAGAGACTTGTTTGGGCTAAAGAACACAAGGAAAGGACATTAGACCAGTGGAAATCTGTGCTTTGGTCTGATGAGTCCAAATTTGAGATCTTTGGTTCCAACCACCGTGTCTTTGTGCGACGCAGAAAAGGTGAACGGATGGACTCTACATACCTGGTTCCCGCTGTGAAGCATGGAGGAGGAGGTGTGATGGTGTGGAGGTGCTTTGCTGGTGACACTGTTGGGGATTTATTCAAAATTGAAGGCATACTGAACCAGCATGGCTATCACAGCATCTTGCAGTGGCATGCTATTCCATCCGGTTTAAGTTTAGTTGGACCATCATTTATTTTTCAACAATGACCCCAAACACCTCCAGGCTGTGTAAGGGCTATTTGACCAATAAGGAGAGTGATGGAGTGCTAAGCCAGATGACCTGGCCTCCACAGTCACCAGACCTGAACCCAATTGAAATGGTTTGGGGTAGCTGGACCACAGAGTGAAGGGCCAACAAGTGCTAAGCATCTCGGGGAACTCCTTCAAGACTGTTGGAAGACCATTTCTGGTGACTACCACTTGAAGCTCATCAAGAGAATGCCAAGAGTGTGCAAAGCAGTAATCAAAGCAAAAGGTGACTACTTTGGAGAACCTAGATATTAGACATATATTTTCAGTTGTTTCACACTTTCTTGTTATACAATTCCACGTGTTAGTTCATAGTTTTGATGCCTTCAGAGTGAATCTACAATTTTCATATTCATGAAAATGAAGAAAACTCTTTGACTGAGAAGGTGTCCAAACTTTTGGTCTGTACTGTGTGTGTGTGTGTGTGTGTGTGTGTATGTGTGTATATATATATATATATATATATATATATATATATATATATATATATATAGTGGCAGGGCTAAGGGTCGTGTAATTGATGGGAGATATGTGCCTCATAAATGGCTTGTCTCTATAATGTAAAGCCTACCAGATATTATTATTGTTGTTGTTGTTTGACCTGTGGTGAGGTCACAGTCAGGTGACCAGTCAGCTGCTGGGATGGTGGGTGTGGCTACAGCCTTATAATGTGGCCTGCTCCTGAACCAGGGAGCTGTGTGTGGGGAGGACTAAGCCTCCCATGTGTGCTGAGACTCCTGCTCTGAGTCTACAACCACGGACATTTTTGTGTTATTTTGCCTGAGCTAAAGGCTACTTTTTGGTGTTACGCTGCCTTGTGCGTTTATGACGTGAATAAACCGCATGCACTGTTGAAGAACCTGTCTCCTGATTGTCTCACGCTGCACCCAAGTGAGTCACATCCCTAAAAAATATATATATATATATATATATATATATATATATATATATATATATATATATATATATATATACATACACACACTGTGTATATATAGTGTGGTGGGGGATGGGATTGTGTGCGGTAATGTGGTGGTGGGGCGGAGCTACTGTGCAGGGGGCGGATTTAGCGAGTAATCACGATGCCATATATATGTGTGTGTGTGGAGAGAGATATATTTTATATATTTTAGATATAGGCTGGCACTTTTCAGCCTGGGGGGCAATCACAAGGCAGTGGCTCTCGATTTGCAGTCACCCACCTCTGCCCAACTTATCTCTGGCTGCTGCATTAAAGCAACAGAGAAAACAGGCTTGTACATAGAAATATAAATAGAACGGAGCTTGCTGCATAGATATGGGAACAGAACCAAGCTTACTGCCTACATACTGTACCAGAAGCAATCTGACTATATAGACACAAAAAGGACGGATTACTACGTAGATAAGGGAGCAGAACCAAGCTTACTATAGAGACAAGGGAGCAGAACCGAGTTTACTACAGAGATAAGGGAGCAGAACCAAGCTTACTATGTCTATTACACAGATATGGGAACAGAACCACGCTTACGGCATGCATATGGTACAAGAATCTAGATTACTACATCAATACAGAACCAAGCTTACTGCTTAGATATGATACCATAACTGAGCTTACTGACAAACATACATATATCTCTAGAAACACTGACAAATAAACATACAGTACAGCAGGGACATTGCTAGAGTTCTAAAAGTTCAGGGGTCCAAGCCTCAAAGTGCATGTCTACCCATCTAACCCCCCTATAATCATCTAAAGAGCATCTATAGATATATAATTACAGTATACCACTGTTGCTAACCAAAAACATACAATGCAAAGACCAATATTATCAAAATTACTACTATAAAAGACCAAAACAATAAAACTACTCAATGTCCACCACCATCACCACTACTCAGCAAATACATAATATAATATAACCATTACCTTTACGTAACTAAACACTATACAGTGACTAATGACACCACCATACACCTTCTACTACATAGACTGAAACAAATTTAGATGTCACTACATAAAATAGTCTACTAAAAAGAGCAATATTACCATCATACGATAACAACAGTAAATTAATAGATACTAGTCCCGCAGAACATGCACGTGAGTACAGTAGTTATATATAGAACCTTACAGCTGACGATCTTTCTGATTTGGGTCGCTCACTTTTCCTGTCTTTTTCATCAGGCCCAGACCTCCATTACCACTTCTCCAGCCACAACTCATCTGCACAGATTACAACAAAATCACATTTGACATTTCTACTGATGTCTCATTTATTCCCAACCTACAAAAAGTCCCCACTCTGCATACCTGAGGCATAGAATACTGACCTCAATATTTAAAATAACTGTGCCATTACTTATGATTACTCCCTCCCCCCAAAATTAGTGTCCCATAGAAAATATTAATACCCCCACTGTGCAAAGGCGTGTATGCTCCTTTATCCCCTTCCCGACCAATGACTCCACATAGGTGTCATGAAAAGCTGTGCCAATCTGACCAGTGACGCCTATGTGGCGTCATGAATGAATTGCCCTCCTGTGGGTCGGGTGACTGGGGTCACTGAAAGGTCACCCGACCCACACACATGGGGCTTTGTACTTCACCACAGGTGGGGTGGCTTCGCCCCCACGTGTCTACGATTGCTCTGATTGGCTGTTAAAAGTGAAACAGCCAAATCAGAGCGATAGTAATATTTCATCAATGAAATTTGATGAAATATTATAATCCAGCCACGGCCGATGCTGCAGTAGCATCGGACATGGCTGGAGACAATAATCTGACCCCTCCTCCCACATCGGCTGGTAAGGGCGATCGGCCCCCTGCCACTGAACGACAGCGGCAATCTGCCGCCGCTGTCATCATCTGCTCCCCCTGCCTTCCCTCCACTTTCCCCAGCTTCTGATCACCTCCCCTCCCACCCCCCGGTACCTTCCAAGTGCCATTGTCACTCCTGGTGTCCCGTGGTCCCAGATCATGGGGGCCGCCATCTTGGAAAATGGAGGGCGCATGCACAGTGCGCCCGCTCGAATCTGCCGGCTGCAGATGCCATTCATTCATTTTGATCACAGTGATCAAAATAATACAAAAAGTAAATACCCCCCCTTTATCACCCCCATAGGTAGGCACAAATAATAAAATAAAGAAAATATTTTTATTTTGGGGTTGGGGTTGGAATTGGGGTTAAGATTAGGGGTGTGTTGGGGTTAGGGTTAGGCTTGTGGTTAGGGTTATGGTTAGGGTTGGGGTTAGGGGTGTATCGGGGTTATGGTTAGTGATGTGTTGGGGTTAGGGTTGGAGTTAGAATTGAGGGGTTTCCACTGTTTATGCACATCAGGGGGTCTCCAGACGCGACATGGTGCCACCATTGATTCCAGCCAATTTTGTGTTCAAAAAGTCAAGCGGTGCTCCCTCCCTTCCAAGCCCCGACGTGTGCCCAAACAGTGGTCCCCCCCCACATATGGGGTACCAGCGTACTCAGAACAAACTGAACAACTTTTGGGGTCCAATTTCTCCTGTCACCCTTGTGAAATTAAAAAATTGCAGACTAAATATTTTTTGAGGGAAAGAAATATTTTTTATTTTCACGGCTTCTTTGAAGCACCTGGGGGTTCAAAGTGCTCACTATGCATCCAGATAAGTTCCTTAGGGGGTCTAGTTTCCAAAATGGGGTCATTTGTTGGGGAGCTCTGAAGTTTAGGCGCACAGGGGCTCTCGAAACACGACATGGTGTCCGCTAACGATTGGAGCCAATTTTCATTTAAAAAAGTCAAATGGTGCTCCTTCCCTTCTGAGCCCTGCCGTGCGCCCAAACAGTGGTTCCCCCCACTTCTGGTGTACCAGCGTACTCAGGACAAACTGGACAACAACTTTTGTTGTCCAATTTCTCCTGTTAGCCATGTGAAAATAAAAAATAGCATGCTAAAAAAATCACTTTTGAGGAGAAAAATTGATCTTTTATTTTCACTGCTCTGCGTTATAAACTTTTGTGGAGCTCTTGGGGGGTTCAAAGTGCTCACTACACATCTAGATAAGTTCCTTAAGGGGTCTAGTTTCCAAAATGGGGTCACTTGGGGGTTTTCACTGTTTAGGCACACGGACTCTCCAAATGCGACATTATGTCCGATAACGATTGGAGCTAATTTTCCATTCAAAGTCAAATGGCGCTCTTTCGCTTCCGGACCCTGCCATGCACCCAAACACTGTTTTATGACCACATTTGAGGTATTGGTGTGCTCAGGAGAAATTGCCCAACAAATATATATATATTTTTTTTTTTTGCAAATCTTTATTCGTAAATTTTTCAAACAGCCTGCACATAACTTCAAAAAACAGTAGTTTCCAGAATTAACAAGTTAGTCATTTCCATGTTGGTGAGCTGGAAAGTGTAGTATACAGATCAAAACAAAACATTAAAATAAACCTAACATAAACGTAAAAACCTATCGGGCACGTACTCTTCCAGTGTTATTAATCCTCTAAGGATAATTTATAGGTGAACATAAATGTGACAGGTGAACTCATAGTAGAAAGAAAACTGTAGTGGAAATTAAAGACCACATCAGTAAAATTGCACTATTAGACTAAAAAAGGGTTATTAAGTTGAGTACCGGACTGTATCATCTCGGCGTGTACGACAAGGGTAGATTTAGTTAATTTCAATTTCAGTTTGTCCCTGACAGAGCATCGGAATATTCCTTCGATTTGACTTTTTCATGGGATCTGGTTTCCCAACTGGATAATTCTTCCAGTCGATACAAGTCATGGACCTTATTGTGCCATTTTCCTATCGTGGGGGGTGGGGTTTGAGTTATCCAATGAGAGGAAATCAGTTGTTTCGCAGCAGCTACTAATAATGAGAGTAAGTTGTGTTTTCTTGGTGTAAAAGTTTTCGAAGGGAGTGACAATAAAATCTCCTGGGGAGTAAGATCTGTTGGTTTCAAACCCATACGACGAAGTGAGTCATTAATATCTTTCCAGAAAGTTGAAATACCCGGGCAAAACCAGAAAATATGCGTAAGAGATCCTATTGCACCAGAACATCTCCAACACAACGATATATCGCTTAAACCTAGGTGGACCAAGCGTTCCGGAGTTTTGTACCAGAATCTTGAATGCATTCTCCTGTAATAGAATACACCTGGAAAAACCGTGAGAGTTGGCAAGCACTTGACTCACTTCTTGGTGAGATAGGGTTATCTTTAGCTCCGATTCTCAAGAGGTTATATAAAGAGGCTTGAAGTTCTCTGGTGGCTTGATAAGATTAGCATATAGTTTAGACACTAGTTTGGAGATAGGAGAACGGAGCTTAACCATGAGCTCCAGCCATAACCAATCCAAGGAATACTTCAGGTCTGCTTTAAATTTTAAGATGAAATGGACATGCTGTTTCTGCAAGAGGTCCTCAGGACGTTTTGTTGCATCTCTCGGCCAACCCTCCACACATGGTATATCACCCCACAGGAGATGGAAGATAGGAATGTTTGGGAGACCATCCCACAGATCATAAACGTCCATGTATTTGGGGTTAGTCAACCAAGGGAGGACTCTGAGTGGGATATCCTCCAGAAAAAATGTGAGGTACGATATTTGGGCTTAGTTTGCATCTAATTGAGAGAGTAGTTAGGATTATGTCATTACGTTTTCTAGAGGAGGGAATAATAGATGACCATAGGTACAAATCTGAATCTTTTCCCATTATGGCAATTTCTACATTCTATGTTTAATCAAGTTAAACCATCGAGCAAGATGTATAGCCTGATAGTATGTGTTAAAATCCGGGAGGCCAAGGCCCCGGAACATGTAGGTATAAAAAGTAATTTTAGGTGTAGTCTAACCTTTTTGCCTTTCCAAACAAAATTAGAAATAAGCTGGTTGAGTGAGCGGAAGAAAGAATCAGGGAGAATATAATATTTGACAATATTAACTCGACCTATCCAGGAAACGTATGGCACATCGTATTTTTTAGTAAAACTAGTATCTTATCCAACAAGGACGTGAAATTATATTTATAGAGGGAGGAGGGGTCTGCTATTAAACTAAAATATCTAGGGATCTTCTTATCTGCAGCCCATTGAAACTGGGTAACTTTTTATTAGGTGCTGTAATGACTCCATTTGGTGCAGAGATATTCATGGCTTCTGATTTACTTAAACATATTCGATGAATTTGGAATAGTTTCTAACTTGAAAATTAATTTACTAGCCTGGGGAATGCTATATCAGGGTTCGCTGTTAGAAGATCATCCGCAAAGGCTGCTGTTTTAATTTGTTTGGCCTATCCTAAATCCTTTGATGGATGTGTCTGATTTTCTGTATGAGAGTTTCCATTACTAAAATGAACAGGGCAGGGGAAAGTGGGCAACCCTGTCTGACTGGTTCCGTTGTTCATTTCAAATGGGTCTGAGAAAATTCCATTTACTCCCACCCTAGCCGTAGGATCCACGTATAGTGTCATAATGGCATCAATAAAGGGAGGAGGAAAAGCAAATTTTTGTGCATATCATATAGTTCCAGCTAATTCTGTCAAACGCTTTTTCAGTGTCTGTTGACAGGACCGTAAGGAACGTTTTCTTATTCTTAGCGTAGGATATGGCCTGAAGGACCTTAGTAGCATTGTCCTTCCCCTCCCTCCCCTTGACAAAACCCACCTGGTCAGGATGAACCAGTTTCCCCAAAATCCCATTGATTCTAGAGGCTAAAATTTTTGTCTACAGTTTAATATCGTTGTTTAGCAACAAAATGGGTCTATAATTGCTACAGAGGCTTTCATCTTTCCCCTCCTTCGGGACAATGGCAATGTAAGCTTCTTGGGCCTGTCGAGGTGGCGGTGTTCCCATAAGGAAGGAATTGAAGAGAGAGACCATGTGTGGAAGGAGGACCCCAGAGAATTTCTTATAATAACCAGCTGAGAAGCAGTCTGGACCAGGTGCCTTCCCATTAGGCAGAGCTCTCAAGGCATCTTTGATTTCATTAAATGTGATTGGAGAAGTTAAAGCATCATATTCGCTAGGAGGAATAGTTGGGAGAGAAAGGGGGGCTAAGAACTATTGTATATTATCTGCGGCTCTCACACAATCCTTCATGGATTCTGGGGGATCTAAGTTATATAAGGCATTATAGTATTGTCTGAAGGCCTCGGCAATCTCCCTGGATTCAACCACTCTCTTGTTAGCCGTAATTTGAATATTTTTAGTGAATGTCATCTCCTTTTTGTTTTTTTTATCATTTGAGAGATGAGTTTGCCGCTTCTGTTACCATGCATGTAGTATCTGTCTACTGTACATGAACGTCTTGGCCGATCTCACATGTAAAACATTTTTTAGTTTGTGTCTAAGAGTGGCTAGATCCTGAAGATACTCACCCAACCTATTTGTTTTATGAATACCGTATATACTCGTGTATAAGCTGAGATTTTCAGCCCATTTTTGTGGGTGAAAGCTCTCTTCCCCCCCACCATCCCCCCCCTTTCTCGGCTTATACACGAGTCATATACCTGGGGGTCAGCGGTGGAGGGGGGGGCGGCGGTGTCACAGATCATACTCACCCTTTACACTCTGCAGCCCCCTCGCTTCTCCACTGTCTCCCTTCCTGCCTTCTGCAGTCACGTAGTACCACTCATTAAACTCATGAATATGCACATTTTCATGAGTGGTAATGAGTGGTATCACGTGACTGCTGAAGGCAGGAAGGGAGACAGTGGAGAAGCGAGGCTGCAGAGACGTTCCAGGACGGGAGAGTTTAGCGATATTCACCTGTCCTCGTTCCCACGCTGCTCACCGCGGTCTGCTGCTCCCTGGGTCCGTGATCTTTAGCCAGCAGGGGGCGCGGTGACGTGGTTAGTGCGCCGCACCCTCTGCTGGCTGAACAGTCACTGACAGAGGACACGCAGACAGTGGTGAGCAGCAATGGACCCTGGTCCTGAGCAGGAGAGGTGAGTATGGCATTTTTTTTTTGCAGCAGCAGCATATGGGGGCATAATATATGGGGCAGCATATGGGGGCATAATATATGGGGCAGCATATGGGGGCATAATATATGGGGCAGCATATGGGGGCATAATATATGGGGCAGCATATGGGGGCATAATATATGGGGCAGCATATGGGGGCATAATATATGGGGCAGCATATGGGGGCATAATATATGGGGCAGCATATGGGGGCATAATATATGGGGCAGCATATGGGGGCATAATATATGGGGCAGCATATGGGGGCATAATATATGGGGCAGCATATGGGGGCATAATATATGGGGCAGCATATGGGGGCATAATATATGGGGGCAGCATATGGGGGCATAATATATGGGGGCATAATCTATGGGGCAGCATATGGGGGAATAATCTATGGGGCAGCATATGGGGGAATAATCTATGGGGCAGCATATGGGGGCATATTCTATGGAACAGCATATGGGGGAATAATCTATGGGGCAGCATATGGGGCATAATCTATGGAGCAGCATATGGGGGCATAATCTATGGGGCAGCATATGGGGGCATAGTCTATGGAGCAGCATATGGGGCATAGTCTATGGAGCAGCATATGGGGCATAGTCTATGGAGCATCATATGGGGGCATAGTCTATGGAGCAGCATATGGGGGGATTAGTCTATGGGGCAGCATATGGGGGGATTAGTCTATGGGGCAGCATATGGGGGGAATATTCGTCTATGGGGCAGCATATGGGGGGAATATTCGTCTATGGGGCAGCATATGGGGGGAATATTCGTCTATGGGGCAGCATATGGGGGGAATATTCGTCTATGGGGGGAATATTCATCTATGGGGCAGCATATGGGGGGAATATTCGTCTATGGGGCAGCATATGGGGGGAATATTCGTCTATGGGGCAGCATATGGGGGGAATATTCGTCTATGGGGGGAATATTCATCTATGGGGCAGCATATGGGGGGAATATTCGTCTATGGGGCAGTATATGGGGGGAATATTCATCTATGGGGCAGCATATGGGGGGAATATTCGTCTATGGGGCAGTATATGGGGGGAATATTCGTCTATGGGGCAGTATATGGGGGGAATATTCGTCTATGGGGCAGCATATGGGGGGAATATTCGTCTATGGGGCAGCATATGGGGGGAATATTCGTCTATGGGGCAGCATATGGGGGGAATATTCGTCTATGGGGGGAATATTCATCTATGGGGCAGCATATGGGGGGAATATTCGTCTATGGGGCAGCATATGGGGGGAATATTCGTCTATGGGGCAGCATATGGGGGGAATATTCGTCTATGGGGCAGCATATGGGGGGAATATTCGTCTATGGGGCAGCATATGGGGGGAATATTCGTCTATGGGGCAGTATATGGGGGGAATATTCATCTATGGGGCAGCATATGGGGGGAATATTCGTCTATGGGGCAGCATATGGGGGGAATATTCGTCTATGGGGCAGTATATGGGGGGAATATTCGTCTATGGGGCAGCATATGGGGGGAATATTCGTCTACGGGGCAGCATATGGGGGGAATATTCGTCTATGGGGCAGCATATGGGGGGAATATTAACCTTTGTGCAGCATTATATGGGGTGTAGTTTGTATGGGGCTCCTGATTCAATATGGATATTCAAAAACATTTAACCTACTGATGTCTCGATTAACTTGACTTTTATTGGTATCGATTTTTATTTTTGAAATTTACCAGTAGCTGCTGCATTTTCCAGCCTAGGCTTATACACGAGTCAATACGTTTTTCCAGTTTTTTTGTGGCAAAATTAAGGGGGTCGGCTTATACACAGATCGGCTTATACACAAGTATATACGGTACGTTCTGCTGTGTTAATTTGATGAAGGAGGGATTGAATCTCTTTTTCTCTTAGCTTTTTAACATAAGAACCCAGGGAAATAAGTTCCCCCCTGATTACAGCTTTATGGGCTGAAATAACATGTAATGCTGTCTTCGTTTCCCTACATTGTCAGGATTGTCCAATAGTGATTCATTTAGCTTCCAATTCCCCACCGAACAAGGTAATGTGGTGATGTCAATAGTCATGAAAACAGGTGCATGATCCAATATAGTTGCGTCTCCTATATGAGATGATCTAATTAAGTGGAAAGCTTTCGTCTGTACAAAAAAGTCTAACCGATGGTACGAGAGGTGCGGAGGGGAAAAGGTGTAGTCCTTTGTGGTGGGAAATAAACTAAAGTCACAACATTTAGTTGATCCCTGGTGGACTTTAAGAATCTGTCTCAAATTCCAAGAAATAGGGGAAGACCCACTAGAAGCATCCAGGCTTGGTTGAACTGTAAGATTCTAATCCCCTCCCACTATTAACATACCCTCCTGAAAAAGTTGAATGGTGTCTAGTGTTTTTATTTTACATGAAACCTGGTTTTGGTTGGGGGCATATAAATTTGCAAATGTCACCTTCGTGTTTGCCAAAAAACCTTTGACAAAAATGAATCTTCCCTCCGAGTCACTTAGGCGATCTATAATTGTAAAGGGGAAACCCCTTCTGAAGGCAGTGCTCACCCCTTTTGGACGCTGTAGAGGCACAGCTATTAAACCATATAGGAAAATGAGAGAAGGACATATTGGGGACTCTATCAAGGTTGAAATGGGTTTATTTGATGAAAGCCACTTGTTTTTTGTTTTTTCAGAAGTGTGAGTATTTGGCTGTGCGTAGCAGGGGAGTTGATACCTTTGACATTGAGTCGCCACAGTGATCGAGCCAAAACCCCTCCTACTAGTCATTTAAATGGTCATCAAGAGTTCTGTCACATCAAAATGCCTGAAATGATGACAACTATAGAAAAGAAGAACATTAAACAAACTTTTTACACTGACATACTCGCCCATTGCAGGGGGTTGTATAGAGCACCCAAATATGAGTGAGAGTGTCCAAGTGGTGATCTTGGATTAACCAAAATAAACATTGTGCTATCATACATACTGATAGTATAGCAAGTATGTAAATGTAATAACATATTCATATATTCAGAGGAACAAAAACCAGCAAGCCCTCGACTGAGGGTTCTCATATCTCCCAAGCTTCCCTCTCCCTGTTGCATAGAGACCTAAAATGTCCTGCTCAACACTGTCCAAACAGACAATCTAGAAGAGTCTGAAGGAGGTAGGAATGCATTTTCAGGAATGGGAGCTATCCGAAAGTTTACAGGCCCTGACAGACCAAGTATTACAACTTCTATTCAAAAACAAAAGGAATAGCACAGGGCCAGGCCTAACGTTTTTCGGAGTCAAGACAACAGGAGAGGTCTCAAGAAAAAACATGTGACCTAAACCAAAAAGTTTGTCAGTCGGGGCAAAGACCATCCCGTGTCAATTGGCATCCAGGAGGGGATATCAATAGGGTCAATACCCATCTTTTCCCAGGCTCTCTAAATCTGTCGGAGATGGTATTATGATTTGGCGGTTATTCACGTTGATTGCTAAGCCGAAAGGGTGTAGCTATATATAGGTTAGCCCCTTAGCATTTAAGGCCTGTTTCACACTTCCGTTTTTTCAAATCCGTCAAAATCCGTTGGTTTCCGTAAAAAAACGGATCCGCCATTTTTTTGCAGGATCCGTTTTTTTTGTCCCATAGACTTCCATTAGCGGTTACCGCGGATCCATCAAAAAAACGGATCCGTTTTTAAAAAAACAGATCTGTTTGCATCCGTTTCCGTCAAAAAAACGGAAACTGATCCGTTTGGCGGACACAAAAACGGAAGTGTGAAACAGGCCTAACCCCTTTCTGACATCAGACGTACTATCCGGCCATGGGACCCGGACCCCTATGTCCATGGACAGGGTAGTATGTCTAGCACGATCAGCGGCGCCCACGTCGTGAGCGCCGCTGATCGTGGCCGGGTGTCAGCTGATTATCGCAGCTGACGCCCTGCACTGTCGGGGCGGTCGCGGACCGCCCCGACACGTTAACCCCTTGCACACCGCGATCAAATACGATCGCGGTGTACCGGGGGCCTAAAGGGGAGCATCGTCAGGGAGGGGGCTCCCTCCATGTTTCCCTGAGCCCCCCACAGCAGCGCAATGTGCAGCCCTGCTGCGGGGGCCTCCCTCCCTGCTGGTCCCCGGATCCAAGATGGCGATGGGGACCTTCGGGGGCCTGCAGGGAGCTGGCTTCATCAGTGCCTGCAAAGCGCAGGCAAGGAGGAAACCTGCACACTGCCTGTTACTGCTGATCTGTCACAGGACAGTGATGTCCCGCCTGGGACAACCTAATAAAGTTTCAAAAAATATAAAGTGTGTACAAAAAATTTTAAAAAAATCGCTAAAAAAAAAAAATTCCCTAATTCATTTTTTGGAAATAAAAAACAAAGCAATAAAAGTACACATATTTGGTATCGCAGCGTCCATAACGACCTGCCCTATAAAACGGTCCCATTAGTTAACCTCTTTAGCGAACCCCTTAAAAAATAAAAATAAAAAACGAAGCAAAAAATGATTTATCATACCGCCAAACAAAAAGTGCAATAACGCGCGATCAAAAAGACACGTATAAATATCCATGGTACCGCTGAAAACGTCATCTTGTCCCGCAAAGAACGAGCCGTGCACACAGCGTCATGAGCGAAAAAAATAAAGTTATAGCTCGCAGAATAAAGCGATGCAAAAATAATTATTTTTTATATAAAATTGTTTTCGTTGCATAAAAGCGCCAAAGCACAAAAAAATGGCTCAAATGAGGTATCGCTGTAACCGTACTGACCGGAAGAATAAAACTGCTTCATCAATTTTACCGCACGTGGATCAGTGTAAACGCACCGCCCCAAAAGAAATTCATGAAACGCTGTTTTTTTTCATTCTGCGTCCCAAAAATCGGACCTCGCATGACTCAGTGGGTCAAAATATGGAAAAATTATAGCTCTCAATATGTGGTGATGCAAAAACTATTTTTACAATAAAATGCGTCTTAGCGTGTGACAGCTGCCAAAAATAAAAACCGCCATAATTAGTAAATCAAACCCCCCGTTATCACCCCCTTAGTTAGGGAAAAATAATAAAATTGAAAAAATGTATTATCCATTTTCCCATTAGGGTTAGGGGTGTGTTGGGGTTAGGGTTGGAGTTAGAATTGGGGGGTTTCCACTGTTTGGGCACATCAGGTGGTCTCCAAACGCAGCATGGCGTCTGATCTCAATTCCAGCCAATTCTGCGTTGAAAAAAATCAAATGGTGCTCCTTCCCTTCCAAGCTCTGCCATGCGCCCAAAACAGGGTTTTACCCCCACATATGGGGTATCGACCTACTCAGGACAAATTGCAAAACAACTTTTGGGGTCCTACTTCTCCTGTTGCCCTTAGGAAAATAAAAAATTGGGGGTAAAAATATCATTTTTGTGGGGGAAAAAAATGATTTTTATTTTCACGCCCGGGCATTATAAACTTCTGTGAAGCCCTTGGGGGTTCAAAGTGCTCACCACACATCTAGATAAGTTCCTTAGGGGGTCTAGTTTCCAAAGTGGTGTCATTTGTGGGGGGGGTTTCCACTGTTTAGGTACATCAGGGGCTCTCCAAAGGCAACATGACACCCGCAGACCATTCCATCAAAGTCTGCATTCCAAAACGTCATTACTTCCCTTCCGAGCCCCGACGTGGGCCCATACAGTAGTTTTCTCCCGCATATGGGGTATAAGTGTACTCAGGACAAATTGGACAACAACTTTTGGGGTCCATTTTCTCCTGGTATCCTTGGGAAAATAAAAAATTGGGGACTAAATGATCATGTTTGTGGAAAAAAATAGGATTTTTTTTTATTTTCACGCCCGGGCATTATATAAACTTCTGTGAAGCCTTTTGGGGGTTCAAAGTGCTCACCACACATCTAGATAAGTTCCTTAGGGGGTCTAGTTTCCAAAATGGGGTCACTTGTGGGGGGATTCCACTGTTTAGGTACATCAGGGGCTCTCCAAACGTGACATGGCGTCCGATCAGAATTCCAGTCAATTTTGCATTGAAAAAGTCAAACGGCGCTCCTTCCCTTCTGAGCTCTGCCATGCGCCGAAACAGTGGTTCCCCCTACGTATCAGGTATCAGCGTACTCGGGTCAAATTGCACAATAACTTTTACAGTCCAATTTCTCCTTGTACCCTAGGTAAAATAAAAAAAAATTGAACCTGAAATATTTTTTTTGTGAAAAAAAAGTTAAATGTTCATATATTTTTTTTTTTTAAATATTCATAATATTCCTGTGAAGCACCTGAAGGGTTAATAAACTTCTTGAATGTGGTTTTGAGCACAATGAGGGGTGCAGTTTTTAGAATGGTGTCACTGTTGGGTATTTTCTATAATATAGACCCCTCAAAGTGGCTTCAAATGTGATGAGATCCGTAAAAATAAAATGGTGTTGTAATAATGAGAAATCGCTGGTCAACTTTTAACCCTTATTATAACTTCCTAAAAAAAAAAAAAAAAAAAATTTTGGTTCCAAAATTGTGCTGATGTAAAGTAAACATGTGAGAAATGTTACTTAGTTTTTTGTGTTCTGTATCTCTGATTTAAGGGCATAAAAATTCAAAGTTGAAAAATTGTGAAATTTTTGCCAAATTTCCATTTTTTTTCACAAATAAATACAAGTTATATGAATGAAATTTTACCACTAACATGAAGTACAATATGTCACGAGAAAACAAAGTCAGAATCACTGGGATCCATTGAAGCATTTCAGAATTATTACCTCATAAAGGGACAGTGGTCAGAATTGTAAAAATTGGCCCGGTGAACGTGCAAACCACCCTTGGGGGTAAAGGGGTTAAGAGAGGTTTGAGAAGGCGTCTTTTAGCTAGAGTTGAGGGGGCTGATTCCTGGAAAAGCTGGAGTTGAGTCATCATAGAGAATTGTGGCGCCCCCAGGAGTATGGTCGCCACACTGGCTTTGCCTTCCTCCATGGGAGGGTAATGCCAGGCTTGGAGGCAATGAAGGGTCTCTCCAGCTGTTTACCAATACATGCAACACAGTTCCACTCCAGGCCAGCAGGGGTAACTCTGAACCAGAGTAGGAGGGAAGGGTGCTCCCTGTGGGCCAAGTGAGAGGAGTGGTTAATTAGTCTGCGGAGGGTGAAGTGTGCAGACGTGGAGAGAGAAGCGTGGAGGTTGAGCTCAAGGAAGAGAGCTCCCTCACGACTAGAGAGCAAGAACTGGAGCCTGGTCTCCATGGTGGTACGGATACTAACGGTCCTGCCACAGACACCAGAGGAGTAGGAGGCTGTAAATGCCCTGCTCCCATTTAAGACTTGAGGGCACAACAGCAGCTTGAATAGAGAGCTGGGATTCAGCAGAAAGAGGAGTCCCCGAATAGGCTACAGCTGTCTGCTGTGCAAGTGAGGTTCTTAAGAACATCTGACAGGAGGAACTTCAGAGTAACTTGGGACTGGAGTACTTCACACTTAAAGGCGCTAGGAAAGGAGACTGCACAGCCTGTCTGCTGAGAGAGAACCCGGAGTTGCTTCCAGGCTAGCCTGCTCCATTACCATTAATGCTCCATTACCATTAATCAGAACCCTGGACTGCAGTTATCAAGTAAAGGTACAGAAATTGCACCCGCTATGTCTTGTCTGCTTCCTACCCTTCCGGCACTGCTACATCCCTGTGCCCACTACATCTACACTGCTCTGGGACTACAGCTCCACCTGTGGGGAGCGTCCCCATCTATGCTGCACACACACCATCAGTCCCAGTGGATCTGCATGCAGCGTTGGCTTAACATCTTACTTGCCAAACTCCACGGGTGGCGTCACAAACTATTCATATAAACCACCACAACAACCACCCCATTATTGGGTGCCCAGGGCCACGGACCGGGTCACTGCCGCTGTGACACATCCCCCTGACACCGGCTCGGTACCGAGTACCCCACAGCCCTGTGAGGGCGACCCAGAATCTTATCCTGTTCTTTAGCACTTAAAAGGAGAGCTGCGGTATCCACAAAGCAGAGAAGACCGCAAATAATGTCTCTTGGGGGGTCGCCTGGTTTCTGCCTGGGTTTTAAAGCTCGATGCGCTCTCTTGAGAACTATCGAGTCTGCTCGTTCTTGACCTAGCAGGTTGGCAAAAATTTCTTTAGAGACTTTACCCAGTGTTTCATTAGCAAAAGATTCCGGTACGCCTCTCAATCGGATGTTTTTTCTCCGACTTCGAATTTCTTGGTCCTCTGCCGCCAACAGTGCCATGTTTAGTTGTTGTTGCTGAATAACTTTATCTCGGAGACAAGATATCGCATCCACTGCTTCCCCACTGCAGGATTCCAAAGCCTCCACTCTCTGACCTAAATGTTGGAGGTCCGAGCTTAAGCCTGTCAACTCCTCCATAAGGGGTTTCATGTTTTGGGCCAGTAATTTTTTTCATAAATGATGTGCAAATTGGTGTAGGGTCGCATTCCGAGTCAGCACCACTAGAATCTGACCCATCCATATTATCAGAAGAAGCAAGTCTTTTTTTTTTTTTTTTTGCGGTGGCCTGGTGTAGCATCCGCTGTCTTTTTTTAAGTATTTGTCAAGATATCCCTGTGCTTTATGCATTTGTTCCTCAACTCAAGATTTAGCTTCCTGTTTGCCATGCTGTTAACTTGCTTTTACCATAATTGAGCTTCTGATGGCGTGGCATGCAAAAAATCATCACTTGAACATAGAGAAAAAAAAAGTTATTCATTGTACCGAAGTATGCAGCATCCTTCATATATTGACCAGTAGGTATCGCTGTTGCGCTGTGAGGAACACACAATGCAGGTTTAGAAAAATAACAGAAAATTAAAGGGAACTGAAATCCTGGGAAGTTTATAAAAAAACTTAACTGGGTAATTGCCACCAGCGACGTGGTCAGATCAGAGAGGTGCTCACAGATCTTAAATTATAAGTTGTAAGTCTCTCCCAGCAGCATATAAGGTGACAGGGAGATTCCAATATGGCGCTTGTTGTTTTATCCTTTTTTAAGATGGCGCCGTCTGCTCGATGGCGGGAAAAAGAATTGCACAGTACCGTATATCAAGCAGAGATGGGCCCGCAGTCTCCTGGACAGGCTCCAGCCGGTTCTGATCACACTACCGGATTCAAAAGCCTCCCACAGCACCTCCTCCGTTCGCTCACCAGCGCTATATCTGGCTCCAGGAGTCTCCCTCTCCAGCCAGGCGCGCTCCCAGGCCACGGTCAGAGAAGAAAGCATCCCCGCCGTTACCCCGCAGCGCCGGTTAATCAAGTTCCTGCTCCCCTCCGTCAGATGTTGGGGTCAGACTCCCAGCACTCAGTCTAACCTCTCCTCCGTCACAGCACTCGGAGAAAAGGACGGCATCCCAGGCCTTCCACCAGAGTAAACCCAGTATGCTTTCACCGGAGCAACGACCCCGGTGAGGCCGCTTCAGATGAGGGGCAGTGTGGTCCGTTTGGCTTGGAAAAAGCCCGTTTTTTATCGAATTTTGTGGCCTCAGAATGGGAGCTCAGGCACCTCACGTCTTGCTCTGTTGCTGCCTAGGCCATGCCCCTGCCCAACAAATTTTAAGATCCATTTTATCCTGTTGCCCATGTGAAAATGAAAAAATTGATGCTAAAAGAAAATTTTTGTTGGAAGAATTAAAATGTCCATTTTTTCCATCCACGTTGCTTTAGTTCCTGTGAAGCACCTGAAGGGTTAATAATCTTCTTGAATGTAGTTTTGAGTAGCTTGAGGGGTGCAGTTTTTACAATGATGTCTCTTGTGGGTATTTTCTGCCATATAGACCCCTCAAAGTGACTTCAAATGTGAGGTGGTCCCTATGGTTTTGTAAATTGTTGTAAAAATGAGAAATCGCTGGTCAACTTTTAGCCCTTACAACTTTCCAGCAAAAAATAATTTTGTTTCCAAAATTGTGCTGATGTAAAGTAGACATATGGGAAATGTTTAGTTACTATTTTGTGTCGCATAACTCTGGTTTACAGAATAAAAATGCAAAAGTTGAAAGTTGCGACATTTTCATAATTTTCACCAAATTTCTGTTTTTTTTTTTTATTTTTTGAGTGCCCATATCAAAACTGTTATTGTCCCCATTTATAACAAATAATGTCCTGAGTGCCCACACAGCTCTGCTTACACAGAATTATGGTCTTACAGCCCCAATACACAATATGGTAGTCCCCTAAGGCCTTTATTATACATTGAGGACCTCATAGCTCTCCATATACTAAAATGGCTACATAGCCCCAATGGCATAACTACAAAGTTATGGGCCCGGTACGAACCTTCAAATGGGGGCCCCCCACGCCAAATACACGCACATCTCCGCTTCGTACACATGCGGCTCCGCTCCGTACACCTCGTACACATGCGGCTCCGCTCCGTACACATGCGGCTCCGCTCCGTACACCTCGTACACACGCGGCTCCGCTCCGTACACCTCGTACACACGCGGCTCCGCTCCGTACACCTCGTACACACGCGGCTCCGCTCCGTACACCTCGTACACACGCGGCTCCGCTCCGTACACCTCGTACACACGCGGCTCCGCTCCGTACACCTCGTACACACGCGGCTCCGCTCCGTACACCTCGTACACACGCGGCTCCGCTCCGTACACCTCGTACACACGCGGCTCCGCTCCGTACACCGAAACTTTACCTTATGCAGCACCATGACAACCAGCACAACATAGTCCTGCAGACAATGAGGCCCCTGATCCTGTGATCTTTGACTCCTCCCGACCTCATCACAGGTCCTGTGACCTCAGAAAAAAGAACTGCCTAGGACGTCATTGCAGGCTGCGGTGAGTCTCTGGGAGGGCGAGGATGGGGTGCATGGTGGGGTGTGGCAGCTCAGTGCAGGGCAGGAAGAATAGGCTCCCGGGCAGAATGCGGGGATTTCAAAAACGGGACTGTCCCACGAGAATCGGTATGGTTTAGAGACATCATGGTCTGACCTGCTGGGCCCCTGACTCCCCACGGGCCCGGTCGCAGTGGCGACTGATGCGAACATGATAGTTATGCCCCTGCATAGTCCCTACATACACTATGATGTGATGTCCCCATTGCTCCGTATATATAGTACATAGTAACATTGCCACCACTGCCCCAATATATGGCCCCAGTTTTCACCACATGTATAGTATGATGGCCCTAGTTCTGATATATAGTAGGATGGTCCCAGTTCACCCATATATAGTAGGATGGCCCTAGTTCACCCCATATACTGTAAGTAACAACTGACTGAAACAACGAGAACTAGTCTGAATAGGGGCATACCAAAAAACAACATATATCAAAATACGAAAAATGTTTGCACTCAATAGTGATAAAACATGTCAATGTGAAATTCCAGAAGTGTGAATAGCAAAATGGCTTTTGAAATTTAGGAAAAATACACGAGATGCTTAGTGCAAAATTTGGCTCATGAATTGGATGAGTCCCTGACCTAACTGCCCAGTGTGAACACTTAATTACGGCTATTCTCTGAATGTATGGGTGAATATAAACTCTTCCCTTGGTAAAGCCTACTTTTATGGGTTGGTCGGAACCTGATGTGATCAGATGTAATTATAATCATCGGAGTACTCAGTCAGAAAGGATAGCATATAAGTAAGGCCGGGGTTGCATGTATTTCTATGCAGCTGAGCGCTCCTGTCCCGAGTGTCGGCGGTAGTGCCGGGTATTGAGACGCGAGACTTGAGCAAGTTTCTTGCAAATGTGACCCCGGCCTAACAGAAAAGCTGACTGAAGCAGCAAGAACTAGTCTGTGCACTATGCCCTTCACCATGTGGTGATTTTAATTACATCTGATCACATCAGGTTCCGACAACCCATAGATTCAGAGATAAGCCATAGGTAAGTGTTTACACTGAGCAGTTAGGTCGGGGCACCCATCAGATTCATGAGATTATCTTGAAGATGTTGGACGGGCCCACATTATTTGACCAAATTTTGTGCTAAGCATCTCATGTGTATTTCTCTCGCTCGCGCACTCTCTCTCTCTCTCTCTCTCTCTCTCTCTCTCTCTCTCTCTCTCTCTCTCTCTCTCTCTCTCATATATATATATATACGCACCACGTTCACACGCTCTCACGTTCACACACACTCACTCTCACAGCCTATATTTCATCATCTGGGACTGGGTGACTGCTTATTTTTGCGTGCCAAGCTCTTTTTAGTGATACCATTTTTTGGTAGATATGATATTTTGATTGCCTGTCATATTTTATTGCAATGTTTCAGCAACGAAAAACATAATTCTTTTGTTTTGATTTTTTTTCCTCATTACACTATGTACCAATAGGATTAATTTTTATATTTTGATTGAGCGTTTTTGATTCCGGAGACACAAAATGTGTTTTGTTTTAACTTTTATTTTGAATGGGGCAAAAGGGGATTAGTTGAACTTTTAAAAAAAAAAAAAAAAAAAAAAAATTTTTTTCCTTTAACTTGTCATCACTTGAGCCATATGTAGCAGATATACTCATCTGCTATGAACGCCGGACACTGGGTGGTGTACATAGCAGATTGACAATGACAACCACAGGGTTCTCCAGCAGACCCCGGATTGTCATGCCAACCCATGAGCGTCCCACAATCATGTGACAGGTGCCAGTGGTCGGAGCTATTGACGCACTTTCCGCATGGGCACATTAAATACTGTGGTCAGAGATTGACAGCAGTATTTAATGTTAACAGCCGCAGGTGGATCGTGTTTCCGCTCTCTGCTGGGAAGAGCACATGACAGCTGATCTGATCAGCTGTCAATATGCCTGAAAAGATGCCCGAAGCCTGCATCAAAGGGAGAGATAGGTACGTCATACGTCGTATGTGTTATGAAGGGGTTATTTCAGTACCAATCAAAAGTTTGAAGAATTCTTTATATGCAATGGTTTTCCTTGTTTTTATTGGAAATTACACATTGTAGGTTTAAACTTTAGGCACCAAATCCACAAAGGGACACTTATTGAAATAAAATGTAAAAATAGCACTTGTGAAATAAACCAAACTATTTGCTGCTGGTTTATGAAGGGCTGCTGTTGTGAGTTCATTTTTCCCTTCACCGTTGAGGTCTGATGAACTCCCTCCTCTGGTGAAGGAAGGTAGTAAAGCTGATTACCAAACACCTGGGCAGCTAGATGATGACTGGGTGGCTGGAATTGAGGACTGGATATAAGGCAGCCGACGCCCTTCTGCCCTGCTGGATTCTTGGAGACCAGTCTGATTCCTGCATCTCAAAGCTAAGTTTTTCTGCTCTGCTTTGTACACTTCAGTTTTGTTTTTGTTTTGCCTTGTTTTTTTTGGGAGTTCTGCCATCCCCGGCCGGTGGTGAGCTGAATTCCATTTTTGTCTCTGATCTGTTGTTCTTTTGCTCTGTCTTCAGAATATACCTGAGTGCTGATTTAGTCTTTTGAAGCCTAGCGACTTCAGGGCCTGTTTTTCCTATCAGTCGGTTGGCACATTTTGGATAGGGTTTTTGCGGATGGCATACAGCAGCTTTCCTATCCTGTCCTATTTTAGTTAGCTTGGGCCCCGTCATTTGCTCAACCTATCTTTCTATCTGTGTTAGTGTTTTCATCTTGCTTCACCGTCATTATATGTTGGGGGCTGCCTATTGCTTTGGGGTCTGCTCTGGGGCAGTTTAGTTTTTCCCCTTTTTGTCTTTAGGCTATGTAGCTCTCCGGCTGTGATCGAGGGGTCTAGGGCACCGTAGGAACCCCCCACGGCTACTGCTAGTTGTTGTGGATAGGTTCAGGGGTCTGCAATCCGATAGCTGCCAACCTCTCTGGTTTTTCTGGACTTGGCTAGTATTTTGTTTTTTTCCTTCTTCGGTGACTCATCATAACAGGCTGCATTGTCTAAGTAAGCTATATCTACCCCCGCTGCCATTTTGATTTAGAAGCTGCTTGAGACAATGTCTTGATGTGTAAAGGTTTAGCACATATCCTGGTTTAAGTGTCTCTTTACTTTTAAGGCCCCTTTACATTTAACGATGCACCAGCGATCCCGACCAGCAATATGACGCGGTCAGGATCGCTGGTGCATCGCTAAATAGTCGCTAGTGAGCTGCCAAACAGGCAGATCTCACAGCGATGCAGCAGTGATCTAGCGGTTGTTACTTACCTTTCAGACGCGGCGATCCTGACGTCCTCTGTTATGAATGGGTCACTGAGGAGGAACAACAAAAAGCTAAGTCCCAGAAAACCAGAGAGGTTGGTAACTATGCAGATTGCAGATCCCTGATCCTAACCACACAACTAGCAGTAGCAGTGGAGCGGTCCTACGTTGTCCCTAGACGCCTCGTCACCACCGGAGTACTACATAAACCTAAAGCAAGAAAAGGGAAAACTAACTGCCACAGAGCAGACCCCAAAGGAAAAGACAGCCCCCACACATGTATTGACGGTGAAGCAAGATGAAAACACATACACAGGCAGGAAAATAGGCTGAGCAAACGATGGGGCCCAACTAACTAGAAAGGACAGGAAAGGAAAGCCACAGTCTGCAATCTGCCAAAAAACCCTACCAAAATGTCCAACACGTCAGATAGCAAAATTAACCCTGAAGTCACTAGACTTCTCCCACTATATCAGCACTCTGAAATATTCTGAAACAGAGCAAAAAGAGGCCAATCTGATAAGGGACAAAAAGGCAAATTAGCAAATACAGATAAATAGGAGTGGAAGTTCAGCATAGCCCCAGCAGGAGCAAGCTGACCACACAAGAAACTGAATTTACCAACAAGCGCAAGTGTGAACATTAGCCAAAAACAAGCTTAACTTGAGAAGACTGGAAGAGAGCTGAAGTCCAAGACCTGAGAAGCAGACTGAATCACCAGCACCAGGATAGGGCGTCTGCTGTCTTTTATCCAGTCTGATACTCCAGAGATCCAATCGTTATCCTTCTCATCAGGTGGCATATCACTACCACTTAAACCAACCTCACTTCCTCCTGTCACCACCAGAGGGAGAACGGAAGGAGAACTCTCAACTGGTGGAGAAGAAAATGAGCTCATAACAGTCCTCCGTCCGCGTCCAGCGTCGCTCGTTGGCGCCAGCAGGAAGCGTCCGACGAGAAATGGAGCTGCGCGATCTCACGCCATCAGCGATGGACAGCGGGGGAGCCGGTCGGAGGTAAGTATCACACATAGCGATATCGCTGCTGCGTCTCCAAATCGGTGATGCTTTAGCGATATTGTTAGCAATATCGCTATGTGTAAAGCCCCCTTTAGTTTGTGTTCCTTCGTGGTTTTGCTGCCTTAAGTCTGACTCTACAATTCCAATAAAAGGAATGAAAATTATTGCATGAACAGTTCTAATGTTTTCTTGGAACTGTGCATGAGCATCCCTTTATAGGGAACCCCTTCGATGCTTTTACTGTCTCTCTTCCTTGGAACCTATTAGCAATGGGCTGTCCTCTTTTCTCATATGGAAAATTTTACCTCTAGAACTTCAGGCTATCTGTTCTGAATCTGCCTGGTGCCGACATTTCGACCCCTCTGCTGGGAGGAAATTAACTTTATTCCTTATCTTTTCTTAGTCATTGGTGAGTGAAATCCAGTTGCTACCGGGAGGCATACGTTTCATTTTCTCCTGGTAGTGGGGTTCTAGGTGCCAGCACCAGACAGTTCAGAGCGCTATTAAAATGCAGATTAGCCCAATATCTGAAGGTTAATTGCATTTTTTCACTTCACAGTTTCCCTTTAATGTAAGTTTCAGTACTAGTGTTTTACTCTATAAAATTACAGTTTTGTTTGTAAATTTTAGTATTGTGATTAATATTTTACATGCATGTAATTTTTTTTTTTTTTTTAATCTACAGGGTACTACAGGCACCTGAATACGCAAGAGGTATGATCAAACATGTGATTTCATATTTTCTTTAGTCCATATTTTCAATACTGTATTTTTTATAAAAGGTACATATAATGGTTTGACACCACCAATAAAATCTTTAGGGGGACTCTGCAAGCAGCTTTTAACACTCATCTGAGAGCAGTGTAATGCAGGCAGAGAGAAGCTGAATCCCACCATGTATCACTTAGATTTCTGGGTGCAGCAGTTCTGACTCAGAGCCTTGAGACTCAGAATGAAGCAGAGCTGAGAAAGCTGCCCCTGCCCACACCACGCTCTCCACGGACAGTGAGCTGCTTATCACAGGAGGGGGCGTTGCTGAACTAGTATAGTCCGGCAATGTTAATCTTTGTGATAAATCCTTCACAGTTAGTGAACAGCAGCACGCACGTTGACAAGTGAGACATCCCTGAATTCTGTGTTTCAGTCTTTATCTCCTGCTGGCCTCAGATTACATAGCAAAAACCTACTGCCCTATTCTCTTTAACCGAGAGCTGGCATTAGGAGTCAGCTATTAGTTTTCTCAAGGGCTCAAATGAGAGACTGTGACTGTTGTGCATGGCTAAACTATCACACTGAATTTAAGAATATTAGTAGAAATATTAAGCAAAGTTATATATATATTTTTTACTGCTTACCATTGATCAGTATTAAGTATGCTGATCAACTGGCACTGTTAATAGAGCTTATTGTAACATGTGTTCTTAGTAGAGTAGCCAATAAGACATACAATTTATTTTTATAACATCCCATGCCCCAAAGCTTCCTCCTACACACAGTATAATGGCCATCACAGCCACCATACAGTGTGTGATGACTCCTCTGTTTACCCTACACATTTCATGGTACCCCCACGGGCCTCCCCATACACACAGTATGATTCCCTAGAGGTTCCCCCCAGACCCACAATCTATGATGCCAAACAGCTACCCCCTCACACATCCATAATATGCACAGTATGCTGCCCACAAAATGTGTTGACGCCACCCCCCCTTTCAGTATGATTGTCCCACTGTAGCTGTCACTGTCTGTACCCAACTGTAACACCTGTAGGGGAATTCTGAAGAGACAAGCTGAGAATCGTTCTGAGATTGAGCACTGAAAATAAATATTTATCCATAAATACAATGTTCAAAAAAATAAAGGGAACACTTAAGCTCAGAATATAACTCCAAGTAAATCAAACTTCTGTGAAATCAAACTGTCCACTTAGGAAGCAACACTGATTGACAATCAATTTCACATGCTGTTGTGTAAATGGAATAGACAGAAGATGGAAATTATTGGCAATTATCAAGACACCCTCAATTAAGGAGTGGTTCTGCAGGTGGGGACAACAGAACACATCTCCGTACCAATGCTTTCTGGCTGATGTTTTGGTCACTTTTGAATGTTGATTGTGCTTTCACACTCGTGGTAGCATGAGATGGACTCTGCAATCCATACAAGTGGCTCAGGTAGTGCAGCTCATCCAGGATGGCACATCAATGCGAATTGTGGCAAGAAGGTTTGCTGTGTCTGTCAGCGTAGTGTCCAGAGGCTGGAGGCGCTACCAGGAGACAGGCCAGTACACCAGGAGACATGGGGGGGGGGGGGTAGAAGGGCAACAACCCAGCAGCAGGACCGCTGCCTCAGCCTTTGTGTAAGGAGGAACAGGAGGAGCACTGGTAGACCACTGCAAAATGACCTCCAGCAGGCCACAAATGTGCATGTCTGCACAATCGGTTAGAAACCGACTCCATGAGGATGGTCTGAGTGCCCGACGTCCACAGATGGGGGTTGTGCTCACAGCCCAACACTGTGCAGGCCGCTTGGCATTTGCCACCTGCAGAACCACTCTTATTGAGGGTGTCTTGATAATTGCCAATAATTTCCATCTGTTGTCTATTCCATTGGCACAACAGCATGTGAAATAAAAAGCAACACTGATTGACAAAGTGGACAGTTTGATTTCACAGAAGTTTGATTTACTTGGAGTTAAACAGAATATAAGTGTCCCCTTTATTTTTTGTGAGCAGTGTATATCACATACCTAAATGTTGCCTACATTATTTTATCACCCAGACTGATCAATATTTCCTTTAATTACTATACAGAACAAGACTCTGAAGAATCTGAGGATACCGAATGTATGTACTGCACATTACCGTTACATGTTTCTTAACCCTGTCTCGTGGTAGTCAGTATTAACCTTCCTTACGGCCCCATTTTTCATGTCTGACATGACTCTGAGATTGTGATCTTCTTTTAGCAAAATATTGCATTTGTTGCTATTCGTAAGGCTGGTTCACGCGTTTTTGATGGTTTTTTTATGCTTATTTTGAGGTGCTTTTTACAGTACCAGCAAAGCCTATGAGATTTCAGAAATCTCATGCACCCACATTGTTTCTTTTTGTCATCAGTTTTTTGTGCTTTGCATGTTTTTTGGACATGGAGCATTTCACCAGGGGTGGTGAAAAAAAACGCACGAAATACGCAGGTATAGTGTTTTGCTGCTTTTTTTTTTTTTGTGCCAAAACAATTATATGAACTAGGACTGTTTATCAACACTAAACTTTATCAGCATTCACAAGAGACCAGTCTAGCATGAATAAATCACCACAAAAAACGCACAAAAAATGATCAAAAAGTCGCAAAAAATCAAGGAAAACATGCTTTTTTTTCTGTAGCTTCTTTACTGCTAAGAGATCAGGTTTTGCTGCAGAAAAAAACGCATTGTGTGAACTTACTCTAAATTTAGATTAACCCCTTAGAGACCAAGCCAATTTTGACCTTAATGATCAAGCCAAATATTTGATTTCTGACCACTGCCAGTTTGAGGTTATAACTCTGGAACGCTTCAACGGATCTCGCTGATTCTGAGAGTTTTTTCATGACTTATTGTACTTCATGATAGTGGTAACATTTGTTCAATATGACTTGTTTTTATTTGTGAAAATATCAGAAATTTGGCCAAAAAATCTTACATTTTGCAATTCAAAAATTTCATTGTTTTGCCCTGAATTCCGAGAGCTATATCACATAAAATAATTAATAAATAACATTTCCCACATGTCTACTTTAAATCAGCATGCTTTTTGTTAGGAAGTTATAAGGGTTGAAAGTTGTCCAGCGACTGCCTGCACAGGCACATGGCTGACTTTGGAATATCACTGCTGATTATGGACAGGTAGAGCATCCTTCCAGAAAGCTTGCGGAAAATGCTGGATCCTTTTTTACCGTGTTGCATTGAGTTTACTTGTCGTTTGATGTTCCCCAAGCTGTCCATCCAACCTCAAAGCGATATTAGCATTATTAGCAATGTGGTGGGAAAAGCTTTTTAGACTAACCGTAATTCTCTTCATGAAACATATTGTATGTTTTAAATGACCAGACTTGTAAAGAGTTGATTGCAAGAGCCGAGCGAATCTAACTTATTGAAACATCTTTCTTTCTCCAACAGTTTCCGTAATAGTGAGACGCGTGAAAATACAACGGTCTTAAAATAATTATCTTCATGACTGGTCATCAGGCTGCCCTACTGTAAGTTTATATATATATGTGTGTGTGTGTATGTATGTATGTATGTATGTATGTATGTATGTATGTGTATATAATATGTATGTGTAGTAACCGTATTTTTCTATACATGTTCACTGATTTACTCATAAACAAAATCTTGATTGGCTGTCGTTTTCACTGGCTCCTACCACCTACTTGATTGGCAGGTTCCTCCTGTGCATGCATAGGGAAAGTCCTCAAACTTAATTTGATAAGCTGTTTGGAATGCCTGTGGCTCTCTCAAAGAAAAATACACCTGGTTTCCATTGTTCTGCCAGGTTCTCTTATTCGTGCTGCCTATATTTTAAGCAGCACAAAATAGTTAACAGGTCCCTTTAATGATTCCCATGCAGTCTACACACAAATTACTGTAGATAGAAACTATTATGTTCATCTACTGTTATTTAATGAGGCGTTGTCAAGCTGTTAAAATGCTTAGGAGATTTTATCTTTTATAGTGTAAAGCAGGGGTGGGGAACCTCAGACCCCCAGGCCCTTGATGACCTTTTTTATCATCCCCCCCCAGGCAGATTCTCTTGGAACCTCAGTGCTTGGGCAGGGAACTGTATTTTGATTGCCACCAGCTCATTAATTTCTTTTTTCTCTGTGAGCACACACACACACACACACACACACACACACACACACACACACACACACACACACACACACACACACTGCTTACTACTGAACACTGAAAGGCATTCAACGAAAGATTACATCCTGACACCAGTGCCAGGTTCAGGATGTACTTTGTGAGCCGAGTTTGTATGGCCCCCGAAGAATCGTATAAATATCCAAATGGCCCTTGGCAGAAAGATTTTCCACCCCTGGTGTAAAGTATGATGTACCAGTAAAATCCGGTTGTGTCAAGAAACCCATTGCCGAAACTATCTTAGGACTTGTTCTACACCACCAGTTCGTGGAAACTAAATTAAATTGCCTGTGCACCATGTGACTGTGGGAACTGAATGAAGCTTGACAGCTGTTGCCAAATGACCATGAATAATTAAGACTTTGATTCTTAGTAAAGTGTATCACATTCCCTTCACCTCCACACTGGGCCATGCTTATTCTATGTAACCTAAACTAAGGCTATGTTCACACGATTAGCAAGAACACCCATGCCCACAGCAGCATGCCAGCCTGTCTTGCAGAGATGCTGGTCTCTGCAAGAGAAATTTCACCAATAGAATGTATTGGACGCTGTGAAACCACATGGTTCTGTAAACACATGCGGATTCACCTGCATCGCTGACATGTGCTGCGTCCAAAGCGCTTCCTCTTCTGGATCTTGTGCATCTGGCCTCAGACTCTAGTTAAGAAAGTGATTTACAAACTAAACTCTTAAATAAAATAAAAATTAGGGAATGTGAGAACAAGAAAAATAGCTTTCCCCCACCAGGAGCAAAACTTTAACAATGCAGTGACATGACAAGAATCTGCCTAACTAATCATATGCTAAATAGCTGCAAGTCAAATTTATGTATGAGTTAGCTAAGAACATTGTCCATAAAAGGATGGTAGACTCATGATGAAAACAGTAGTGGATGGCGAGATATGGAGCCTGAAAACCAAAAAGTCCAAAACATGTTACCCTTTTGCTCTTTACTCTGTCCCCCAGCCTACCTCCGTAATGACTATGCACCCCCTACTGATTACTACTCCCCCAAAGTCCATCTCCATGATGACTACACCCCCCTCTAATGGCAAAGCCCCACCAGCCACCCCCAGTAATGACTACGAACATCCACCCCAAACCAGTGATGACTAAGCCCCCCAGCCCAATCCAGCGATGACTCGTGCATAAATTTGTGACTGAATCTGAGGGATGGCGTGTTCAGTCCGAGAGCCCAAGTATACTAATATTAAAACTAACCTGCACATCCACACAGAAAACAGGTGCTTACTAAGAGTAGCCATCTCTATATATTACCAACAAGTAAAGTAGCACTCTCTAGCACTATTGCATGCAGACATGAAATCTATGAAATTTGAATTGCGTTAATGCTCTAGAAAATTAGAAAAATTGAGAATGCTTAGTGCATAAATTGTCCAATTCATGTGCCCCGGCAGCCACGATAAGGCTATTCTGGTTGCTGGGAACCTGCCTGCTTGAATTCTCTCCTGGACTAAATCCTACATTTATATTGGAATTGTATACCAAATAAGTCCAATATAAATAATATAATCTCACAGGCATAGAATAAACAATCTCCAGTAAGTAGAATAACTTAGTGGGATGAAGATGCATAAAACGATCATAACTCATCTTCACATTTCTTAACAATTTATATCTTCTTTCCCTCATATTCTCACTTCATGGTCCTCCCCCATTTTTTCATTATTTATTTCCCCATGTAATATAATTCACCTCATCACATTATCATATTCATCCATTCCTCAGTTCACAATTTTATTCTCCTTGAATCACACACCCTTTCCAATCATTATTCCATGCCTGTAATGAAGCCACATTGGCCCTTTTTGATCACAACCCCACTTTCCCCTTATGAATACATTGAGCATAGACATGCCCTCTTTGATCTCCTCCTCACCCTATACAGCGATATGCTGTCTGATCTCGGGACTCGGTCTGATTCATGCGCCACTCGTGAGTCCCTTCTGACTTCCGGTTCACGGCGCTTGGAATGCATGGGTGGAACGCTGGCGTCACCGGTTGCTTAGGACCGGAAGTCATATTTTACCTATGCGGAGTCCGGTAAGCTGCGCATGTGCAATCATCTGTCCGAGTCCCCAACATTGGAAACAGCTGTTCAACTCGAGTCAATATTTAAGGAAGCTCACAGGACTAGTAAAACATATGCCCCATTTAGAAAAAGACTGTTATGCGAAATGACGCTGTCAGGGTGGTAGCGGTAATACATTTCTAGCTGTTGCAATTAACCCAATGTAAGTATTTTTACACAGAATGAATGACTCTCATTACTATGTTTGGTCCATGGTCACATGACCGTTTTTTTGGAATCTTGAAATAGTACTAGGTGTGCATATTGTTTGAGCACTTTATGCTGTTACATACTCAAAGTACTTTGCACTTTTACCAGCATTTTCTTCTAAAGTTTAGCACAAAATTTTATAAGGCTGAGTGCACACGGACTTTTTGGCCCTGCGGATTTTTCCGCGCAAAATTGAAGAAATCCGCAGGTCAAATGATCGGCATTTTTCCTGTGGATTTCTTCCATTTTTAGCGCGGATTTCTTGCGGTTTTTGTGCGGTTTTCCACTGCGGATTTCCCCCTGCGGTTTTGGAGACAGAGGAGGTGGAAAACCGCACAAAAGAAGTAACATGCTGCGGATTTTGTACCGCAGGAAAACCACGTGGAAAAATCCGCAGCGTCTGCACAGCGTTTTTTTTTTTTTTTTTTCCATTCATTTTAATGCTACTGTACATCACAATGCGGATATGCAGCATTTCTGTGCGGAAAAATCCGCTGCGGATCCGCTGGATATCCGCACCGTGTGCACACAGCCTAACACCTATTCCATTTATTAATTTTTAATTTTAGTATAATTTTTAATTAATTTTTAATTTTAGTATTTAGTATTTATTTTTTAATTTTGTCGCTTACATTGTTGCCCATTTACAGCTTAAAATTTGGTTACACCTTGCTATTTATTTTTAAAACCCTTTGCTTAATTTTGGCGACAATTTAAACAATGTCTAATAAAATACTAATATATATATATTTTTTTTTATATGCTTATGCCTCTTCATCTCACTAAGATATTCTACTAACTGGGGATTGTTGTTTTGTTTATATGGGAATGTAGGATCCTGCTGTAATTAAAAACACCTGCGGCTGAGGGGTGGAGTGCTCCGTCAGAGAGCCAAAGTATACTAATATCAAAAGACTGACTGGCACATTCAAACAAGAAACCGGGTGGTTACTGAGTAATTATCTCCATATATATCCAAAAAAAATAGCACTATGTATTTCAATAGCATGCAAACATGAAATATGACACTTAAATTGCATTACTAAGCTAGAAAAATTGAGAATATTTTGCGCATAAATTGCCCTTTCACGTTGTCACGTCGCCGTCAGACACAAGGACTGCTGTTCCTGCTTAGGCCACTGGGAGGCACCGGACTGTCGCGTCACCGACGGACTCGGGGGCGGCTGTTCCTGCCTCGGCCACTAGGAGGCGCCGTGGTTTCCCCGTGGGTGGTGGTGGCAGAGAAGGGGCTCCTGCGCAGGCATCTGGTGGGCGCAGGCTCCGCTACTGTCAGTCATGAAAGGGTTGAGGCATCACCATCTGGCCTGGTCCTGGGGGCGGTCCAAATGACATCATCAGACTGTGAACCTGTGAGGGATAGCCTGATCCTTCAAATACCTTGGGGCCAGTCTTGCAGGCCACCAGATATAGTCTTGGTTTCCCCAGTGTGCTAGTTATTTGCTATCTTTGATTCTGACCTTTGCCTGGATTTCTGACTCTGCTACTGCCTAACGATTCTGTACCTCTGCCGTCCTCCTGGTTTATGACTCTGACCTTGGCCTGAATTTGACTCTGCTATTGCCTGCCGTTTTTTGTACCTCTGCTGCCCGCCTGGTTAAGACTCGGATTCCTGACTATGCTTTTGGTCCCGTTTTTTAACCCCTCTCTGACGACCGTCCTGCTCTGGCCCGCTGCTCATATTCAGACAGCGCCTCCTGGGCTCTGCTGTAAATCCAGATCCCTGTATAGGGGTAAAGGGTATCGGGGTTGCTCGGGGTGCTGTCTTACTGCAGCCCAGACTTGCTGGCGGATGTCACACACGTGTACCCAGCAGACATAATAAGGAAATTCTCGTTGCTGGGAACCTGCCTGTTTGAATCCTCTTTTAGGCTTTAACCTACATTCATATGGGAAGGTAGAATCTTGCAATAATTATAAATGCCTGATGCTGAGAGATGGAGTGCTCAGAGAGCCTGAGGCCGAAGTCCCACTACAGTGGAATACGGGTGAGTGATGTGCGAGAAACTATCGCATAGCACTCAGACCAGTGTTAATCTATGGGGCAGCTCACATCGCCGTATTTTTTTCCTCAGGCGTTTTTGACATGAGTGCAAAATCGCAGCATGCTGCAGTTGTATGTGAATATCGTCGGAGACTCGCCTATGGGTTCAAGAAAAACTCGGATGCCACACGGACCATTTGTCTAGCTTGCGACAAATACGCACACATTTTCTAAATTTCACCCCGTTGAGCCATTAAATTCAATGGGGAAAATCAGTGAGAAATGTGAAGCCATACGCATGTCATACGGATACCTAGGTGCGAGAAAATCGCATTGTAAATGCATTACACACGATTGCCCATACAGAGAACTCTTGTGCAACTCGGACCAATTTTATATACTTTTAGTGTGATGCCTGCCTAAGAATACAAATTTTAAAAGACTGACAGTTTGACAATAAATGGCTTCACCCAACGACTAACCATGAGGAGAGAGAAAGTTTTGGTGTTATCATTCATATTCTCTGAAAAAAGTCCAAGAAAGCCAAACTTCTGCTGGGGTATGTAAACTTTTGAGCACAACTGTAACCAACACTCAAAGTAGCACTTTATAGAGCTAAGGCTGGTTTCACACTTGTGTTTTTTTGCGCTGTTTTTGCGCAAAACATGCGCTCTTTTTTCCCTATACGTAGCATGCGTTTTTTTAGAAAAAGGTAATAGACATATTGTATGTGAGAGCCAAGGATAGTAAAAAGATAGTATGGCCAAATAGATCAAAAATAGATCAAAAGATTGTAATCACAAACACATAAAGCAGGACTAAGCAGGATAACTGCATATTTACTGGAAAACGCCAAAAGGACGAGCAGTCATAGAATCCATAAAATACAATATTTTATTAATGATACCTATAAAATGTGGCATAACAGTACATGGAATGGGGGGCTACACGTGCACAATGGTAATAAGGACCAAGCACACAGGAAACACAACGCCAAGCAATTGTTCAATATGCAAGATAATAGCTGCATACCCTTAATAAGAGGTCAGGGAAACATAATATGGGTACATACATCCATGAGTACTTTGCAATAACATCACATAGCAAGTGCTACTGTCTATAGTTAGACTGCCACAATTCCCTGACATGATAAGCAAAAAGAAAGGGTCATTGCAGAACTAATGTTCAAAATAAATGTCATACTGGATGGCGCCCCCTGATGAAGGAGCTATAGGCTCCAAAACGCACGTCGGGGATAGGACTGACCTCACTGCCCTCACCTCACTCAGGTAATTATGCCATAATTGCTATGATCCATCCAGTATGACATTTATTTTCAACATTAGTTCTGCAATGGCCCTTTCTTTTTGCTTATCATGTCAGGGAATTGTGGCAGTCTAACTATCCCCCCATTCCATGTACTGTTATGTCCACACTTTATATGTATCATTAATAAAATATTGTATGCGTTTTTTTGTAGTGTGCGCCCGGGCGCACAAAATGCATCCTGTTGCATTTTTTTGTGCGTCTGACCTGTCTCTCAAAAAAAAAAAAAAAAATGCATGTGCACGCAATGCGCACAAAATTCACCCAAAACAGTCTATGGGTGCGCTGGCATGCGCATGGTAATGCGCACGTCATCACAAAAAAAGCATGCATTTTTAAAAAAAAAACTGTGCAAAAACACAACGCATGATGCGTTTATGTGCGTTTGCACTGCGCACGGTGCGCAGCGCAAAAAAACGCAAGTGTGAAAGTGGCCTATAGTATGCAAACATGAAATATATGAAATTTGAATTGCTTTACTGCTCTAGAAAATTAAAAAAAAATTGGCAAAGCTTAGTGCATAAATTGGCCAATTCATGTGTCCCTGGCAGCCAGAAGGTGATTTTCATTGCTGGGAACCTGCCTGTGTGACTCCCTCTCCTGGACTAAATCCTATATTTATATGGGAAAGTAGAATCTTGCTGTAGTATAAAACGCCTCAGGCTTAGGGGTAGAGTGCTCAGTCAGAGAGACCAAGTATACAAATATCAAGACTGTCTGGCACATTCAAACAGAAAACAGGTGTGAACAGGTGCTTACTAAGAATAGCCATCTCCATATATATCCAACAAAAAAAGTAGCACTTTATAGTGGTATAGCATGCAGACATGAAATATGATATTGGAATTGCGTTACTGCTCCATATAATTAGAACAATGAACAATTAAGAATGTGTAGTGCATAAATTATCCAATTCATGTGTATCCGGAAGCCACAAGAAGGCGATTCTCGTTCCTGGGAACCTGCCTGTGTGATTCATCTCCTGGACTAAATTCTATATTTAAATGGGAAGGTTTTATCCTTCTGTAATTAAAAACACCTAAGGCCTGTTTCACACTTCCGTTTTTGTGTCCGCAAAACGGATCCGTTTCCGTTTTTTTGACGGAAACTGATGCAAACGGATCCGTTTTTTAAAAAACGGATCCGTTTTTTTGACGGATCCGCGGTAACCACTAATGGAAGTCTACGGGACAAAAAAAACGGATCCTGCAAAAAAATGGCGGATCCGTTTTTTTACGGAAACCAACAGATTTTGACGGATTTGAAAAAACGGAAGTGTGAAACAGGCCTAAGGCTTAGGAGTGGAGTGCTCAGTCATAAAGCCTAACTATACTAATATCAAAAGACTGACCATCACATTCAGCAAAGCATTTGACTAAGTATCTCATACTATCCTTATTGAAAAAATGACTAAGTATGGAATGGACAAGGCAATGGTTAGGTGGATTCATAACTGGCTTAGTGATTGGACCCAATGAGTGGTCATAAATGGCTGCACATCCAGTTGGAAGAATGTCTCAAGTGAGGTACCACAGGGCTCTGTCCTGGGCCCTGTATTGTTCAACATCTTTATCAATGATTTAGATGAAGGAATTGAGGGTAAACTGATTGCGTTTTCTGACGACACAAAGCTAGGAGGGATAGCTAATACTAGAGAAGAGAGAAAGGATTCAAAAAGCTATGAGCTGGAGCAGTGAGCAGCAACTAACAGAATGGTTTTTTTTTTACAGGGAAAAATGCAAAGTACTACATCTGGGCAATAAAATGAAAAAAACACAGAATGGGAGGAATAGGGCTAAGCAACCGCACATGTGAAAAAGACTTGGGTATACTAATAGATGACAGACTGAACATAAGTCAACAATGTGATGAAGCAGAAAAAAAGGCAAATATAACTCTGGGATGTATTAACAGAAGCATATAGTCTAGATCAAGTGAAGTCATTATTCCATTTTAGAAACCTGTCACAAAATCCATACTTCTGTAAATATAGATGGAGGAAGGGCCATTCAAGGGAATCAAAAGCCTTGGCCGCATCCGATGATGCCAATGCCCACTTATTGTCTGGCACCAGAGAGCTATATTGGACCACTGACTGGACTCGTCTAATATTGATGGAAGTACTCTTACCAGGCATAAAGCCGGTTTAGTCAGGGTGTATAAGTTCCAGTATGACTGAGTTCAACCTGGTGGCCAAAATTTTCGTAAAGATCTTATCGCCCCATATCACTAGTGAATGTGGATTATAAGATCCACAATCTAAAGGGTCCTTCCCCTCCTTTTTAAGCACTATTATATTGGCCCCATAAAAGGATTCTGGCATAGGTCCCCTCCTCCCAAATCCCCCGAAACACCATTAATAAAAGTGACGCTAATATCTCCTGGTATTTCCTGTACAATCCGATAGGGAAACCCATCCGGCCCAGGGGCCTTCCAAGAGGCCATGTCCTGCATGGCATTCTCTATCTCCTCCAAGGTAATTTCAGTGTCCATGAAGGCCTGTTGGGAAGGACTTAATGTGGGAAATCAGTCATTTTTAGAGTTGTATAATGAACTATAATAATCATGGAAACAGTTCAGTATTCAGTTGAGGATACCAAAGTGTCATCTGATTTGCGAATCTGTAATATTGTATTAGCTGTATTATGTTGACTTGCCAAATAAGCCAAAAATTTACTTGCCTGGTTCCCCAGCTCAAAATAGGATTGACAGGCAAAAAATAATTTGCGTTTGGATTTAGTGTCTATATGTTGAGTGTATAACCTTTGAGCAGTCAACCACCCCACTCTATTGCCACTTGTTTGGTCAGATATGTAAGCGGTCTCCGCATCTTTCAAACGCCTCTCCATCTCAACATCCTCCCTCGATGTCACCCGCTTGATGTAAGAGATCGTAGAGGATAAGCAACCCCTCAGATATGCCTTAAGAGCATCCCAAAATACGTTAATATTACGGGGTTCAGGGTGGGACGAGACGAAACAGTGCAACTGACCAATTGTTCTATCGGGCGATTCCAGCAACTTCAGCCAAAAAGGTTCAATTTCCATAGTAACCTATTATTTAGCGATCCGTATTTAGACTTAAGAATAATCGGACTGTGATCTGAAATCCCCCGACTGCCATGTTCAATACTATCCACGTATATTGCCAGACCACGGGATCCAAAAATATAATCTATGCGCGACAAGGAGCGTTTAGTGGATGAATGACAGGTATACTACCTTGTCTCAGGGTGGTGTATTCTCCATAGATCTAACCTTCCGCTACCCTCCATGAATTGTGACAGTTGGGATATAGCCAACGGGGGGGCCCTCCTTGTATCCCATCGCCCAACCTCAATTTATCAAGACTGTTATTCATGACCAGATTAAAGTCTCCCATGCAGATGACTTCTGCATCCGGATATGTCAGGGCAAAACTCAACACCTTCTGGAGAATTGACACATTGACCGGAGGAGGATTATAAATACATAAAATAACATACTTCCTAGAGTTAATGAGTGCATGCACAAACACGAAACGCCCCTCAGGATCCCTCCGAGCCTCCCTGGCCTCCCACTTAACGTCCTTATGTATTAGTAATGAGACCTCCCTTGAGTAGCTGGTATGAAATGCATGAATAAACCATTGTACCCACGGTTTTTGCACACACCGAGCTGTGTCTCTGGTCAGGTGTGTCTCAACCAAAGCCACAATGTGAGGGCGATGTTGCCTGCGAGAACACCTTAATTTTCCTCCGGGGAGTTTTAATACCTCTCATTCCAGGTCATGCATATTAATTCAGGACCCACTTTTGCTTATCTGGATATGATGCATATTGGTGCCCGAGTAAAATTTAGAGACATCACATAGATAACAGGACTGCCGTTGGCTGCGACTTTTACCTAAATAACAATTAAAACTAAAATTCAAACTTTTGAAAAAGAGAAGGCAGAATAAGAACTTAACAATGTAGGAGCAGAGTCCCATGCCCCTATCAAAAAACAGACAAGAGGATACCATCACTCAACACAGTGTCCGGTATTGTTGGTGACTGGAAAACCGCTGAGGAAGTCCCAATTAGGCCTTTAGTAGAGGGAGTCAGTTTGACAGTAAGCATATTAGGATTTCTTTGCAGGGGATCCCTTATGGGATCTGCTGGATCCGTGAAAAACAGAGGTACCCCCGTGGACAACCCGGAGCCGGGCCTGATTAAATCATTGAATACATAATGTTCCTCTCTCTGAGCAGTTTCTTGATTTCGATGAATTGTGCCCGTTGCTTCTGTAGTTTCTTGGAAAAATCCGGGAAGATCGAGATCACAGCATTATGAAACTTGGTAGGACTTGTTTTCCGTGCAAGTCGCAGAATGGTTTCTCTGTCTTTTTACAGTTGAGCAGATGTGCCAAGAAAGGTCTAGGCGGGGCTCCCGGAGGAAGGGGATTTGTAGGCACCCTATGAGCCCTTTCAACAGCGAACACTGAGAATTCATCCCCCAGAGAGGTCTTGAGCCAGCCTTCCAGAAACTGCTCAGGATGCTGACCCTCTGAACATTCCGGCAGACCAATGACGTGGATATTATTCCGACGCATTCTGTTCTCCAAATCGTCTGCCTTCTGCCTCCAAGCGTTCATAGAGCCCACCACCTTTGTTAACTTGGCCTCCATAGGTGTAATGGTGTCCTCTACCTGGGACACTCTTGTCTCACGTCCGTAATGTGTCCCCTCATGGCCTGCATGTCTCGACGAAGTCTCCCCACGTCAGTATAAACGTCCTCTATTTTCCCAGTCAGGGATATCCTGGTTAGGGAGATGGCTGCATCAGCTGTTCGGATGCTTGTTTGCAGGGTCAGTTCTTCCTGCTCATTCTCCTCCTCACCCACAGAGAGACTATATTTACGCTGAACTTGTGGAGGGTTATTTCTGGAAGACCTTGCATTTCCAGAGGGGTTGGGTCTTAAAAAATTCTTTTAGTTTTTCTGCTGCTGCCAATCCTTTAAATTGACTCATGATCAATGGCGGTGCAGCGCACCAGGATAACTAGAGGTGCGTACTCCGGGGTTTCTTCCCTTGCAATTGTAAGCACAGCAGGGCAAAGATTAAGGCTTTTGACCAGGGAGCAGCTTCTATGCAGAGAGGATCATATAAATCAGTGAGGGCGATATCTGGAGTTACTGTATATCAGTAAGGCTTCTTGTGACCGGGAGGGGGGAGAGATCCGCAGACACAGCAGCGGTGGGGGGAGCAGGAGTCCCCACAATAATAGCGCCAACTGGCAAGTGAGTCTATCAATAAGAGGGGGAAACACAGAGCCCAATTTTTCCAGGGCACTCACTGCGCATCTCCTCAGTTCCTCAGGATGTAGATCACTGCCCGGTAATGCTGCAGCAATGGAGGCTGGACGCCGCAGCTCTCACTGTCTAAGATGGCCACCGCCTCGTGCAGGCCCCGCCGCCCGTCATGGCTTTTCCAGCCTCCAGCTCACCAGAGCCGTCCTGCGTCCTCCCACGGGGGGACCCGGTATCCAGAGGCACCACTGGGTATGTCAGTAACAAGGCGTCAGGTACAGGATACAAGCAGGATGATCGGGAGCTCCTGCAGCGTGCATCGTCCTTCCTCAGCTATATAGCCATGCCCCCCATGTGAAGTCATTATTGCCCTCTACTCCTCTTTGGCCAGACCTCATCTGGAATACTGTGCCCAGTTTTGGGCACCACATTTCATAGACATCAACAAACTGGAGAAAGTTCAGAGAAGAGCAACCAGAATGGTGACCTGTCTGTAAACCATGTCCTATGAGGAACGGTTAAAAGATTTAGGTATGTTTAGCTTGCAAAAAAGAAGGATCATCTTTATTCTCATTTGCACAAGGAAAGACTATAAGCAATGGGATGAAACTGAATGGGAGGAGACACAGATTAGATATTAGAAAAAAAACTTGACGGTTTGGGTGATCAATGAGTGGAACAGGCTGCCATGAGAGGTGGTGAGTTCTCTACCAATGGAAGCCTTCAAACACAGGCTGGACAGACATCTGTCTGGGATGATTTAGTGAATCCAGCTTTGAGAAGGGGGTTGGACCAGATGACTGTAAAATAATGCGTATTCTTGTAAAATACTCAGGACTAGTTACCAGATAAAAATGTAGTGGTTTATTTGGATTCTTCCATCAAAGAAAAGATTATTACACAAAAACATAAAAATAGGAGAGAGAGATTGTCCATTAGTTCATAGCTAAGCTTGTAACCTTCTTTCCTGGAACTCTGAAAAGACATGTGTCCTGTAGTGCGTAGCTCCTCTGGATGTGAGTTGGATTAACATACCAGCTGTCTGTAGCGTCATGGCCTAGCACAGATGACTCCTGGAACGTGTTTCATGGTGATCGGGAAGGAGCGAGCGCGCGACCTCTAGAGTGAGCCATGAATTATATACGTCTCTTAAAGCACGTGATCTCTGTATATATGGAGTTTGACATTTACCTCAAGCTAAACTTAAATATGTAGTGGAGCTGACATTTATCACTTGCTAAAATAGCACATGCAGTGTTAGTGGAAGGCAATGTCCAGTACAGAACTGAGTGTGATAAGAATACAACTCCATAACTAATATATAAATCCATAACTAATATTTAACAATTCCCCCTTTTGAGGGATACAGACATTAATTGGAACCCTCAAAATATAACGATCTTTTTTCTTCTTTTCTTCTTCTTTGACAAAATAATTTAATATCAATAATAATAATAATAATAATAATAATATTAGATTACCGTTATAAGTACTCAATGACATTATTGATGTGAATTCATGTTATGGTAAGCCGTGAACAATATTCATATAAAATATGTATAATTATACTTCCCTAAGTCTAAATTGAAGCATCTCAGGTCCAGTCATCATCTGATGTCATCTGGTCTTCATTTTGATGTCTTCTGTCTTCTTCTTGGTTCTTTTAGAAACAGTTTTTCTATAGCATATAGATGTTGTAGAAATCGTGTTGTGTATAAAATCAAAGTCCATAAATTCAAATGTTGATAGGAACAAAGTTTATCGATGAAATGCAGCTTTAATATCTGTGCAGTGTCACCTTTAAAAACCTGGGCTTACATTGGCTCGCCTTGTATATTCTGGAATCCTCCATCGGCACTGGTCTTTGAACAGGTGTGACGTCTTTGGTCAGCAAAGCAAGGGTTAAAATGACTCTTCCTTGCTAAACATAGCACCACAACCAGTCCTTGTCCTAATGCACAGGACATATGTCAGGGTTGGGGTTTTCCTGACAATTACCTTATTGTTCACCAGCCTTCATCGAAGCTTTTCAGGTGATTGGAAACCTCTGGAACTTGGTAAGAACGTGATAAAACAGTTCATCTCAGCATCATAGGAGCATCGTCCTCTGGTTGTCAGGTTAGATACTTAATTGTGACTGTCAGTGGTGGATACTGCACTTGTAATTGACAGCGGTGAATTCTGCACTTGTAAGTAACACAGTCTTGCTCAGTAATCATAGCTTTGTTACCTTCTGGGACTTCTGGATAGCGGCATTCTTCTTCTTGCAACTGATAAGAATCAATTTTAATATGAAAAGTCTTTATTAATGTAATTCCAGTATCTTGCTTGAAGTCTTCATTCCCTATTCTATACCAAATCTGGTAATTTTCCTAACCTATAATATCACAGCGTACCATAGAAATCAGTAATATCCATATAATCATTATCAGAATTTGTACCGTATATGGATTTCAATGATTGAAATAATAAACCAATAATAAGTGATAATACATTATTATCCATATTCATGTGATGGAACATTTTTTTATGTCATAGGTGTAATTACCTTTTTCAACCCATAGGTGTCACTGTGTTTTATGTAACCAGTGTTTTCATCTTTATTAATAAGGAATATATTTATTATACTAATATGTAGGAATGTAAAGCCATGAACCAAAATAAGAATGAGTGAGCGAATGAATGAATAAAAGAATTGTTGCATATAACTCAGAAGTGAAACATTTTTCTTTTGTAATAGAACCATATCATCGCTATATTTAATGAAGCAATATTCTCAGTAGATATTACTTTACTAAATATTGGTGAAAGAATTAAAAATAATGAAAAATAAAAATAAGGCCTTTATGTTGATGCAGAGTAGTTATGTGTTCAGTAACATATACCCTTAATATTTCCATGATCTGGATTATTTCATAATTATCATAAACTTGTGTTACCAAAATATTCAAATTATGCAACTTTGCATGTAATACTCCTCTTAGTGTAAAGAAATGACTCTTTATAATACTTAATGTTATTATACCCAATACTTATACCATTGAACCTTATTTATATTTGTTCTTTATTAAAATGTGTGAAGAAGAGGTATTCATCAAATGTGGTGATGTGGTCAGGATCAAAAACACTTTTTCCCCCTTAATACCGAAAAATATTGTTTTATGAAATAATTCATTTATGAAAACCAAAATTAAAATAATTAATTTATAAATTGTGTGAATTTATGCTTGCTTTACCATTTATTTGTCTGAAGATGTGTAGCCATTAAAATTAATTTGAATATCATAAAATTTTCATTTGGAAAAATTAATTTAAATGTAGATTTTCTTCATAAACCATTTTGATGTGTGATTGCACTTATCCACAATTAACTAAATCAAGAAATAATTACTATAGAAATATATGTTGTGTAGATAATATTTCATTATGTATCCTAATATTCTAATTTAACTGATCTGCATATTTATTCTAAAGATAAAGGTTTTTTTTTGTTTTTTTTTTCCTCTCATTACATTCAGAATCCTGAGGCCTCACACACACCAAACGTATCACATTACTCGCTCAGCAACTGCTCCTACACTCAGTCACTGTCACTCAGACTGTGTCACATATTATCCCACATACAGAGGTGTGATGAATACACGTATTTTAGCACAAATTATCCTAATTATCAATGCATTGTAAACTATTTAAATTTAGTCTTAATATTTCTTTGAATATTCCCCAAATACACATGACATAAATATATATTGTATAGCTATACTTGACATTTAGGACTGGAAAAAAATTCCATTGGTTTGCAAAAGTTGAGACCCCCTAAAAATTCTTTTCCTAAAGAACAGGGACATAGTATACTGGTATATCTATTATTAGAACAAGGTTCAAATTTCACATTCTGTGGTAGTCATGTCATGCCATGCAGTAAAGGCACACACAGAACACATTTAAAATGCAGTTAGTTATTTTCTTTTAAATGTTAAATATATGAAATCATGCAATTATTGCAACTTCCTGTGTAAATAAAGGCATAAATCCTTGTAAGTGAATTTTTCCGATTTTAAGTCCTGCTTTGAAATGGAAATTCTAAGGAAAAATAAAAGAGAAGGTTAATATATTCATAATTCTAAATATTACTGATGTAGATTTTAATTTTCATTAAATACAGTTCTACAATCTCTACTCCTACAAACACTCTATATATACTGTATGAATATGTATATACAAAACTATAGAACTACAGGATTATACTCTATAAAATACATATAACTGACTAATTTTATAATTCTTTTACACAATATATATATATATAATTACTTTTTCTAGCCAATTCTTACACCCACTCTTTCCCTGTAAAAAATGTCTTTAAATATTCTTGCTACTTTGAAGTTAACAGATTTTCTGAGCTGCTCCGGCTCAGTCAATGATGTCACTCACCACCTGCTTCTGTCTGTCAAATTCGGCCATCTTTTTTACAGAAAGATCAGAACTCATCATTTTCCTTAACTCAATCTGTGTTTTTTCGGTGATCCTTTGCATCATTCCATAAGGCTTAAAACAAACATGTGATTTTCTTCGTTCTTCATAGATTTGGTTACTTAGCTTTGGAGGCTTTGCTAATACAGGCTTCTGATAAGATTTTACTCTGCCTGTCTTCACAAAATTAGCACAATTTAATTTCCTTCCACGATTCTCGTGTTTTCTGGCAAAATCAAGGGATTGCGCACATTCCAATAAAGAATCTTTTTGTGACGCAATAACACGAGATGCAGGATTTAAAAACCAAAATTTGCTTACAAAACTCCTTATGAGGGACTGTGTTTTGACATTCTCAATCAGCATTTTGTACAGACGTTCATATATGGACATGAAAGTGTAGGTGCATTCCTTCCGACCAATCCTTAATTTTTGAAGAATATCAATATCTGGATGATTTTCATTTGATGAACAAAAAATCAGAATTTGTAATCTATCCTTATCATTTAAATGCTCATGTGTTTCACCAGATAACTTTAAAGTCAATCTCCAAGCAAAGTTTACAGGGATCCACATTTTGAACAACTGATTCTTCTCCTCGTTTGATAAATCAAATTTGTCAACACAGCTTTCAAAAACCTCAGTTTCTACAAACATGGATTTTGTTATCATATGCAGGAATGAATGATTTTGCATATGTTTAGCAAACTTTTCCTTACTTTACTTCGGATTTGGGCCTGTGAGTGATCTATTCTTAGTGGTCCGTCTTTCCCTTGTACGTCCTCTGTCAGTTCTGAAGTCTCCTCCTACTTCTCCATCTTGTTCCACGTCTGCAAGGTCACCTTCAATGGCCGCTACAGACACTTGATTACAGTCAATCTCCCTAACTTTACAGCCAATCTCGGGAACATCACTATTTTCCTTCACACAATCATTTTTGGATTTCTCTGACACAGATCTATGAAATATATGTACCATCTGTAGAATATTTTTTAATTTTATCTTTCTCTGTTGAAAAGCTTAGAATCTAACTTCCGATTTTCCATTTCACACTCTGCATATAAGCTAAGCCATAATTCTTCTGAATTAGACTTGTCTACAGACTTAAATTTCAATTTACTCTGCTTAGCATAAGAAGTGACAAAATCCATTTCTCTTACCTTGAAATGTCTCCGCTTGTTCCTTTGATGGACAACGCTGGGCTCTTGTCTTCACACGTCTGGCTTCAGCACGTCTGGCACTTCTTAGTCCTCACTTCTAGGTTCTGTCTGATTCTTGTGAGTAGTGGAGTTCCTGATAACTTGCACATATGACGTTAGCAAAGTTCAGTCCCCCTTTTGGGCAAGTTGAGGGAAATCCGCAAAAAAGTACAAAAATTCAGATCTGGCTGGCTCTCCAATGTAAAATAATGCGTATTCTTGTAAAATACTCAGGACTAGTTACCAGATAAAAATGTAGTGGGTTATTTGGATTCTTCCATCAAAGAAAAGATTATTACAGAATAACATAAAAATATGAGAAAGAGAGATTGTCCATTAGCTCATAGCTAAGCTTGTAACCTTCTTTCCTGGAACTCTGAAAAGACATGTGTCCTGTAGTGCGTAGCTCCTCTGGATGTGAGTTGGATTAACATACCAGCGTCTGTAGCGTCATGGCCTAGCACAGATGACTCCTGGAACGTGTTTCATGGTGATCGGGAAGGAGCGAGCGCGCGACCTCTAGAGTGAGCCATGAATTATATACGTCTCTTAAAGCACGTGATCTCTGTATATATGGAGTTTGACATTTACCTCAAGCTAAACTTAAATATGTAGTGGAGCTGACATTTATCACTTGCTAAAATAGCACATGCAGTGTTAGTGGAAGGCAATGTCCAGTACAGAACTGAGTGTGATAAGAATACAACTCCATAACTAATATATAAATCCATAACTAATATAAATCCATAACTAATATTTAACAATGACCAAGGATTTCCCTTCCAAATCTGCCATTCTATGATTGTGTGATCAAAAGACTGACTGGCACATCCAAACAGAAAACAGGTGCTTACTAAGAATAGCCATCTCCATACATAACCAACAAGTAAAGTAGCGCGCTATAGCATGCAAACATGAAATTTGTGATATTTAAATTGTGTTACTGCTCTAGAAAAGGAAAAATAATTCAGAAGGTTTAGTGCATAAATTGGCCAATTCATGTGTCCCCGGCAGCCATGAAAAAGCGATTCTCATTGCTGGCAATCTGCCTGTGTGAATCCTCTATTGGGCTACAGCCTAAATTTATATGGGAAGGTTTGATCCTTCTGTAATAAACGCCTGAGTCTTAGAAGTGCAATTCTCAGCCTATGTATACTAATATCAAAAGACTGGCTATCACATTAAACAGAAAACTGGTGTGAACAGGTGCTTACCAATAGTAACCATCTCCGTCTATAGCCAGCAAAGTAGCACTCTGTAGGTCTATAGCATGGTGAAAAAATATTTTGTTAAGTGGAATTGCAGGAAACAAATGGCTAAAAACATGCAAGTACTAGTGAATCATTGGTAACACATGATTGGGACCCTGGGCACCATGTTGCCAATAGTATACCAATATTGTCATAAAGGACATGAAAACATTATTTCCTCAAACACCTCAGAAATTGTTATTGCAGTTTTTAGACATTTACAGGCTACTTCTTAATGAAATACTGAGGTGTTTATTATTTATCATTTTTTGTATTCAGTACATGTACTCTCATTAGCAAACACTATGGGGTTAATTTCCCTAGTGTTCTAGTATCCTGTGCCCTAATCTATTGTTAATATGTCCATATGCCCTCCATTGGATTGAGTAAATGGGTCTGTAGAGGTATTTTCTGCTGAGATTGCAGCTCTTTGACCTTCACTCGACCACCTTTCAACTAAATACTGAGCTATTTCCCCTTTTATTATTGTGCCTGCGTAGTGTCTGGGCGTCACATGCCAGCACTGGGAAGCTATGGACGTTTGATCACGTGGGGCCCCTCGTGGTTCCAGCGTCACACCTCCCCATCGGCTGTGCTGTGGACGCTCGGTCATCTCCTGGGCAACAGTGTATTTTACCCGCCCATACCATCTGCGCAGCCGCGGGCTTGTGTAGCGTGGATGTTGTCATAACAGATGAGCACTTCCGCTTTGCATTCAGCGTTCACTTCCGTTGTCAGCCTTTTTAAACTTATCGTGCATACTATTAGAGCGCCCCCTGAAGAAGGTGTGTCCGAAACGCGCATCGGGGCAGGCTCGGGGAACCTTGCTTTGCCTGCACTGTCTTCTCAGGTAATATTATTAATGACATGGCGTTTTTTTGCATGTAACTTCTGCTCCTATTAGGCATAATTTTGCAAACATTTGCTAAAAATATATGCTCATTGTAGACTTTTCTCAATTTTGCCATGTATATTCTGATGAAATGTTTTCATGTCCCATATGACAATATTGGTATACTATTGGCAACATGGTGCCCAGGGTCCTAATCATGTGTTACCAATGATTCACTAGTACTTGCATGTTTTTAGCCATTGGTTTCCTGCAATTCCACTTAATAAAATATTTTTTCACCATGACCTTTTGTTGCCATTTTGGATTCGTCCCTCCCCCCTTCTTTAGGAGTTTTGGCAATTGGTCTCTGACAGTCCAATGTTATAAATATATGTGGACATTAATTATGGTCACTTATGACATATTATTCATTACATTGTCCCATAGGATGTTTACATTTTTTTTACACTACCCTCTTTGTATATAAGGTCTATAGCATGCAAACATGAAATATATTAAATTTGAATTGCATTACTGCTCTAGACAGAGTAATTGAGAATAGTTAGCGCATAGGTTGACTAATTTGTGTGCCCGGCAGCCACTTTAAGGCGAACCTTGTTTCTAGGAACCTTCATGTAAATCCTTTATTGGGTCAAAGCCTACATTT